>NC_136264.1:31666783-32266783 GCF_964187855.1 Myxine glutinosa | reverse complement strand
CACAATATATTTACTTCTGATAACATGTGAATGCACGTGCATGCACATGCGTAATAGTTTGAAACGTGTAATTACACCTAATGTAAAATGTGACTTCAATAGCTCAAATACTCAACCTCCCCACCCACATTCCTCCCACATCACACACACACTGCACAACACACAGGAGAGGAAGTGTGGGGGTCACACACAGGAGAGGGAGTGTGGAGGTCACACACAGGAGAGGGAGTGTGGAGGTCACACACAGGAGAGGGAGTGTGGAGGTCACACACAGGAGGGAGTGTGGAGGTCACACACAGCAGAGGGAGTGTGGTCACCACACACAGCAGAGGGAGTGTGGAGGTCACACACAGCAGAGGGAGTGTGGAGGTCACACACAGGAGAGGGAGTGAGGGGGTCACACACAGGAGAGGGCATGAGGGGTCACACACAGGAGAGGAAGTGAGGAGTCACACACAGGAGAGGGAGTGAGGGGTCACACACAGGAGAGGAAGTGGGGAGTCACACACAGGAGAGGAAGTGAGGAGTCACACACAGGAGAGAGAGTGAGGGGTCACACACAGGAGAGGGAGTGAGGGGTCGGGTCACACACAGGAGAGGGAGTGAGGGGTCACACACAGGAGAGGGAGTGAGGGGTCACACACAGGCGGAGTGAAACACACAGGCGGAGAAATATCTCGGCAATTTCCCCGTCGGTGTTATTTGGGCAGTGTATGATATACCGTGCTGTGAAGTTTTAATACATCTCGGCAATTTCCCGTCTGTGGCGATACGTGAACAAAGCTCCGCCCCTCTCCCCACGTGCAGAGCAATCAATGTTTACTTTTTATTGTGACTTCGTCGAAATGAAACATTTCATGGTGACTGTCATCATATGGAAAAGTCCTTGGAGGGGAAAAAAGTCTCATGGGCGGTGTATATGGGCATTACATTACATCCTTATTTGGGCGGTGTATGATATACCGTGCCGCAAATTTATCTCGACAATTTCCCGTCATATATTTATTTCACATTTGTGAATTACATGTCGATGCATACGTGAAATGGTTTGTTTATTAATCCTGGACGTAAACACGATTCATCCTTGAAAAATCGTGCGGAAACAAAAAAGTTTTATAAACTAAAGATTTCACGATTATATTACCAATAGCCAAACCATACACGATGAGAAAACATCTTCTTTGGGTGGTGTATAATCGATCCGAACGAAATAGCCATTACTTGGTCTCCTTTGCATGAGTTGTAATCAAAATGTACCTTTGTTTCTTCAAAAGGTAATTTATGATCGAAGACTTGTTGAATAAGTCTTAAAATGGGCATCAGAGGCCTATCGAGCCTCGACTTCATTTTTAAACTTTAAAGGATCGAAAACTTTTTTCTTAATAAACAATAAGAAAAAATAAATATGGATTAATAGTAAAAATAGATAGATTAAACCAAACGTAAATATATTTTAGTAAAAATAGATTAAAACCAAACGTTATAAATAAATATTGTTTTCCATTGTTAGTTTACATATATGTACATTTTTGAAGTACTGTATTGTTTAATTCCATGGTTGGAAAAGAGTAGACTCGCTTTAAACAAACTCTGTATACACACCCTGGGAATATGGAAAAATATAATTAGACTACGGTTCGATCCCGAACTTTTGTATCGAGTCGCTGTACTTTTACAAAGTAATAATATAAATAACTAAGTCGTGAGAATGTCCTCTCCTCTCCTTCCCCGTGCCACACATCGTCCTACATTTCGCCGATTTTCTCAACTTTCGCTGAAATTGAGAGTTAAACCATCCCAGCGACTGTGATGGTGAATTCGAGTCGAGATAAAGCCAAGAGGGAGTCTCAATGAATGGCCTTTATGCCACAGGACTTCTCATTTAAAATGCATTTTGTTCTATAAGCAGTAACTTTCATCGGATTTTCTTCCCGTTTTTTGCAACAGAGTCTAAAACCATGTTAGCGACTGTGAAAAATGAAATGAGATATCGAATTAGAGTTGAAATCAAACTGAGAGAGAAAAGGAAACCACGAGCCTCACAAAAGAGCCCTCAAAGCTTTGCGAAGAAATGGGAGATTTGTTTTTGAAGCCCCTTCCAGAATGGGTGGAGCTACTCCCTCAACAGGGAAGGCCACACCCACGGACAGACAGAATAATCTGCGAAGAATATTATATAGATTATTACACCTGGAACATTTTGGCACAATGCAAAAAGACAAATGGAAATACCAAAAGCAACGTGGGCAGTTCCATACAAAACCGCAGTGGCCAAAGGGGTCTGGTGCTATTCCCATGTGAATTAATAAGACTAGTGAGGTAGCCGTGCTACTCAAGGGTGGGAAGCCAGAAGCAAACAGACAATGCAGAAACGGCGAATGCTAAAGCACAAAACCAATAAATTCCACATTCCTGTAGCACCTTAAGTCGCACGCCAGACATGGACAGCAAGTTCGTGAAGGACTTCATGAAAAACGGACCCGTTGGCAAACAAACGGGTACGTTTGTTCCATACCCAGTCAATGGTGAATCTGCATATGGCGATCCTCGAATTCACATTTAGAAAGTAGAAACCGTCACGGCATTTGCGGAAGGTTCATAATTGTCATCAAAATCTGAACAGTATTTGTAGAATTTCAATAAAAGCCACATCACTGTTCATATCGGTAAATATTATTCCATCGTGTTTGGAAAAATTGGAAAAACAATATAGTGTAGGAGCTATGCTCCAACGTAAATCGGAAGAATGGGCGCGACAAAAAGCTGGAATTCGTCCGAGTTTCTTTATTAACTCAAATCAACTCGGGTACTCTGAAAAGCCCGTTTATCGGGCAGCAATATATATACACATTATCCCGGAGCGTTTGCCCGGGAAAGGCGAGAGGGGGCGTGCCCGGGCGCCCTGGACGAGGCATGGCAAGTCGAGAGCGGGCATGCCCGGGCGTCCTGGACGAGCCCGGCATGGTGATCGCTCCGCGTCCTCGGTAGGTGCAAGGCGATTGTGTATACCCAGCGGTAGCCGCTACAATAGCCTATTTTACTCCCAGGGGTCCCAGGAATACCCACCCAAAATATCGTTGCGATCGGTTGAGCCGTTCTTGCGGTACCTTCGAACGGATGGACGGACGGACATTTGGTGAATTATAGTAAGATTAGATAGAGCCGTGCCTGTCCTGTGTTCCCATGTGAATGAACAAGATGAGAGAGACTTTTGATCAAGATTAATTTTGATTCCGAACAGGCGATTTATTTTACATTACCTCAGTTGTGTGGTGTGTGCGTGTGCGTGTGTCTTCCACCCTCCTGCTGTGGCAATACACCTTTTGTTCATAAAATCCTGTATGCAGTCAATCGAGGTGCCATTAAGCGAGAACCAATTGGCTTTAAAAATCCGGTAATGGGCCAATTGGAAAATGTGCAATTAACACGCATATGGGGCCGTTCAAAAATTCCATAACAATATTTATTTAGGGAGGAGCGTTATGGGCTCGATAAAATCTTACTAATAAATTAATACGTGACCCAATCAAAGCCAATGGAAATCTGAAACAACAAAGCCAGACAGTGTATAATCAGAGGCCTACATGCCTCTGTTCAGCCCACCAGGAACCAAGATGGCGGCCATATCATTTTGTCTCGTTACTATGGTGGGTGGAGTCAAGCGGTAGATGTGGGTGTGGTGCAGCAGCTGTCCGACCAATAGGTGCACATTTGAAAAATCAATCCACATCTACAGCAATGCAAAGTTCTTGTAAACCTGCAATATGTCCCAGGTACCAATGGAATTTCCAACAATATTACAACTACAGAGAATAATCACAAGCAAAGATGATGATTCAATGTGGGATGTGCACTGCATAGCGAACCTGTAACCCATGGAATTGGTTTTACAGGGTGTCTGCGCAGGAAGCAATTAATGTAGCACATGAATAAGCAAATGCCGGCACCACACTGCCAGCAAATAATCAGCTTACTGTGCAATACACAAAATGTGTGGCTTTTATATGCAATGTATATATTTGTAATGTATATATTTTAAAGAAATATCTAGTCATGGCCAAAAATATTGGCACCCTTGCACTTTTTTCAAATAACTCACAATTTTCTCAAAAAACAAGTTGAAATTGACAAACTTATTTGGTCTCCACAATTTTACTGTTATTTATTTTATTATTGATATCAAATTTTAAAAATAATATTACCATTACTTTTATTTTACTATTTAAAAAATATATATATTACTGTAAATTAATTTATTTTACTGTTAATATTACAGAACCTATGTTTTTGATTCAGAACTTAATTCATCATCATACTAAATATACACCATTTGGTGTCTGTCAACCAATCAACAGGATGACGAAGGGTTGTACAATGAAGGTTGTAGTGCATTAACGCACCCCCCCCCCCCCTCCCAAAGGGGATTTTCTCCCCCGAACGGATTTTCCCCACCAATTCCCGTCAATGGGGTTGCATGTTGAGGTATATATCCATGTTAAATTAGCTTTTTCGTGGCGTTTTTGCAAGGCCGCTTTGAATAACAAAACGAATGATAATAGCATAATATTAATGATATTACAAAACAATATCAATACCATTAATATCCCACCTCCCCAAGGTGTTTTTCCTCCTCGAACAAACATCAAGTCAACGCTTATAAATAGCTTATGGCATTTCCGTGGGAGCAACGGCTTCCACCAGCGGTAAAAATATAAACTACATTGAGAAATTTGGCTCCGCTTCTGCTGGTGAGGCTGTTTTTCCAAGCTCTCCCCGCTATCAAAGTAAAGTATTTTTCCCGTTTGTATTTTTGTCAAAACTTTTAATTTTACTGCGTTTCTGTCCACTGTGCGTTTCCAGTAAGATCTCGGTGTAAATCGTGCATACCTGTGTGTAATAGTCGGTTGTTCCTGCCGCGTTTTTCGGCCTTCCTGTCTCCTCGGCGGCCGTTTGTTGTCCATTTACTTTCATTCTCTCACTGTATTGCTTTTTCCTTTGTCTGTCCTTTCAGACATATTTCCATAAAAATAAAAATTATTTCCTTTTCTCCCAATGGCTTCCTCTCCACCGATCTTGACCACGCGTTTCGCTCCACCTGTTTTTTTTCTCTCCTTCCTTCTCAACTCTATCCGATCCAGCCGACACCTTTCCAATTCTAGTTTTCACCATTCTCCTTCAACTTTCTCCTCCCTCCTCTGATCCACTTTCACCTAACCTTCAAAAAATATATATACACAAAGAATTAAGTTAAGCACCCCTACACAAAGAATTAAGTTAAGCACCCCGCCACAAAAACACCGCGTATGCACCTAAAAACATTCAACCAACGGTACCCTTTGGTGGTGGCTCGATTATGGTCTGAGGATGCTTCTCCCATGACTGTAAATTGGACCTGATAACTGTGCGAGGTAACCTCAACGGAGAGCGATATGCCGAGGAAATCCTGAATACCACCGTCATCCCGCACTTCGATGACCACACCCTCGCCAGCAGACCCATCTTCATGGATGACAACGCCAGGCCTCACCGTGCGAGACGTGTCCGAGCCTTGTTGGAGCAAGGTGCTGTGACAACCATCCCCTGGCCTGCGTACAGTCCTGACCTGAACCCCCTCGAGCACGTTTGGGACATGTTGGGACGACAAATTGCGAAGATGGTCCCTCCAATAGCCAATCTGGATGAATTGGAACGTGCATTACATCGGGAATGGAACAACCTGCCACAGCAACGCATACGACGGCTTACGCCTTACAGGGTCTATGAGACGTAGGGTTGAGTCAGTGATCCGATCACGTGGGTCCTACACACGTTATTGACGCAAAGATCGCTAGAGGTCTTCTCAGAACAATGACTGTACGTTAGAAAACATAAACGTCATCCACACTGTCCGTGATGGACCTATAGCTCCATACTTAAATTGAGGTGAAAATATGCCTAAAATTCCCAAAAAATTTCACCTTAAATTATTCAGAATAAAATATTGAAAACGGCATGATTGTTATGTTTTTATGTGACCATAATATCACTTCTCCAGAAAATATAGCAATATCATGGGTATATTACACTGTTTTGACGACAACAAACTTGTAATGTGCGAGGTTGTAAAAAAACGGGGGGGTGCTTAACTTAATTCTTTGTGTATATATATATTGTTGCGGATTTGAGAATCCTGTGTAATTGTTGTAAATATCACCCTCTGTAAAATGTAGATTCCTTGTAAATACCTCTGTAGTGTAAAGGTCAAAGGTCGTCCTCTTAGTCCATATACATGCACGTAGGCCACCATATACCCTTCTAAATAGTTAGTTCCTTATTATGTGTATTAGTTTAAGGCTGTGTTTCCCATTAGTTGACTCTGCATTGCATCGAATTGAAATAAGGTAGAATCCCCTTTCAATTGCATTGCCTGCATTACCAACTGCATTCGCCGCCATTGCCATGTGGTCAAGCCTCGGAGAAGAAAGGCGTGTCTCCACCTCGTCATAGGAAGGAGGAGTGAGCCAGCCCCGATAAACCAACCAATCACGAGGGGTTTGGCTTGAGAGGGCGGAGAGAGAACGATCGGGCAGTTTCGCGAACGTTCCAGGGTGTGGCGCTATAAAACCCGTCACGCGGCGCCCCCCACCAGCAGAGTTGAGTTCAGTGGAGGAGGAGCAGCAGAGTTCAGTTCAGTGGAGGAGTGAGCACTGAGAGAGTTGAATGCACAAACCGCAGCTTCGAGTCCACCGCAGCTGAACCAACCGCAGTCCGCCCCCCCCCCCCCCCCTGTGACACGCAGCTTCGACCCGCTGCTACGCGGGAACCAGATTGCTGTGGGATCGGTGGCCGTCGAGGTCGAGCCCGACGTCCCGGGCGGGAGCAAAACTCCAGCTGAACCTTCCTCCCCTTCCAGCCATTCGTTCCTGTCATTCCTATCATCATTCCCCGTGTAAGTCTGACTGTCGTCCGTCTTTTATGTTGTCCTGGGGTTTAAGTTAAACCTGTATAGATAAGTTAATATTTGCACTGTGTCTTACTCCTTCTGTCTTTATTTTCGTATCTTTCCATCTTCCTTGGTTCCTTTGATTGTGTAAATATTAGTAATAAATTATATTTGTTCTTCCTACCTTGCCTTCTTTCCTTTACATCCGTTCGTCCTTGTCTTTTCCCAATTGAATACCTGTGGCACGATTTGGCCAATGACTACGAATCGTGTCTAGTTTCTGCTAATGGTTCGTGCCGCGACTGCTAATCCGCTCAGTAATTAACATATTGTGCGCGGTCGCGAACGGGGTTGCTCACCTGCCTCTCCGGAGGGAGCTGGGCAACTTCAGGACTCACGTCGGTCAGTCGCGCACAAGGGGACTAATCCCCCCTTGGTAAGGGGAAAGAGGGCCGACGTTGAGATCCGCAACAATTGGTGTCAGGAGCGAGATTCGGACCTGAAGTGCGCTTAGCGCACTCGAAATTACGAGTGGCCCAAAATTTTATTTTAAACACATCCAAATTTTAAAAATCGTACCATGGATAGTCAAGGCGTGTGGTGTGGAGTTAGAAGTGGTGGAAGAATGGTGTGGAGTTAGAAGAGGGGTTAGAGTCGACCCAGGGCCCCAGGGAAGTGTATATGGGGGAGAGAGAGGAAGAGAGCAATGGTGATGTGGTTGCAGAGGTCTCAGGCACACAAGATGGCGCCCTCGCGCACGAGGTTTCAGGCGCACAAAGGGCGGCGCCGCGGAAGCCGAGCCCACGGCGCCGACAGACATGAACCTCTTTCCGATTCAACTCGCGGCAAGCCTGGAGAAGCTAAATGATAAGATGGATGCTCAGGGTGAGCGATTGGGAGGCCAAATGGGAGCAATGAGGGATGAAGCAAGGGGTACTAGTGCCCAAATTGGGGAATTGAGGAATGACGTGGGAAACCAAATTGTAGGATTGGAAAACAGAATGGGGGAGCGATTAGAAAATCAAATCAGGGGGCTAGAAGCCAAATTTGAAGGGTTAGACAACAGGTTGGAAGGGCCAGAAGGTAAATTAGTGGGACAACTGGAGGACATGGGTAATCAAATGGGGGAAATGAAGGAGGAGTTAACGGGGTTGGAAAATAGAATGGCTGCCCAGGAGAACCAGATGGAAGGGCTGAAGAATGGGTTAGGGGGGTTCATTTGTGTGTGCCAAAGTGTATTCGGAAGATAGAAAACACTATGGAAGGCAAATTGATGGAAATAGGGGAGCAATCCGCCCGGGAAATTAAACAGATGGGAGATCAGATAGAGCAGGTGAAAATCGGGTTAGAAACCAAATTGGACGCCCAGAGGAATGATTTGGAACAGATGAGGGCAGCATCTACCAAAGAGATGGGAGAAATGGGGGAGGAGATCAGACGAGGTGTGGGCGAGGAGGTCGCGGGGGTACGCGAGGAGGTAAAGCGAGGTGAGGAGCGTATGGAGAAAGAGGTGAGAAATAGTACGGTTCGGTTACAGGGGGGCATAGAGGATCTGACGAGGGGAGTAGAGCAGCTGACGGTGGGACAAAAGGAATTAGTGGAGCAAGTGGAGAATAACACTGCGGTAATTGTGGGGTTAAAGGCGACTCAGGAGGAGATAAAAAAAGAACTCGTAGCGACGAAGAGGGAATGTCAGATGGTACATGAGGGGTTGACAAAGAGGTTGGACGAGGTAACAGAGGCAATGGAGACGAAAGAACGGGGGGTGAGGACGCACATAGAAACGATCAAGGTGGCCTTAGAGGAAGAAATTGAGGGGGCGCACCGGGAAATGAAAGAGGTGAAGCAAAAATTAGAGGATGTGGAAGAGGGGGTGAGTGAAATTAAGAAGAGACTGAGGGAAACTAAGAGAGAGATAAAGGAGGAGGTGATGGAATATGTACAAGGTCTGTGCTCAAATCGTGATGATGTGCTTACTGACCAAATAAAGAGTTTGCAGGTGGCGGAGGAGGAGCGAAGACGAGGTGCCGAGGTGAGTGGCGATATACTCGGAAATGTATATGGTGTGAGGGGAGATTCAGTCGGCTTGGGTGTTGGTTTAGACCCGGGTGTTCGTGAGAGGCCGCTGGTGAAGTGTGTGACAGGTACAGAGTGTGAAGGAGGAGGTGTGCGAGGATGTCCGACTATGGGGTGTGTGAGGAAAATGTGTGCGCCGAGGAGTGAGTGTGCTGTCGAGAGTGAGTTGGTCGTGGCGCAGGTGCGAGAGGGCACATGGAGGCGCGTGATGGGGAGTGTTACAGGGGATGTAACGAAAGAGTGCACACCTGTGGTGAGTGTTACGGAGGGCGTAACGGGAGAGTGTGCGCAAGAGAATGCGCGAGAAAGGTGTGTAACAGAGGAGTGCATGATTACAGAGTGCGCTGTCGAGTAGCGAGAGTGACACGGAGCACGAGTTGGTTGTAGCAGGCGAGAGAGAATGTACACCTGGAATGAAAGGATGCACACCTGGAATGGTCGAGCGCGTGTGGGAATGCACACTTGAATTGGTAGTGAAGCATGTGATTGGGTGTGCAGATGAGTGCACACCCGTGGTTGTCACAGAGGATGTGACCGAGTGGGCGCGAAGGGGTGTGTTGATGAGGTGTGCGAGCGACGTGTGTGCCAAGGTGCGCGGTGGTCAGGTGTGCGACGAAGTCTGTGAGCGTAACGAGTGTACCTGGGGGGGTGTGTAAAAGAGGGTGCAATGACGGAGTGTATGGAGACACCTGGATGTGTGAATAAGGGACGGAACGCGTGGTGTGAGCATGCAAGTGAAGCATCGACGTTAAACGGAGCAGCGGTTAGGTCGACTTTTAGCCGAAACGAGCCCTCGCTCGGTTCGTGCCGGGCTTTCGGTGCCGCGGGAACCAGCGGGGAACGTAACCACGGCGGTTACGAAAGAACCGCCGTGCGGGATCCACGCCGGGCCTCGCTCTAAACGGTCGCGTCGGTGCTCCGCTAAGCGGAGCGGGTGGCCCGGTAGGAAGGGTCGGCACGGCGACCCCTTGTGGTTGAGGCGTTCCGGCAGGGCGAGATTGGACCATCGGACAGCTCCGTGCCGAGATGGTGCGTGGAATCTCGGCCCGAGTAAGCCCCCTTCCCTGCACCGAATGCCGGACGAATCCAACCGCCGGCAACAAACCACCCGCATTCATTGGTCAGCTTTGCGAAGCCGAGCTTTGGAAATGTAAAGACGCACCGAGGCTCAAGTTAAAGGACATTTGCTAGGGATAGGGAATTTGTGATTGGCAAAATTTGATTGGCAGATTGGTAGAATGATTGGCAGTGATTAGCAAATTTTGATTGGTTGGAATTTGAGCGCAAAATTGGTAGTGAGATATGTCCGATGTGGAGGGATGGCAAATCCACCATCCCTCACCAATAGGGGGCACATGAGCGCTAGCTATGGGGTTATGGCAGTGAAAACTAGCCCGGGAGGGTTAGGATAAGATGATAGGGATCTAGAGAAGATGACCATAGGTAACGTTAAGTTTAGTTAGTGACTGATACCTGTAGTGGGGACGCAGATAGTTTAGTGTGGATGATAATGACGTGGGAGCGCAATAGTTTAAAGGGACGACTGGGAAGCGCAGTTTCAGAGGGGAGTAGTTAGATCAGATGATGCCGTGTGTTTGAGAATTGAAAGTGTATTCGGAAGTGTATTGTGAAAAGTGTGAGGCGATTGTGAGTTGTATTGAGCGTGGAAGTGTATGGAGCAGTGCCATGAGGAACAATTGTGGTTGTGCATTGTATGGAATGATTGAAGAAGCCTGGGAGGAAGGAGGGTGCAGGAGGCACCAGGTGTGATTGCACAGGTGCGCAAGTTAACAGGTGTATGCAGCAGTGTATGACTAAGTAATGGTGATTGTGTGTTGTGTTGAACAAATGGTCCTGGAGGAAGGAGGGTGCAGGAAGCACCAGGTGTGATTGCACAGGGGTGCAAATGAACAAGTTGTATGGAATAAATGGTATGGAATATATGGAGTATGGAATGGATGGTGTGGAGTGAGTATGGTAGAAACTAGAGTGGAGTGGATGGTGCGAAGGTGTGCATGGGAAGGATGGACCCCATCACGAATACCCGGGGAGGGTAGTTTAAGAGTTAGGTAGAGGGAGTAGGTAAATTGTGGTTGGATATTGGCATCTGTGGTGCGTGGTGGAAGAATGGTGTTTGGATGGGTGCATTAGTGTCGTGGAAATGGCTGGGCGTGTGGCCTGTTAGTGTGTGTAGTTAAATGGGCACTCCGCCACTGTTAGGATGTCGGCCAGGTGAGGCCACAGATGGGCGCTGGGAGCCGTTAGAGTTGTGGATGGGGCCCGAGGATCCTGAGGACGGACCCGGGTAGCCCAGTGCCAGAGAGGGCACTGAGTGGGGAGAGCGCCAGAGGGCCTTCCCCAGGTAGATAGGTTAGGGTAAGGAGCAGGTAAGCTCTGAGGCAACTGCAGTGGTGGTGTGCAGGTGGGTAGACCTGCTGGGAGAGCCACACGACCCAGTCCTGAAATTGTGCAAAGGCACAGGGAGTTGAATCGGGGGAGTGAGACCCCAAATTGATGAAGCACCACAGTTTGGTCAATGGGAATTTGGTTCTTAAAACCACATAGAGTAAGATTGCCAATGGATTGGCAGGGAAAGACCCCGGGTAGTGCAAAGTGTGTTAATGTCATTTAGAAGGTAGATAGGATGGAAATCTCCTTGCACCATCTACATCCACTCACCTGAGGTAACGACGGTGCTCCACACCGTGCCATGGTTTGTTGGTTTTATTTTTCTGTGCAAATGTTTGGATTGTGAGACGCATCATGACGTGGGTGTGACATTGTGTTATTGTTCCATCTCTCCCTCCTTATGAGGATTGATGATGAATTGGTGATGGCAAATTTTGGATTAGAGGGATTGTGGTGATGAATTTGGTATTAGGGGAAATATGGGGAAGACAAGACAGTAGTGACGAATTGGTAAGGGTGTAGATTTTTGTACATACGGGGGTAAGGGGCAAGGGTAGAACAGGTAACAGGGGGGGGTGATGTACGGTAGGGACGAGCTTTTCTCTGCTCAGTCTCCAGACGCACCTCACCTTGCATTGCCTTTATTGATGTGTACCCTTGTGACCTTACCCCTCGCTAACCTGCCCTCTCCGTCTTCCTTTCCCGACCCATGGATCGTGCTCTCTGGGCACCGAGGGGAGCCTGCGTGAGTCCGCCATTGTGTGCCCGAACCCCCGCAACCAGCTGTCTGCATCGATGCACCACTTATGGACCACATGTCTGTGGCTGAGCACCACTCATGGACCCCACGGGTTGGGGCATGGCCCCTCTGCTGGAACCGGCCACGATGGCCCAGGATCTTGCTTGCGGCCCTCGGTGACGTGGCACCTATGCCACACAGGTGAACCACCCCTAGTCGGCCCGTGGGCCATAAATAAAAAGTTGACACGTTTTGTGCATTTTTTATTATGCCCAAATAGGCCGCCAGCAAAAAGACGAAGAAAGCCAACATCTGGAAGAACATTGGCCAGCAGAGGGAGCCAAAGAACAAGACACCAACAGGGGTTTGTTATTACCTTCGCAAAAGCGGAAGGTTATGTTTTGATCGCTGTGTATTTATTTGTATGTCTGTGTGTGTGTGTGTGTGTGTGTGTATGTTATTCGCATAACTCAAAAAGTATTCAACCGATTCGCATGAAATTTGGTGGGATGATAGGTTATTATCCGGGAACCATTTGATTAGATTTTGGAATCGATCGGGTCAAAGGTCAAGGTCAAGGTCATGAAAAGGTCAAAATCGTCTTTTTACCATAGCGCGGTCAATTTGTGTCCAATTTGTATGAAACTAATGCCAAAATGTTCAGAATTCAATGCCCAATCTTGTGATATGCGACATGATTTAATTTTATTATTTGTCTTGGATTTCAAGATGGCCGCCAACCTTAGTGAGACTTGGCATTGCTATCATCTCTTTTGTGAATGTGTGTTGGTACTTCTATGGTTGTGTCTTGGACATATGTTTTCTTCTTCTTCTTTTCCTCTTTTTATTTTATTACCCCTGCCACCAAAGGTGGCGGGGGGTTATGTTTTAATCCCTGTCTGTCTGTTTGTCTGTGAACAGGATATCTCAAAGTTGTGGATGAGTTAGTTAGGTGACAACAAGCCAATTCAATTTGGTTCATGTCCGGATCCAGATCTGGTCTATCAGTGGAATACAAAACGTAAACTATTCAGTCTGGCGGAGGTATATGCTCTCTACCGAGTGCCATTCTAGTTTTATTATGAACTGTGGTGACTGTGCACTTAGTTAGGTCCAAAACTTCAATTCCGTGACCATTTTTTGGCTAGTAAGGTTTGACGATTGATTTGACTTCTATTGACATTTTATAACAAAAATAGCCTCTATGTCCCTCCCAAAAATCCCGGCATTTTTCGCCAGAGGCCCGAATCCAAGATGACCGCCGGCACTATCTTGAAAAATTAAGTTTTGAACCAGAACACCTAGAATCACGTACAAAGACACTTTTTTGGGTAATTTGACCACGAGGATTCCGAATCTGATATTAGTTTGACGTTATGACATTATTTTGACCCAGAAATCCAAGATGGCCACCATCCAGTAGAGCGAAAATGCATCTTTTGTACTTAAACATGTTAAAGAAACTACCTCCATAAGGATATCTTGCAGTAAAGTAATTGATGATTGCATGACAAGTAAACTCATTACACTTCAAAATAAGCTATTTTTAATAGCTGTGACTTGAACAGTTTTCAAATGAAGTAATTAATCAATATGACCTTTAATTATATGATTAGTCCGAATCGGAGCATTCTGCTTCACTAGAATCTGAATCATCAGATTCTGATGAATCTCCCCGCCTTTGTACATCATCATCTCGCTCCTCATTTTCCTCCTGGCTCTCATCTTCCTCTCTCTCTTCAGCTGGCCCTGGTGCAGGTAGATGTGTCGGGAGAGCAGGTTGCTTGTGGCGGACAGGGCGACAGTGACCACCCACGACAGCGGTCATCAGGTGAGAGAGAGTGTGCTGGGAGACAGATCTACCTCCTTCCCCTGCAAAGTAGATAGCAGCTGCACCATGAGAGGCGAGAGCTCTTCCTCCTCTTCTAGATCCTCGACTCTTGGCGGCCATGGGATGGGTTTGATTGAGGATGGTTGAGAAAGTAGTTGGGAGGGTTTTCCAGTCGGTCTTTTCGGAGAGACATAGTAAGAGTGTGAGATTTGTCAGGATTGAAAGACATGTTCCACTTGTTTCACCAGTCTGATTTTGTCTTTGCTATTTGGGCTGCTATCTTTATCAAAAAAACTCTGCCTCACTCTCCCTGCACTGCCCTCTCTCCGCCTCACTCTCCCTGCACTGCCTTCTCTCCGCCTCACTCTCCCTGCACTGCCCTCTCTCCGCCTCACTCTCCCTGCACTGCCCTCTCTCCACCTCACCCCCAGGAGTACCTCTGGCTATGGCTTCCCCTTCGCTCCCACCTTTTGTTCATGTGTGTTGTAACCTCCACCAAACAGTGATGACTCCATCTACGTCTCGCTGTCTGATAACATGGACCAACTTCTATCTACTCATCCCAACTCCCTCTTCCTCATATGTGGTGATCTCAACTGTCGTCATGCCAGCTGGCTGGGTGTGGGTTCCTCTCACACCAGCCATGGCACCTCAGCAAAGGAACAACTGGGACTGACACAATCTGTCAATTTCCCAACCCAGATCTCAGTCAAAGGAGCAACTTCTCTTCTCAACTTGGTTATGACAAACTTCCCTGCAAATGTCTGCTGCTCTTCTTCTGCTCCAATTGGCTCATCTGACCATATGCTTGTTGAAGTGGACATCTCTCTGACGATTCTCAGAGAGACTCCTCAGCATCAACGATTCTGGCATTTCACTCAGGCCAACTGGCATTGTCTTCAAGCAGCCATCAATCATCTGGACTGGTCTCCCATCTCAACTGCCTCTGACAAACTCATCCTGGGAATTCTTCCAAAGTAAATTGCTCTCTCATATGAACAGATTTATCCCATCTCGTCTTCAGTTGTCATACCCTTCCTCCCGTACATGGTACACGGAATCTTGGGGCGAGGCAGTTGTCCTGAAACAAATTGCCTTCCCCTCCTAGAAGGCAAATCCAACGGAAGGCAATCTCATTTCCTTTCACAAAGCCCTGACGAAGTGTGTGTCTACCCTCAGGAGAGCCAGGAAACACCATCTCTCTTCTTTCAAGAGTGAACACTCAAACCTGTCTCCCTCTTCAAATCCTGGTGACACCTTGTCAAATCTGTTTCTGGTGTTTGTTCCACCTCCATTACCTCAAATGGCTACACAGCTGACTGCGCACGTGAAAAAGCTGAATGCCTCAATGCTGTGTTTGCCTCAAAATCTTGTGTCCCAAACCCATCTCTCTCTGTACCCACCGTACCCAGCTGCTCCTGAACTCTGTGTCCTTCTCTCCTGACAAGGTCGAGAAGTTTCTGTCAAATCTCGACTCTGATTCTGCAACTGGAACCGACGGCATCAGCCCACAGGTCCTAAAAACCTTCTCTGCCGATCTTTCATACCCTCTCTGTTCCCTTCACCCTCTCTTTTGCTCAAGGTCATCTACCATCAGCTTGGAAATCAACAAACATTACCGCTTTACACAAAAAAGGTACAACAACAGATCCTTGCAACTACAGACCAATCAGCCTGCTCCCAACTATCAGCAAAGTCATGGAATCAATCATTGCTTCGGATATCAAATCCTTCCTCTTCTCCAAAGGCTTGATCCCTGATCATTGGTTTCATACCAGGTCACTCTACTCTGGACATGCTGCTTCTGCTGTCTCAACAATGGATGGAGGTCCTCAATGCCAAACAGAAAATCAGAGCCGTCTCCCTTGGCATATCACGTGCCTTCGATACGGTCTGGCACCCAGCTCTGCTCACCAAACTCTCCTCCTATGGTATCCATGGAAATCTCCACGCATGGCTTGCGGACTTCCTTTCTGGTCATAGTCAACATGGGGCCCTGAATGGATTTCTCTCATCTCCCCTTCATGTTCAGGCTGAAGTTCCCCAAGGCAGTGTTCTGTGCCCTGTGCATTTTCTGGTCTTCCTCAATGATCTCTCCAACTCTGGAAAATCCTCTCTAGCTCTTTTCTGATGACACAACTCTCTGTCACTCCATACCTCATCCCTCAGATCGGCAGTCTGCAGCCTCCTCACTCTCTGCAGACCTGGACAAAATCACAGACTGGTCAAACAAGTGGAACATGTCTTTCAATACTGACAAATCTCACACTCTATGTCTCTCCGAAAAGACCGACTGGACAACCCGCCCATCTACTTTCAGAATAATCCTCTTGAAGAAGTTCTGTCACTCAAACATTTGGGTCTCACCATCTGCCATGATATTTCCTGGGGAAACCACATTTCCAAGCTGGCCTCCAAAGCCAGTCGCCAACTGGGCATCCTCCATCGTGCGAAGTCCTTCCTTGGCACACCTGAGCTCCTCACCACATACAAGGCTTTCATCCGCAGCTCAATGGAATACTGCTCTTCCCTCTGGGCTGGTGCTCCTGCCTCACACCTAGCTCGGCTTCACACTGTTGAAACCAAAGCTTTCAGAATCATTGGAATCTCCCGCGATGAAGCTAACTCTGAGGGCCTTTCACTTACTCACCGCAGGCAGGTTGGTGGACTTCCACCGACTGCTCTCTGGCTTTGCTCTCTGGCCTAGCTCCCCCAAATATTCCTACAGGTCGCACAAGTTCCACCAGCAACCCTCTTCTGGTGAAACTGCCAAAATCAAGACTCACTGCTCACCTTCACTCTTTCATTCCTTCTTTCTCCCACCTCTGGAAGAAACTCCCTCACTCTCTTCAATCCCACTCCTCCCTCCAAATCTTTAAAACAGCTGTTCACCATCATCTCTTATCTTCCCCCATCCAAAACCTTGATCTTTGTTACCCCTGTAAATTTCACCCCAGATCCACATTTTCTGAAATACTGACTTCTTTCCTTCCAAGTCCTAGCAGTGTCCATGTGTTATATACCTCTCCTACCCCCAACCCCCCTTCCCATGCCTCCTCCCCCCCCCCCCCCCAAATCCCTATCCCTGCTCTCCATCTTGTCTCCCACTCCCTTTACCATATGTTTTATGTGTAGGTTTGTCTTTTTGTGATCAATGTTAGCTCTTACACGAGCCTCGATCTTGTATACAAAAACTTCTAAAAGGTGCCAATAATATTGTCCGGGCCATTTTAGGATTTGTGTGCGGAATAAGCTAAGATGTAGTAATGTTTTCAGATTTTTTTGTTTTGTTCGACTGCAAACCAAAGGAATGCATATGTGGATACCTAAATATGTTTTAATTTCAACAATTTTCTGGAAGAAATGGTGCATTATTTGAAAAAAGTGCAAGGGTGCCAATATTTTTGGCCACGACTGTATATACAGACTTGGCATTTAATATGGAATATTTTTTTTGTGGGGGTGAACTTACTTTTCAAGATGACTTAGAGCCAAAAGTTCATTGGAATTATGTTGAAATTATTCTAGATTTTGTTAATGTGACCTTTAAAAGAAACAAAAACCACATTTGACATTTCGAAGCAAATAAATTGATCCTTGAAAGTGATGTAAACCGATATCGAACTCAATTCACGGACAGTACTGTGTTAAACTTCTGTGCGTTTTCCAGAAGTATCTCTATTTTGCACATTAGGCAAAAAGATTTTTTAACAACAAAAGTTAAATTACGACTGGGATTACGGACAGTTAAATTACAGTTCAGTACTTCGTGTAACCCCCACGAGCATTCAGGAGAGCACGTACACGTTGAGGCATGCTGTTCACGAGATTTGCCACAGGTCTGGACAGGAATCGCTTGCCATGCAGTTACAATAGCCTGCTGCAATTCACGCACAGAGGCAAGCTGCTGGTCCAAGTTGTCGATTTGACGCGTTAATTCTGCCCACAAGTTCTCTATCGGATTCATATCCGGGGACATGGCAGGCCACTCCATATGCTCTACACCACGGTCAGCAAGAAAGTGTTGGATCATGCGAGCACGATGAGGCCGTGTCACGAGCACCATTGTCATCTTGGAAGACAAAGTTTCCTCGAAAGGCTGCACGAACAAATGGAAGCAATGTTTCTTCCAGAATAATGGCCCTGTGCTTGAACTGGTTCAGGTTTCCATTCAGAACAACCAGGTCAGTTTTGCCCCCTTCATGAAAAACAGCCCAAACGGTCACCCCACCACCTCCAGCTTGGACTCTTGGCACTATACAATCTTCGTTGTAGGCTTCATGCACTTGTCTGCGCACTCGGACGTGGCCATATTGACGATAGACCAGAAATCTAGACTTGTCACTGAAGATCACGTGATTCCAGTGTCCTGGCTGCCATTGACGGTGCTCTCTGGCCCACTGCAATCGGCGCTGGCGGTGTTGTTTGGTCAGACGTGGCTTTCTCAGGGGACGCCTGGCATGATAGCCTGCTTGAACCAGTCGTTGGTTGACTGGCCTTCTGGATACAGGCACATTTGTCAGTTGTTGCCACTCAGCCCTAAGCCGATTAGCTGACTTGGTACGGCCATTGCGGACTAACCGGTGCAGCTGGCGATTATCCCTCCTTGTGGTTCTGCGGGGACGTTCTGACCTCGGTATTGGAGAACGGACACCCCTCTGAGCATTTCGTTTCAGGATCTTTGACACCTGACCTTTAGTGATGCCATACTGCCGAGCAATAGCACGCTGTTTCATGCCGGAATTTCGTAAAGCCACCACTAAATGACAAACAGCATTGTCGAGTTGATGGACCATCTCCAGGGGAAGCGGCAATAACTTTTGTAGACGTGCAGCAGTTGTTTTCCACTAATACAGAACGCAACAACCCTTATATACCCGATTGTGAAGCCAATCGTCAAATGTACCTGTCCGTACATTTTGTCACGCCACCTGTGATATAATCCTGTTATTGACTTCTTGCTGCGACAGACAATCAGTGACATGGTTCTTTCAACAAAGACATCACCGAAGGGTAAAAGAAACTCACCAGATTGATATACCGAGTTCAGAAAGTAAACCCAAGTCAAGGAAAAAAAAAAATTCCATATTAAATGCCAAGTCTGTAGTTAATGATCCCTTTTGTATGACACGTCAAATGACAAAATTACAAAACGTTACGGGACAAAAGGCCCTGAAGATATAATTGATGGAGCATCAAGATGTGCCAAGGTGGGTTATAATTTTAGAACTATATATTAAATTAGCCTCTGTTATTGTAACTCAAGAAACATTCCGAAGGGAATTTCCACACAAAAATGTCCCGTATCGTAACACCATTCTGTCGTTTTAGGAAAAGATGAAGTTGAATGGAAAATTTATAATGAAATAATACAATTCATGAATGGAATTTTCCAACTACCAAATTTTCCAAACAATCACAACTACCTCCTTCGATGTATAATTTATTCCCTTACGAATACAACTGAAAACACCTTGAGCTTTACCTACAACTGCCTGGTACTGACCTGTCTGCTTATCCCATCCCCCCCACCCACCCACCTCCACACCTATCAATTAGCAACCCCATATCCCTCTCCTATGCGACACTCTCCAATATTCTCCATTGCTCCACCATATCGGTTTCTGTACATTTGTTCTGTAATCTCGTTCTTTCGAGCAAACCGAAGAATGTGTTTTACCTGGTGTCTTGAGTTTTCTTATGAAGTCGGCTAATGTAGATTCAGTTGTTCCATAATCAGTTGTTCACTTTTGTCTCGAACCATCAATTTATTTCATTGTGAAAATTTCCCTTACGCCTTCAAAATAAAATAAAATACAACAACAACACAACATGCATTTTAAAGGCCATTTTCCCTACCAGAGCGGGGGTTAGCCTTGCGGTCCCCATGACAATCTTCTCCATTTTGCCCTATTTTCTGCATCTCTCCTTGTTAACCCCCTTGTCCGCATTTCATCTTCCACCATCTTTAGCCAAGTCTTTCTCGGTCTTCCCCGTCCTCTACTTCCTGCTACATTCATTTCCATCACTCTTCTCAACCAGTCACTTTCATCCTTCCTCAACACATGACCAAACCATCTCAACCTGTTCCTCTTCACAGCATCAATCACAGGCTCTATTCCCATCATCTTTCACAATTCATCATTTGTCTTCCCCTCTCTCAACGATACTCCGCACATCCGTCGAACCATTTGCATTTCCACCCTTTCCAGCCTTCCAGTCTTTGTTGCTGCTCGACGTTCATTACCCATGTCTCGCTCCCATAAATCATAACACTTCTCACACATGCAGCATACACCTTTCCCTTCAGCTTCAACGACACTCCCCTCATCAGCACGCCACTCAAAAAAAATAAAATAATGGTAAAAAATAAAAATAATAATAAAAAATAAACAGAAAAAGAATCAGATCCCCAAGTCTCGTTTTATTACAGAAATAGATGTCAGATATTAGTGCTACTCCCTGTATCTATCTATAATTCCAGTAATCTCTGTGTGTGTGTGTGTGTGTGTCTGTGTGTGTGTGTGTTTGTCTGTGACCGCTGTTTCTCGACAACCACGGGTCCGATATACTTGAAACTTGCCAGGTATATTGCTGGGGACCCGAGGATGTGCCTTTTCAAGGTTTTAAATTAATCGCAGAAGTAGTTACCGAGCTATGTCCAAAAAACGATTCAACCAATCAGAGAGCAGCGAGCTATCACGTGTGCCGAACGTGGCGAACAGACTCTGCCTCGGATGGCACATTTGAGAGCGTATTCATTTATTTCCCGTCGGCAAACTATGTTGGCGCTATGTTGGCGTTAAACTATGTTTTAAAACTAATTAAAACTAATTTGCGATTCTTTCGCTTTGCGATGCGATTTGCGATTGCGTTAAACTCGCTCGGGCGTTAAACTATGTTTTAAAACTAATTAAAACTAATTTGCGATTCTTTCGCTTTCCTGCGCCTTTGTGCACGCGATGGCGATTTCTTTACCAAACTCCGCAAGCAGTTCGCTTTGGACCAAACCATTTCATGTAAATAGAGGGGGGGGGGGGGGGGTTGTCACCGCACTCGCAAGCCGTTCGCTTTGGACCAAACCATTTCATGTAAATAGAGGGGGGGGGGGGGGGGGGATTGTCACCGTACTCGCAAGCCGTTCGCTTTGGACCAAACCATTTCATGTAAATAGAGGGGGGGGATATAATTTTAGATATAGATATAGTACGGGCATGCCCTAGTACAATATAATGAAATACAACTTGAACAAACATTGTATACTCGCCTGTATACATCGCTTCCTTGGCTCCATAAGCAAGTGCTCCAGCACCAAGCAGCAGCTTCAAGCCCGTACCCAGTCCCTTGGGTCCCGAACCAAGCCTTCCTGCCATGTCTTTTAACTGCTGAGCCATTGCAGATCTCCCGTCTATCAATGGAAACAAAACAGGAAGTTTAAATGCACATGAAACGGTCCTGAAAATGACATTGCGAGCTGCAGTCTCAGCATGGTTCCAGAGGCCCAAAAGACTTCCCTCAAAGGAGCGATGGGCCAAAGCCCAGAATGACAAAAAAGGCCTTGCTGCGATCTGAACGCAAGTATAGCCCTTGCAAACGTAACCATAAATTCACTTTCTGCAAGTTCAACCATGCACACTGTCGACCAGCAACCCCCCACTTAGTGAAACTGCTTAAATCCCAGCTTTATCTACCCCAACCCACCACCTACCAATTTTAGCTGCTTCCTACCTCTCCCCCCCCTCCCCCCCACCCCATCCCAGCTTCATCTACCCCAACCCACCCCTCCCAATCCCAGCTGCTTCCCACTTTCCCCCCATCCCCATCCCAGATTCATCTACCCAAACCCTCTGCTTCCCACCTTGCCCCAATCCCAGATTTATCTATCCCCACCCACCCCCCCCCCCCTCACCCCTCACTTTCCCAGCTGCTTCCCACCTTCATCTACCCCAACCCACCCCCTCCCAATCCCAGCTGCTTCCCACTTTCCCCCCATCCCAGCTTCATCTACCCCAACCCACCCCCTCCCAATCCCAGCTGCTTCCCACCTTCCCCCCATCCCAGCTTCATCTACCCCAACCCACCCCCTCCCAATCCCAGCTGCTTCCCACTTTCCCCCCATCCCAGCTTCATCTACCCCAACACACCCCCTCCCAATCCCAGCTGCTTCCCACCTTCCCCCCATCCCAGCTTCATCTACCCCAACCCACCACTTCCCAATCCCAGCTTCCCCCCTCCCCCATCTCTTTGTACTATTACTATTAGTATTCATTTTGTCCTGTGACGTCCTGATCCATTTTACGTTCTAGTTTCTACACGAACCTTGACTTTGTATTAAAACTTATAAATACAAATAAATATCCAAGAAACAGCCAGAAACCATCCCCCACATCTTATATTTATAAACTCTCATTTTAGTTTCCGCAAAGTAATAATATGCATGGGGGAAAAAAAAAACAACCAAAAAAAAAATCCAAGTTTTCAACAATCTCAGAGCAAGGACGTAAAAACAATTATACAAAGCAAAATCGAATCCCTATAATCCAATAATCTACATAAATACGTACAAAACTGGTTCCTCCAACACCAAGGGCGAATACAGATTTCAAATAAACCTCAATATGTATCGTATGGTCGGTCGGTGCAATCCACGAGGGCCACAATATACCATTTAGTATTTGTACTCATTTTCCGGAGTTTAGCCACACGGTATGTTCAGCGAAGTACCAGAGCGCGGGACTCACGACCTACAAGCACATGGTGAAGGCAAAGGCCTACTTACTAGCCGAGAACAGAAGAGAGAATAGGCCTATCCAATTGATTAGAAATACTACTGATAGTAATAGACATATTACTATCAGTATCCATTCGCGCCAATAATATATTACATGTATAAATTTTCCACACCACGACCAACGTATAAAGTCGTGAAATACTTGATTAAATTATTACATTCCCTTTTCTCCTCACCTGTGGCCTCTATTCCAGCCAACCCCTTTCAGAAGTGCGCATGCGCATCGCGCAACGATTAGGGAAATTTATTGTTTAAGGCGACTTCATAAGCTATCGAAATAATTTTAACTATTTATTTTTGTAATCGTCACGGTTTACTAAAAATAATTCCTCTAAAAGCTCTCTGAATTATAAGGAACTAATTTTGAGGGAATCGTCAAATCTCGCGATATTTCTCGTCATTTAGATTCGTCAACTCTCGCGATATTTCTCGTCATTTAGATTCGTCAACTCTCGCGATATTTCCCATCACTCGTCTGGTTCCACAATCTTTGGAATAATTTTCCTCATCTCACCTCATCATATTATCGTTGGGAGTTAATTTTTTTTTCTTCTACAACACATCGTTAATTTAATCATTAATTGTCGTACGACTCACTTAAATTTTTTCTATCCAAATTGTTCATTCGGTTGACCCTACTCTCTACCATCCAGTCCACAGAAAAATTAACAATTGGTAGTTTTAATTTATATGTAAACCTGGTGGATAAGATTTACCACAGCTACTGATCAGAATCATCCTCAAGGTGTGGTAAGTGTATGAGAGAGAAAAAAAAGAAGAAGAGATAACCCGATTGGAATGATAAATTAATGATCGTTTTGTAATTGTTCAGTGTACATTTTATATTTGGGAAAGATCACAAAAAGAAGAGGTTGTTCAGTCTGAGGTTCTTATTTCCAGATCGGTGATCATCTCTGCTGGTGGTTTTTGCCTCGCTCGTGTCAGCGGCTGCAGCCATGGCAATGCGAGACCTTGTGGAGGCGGAATGTGGAGGGCAGAACCCCCTCATGAAGCTGACATCTCATTTTACTCAGGACAAGGCTTTGCAGCAGGAGGGACTGCAACCTGTGTGGGACAGTCCCAGAGAATCACTGGTAAGGAGATGTGGTGGTGGGAATTGTTTACATAGGATCCTTTGCACGATGTTATTTGTGTGGTGGAGAGCATACACGTCCATCTGCAAGCTATGTGCCCACTTGCAGTACACCTGTAAGTTATATGTACACCTGTAAATAATGTTTATAGTGTCTTGTTACCATCTGAGAGCAAAAGTGCATCCTTGAACTTCATCTTGCTGAGGTCATCATATACAATAATGACACAGTATCATCTGGTTTGCTTCAAGTACCTTCTTATACATATGTACGTACAGTTACGTCCACGAGCCTGGTGTTGGCTTAGCGGTTAGGGTGCTGGCTTGGGATCCGAGGATCCTGAGTTTGAATCCCGGTCGATCGCTGAATTAACACCAGGGGGGTTGACTCAGCCTGTCATCCTTCCGAGGTCGGCAAATTGAGTACCAGTTCACTGGTAGTTCCCTGTGTGTCACAAGAGGCGACTAACAGGATTGGCGGAAGGAAGGGCATCCGGCCATAAAACATTGCTTCAAAAAGGGACCATGGTGCCCAAAAAAGGCCAACCCCAGCTCTGCGGGGAAAAATGGCCTCTAAAGGCGGGTCAGACAATCACAAACAAAACACCAAAAAGAAACCAGAGCGACAAAGAACAAAGTTACTTTGTCAGATTTGCCCAAACAGCTCTATCAGCTGTGGCGGATTTCAGTTTTTCGTTTTTTTTTTGTTTTTTTTTTGTATACAGAGTCGAGGCTCGTGAAAGAGCTAAAATCGTATACATGATCGAGGCTCATGTAAGAGCTAACATCAATCACAAAAAAAAAACTGACACACAAAGCATACAATAAAGGGAGCAGGAGACAATATGGGGAGAGAGAGGGAAGCACACAAGTACAACAGCAGAGAACAGGGACATCGAAGATCTGTGGGAGGGAGAGGGCTTGGGGGAAGTAGGCGTGGGAGGGGGGTTGGTTGGGGGAAGAGGTATAACCGTATAAAACACATGGACACTGCTAGGACTTCCAGGAAAAAAGTTGGTATTTCAAAAAAGTGGATCTGGGGGTGAATCAACGGGGGTAGAAGAGATCAAGGTTTTGGATGGGGGAAGATAAGAGATGGTGGTGAACAGCTGTTTTAAAGACATGGAGGGAGGAGTGAGATTGAAGAGGGTGAGGGAGTTTGTTCCAGAGGTGAGAGAAAAGAGGAATGAAGAAGTGGAGGTGAGCAGAGAGTCTTGATTTTGGCAATTTCACCAGAAGAGGGTTGCTGGCAGATCTTGTGTGACCTGTAGGAATATTTTGGGGACAGAGCACAGATAGAGCAGGGGGAGCAAAGCCGGAGAGGAGTCTGTAGAAGACAGAAAGACCACCAACCTGCCCTTGGTGAGTGAATGAAAGGCCCTCGGATTTAGCTTCATCGTGGGAGAAACGATTCTGAAAGCTTTGGTTTCAACAGCGTGAAGCCAAGCTCGGTGTGAGGCAGGAGCACCCACCCAGAGGGGAGAGCAGTATTCCATTGAGTTGAGAAATGAAAGCCTTGTATGTGTTGAGGAGCTCAGGTGTGCCAAGGAAAGACCGCACGACAGAGGATGCCCAGTCGGCGACTGGCTTTGGAGGCCAGCTTGGAAATGTGGTTTTCCCAGGAAAGATCATGGCAGATAGTAAGACCCAAAAGCTTGAGTGACAGAACTTCTTCAAGAGGATTGTTCCTCGTCCGTATGCCATATGCAGCATATGCAGTTCGTCCGTATGCAGCCCAATGTTGCTGCAGACAATATTAATCAACGTCAGGTTCGGCCGACCAACTCTCCTTTCTGATGGCTTCCAAATTAGGACGCTATTTGCTGCTTCTTCTTCATGCCGGAGGACATGACCCACCAATCTCAAATGCCTCTTCCTCAGAACATCAGAAATTTTTGGCAAATTGCCATATAGTTCAATGTTTGTGACCTGGTCTTGCCAACGGATGTTGAGCGTTTTCATTTATATGTAAAGGCCATCAAGTGCGGATAACTCCACGATCTGACAGGTTGCTAATTAACGGATGCGAACTGAAACGTATGGACAATACTCGACCAATGAAGGAAATTGCATGCACAGACAAATTGAAAGAACAAGTATACGGTGTTTATTTACAAGAGCGGGGTGGTGAGGATACGCATGTGTACATTTAAAGCCATTGTTTATTTGATGTCCAGCAGACAGGAACATAAGACATGCGATGGGGAGTACTCGTGTGGGTGTGGAAATGTACAGGAGACCCGTGTAGTTATCCAATTTAATACAATCTTACTAACATAACATTGGCACCAAATCAAAATCACATCTGGTGACATCTCAGTCATCGTGATGCACAGTAACGCACCACTTCTGATCTACATCTCATTATACCACTGCAACTTTAACTGCTGTAGATATCGCTGGTTTTCTCCCATCTCGCCTTAACTCGCCGATGGAAAACGAGGACAGATGCACTGGCATCATAATTCATAGCTTTACTATTTTTAATCAACATGGTAATTACCCTGCGCTCGCGAAGCGAAAAGCAGGGTTATGCATTCAGTTGTGTACGGGTGGCGTGCGTGTCTGCATTTCAATAATTCATTTTCTCAGCAACGGTTGGTCCGATTGACACAACATTTTACCATAGGAGCACATCCGCCTGTATAATTTTTTATTCATAATTATGGCGACATGTCATGTGGTACGGACGCCATCTTGGAAAAACGTTACACCACTATATCTCCTAAACCGTTCAATGGAGAAAATTGAAACGAGGCTCATTGTCAAGTACTCCCCATGGAGAATAAGAAATGTTAATGCTGATGTCATCGGTGCCTTCATTATGATGTCATAATTCAACAGGGACAAAGCTTAGTCTGACCAGTTTGAAATTTCTTGAGCGTGATCTATGCAACAATTATATTAGATAATATAAATTTATGATGTCGTTGCTCACGTGGTCTGGCAGCCATATTGGATCAAAGAAAAAAAAAACATTCAAAAGCAGAAGAGTTGGCTCGTACCAAGTTGACTGCACAGGCTAAGTATTCTATGAATAACATCTTGCCAGATAGGCATTTATCAATAATATTTGCCCTTTTGCAAAGAATAAGCAATTGCTATTTTTGCTTTTGGCTTGTAATGTCGAAAGCAAACGTCGTGTAGAGATAAACAATGATCATTGTTCAAGTTATTCTATAAATATAATTGTACCACTTGTGGTGATTGTTATTGCTGAAGAATGCTTGGGTTTTGTCTAATGTGTTTCTCTGCTATTTAACCAAATCGCCCTACCTTTACCTGCTCCCCACGACCAGGTTTCCAAGCCGTTGGATCAGAGTAGCGAAGTGGAGGTAAAGATGGGAAACTGTGTTTTTATTTATAGTTCAGATTATAATCATCAATTTGGTAATTGGATAAAATATTTGTTTCGATTGAACTGTCCATGTCCTTTCTATTTTGTTTTTTTCCAATTTATTTCCCCCCTTTCTATGTCATCCCACAAGCTGGTGAATGAGTTTCTGCAGCGCCATAATGGTCTGCAAACGGCTCCACCTCACTCCTTCCGAATGGATGCCCTTCTTGCTGAGATGCAGGAAATTGATGGAGCTGGGCCGTTGCATGGATCACAAGGCAAGTTTTAGTACGTGCATGTCCCCTCCCCTCCCCCCCAGGAATGATCGTTTGACCAGACTCGGACAGTTACAGGAGAATTTATTATTAATGAGAGGACCTTTACATGTACATGGAAGGAAAGCTGCAAGGGGTCTAGGCCAGTAACCCTCCGTTCAACACAGCTCTTCCTTAATTTCCAGACGACCGGCCATGGTTTATATAGTATGCTCAAGGATTATTTCAACGGAGCCAGATAAGGCACCTGCCTTTCAGCTCAGAAGAAAACTATGTCTCACCCACACATTTTCAGACAGGGTAAGCCGTAAGGTGAGAATGAAATAACAAGATAAGAAACAAGGGGAAATGAAATTACAGGAGATGTTTGCCACGGTCAGGCAAACAACAATTATAACAGGTGCTTTTTGTTTTCTCACTCTCCCTGGAAGGGCCAACAGTTTCCATAGTAATGGATCAATGCTGCCCGGTTTCATAACTTTTCTCAGGATATATGAAATCCTCGACAGGCCCAGGGCCTTGTGCTGGGCAGAGCCACATGGCTGGCTGCAGTCAATAAGGCCCAACAGCAATGGTGATTGGAGCATGCTCCGCTGAACTCGGATTCTAAAAAGAGAAGTGAATGGACGCACACCCATCCTCATAAACTTAGGACTAAGCCAGTGTGGACACCAAGTAGCTGGAATGTGCCAAAAATGAAAATAGACTTGAACAGCAACACAGGAGTTTGAAAGCAAAACCTCATCTATCTATAATTCCAGTAATCTCTGTACGTTTGTACGTTTGTCTGTGACCGCTGTTTCTCGACAACCACGGGTCCGATATACTTTTAACTTGCCAGGTATATTGCTGGGGACCCGAGGATGTGCCTTTTCAAGGTTTGAAATTAATCGGACAAGTACTTACCGAGCTATGTCCAAAAAACGCTTCAACCAATCAGAGAGCAGCGAGCTATCACGTGTGCCGAACGTGGCGATCAGACTCTACCTCGGACGGCACATTTGACAGCGTATTCATTTATTTCACGTTGGAAAACTATGTTGCCGTTAAACTATGTTTTAAAACGAATTCAAACTGCGATTAAATTTAAACGATTCATCGTAACTGCGACGATTTGCGAACTTCCGGCAGCCAATCACAGAACGCTTTGTTGCGTAGGCGTGGCCGATGTGAGACGAGCGGAGCTGAGCGCGTTACGAGCTGACCGCCATTACGGTACGTAATTCGATTTCTTATGCGCATTATTTCTCCCAATTCAGTCAGAGCGAAGGGCGGAAGCGAAGAGCGTTGTTTTTTTTGTTTACGGGCGTACGGGCGGGGTAGAGCGTACGGGTAGCGTTTTTTTTTTTTTTGGCAAGGAACGGGCACCCACGTACGGGCAATGCCCTAGTACATTACAAATACAACAGTACAGGTAGGAAAGGGCCAGGAAATCTGCCAAAAAGAACACACAGGGCGAATTGATAAGCCATATCTGTAAAACACTGCTAATCCTAAAGGCGCAACTCTTAGTGGGGTAGCAGCATATATTCGTTTTAAAAAGTCCCTTCGCCATTTAATGATTAAAGCAAACCACCTCATCTAATCATCTTTATTAGTCCGCAAACAACTAAAAAATACTTGATGGACATCTCAAAAACGTGTAGAACACCATTTTATGACGTCATCAAAATGGCCACCACAGACGGGATGCTTTAAATCAGATTTCCTGTCATAATTTTGAAACTACTTGTCCAAATTTAATGAAGTTGGCACCAAAATGTTCAGGATGATGCTACAGAACTGCTGATACTATTTGCAGACAATATTCTACCAAAAAAATTATAAAATACACAAAACAAATGTGGAAAAATGTTTCTATACATATTTTAATTTGTGGGGCGTTTTTTTCTTTACAGGTTTTTTTTACAGGTTTTACAGGTTTTTACAACCTTTACAGGTTGACCATCTTCCTGTACCTGGCAAAAAGTGGCAAGATATGAAACAAATTATAAACTCTGCATAACATGTCAAATGCATACAGCAGGAGAAAACCTGGTTGAAAGACCAAGTGCATATGAAACAATTCTAGAGAGTATAAAAGATCGTGCATCATGCTTCAGGCCATTTTGGTCCATGTCAAAAAAAACCAAAAACAAGTAAAGATACATTCAAAGTACACCGCCCCGATGCCAAATAATTAAATATCCTACAGCGCGGCATTGCCGGGGCGCCTCTGGCGCCCGGCAATACCGCAATGCAGCTCATAGAGAGTGCATTGGGAGGGATAGGTGTCCAATAATTGATTGATTAATTGCATAATTAAAATCAATAAAAGATTATCATAAAATATTTTCTTAATCAATTGGCTAATAGCATAACTAAACCACTAGTGCTTCATCCGAAGATGTATCTTTTAGAAATTTAATTAAATAAGTCATTAATAAAAAATTAAATAATTAATCGATTAATCAATAAATAATTAATCGATTAAATGATTAATCAATAAATCAAAAATATCCTTGATAGCCACATCACTTGGTCACTGTCATGTCCAATTATTAGCTTCCCAGCTCAAAAGGTGCCTGAGATATTGGCCAAATGAGAAAGAAAGTAAATAAATGATTAATAATGAAAATAAATAAATAATAATCATAAAAAAATGAAATAATTAATCAATTCGCTAATATAACACATAAACCACCACCATTTCATCAGAATCTGTAACTAAAAAAAAAACTATTTTTAGTCATTAATCGAATAATTAAATAATTAATCGATTAATTGATTAATTAATAAATCAAAAATAGACTTTGCAGCCAAATCACCTGGTCATTGTGGTACGTGCTCCTCCCCAACCCCCGGTCACGGTGTACCTCCGAGCCCCGAGAGGAGTCACGGCAGAAAAATGTGTTATTCTGTATGTCAAAGATCAATGGTGAAGCCACACCAATTGTTACCAACAAACAAATATTGTATTAAGATCACACAAGAATAACAGTACAACAACAATAGTAATCAATTGTACAACCAATATATATTTCCTATGATGGTACCATCAAGTCCGTACAATATAACTCACTGTGCTCCAAGTGAGCGAAAAGAAGAACATTCCCCAATGTCTCTATTCCAGCATCAAGCCCAAGTCGATCCGCTCCAGCGATCGTCAGAACGATGTCCAATCGACACCAGAATCCCGTTCGGATGACAGTCACAGTCACGCGGCCCAAAGCTGCGCAAAGGTGCCCTCAAGGCGAAGGGGAACTCCATAGGCGCCCTCCAGGCGATTGGGAAATCACACCCTCGGGTATGGACGTTTCATGGCTCCAAACCGGCGAACCGCAGATTTTCCTTCAAAATCCACGTTACACACACACACACACACACACCAGATAAACGTCTGCATGCGGTGAAAATGGTTGAAGCAAAGCGAAAAACCTTGCGCGATCCGCAAAGTGCGCGAGTCAAAATGGCCGACGGCCCGTTCTCGAGGCGTAACGGCACGACGATGATTCTCCTCGGAATCAACCGCCAAAACCTGACACGCAGGTTGATAGGTCACAGCGATAACAACTCTGTCGCAAGAATCCCTTTCCCGGGAAACCCGAAGTTCGCTAGTGACCTCCGTTCGTCAACGTTTGCTCCAGACCTCGAAGCAGCTAGGCTTCTTCCCCGACTCACTCGCTCCGCCTTCTTCTCCTCTTCTCCCTCTTCGTCGTCGTCCGATTCCGGTTTCATTTAAAACATTGACTTTTTTACCTTTTGAAAATAGTAACCTCTATCTCCCTTAAACGACAACAATAATAGTACATGGAATCAAAAATGTTTACAGTGGATGAAAACCACAACAACGGAAGTGACGAATCTGTAACAATTGGCATGTCCAAAAATCAGCTTCCTGACTCAAAAAAATAAAAAAGTTCACTGGTAATTTGAGTTTGAGTACCAGTTCACTGGTAATTCCCTGTTTGTCGTAAAAGGCGACAAAAAGGGTTGGTGGCAGGAAGGGCATCTGGCCGTAAAACATTGCTTCAAAAAGGGGACCGAAAAACAACAACAACCACGGTCCCCGAAAAAGGCCAACCCCCGCTTTGCGGGGAAAAATGGCCTCTAAAGGTGTTTTTGTTTTTGTTTTTTTACTCAAAAGGTGCCTGAGATAATGGCCAGAAGAGAAAGTAAATTTAATTAATTAAACAAGTACTTAATTAATCGCTAATAATTAAATAACTCATCAATTAATTGATTAATCAAAAAACAAAAAATACTGTTTTTGACAAAGTACTTGCTCACTATTGTTAGTACAGCGGATAACAACAACAATTGTGCATTTTATGAGAAAAGCATGAAATTTCTAACATAGTGCATACCACAAGGTTTATTTTCAGATGTGGAGGGAAGTCAGATTTGACCTCTGAGGACCGTGAGAGGTCAAATCCAAAATGGCCGCAAGTCCACCGAGTCTAATGTTCAAACGCGCTGAATTCTGGAACCAAATAGTGTAGAAAAACATTATAGGTGTCATTTCCAACTAAATTGGGGATGCTCCTGAGGAGCTGTGGGTTGCCCTTGGTGTCGGGTCAAACTTTCGGTACATAGCTGTTCACGAAATGGTTGCCACATTGAATCCAACACAGTGTCTGACTCTCCCAATCTTTCACGCTTTCACCGGGTGTGATACTGTATCTGCATTCGCTGGCAGAGGAAAGAAGACTGCCTGGGAAACTTGGAAGTCTTTCCCAGAGGTGAATGATGCTTTCAATGAACTCCTAGGCATGCCATGTGAGGTCAGTGAAGGCTCAATGTTACTGCTGGAGCGATTTGTGGTGCTGATGTACGACCGAACCAGTGAGAGCACGGAAGTGAATGATGCCAGGAAACAGCTCTTCACACAGAAGTGTAGAACTCTAGAGAACATTCCTCCAACCTAGGCAGCACTCAAGCAGCACATCAAGCACACTTGCTACCAGGCCAACTGTTGGAACCAGGCATTGGTCATGGATCCAGAGATGCCAGACCCATCTGACTGGGGCTGGACAAAGGAGACAACTGGGTGGCAGCCTCTTTGGAGCACTCTCCCTGAAGCATCAAAATCGTGCCAAAATCTATCCACTGTGGCTGCAAGAAAGGGTGCACTGGACGCTGCAAGTGCCAAAGCTGCACTCAAGTGCACTGCACTGTGCTTCTGTTCTGGAGACTGTTAGATTTTGATCATTACCAATTTTCATCATTGCACTTGATTTAATGTAAGCTTTTGTGGACATACTTGGTTAACTACAGTTATTTTTTCAGAGGTTATTGCATCATTCCTTGCAGTGTAAACACTTTTTTTCATCATTTCTGGTCTTTGGGTGTTCTGTACCTCCCTGTACCTGAAAAAAATGAAGTTTTAAAAGTTCAAATGAACTTTTTCCAATAGCAGTTCCAACTGCAGTATCATAAAAATAGATATTTAACGTAATTTGACCTTGACCTAAATGCATTTCCTTCAATTCTGGCGATCTCGAAAGTATCACCAAATGAATGGCCATCCCCACTTTGGTTGGAAATGATACCTTAAATGTTTTTCTACGCTTTGTTTCCAAAATTAAGCGCGTTTGAACATTACCCCTGGGGAACTGGTGGCCATCTTGTATTTGACCTCTCACGGTCCTCATAGGTCAAATCTGACTTCCCTCCACATCTGAAAATAAACCTTATGGTATATACTAACTATGCTAGAAATTTCATGCTTTTGTCAAAAAATGCACAATTTGTTAAAATATGAGAGCTTATCCGCTGTACTATGTGCCGAAATTTCAGCTTCCTATCTCAAAGGATGGCTGAGATATCGCCCGGACAACCAAGAAAACAAACAAACAAGAAAGCAAGAAAGCAAGAAAGCAACCAGAGTGAAAACTGAGTACTCCCTTTCAGCATGCGTCACTGCCGAGCCCCCTCCGGTGCCCGGCAATGACGTTTTGCAATGCCTGGAGATGGCATAGGAAAGGAGCGGTGTACAACAAGGGAAGCGAGCAAGCAAGTTTAAAACAGAATGGGACACACTGGAAATGAGCAAGAAAGGATCACAAGAGGGTAGCTGAATTGGAATTGAAATCGAGCAACAGTACATGTCTTAAGATCGAAGACCCCAAATGAATGGCTTTACGTAAATGTCCGGACTGAGTCAAACAGACACGTGCCAATTCTGAAAAGTCAAACAAAAAAAAAGCACCGGCCACCCTTAAAGGTTAATTATCCAGGTCCCTGGAAGTCTTGGAGGCTTGGAGGTATGTATACAAAGAAAAACAAACAAAAAAACTGTTCAGCCTGGCCAAGTGCTGTTCTAGTTTGTAAAGGGATTCTTAAACATCATTGAATGAATCAAAATGCCCGCATTTAGTATTTAACAAATCATTCCATCTCTCACGAATGGGCCTAATCTTGTGTTGCTTGGTCTGTCTCTTCCAGCCCCTGACACGTCTGACATGCTGTTGTCACAGACGTGGGCACAAGAATTCATCAATGATGAGCCGGGAGTTGAGGTCACCACGAGTAGTCAACAGAGCGATCTGTGGACCCAAGAAATGCTTCAAAACCCGACAGGTATCCTGCTGAACAAGCAGTAACTTTTTTTTTAAACAGGATCTAAAGCTCGTAGTGGAGCTGCCTCACACACATCTCACACATGAACATACAGACAAATATGCGAGACACAATATAGGACTGTTCGATGAGGCAAATACAGCCACTGAGCTTGGGGAAAGTACTGGGTACTTCAAGGGTGAGGGAAATACAGGTACTGGGTTCCAGCGACGTCACAATAATGGCGCCGCCTTTCTCACCGGAATGTCCTAGTGATAACATGGGCATGATCGGCCATTTTGCCCATCAAGCCCAAGGTTGCTTTCTGCGTCCAAGGTTGCGCTATGCTCACATTGTCTACCTTGCATTTTGAAAATATATTTTTCCTTATTTGTTATTGGAAATAAAGCCAGCAGTAGATGTTGAAGTATGATGTATAAAAGTTTGCCCAAGATGACAGCATGCTGTGCTATATTTCCTTTTAGCTCTTGAAGAGCGAGAGCTGGTATTGGCCAATCCGGTCAAGTGGGCCGAGGAATATTTGGAACAAGCAGAATGTAAATCATGGCCAACTGAGCTTGAGAATGCTGAATACAAATGGTGAGTGCATCTATTTTTTATTTTATTTTTTTTCTGTCTGAACTGTTCTTGTCCTTTACTTGGCAGTAGTGGTAAAGGAAATGGTAATTATCATTATCTTTGCCCAATAGCTAATTCAAGTTCACTATTGATATCTGCATATTTTGTCTCATAAATATCTGAATTTAAATTTGCTAATCCCTTGAAGTGTGACCATCAAAGGGCAGTAGGTTACTGTTTTAGTAATTTAATTGGCTGGTAATGACTCGCTGCTCAGAGCTGTGACTTTGAAAGGTTTTCTAGCAGAATTTTTTTTTTTTTTTTTTACTTTACTCCAAGAGTCCAAGTAGTACTGCTGGGCTGGCTGGATAGCTTCGAGTTGTACGCACTCACCTCTGAGCTGTGCAGTCTGGGGCTCGAAACTTGACTCAGCTATAAACAGTCATCCTGGTATTTCTTGGACAGGACGAGGCATCATCTCCACCCTGGACAAATTACAAATTCCTACTTTGACGGGGAAAGCAAAGACAAATCACCGAGGATAACCCTTGCCAAAGGACTGCTCCAGCAGTACTGATGCCCTATAACCAGTATGGTATATTGATGATGAGTTGTTTCATATGCCTGTGGCTGATGGTGGCATCATTTTTCTGGAAGCACGTGCCCCTGTTACCAGTAAGCTGGTGCTCATTTTGCCGACCTCGGAAGGCTGAGTCAACCCACCTGATTTATTTCAACGGCATGACGGGAGCTCAAACTCGAGACCCTAAAATCTTAAGCCAGGCACCTTAACTGTGAAGTTCCTTTTCTGGAACCACCAGGCACAGACATCAAACAAAATGAAACATGAAAGTCATTTCAAAATTCCAGCACTGTTTATTTGAGTCTTGGAGTCGCCTTTCCCCTTCTATCTGAAGACCCTTTAAGCCCACAGCAGAAGCCATTCAACATAATCTCTTTTATCTGTACACATATTTCTGAGCGGTTGGCTACACTCACCACAACAAGCGACTTTAAATTATGATGGAAGATGAAATGTGCAGCTGCTAATGGCAAAATTGTATTCAGCAATAAGCAAAGACGACTTCCCCCGACAGATACGCGGGAGCTTTGAACCTAACGTTTTGGCTTGTTGTGGCTTCACCATCGCAGGGCCGAGGAATACAGGCCGGAGGTTGGAGGTGATGAGCTCATGAGAACGGCTAAGGAGTTTGTTGGAACATTTGATGATCCGAAGTTCAATAACTCAGAGGTAGGGTATTCTTTGCTTCATGGGATTATGTTGAAGCTATTTTTTGGTACCTATACAACATGCATTTTAAGGCCATTTTCCCTGCAAAAGCGGGGGTTAGCCTTGCGGTCCCCATGACAATCTTCTCCATTTTGCCCTATTTTCTGCATCTCCCCTTGTTTAACCCTCTTGCCCGCATTTCTTCTTCCACCATCTTTAGCCAAGTCTTTCTCGGTCTTCCCCGTCCTCTACTTCCTTCTACATTCATTTCCATCACTCTTCTCAACCAGTCACTTTCATCCTTCCTCAATACATGACCAAACCATCTCAAACTGTTTCTCTTCACAGCATCCATCACAGGCTCTATTCCCATCATCTTTCGCAATTCATCATTTGTCTTCCTCTCTCTCAACGATACTCCGCACATCCACCGAACCATTCGCATTTCCACCCTTTCCAGCCTAAGTTGCTGCTCGACTTTCATTACACATGTCTCGCTCCCATAAATCATAACACTTCTCACACATGCAGCATACACCTTTCCCTTCAGCTTCAACGACACTCCCCTCCTCGTCAGCACACCACTCAGTTCCCGAAACTTCTTCCATGCACATCTCACTCTAGCAACCGTTGCTGAGTCTGATCCACCTTCTCCATTCAGCATGTCTCCTAGGTAACAAAATGTTTTCACACCTTCCAGCTTCACGCTGTCTCCAAGATCCAACTCAACATTTCCTCCATTTGTGGCTCCCTCTGTGCACACCTTACACTTGAATGTAGCTGCCACACTGGTTTTTTGGTACCTATGCCTGATTGCCTGTGTAATACCAAGTCTAGGCTCATGGACGAGTGAGAAAAGGTAGAAGGTAATGTACTGACAGTGGGTTTAGTGGGATAGCACGAGGATGTAACAAAGGGGACAAAGATATTAGGGAGAAAGTAAACAATAACCTGAAAATGTACAGTTTTATTTACTTTGTCAAGGTCGTTAATCTATACAGTCAACCCCACATTTGCGGGGGATAGGTTCCCGGAATATTCCGTGAATGTCGAATCCGTGAATATAGGGGCACCTGCTGCCAGACCACGTGATTGATGACATCATAAATTTATATTTTCTCTTGTTATTGTTGCATAGATCATGCTCAATTAATTGCAAACTGATCAAATTAAGCGTTTTCCCTGTCGCATTATGACATCATAATTAAGGCACCAACGACGTCATCGTTAACATTTATTCACCATGCAGGCATTCTTTACAATGAGCCATGTTTGAATTTTTCCCATTGAGCGGTTTTGGAGATATTGATCTCGAAATCAATATTTGGATTGGCTGAAATCTTGATTGGCTGAAAAATCAATATTTGGATTGGAGATATTTTTAAAAGGCTGAAATCCATATTGGATCAAAGAAATAAACCCTTCAAAAACAGAAGAGTTGGCTCGCACCAAGTTGACTGCACAGGGTAAGTATTCTATAAATACCATCTCGTCTTTTTAGTCATCTCATCTGTGAGGATGCATGGAACGAACTTTGCACTGACGCGTCTCGTGTTCAAATAATATGTCAATATGGCCTGAACGGAACAAAATGAAAGACTGGTCTCTTCAGCGATTTCTCAAATGGTTAGAAACCTCTGAAACCACTTGAAAACAGTCTTTCTTGTCACAGCCTCATCTGCGTAGACTGCTACAAGCATGTGTTTCTGTAGCCGTCTTGCCAAGTTTAAAACAAAATTTCCAGATGCCACAAACACATGCTCACACAAAGCAATGTCATGGCGCATTGGCGTGTAATACTAATGGTGTTTATTGCATGCTGTCAAATGAGAGGGTTAACAAAATACGCTCTGCCCACTGACCTCAACACAACAACAAACAACAGGCATTTTAAGGCCATTTTCCCTGCTAGAGCGGGGGTTAGCCTTGCGGGCCCCATGACGATCTTCTCCATTTTGCGCTATTTTCTGCATCTCCCCTTGTCAACCCCCTTGCCCGCGTTTCTTCTTCCACCACCTTTAGCCAATTCTTTCTTGATCTTCCCCATCCTCTAATTCCTTCTACATTCATTTCCATCACTCTTCTCAACCAGTCACTTTCATTCTTCCTCAACACATGACCAAACCATCTCAACCAGTTTCTCTTTACAGCATCAATCACAGGCTCTATTCCCATCATCTTTCACAATTCATCATTTGTCTTCCTCTCTCTCAACGATACTCCGCACATCCACCGAACCATTCGCACTTCCACCCTTTCCAGCCTTCGTTGCTGCTCTACATTCATGACCCATGTCTCGCTCCCATAAATCATAACACTTCTCACACATGCAGCATACACCTTTCCCTTCAGCTTCAACGACACTCCCCTCCTCTTCAGCACGCTACTCAGTTCCCGAAACTTCTTCCATGCACATCTCACTCGAGCAACCGTTGCCGAGTCTGATCCACCTTCTCCATTCAGCATGTCTCCTAGGTAGCAAAATGTTTTCACACCTTCCAGCTTCACGCCATCTCCAAGATCCAACTCAACATTTCCTCCATCTGCAGCTCCCTCTGTGCACACCTTACACTTGAATGTAGCTGCCACACTGGTTAATGACCCTCTCAGACCACTACATTTTTTATGAACCCACTCAGCGCACATTGTACATTGAATGGAGTTCACTCCAACACCCTTCCTGCACACAGCACATGGCCACTTCCCAGTTCTTTCCACCTCACCACATGCTTTACCACTTTACAATACTTACAATACAATACTTTACCACTTTACTTTACTTTACATTTGCATACCCCCATTGTTCCCTTTGTGTGCTCCTCCCCCTCCCACCTTGAACATTATAGCCCTTGAGCCCCCTCCCCCTCCCCTTCCCCCCCTCCTACCCACACCAATCTGTCTGTGACCGTTTTTTCCTTCATTGATCCAGCGCTATTCACACTTAGTTTAGCTAGGAAGATTATCATTCCCTGAGTAATTGGCTCATTCAGCCCGGCTTGCATCAGCAGTAAAGCTCGGCCGTCCTCATTAAATATCTAATTAAGATAAGATTGGTGCATAGACGAGGGCACGTGTCCTCACCAGAAGGTCACATGGTATTAGACGGCAGACACTGAAGCACGTGGTTAAATGATTGGCTCTCGCGGTTTATTAGCAACTTGCTGCGGCATGAAGTTATTCGTGCGCGGTAGCCTCAGGCCCGGAAGATTTGAGGGAACCAAGGCTACACCCCCTCTTAGCAGACCCGAAACCTGCAGCTGCAACAATATTTACAAAGAAAGGCGCTTCCAACCAGAAAGAAAAATGAGATCTACTCTGCAAATTTTAGCAAATAAGCAAGAGTGGACCCGGTCTCACGCAACGTTTCACCCGCTTCACAGCAGGCTTCCTCAGGCCAATAAACCCAGAGCCTCTGCATGTACCTGGTTTTTACCACCCTCTCGACTCTTCACATGCATGCTTCCGGTATCGATCTGTGCCGTTTGTTGGATGTCGTGTCTAGGATACGGGTCCCATCAAAGTCGGGGGAGAGAGAGTGGTGGGGGAGGTGAGGGGGGGGGGGGACCCATCCCCCTCTACTGTTCCTTTTGTCCTGCTATGTCCTCATCCGTTCAGTGTTCTAACTCTTCTATGAGCCTTGACTCTGTATATTAAAAAAAAAGTCAAATTTGTGGCCAGATTGCAGGCTTCCTTCATTGTTGTGTCCTTCAGTTCTGAAATGACATTGTGGATGGTATGTAGAGGCCTGTAGGCTACACCAATCCGTGCGCTGCCTACTATCTTGCTATCCTTTTGGAAAAGCCAGGGTAGTACGCCTGTACACAGTGCCCAAGCAAGTCTAGCCCCTTCCGTTCTGTCTGTTTTGGTTCTTTCAGGGTAGGGAGTATCTCTTTACTGTACCCATTTTTGAGCAGGACTCCTCTAACTAATATGATTAATTGCATCGGACGGGGAAGATGACACAGTCCATGCCCGACCTGCCAAGGTCCATGCTGCACTGTGTTTGGGGGAGATTGGGTTGCAGGAATTAAAATCCAGTAATCTGTTGGTGTGGATTGGTTTCCTGTAAACCGACGTCTTTAGGTAGCCATCAGGGTTACGGTGGACCTCCATATCCAAAAAGGCCAAATTGCTTTATTTTTCCATTGCAACACACACACACACACACACACACACACACACACACACACACACACACACACACACACACACACACACACACACACACACACACTTGACGTTGTTCAACTACCATCAGCGAAGTGACAGATTCAATGCTAGTGAATATAAAACGAAGAGTAGTTTTTGTTTTTCCCCCCATTCGTTCATTATGAAGTTTAATTTTGACCTCGCTTTGACTCATTCAGTTTAGAATGAGCGATCATCCGTGGGCCTTACCAAATAATTACCCTTCCATTTACGTTTCTGACAGTTCATGAAGTTCATCAAGCGGCTTGGTGATGGATCCCTCGCCATGGAGGGAAACCAGATAGTGGACAACGCTGCAAACATCGCAACCGACAGGGAGGCACAGAAATGGGCACAGGAGTTTACACAGGTGCTTGTACCAACACTTCCTCGTCTGTTTCTCCTCACTAGTTCGTGTTACCCTCAATTTCTTCCCTCTGAGCTTTCCTTTTATTTTGTGATCTGAGCAGTGCCGAGCTGTGCTCATAATGTGAAAGGCGAGATAAAAGTTCTTCATTGTGAAGGTAAACAAATAGCACAGACATGCTATATATGTGTGTGTGTGTGTGTGTGTGTGTGTGTGTGTGTGTGTGTGTGTGTGTGTGTGTGTGTGTGTGTGTGTGTGTGTGTGTGTGTGTGTGTGTGTGTGTGTGTGTGTGTGTGTGCGCGGGGACTCTCGTTCACCAGGATCAAGCATATGGGGCTTGGGCACCGGATAACCGAGCGGTGATTGGCTTAATTCAAAGCCACATATGGGAAATATCAACCCATGCTTTTTTCTGCAAAGGACCACAGAACAAAGATGAACTGATTAGATTGTGGGGTCAAAGGTCATGTGTAATTTAATTGAAAATCATTTTGAAGACCACAACTCTAGTTTGAAGTATCTGATGTCTCTTCTGTACTTTTCTCTCTCATGTAACCTTAATTTTTCTTGTGACACTAAATTGACATCATACATAATGGTGGATCCACATCTCGTGTGGACTGATGCACAGGCCTATCCATCAAAACATTTGTACGAAAGCCAGTCAATAAGTAACCTTAAATGGCGATATAAATTCGAGAATGTAATGTGTGTAGTTGTAGACGACATATGTTATATCTATGAGTAAGAGTCATGTTTTGCCTGTTTTAGATCTGGCAACATTGAGCATATGACGTCAGTAGAGCAGTTCCAAGATGGCGGCTCCCTTAGAAACATGCACCAGGGAGGAGTAACGTTCTGTCATACGTTTCTTGGGAAGTGAGGGTGTGAATCCCAGTGGAATCCATCGCAGAATAAAGATGCAATATGGTGACGTATGTTTATTGCTGCAGCAGGTGTTCCTACCTGGACCGGAAGTTTAAAAGTGGAGTGTCCAGTGTGGCAGACGCTGCTCGCTCGGGCCGGCCTCACAAAGCCGACAAACCAGAAATGGTTGCACGGGTTGAGCGCGTGCTAAAGAAACACCATCACATTACGCTGAATGAAGTGGTCTCCAAATGGAACAGTAGCCATGGGTTCAGCACACCATATCATTCACAATGTGCTCGGGTTCCGTAAGTGTCTGCAAGGTGGGTGCCCAGACAACTTACACCAGAACTGAAAGAACGGCGAGTGGACGCATGTGAAGAACTTCTGCGACGTTATTAAACAGAAGGCGACGCTTTGTTACAGCGCGTAGTGACGGGATGAAAGCTGGTTCCACTACTTTCAGCCAGAAACGAAGAGGGCAAGCAAAGAGTGGCGCCATTCAACTTCACCAATGCCCAAAAAGTTCCGCACACAGCCGTCTGCTGGAAAAGTGATGCTGACGCTCTTATAGGATAGCCGAGGCCCACTTGTAAAGCAGTACATGCCCAGAGGGACCACAGTCACCAGTGCATCATACTGCGACCTCCTTAAAAATCATCTAAAACCAGCAATCAGATCAAAACGTCGTGGACTACTCACTACCGCTGTTTTGCTGCAGCATGACAATGCTCGGCCCCATACTGCCTGCACTACAGCTGCATCAATCGAGGACCTGCATTTTGAGTGTCTTCCTCATCCACCCTACTCACCAGACCTCGCCCCCTTCGGATTAGCACATCCTTGGGCCACTAAAAGAGGGGCTTGGTGGAACCACTTTCCGATCCGACGAAGAGGTCCAAGAGGTGGTGCACGAATGGCTACACAAGCATCCAAAAGATTTTTTTTTCTAGCGGAATCCAGGCCTTAGTAAAGCGCTGGAAAAAATGCATTGAAAGCAATGGAGATTATGTTGAAAAATAACAGTTGTTACACACATACATGCAATAAACAAGTTGTGAAAAATATTTTAAGGTTACTTATTGACTGCCCCTCGTATTATTTTCTATTTTTTGCCAGGAGTCAAAAGGAGCAAACAAAGCAGATCTCTGGGCAGATGACTACGCCAAAAGCCAGAACCTTTCCGTAGGCAAGGAATTTGAGAGGGCGAAGGCAGTGGTCGAGGTGCGTGAACCATAGTGGAGTTGTTGATGTGGTTCGTCGCCTGGCCTCTCATACCCCATGATTATCATCGTTCATGTGCAAGTGCTGTTGTGTGATTGTTGACTGTTCGGTTTTGCATCCCTGCAGTCGGACACCGACTTTTGGGACAAGCTGCAGGCGGAATGGGAGGAATTGGCAGAATCCGATCCCAATGCTCATCCCTGGCTATCGGAGTTTGACGAACTCGCCAGCTCATCCTATGACAAGGTTTGTATGGATGCGATTATGTGGTGCGCTGTTGGTTTCTGGAGGGCTAATTGTCTTTCTTTTGAGTGAAGCCGTTAACCCGGAGAATTTTTCTGGAATGGGTTTATATTTGACTTGACCTATACATTCATTCCTTCATATGCAGCTGCTTGTTGTCTCGTTCCTGGGTGTGCTGCTGTGCCTGCTGTAGATTGGGACACAAATTTGTAATTTATTCAGTATGCTGCCTTTTTCCGAACCTTACAAAACATCATGGGATCTTTAACGTCTACCAGCTAGCAGACAAGATACCCAGCTTAACATTCCATTCAACAGACTGCATACTCAATGATGCACCGATTTGCCTGCGAAGCACTAGGGTGACGCTTTATAATAAGGTTAGGAGGCTGTTGTTTTTAAGCAAGGGAACTTAAACACGAGGCGATTTAGTCTATCATGTCCATTGTATACATGTCCCATTAATAACTTGACGTCTCAGTTTACTTATTGTTTACTTGAATCAAAATTTACACACACACACTAATAGCTTAATATAACTTGACCTCCACACCTTCCTCTAATCGATCTATGCAACAAATCTTTATGTATACAGTGTCTTCAGAATGTATTCACAACCCTTGACTTTTTTCACTTTTTTGTTACAGCCTGAATTTAAAATGGATTAAATTGAGATTTTTTTGTCACCGATCTACACATAATAATAGCCCATAATGTCAAAGTGGAATATTTATTTTCGATTTTTTCACAAATATGAATTAAAAATGAAAAGCTGAAATGTCTTGACTCAAGAAGTATTCAACCCCTTTGCTATGACACTCCAAATTGAGCCCAGGTGCATCCAATTTCCTTTGATCATCCTTGAGATGTCTCTACAACTTGATTGGAGTCCACCTATGGCAATTCAATTGGTTGAACATTATTTAGAAATAAAAACACCTTTCTATATAAGGTCCCACAGTTCACAGTGCATGTCAGAGCAGAAACTCTACCATGAAGTCCAAGGAACTGTCCGTAAAACTCTGAGCTAAAATTGTGAGGAGGCAAAGATCTGGGGAAGGGTATAAAACAATTTCTAGTGGTGTGAGCTCCATCATTAGGAAATGGAAAAAATATGGAACTACCCAGGCTCTGCCTAGAGCTGGCCGTCTGACCAAACAGAGCAACTGGGCAAGAAGGACCTTGGTCAGAGAGGTGACCACTCTGACAGAAATACAGACTTCCTTGGCTGAGATGGGAGAACCTGCCAGAAGTACAACAGTCTCTGCAGCACTTCACAAATCTAGGCTTTATGTGAGAGTGGCCAGATGGAAGCCACTCCTGAGCAAAAGGCACATGACAGCACGCCTGGAGTTTGCAAAAAGGCACGAGAAATACTCAGAACATGCAGGAAAAAATTATGTGGTCTAATGAGACCAAAATCGAAGTCTTTGGCCTGAATGCAAAGCGCTACGTCTGGTGGAAACCGAGCACAGCTCATCGCCCATCTAACACCATCTCTACCATGGTGGTGGCAGCATCATGCTATGGGGATGCTTTTCAGCGGCAGGGACTGAGACTGGTATGGATAGAGGGATTAATGAATGCAGCCAAATACAGGCAAATTCTTGAGGTGAACCTGCTTCAGAGTGCAAAAGACCTTTGACTGTGGTGAAGATTTACATTCCAACAGGAAATGACCCCAAGCATACAGCCAAAGCAACACTGGAATGGCTTCAGAACAAGAACGTGAAAGTCCTTGAGTGACCCAGTCAATGCCCATACTTGAATCTCATTGAGAGTCTGTGGAAAGACTTGAAGATTGCTGTTCACCGGCTCTCTCTATCCAACTTGGCAGAGCTTGAGCAAATCTGTAAGGAAGAATGGGAGAAACTCCCCAAATCCAGATGTGCAAAGCTGATACAGACATATCCAAGAAGACTCGAAGCTGTAATCGCTGCCAAAGGCGCTTCTATGAAGTATTGACTCAGGGTTAAATACTCATGTAAATTAGATATTTCTGTTTTACATTTTTAATTATTTTGTAAAATTTTCTAAAAATAAAAATAATAAATATTAAATTCCACTTTCACATTGTGGGGTATTATGTGTCGATCAGTGACAAAAAATCTCATTTTAATCCATTTTTTATTGAAGCTGTAACAAAACAAAATGTGAAAAATTCAAGGGGTGTGAAACTTTCTGAAGGCACTGTAGGTGGGGAAAGGATATCCTGTGCTTTTTAACATGCACAAGTAAGTGTTACTGATTTATTGGCAGGCTTTACATCCCCAACAAATGGCGTGCTTCAAGATGCAGCACCTACATGGCATACTAGCACTTGGATCCCATGGCAGAATAGGATTGAGTGCAAATGCCAAACTGTACACTATAATCATTCTCCCTTGCTTTGACCTTAGGGTTACCAGTTCGATGAGGATAATCCTCTGCGGGAACATCCACAGCCCTTTGAGGAGGGCCTGAGGAGGCTGAAAAAGGGGGACCTTCCGAGTGCCACCTTGCTCTTCGAGGCAGCAGTTCAAAATGATCCAGGACACATGGAGGTGTGTCATTGAGAGCCATCTACCTACATTCAAACGGCTGAACTGTATAATCATCAGCAATCGGATGTTTTCAAGCTTGATGTTGTGACCTTTGGCAGGCATGGCAGTACCTGGGCACAACCCATGCAGAGAACGAGCAAGAACATGCCGCCATCACTGCTTTGCGCAGGTTCCATTCTCAACACTCGGTGACTCGGATCATTTGCCAAAACAAACAAATGTATCCGTTTGGTGCAAATGAGTCATTATTGTTGCACTCTGCCAGGTGTTTGGAGCTACAACCTGAAAACCTGACGGCACTTATGGCCCTTGCGGCGAGCTTCACCAACGAGTCCCTGCCCCTGCAGGCCTGCCGTGCATTGTCCGACTGGTTGGCTGCCCATCCCCGCTACCGGCACCTTGCTCGGACGCCGAGTTCCTCCACCCACAAACGGCTTGCTTCCATAGCATCTAGGTGATGCCAGTTTCTTTCATTCTTGTTCCGAGTTGTGGGTTTCATTTTCTGCATACAAGGTTATCAAGCAGAGCACAATACTTTAAGGGACTATCTATTTACGTTTGCAAAAGAGGTGGAATTGTCATAATTCTATAATGCAATCAAATAACTGCTTGCTAAACTTTAACCGAGGGCTTGCAAAACCCAGGAAATGGCAGAGTATCAAATGAAACTTGCTTCCCAGTTCTCTGCATTAGTTTGAATGAAGCAAATTTAGGGACAGGTTAATGAATGTAGGGTGGTGTAGACTGTAGAATATACATCAGAAGCAGGTAGGTTCATGTAAGGTATTAGGGCAGAGGTTGGGAGGGGGGGGAGTAATATATATTAGTGACATGCCAATGTAAGGTGGGGGTAGTATTTATTTGGCACACGATAATTTATGGTACATTACATGGATACTCCTTCTGCACTTGTAAACTGTCAAATGAAAGGAAAGCTCTGGTCAAAACACTGAGGGAAAAGGTATTATCTTAATTATTTAAGTCAAAGTGTATTAAACCGTTGTACAGTCGTGGCCAAAAATATTGGCACCCTTGCACTTTTTTCAAATAATGCACCATTTCTTCCAGAAAATTGTTGATATTAAAATATATTTTGGTATCCACATATGTATTTCTTTAGTTTGCAGTGGAACAAAACAAAATGAAGCCTTGAAAGAAAAGGTCACCTTCCATACAGTCAAACATGGAGGAGGTTCAGTGATGTTTTGGGGTTAATGTGCTGCTTCTGGCACTGGGTTCCTTGAATGTGTGCAAGGCAAAGGCCATGCTACCAAATATTGAGTCTAGGGTGTCAATAATTTTGTCAATGCCATTTCTTTTTATTTTCTGATTTAAGAGGATATTTAAGTCCTGAATCAAAAACAAAGGTTCTGTAATATTAACAGTGACATAAAGAATTGTGGAGACCAAATACTTTTGTCAATTTCAACTTATTTTTAGAGAAAATTGGGAGTTATTTGAAAAAGTGCAAGGGTGCCAATATTTTTGGCCACGACTGTATAATGTATATAGGTCAATGGGAACATTATGGTACAATCGTGTATGGAAAGGGTGTGCAGGAATCCATGTATTCATTTTCGAAGGTTCGGGGCTATGTACGAGTGTGTTGAAAAGTAATGCCTCCTATTAATTTTCTCCAAATTTAAAGACGGGTACTAACATCAATATTTATTCTACCATGGTGCATATTTATTTCTTAACAATATCACCACTGTTGGCCATCCACTTCTGCCAACGTTCAAGTAGTTTTGTGATATCAATACAACTGTGTGTCCTGCTGACTTAACCAGTGCTTCACAGCGGTCTTGACAGCATTGTCGGAAGAAAAATGTTGTCCATGAAGCTGTTCTTTAAGTTTGGGGAAGAGATGAAAATCTGACAGAAACCAAGTCGGGGCTGTATGGCAGGTGTTGCAACGCAGTGAAACCAGGACCGGCACTCCGTGTCCGCAGGCCCAGAACAGTGCTCCACGTCTGCAGGCCCGGAATGATTATCCGTGTCCACAGGCCCAGATGGGCACTCCACATCCGCAGGCCTCGATTGGCACTCCATGTCCGCAGGCCCGGATCGGCACTCCGTGTCCGCAGGCCCGGATCGGCACTCCATATCCACAGGCCGGATTGGCGTTCTATGTCCGCAGGCCCGGATTGGCGCTCTGTGTCTGCAGGCCTGGAATGACCCTCCACATCCGCAGGCCCAGACCGGTGTTCCATGTCTGCAGGCCCAGAACGGCTGCCCGCGTCCGCAGGCCCGGATCAGCGCTCAGTGTCCGCAAGTCCGGATCAGCGTCCCCTGTCCATCCACCGTTGGCATCGATCCAGGGCTGAAGCTCGTTCTCCAGGTAGTCGACCATGCACGAAGCGAGCAATCCACGTGTGCAGGTGCGGCCTTCTCGGTGCTGTCTGCGCACAGCTACGGCAAACACGAAGAAGGCGACCACACAGCCCCAGTTGACGCCTTCGGCGAACATCTCGGTAAGCATGTGGACCAGACGGCCCCGAAGCGCTGCTGGGCTCGCTGGCCCCAACTGCAGCGGCAGCACAGAGAAGGCCCTACATCAAACTTTCATCTGCAGTCACTATTGAGCAACAACAGCTCTCCACACACTTGCATACACTTTCCCTTCCATTGCATCAGTCAGCACTTGGGGAACCCTTCCTCGGGGTACAAAGAACTGTCCACCTACAAGGTTTCATTCACAGCTTGACTGCTCTACTTCTCTCCCCTTTGGTATGGCTCCCCTACCTCACATCTTGCTCAGCAGCTTGTCACTGTGGAAACCAAGGCCTTCAAGATTGTTGTAATCTCCCATGATGAAGCCGAGTATAGGGGACTATCATCACCATCTCAGACAGGTCGGTGATCTCTGTCTTCTACCACCTCCTTTCTGGTCTTGTATGCTCTTAAAGCGCGGCGTTACGCGCGCTGCTTGTGAGCAAGGAGGAAGCGGACAAGCGGTAACATATAAACGTCTTTATTGTAAGACTACACTGTAACACTAAACTCCTCCGGGCTGGTCGCCCGGGGTATATCATGAGGCCACGCCTACCCCTCGGGCGTGGCCACCGCCCACTCGGTGCGTGGAATGATGTCACCACGCCAGTGGGCTTTTGTGTCCGCCACACGCGCCCCCCCAGAATTCCCGCGCACCTGGAGGGCCAGTTTGCGGGGCAGACGAATGACCCGGCCGAAGCGCCCCCTGGCGATCGGCGGCGTCCGGGGTGCAGGGATACCAGGTGGGATGCCCCTGGCTGCCCCTGGGATGGGTGCAGGACCGGGGGGCGCCGTGGCGGCGGGGCTGGGCGGTGCCGGGGGTCCGCCCGCAGGAGGGCGGCCCCGACGTGGGGGTCGGGCCACTGGCGGTGGATGGTCCACATCGAGGTGGGCCGGCTTGAGGCGGTCTACCGAAACGCGGTCAGGAGTACCGCCGATGTCCAGGGTGAAGTGCTTCGCCCCGGTCTCCAGCACGCGGAAAGGCCCGTCGTACGGGGGCCGCAGTGGTGTCCGATGGGCATCGTGGCGGACGAAGACGTACTCCGCCGTGCGAAGCTCCGGGGCGACGTGCGTCGGTGCGTGCCCGTGGCATGCCGTTGGCACCGGGGCGAACCTCTGGGCGGTCTCTTGCAGAGCGGAGCGCTGCTGTGCCGCGGACCATGGTGCCGTGGAGTCGGGGAGGAACTCGCCCGGCACCCGCAGCGGTTGCCCGAAGACCAACTCCGCCGCGGATGCGCGCAGGTCCTCCTTGGGCGCCGTCCGGAGGCCCAGCAGGACCCAGGGGAGCCTGTCGACCCAGCCGCCGTCGCGGAGGGTGGCCCGGAGCGCGGCCTTCAATGAGCGGTGAAATCGCTCACACAGGCCGTTAGCCTGGGGGTGGTAGGCCGTGGTTCGGTGCAGCCGGACCCCGAGCCCCTGCGCAACCGCCCCCCAGAGCTCCGAGGTGAACTGGGGGCCGCGGTCGGATGAGATGTCTGAGGGGGCGCCGAACCGGGCGACCCAGGTGGCGATGAAAGCCTGCGCGACATCGGCCGCCGTTGTCGACGCCAAGGGCACGGCCTCCGGCCACCGGGTGGTGCGGTCCACCATGGTGAGGACGTAGGTGAAACCCCGCGAGGGGGGCAGAGGTCCCACCAGGTCCACGTGGACGTGGTCAAACCGGCGTTCCGGCACCGTGAACGGGGCCAACGGGGCCTGGGTGTGCCGGTGCACCTTGGCGCGCTGGCACGCGAGGCACGTCCTGGCCCAGCCGCGGACGGCCTTCCGGAGGCCATGCCAGACGAACTTGTCGGCGATCAGCCTTTGGGAGGCCCTCGCGCCCGGGTGGGACAGGCCGTGGATGGCGTCAAACACCTGGTGCTGCCAGCCTGCGGGCACAATGGGGCGAGGACGCCCGAGGGAGACGTCGCACAAGAGAGCCGCGCCCGCGCCGTCGAACGGCACCTCAGTGACGCGGAGGCCCGTGACGGCGGTCCGCAAGGCCTGGACGTCGGGGTCAGCGGCCTGGTCCGCTGCCATCCGGGCATAGTCGATGCCGAGGTGGACTGCGTGGGCGACGGCCCGGGAAAGGCAATCCGCCACCGGGTTGTCCTTCCCCGCGACGTGCTGGATGTCCGTCGTGTACTCGGACACGGCCGAGAGGTGACGCTGCTGCCGGGCCGACCACGGCTCGGTGACCTTGCCCATCGCGAAGATCAGCGGCTTGTGGTCGACGAAGGCAGTGAACGCCCGGCCCTCGAGCAGATGGCGGAAGTGCCTGACCGCCAAGTGAAGTCCGAGCAACTCGCGGTCGAAGGTACTGTAACGGCGTTCGGGCGGGCGAAGCTGCCGGCTAAAGAACGCCAGCGGTTGCCAAGCTCCACGCACCCATTGCTCGTGCACCGCGCCCACCGCGTAGTCCGAGGCATCGGTGGTGAGGACGATCGGTGCATCGGGCGCCGGGTGCGCGAGCATGGTGGCGTTAGCCAAGGCGAGCTTCGCGCCCGTGAACGCCGTGTCCATCTGCTCGGTCCAGGTAACGTCGCCTTTGCCCGGCTTACCTCGGAGAGCTTCGTGCAGGGGGCGCAGGAGCTGGGCGATACGGGGCAGGAACCGATGGTAAAAGTTCACCATGCCCAGGAACTCCTGCAGCCCTCTGATCGTGCGGGGGCGCGGAAACCCCTTCACCGCCTCCACCTTGGCCGGCAGGGGGACGGCGCCGTGCCTGGTGACACGGTGCCCCAGAAAATCGATTGTGGCGGCGCCGAACCGGCACTTTGCGGGGTTCACAATCAGGCCATGCTGGCCCAGGCGTTCGAAGAGCGTGCGGAGGTGGCGTAGGTGCTCTTCGCGGGACGCGCTGGCGACGAGGATATCGTCCAGGTAGACGTAGACAAAATCCAAGTCGCGCAGGACGCTGTCCATCAGTCGCTGGAACGCCTGAGCCGCATTCTTCAGACCGAAGGGCATGCGCAGGAACTCGAAGAGTCCGAATGGCGTGATGACCGCCGTCTTCGGGACGTCCTCCGGCCTGACGGGGACCTGATGGTAGCCGCGTATGAGGTCCACCTTCGAGAAGAAGGACCTGCCCGCCAAACGGGCGGAAAAGTCCTGAATGTGGGGGACGGGGTAGCGGTCGGGAGTCGTGGCGTCATTGAGACGGCGATAGTCCCCGCACGGTCGCCATCCCCCGCCGGGCTTCGGCACGATGTGCAGCGGCGACGCCCAAGCGCTCTCTGAGCGCCGAACGATGCCGAGTCGCTCCAGGGTAGCGAACTCCGCTTTTGCCACCGCCAGCTTCGTCGGCTCGAGGCGGCATGCCCGGGCGTAGACCGGTGGCCCGACGGTGGGGATGTGATGGGCCACCCCGTGCTTGACGGCCCCCGCCGAGAAGGTGGGCCGCGTGAGGGCCGGGAAGCCGGCGAGGAGGCGGGTGAATGCGTCCGCTGCCGGAAGCGTACAGACCAACGTGGCCGGAACCGAATCGTTCGGCAAGCCGCTTGGCAAGCCGCTCGTTGAGCTGGGCAACGCACATGCGAGCGAGCTGAACGTCTCGGCCTGGACAAGCCGTCTGCGCTTGACGTCGACCAGGAGCCCATTAGCGCACAGGAAGTCCGCGCCAAGCAGTGCCATGGGCACGTCGGCGGTGACGAACGTCCATCGGAAAACCTGCCCTCCAAACCGCAGAGAGAGGCAGCGTTTTCCGTACGTACGGATGGGCGTCCCGTTCGCGGCAAGCAGCGCGGGGCCCCCACCCGCGGCGTGCTTGTCTGACGTGCCGGCGGGAATGACACTCACCTGTGCTCCCGTGTCGCACAGGTAACGGCGCCTGGAGAAGGTGTCCGTTATGAACAGCAGGCTGCTCGAACGGCCGGCGCTCATCGCCACAATTGAGCGCCGGCCCGGGCGTTTCCCGACCCGTTGAAGGAGCACGGCGGATGACACCGCCGAGCTTCGTGGCCGAACTTGGCGTGGAACCAGCACCAGGTGGTGGAGCTGGAGGAGTGCGGCTGGCTCCGCCAGGCCGGTGGAGTCGACGGGTTTCCCCGCGGTGGCGGTTTTCGCCGCGGCGGTGGGCGGGGCGTGGCGGCGTTCACGAGGTGCGTATCAGCATGCTGCTGAACCACAGCGTGCTGTAGAAGATGATGCTGTGGAACATCAGCGTGCTGTAGAAGATGATGCTGTGGAACATCAGCGTGCTGTAGAAGATGATGCTGTGGAACATCAGCGTGCTGTAGAAGATGATGCTGTGGAACATCAGCGTCGAAGGCCGTGACGGCCACGCCAACGCTCGCCCGCGTGTCCGAAGCGGCGAAGTACTTGTCCGCCTCGGCCGCCAATGCTCGGGGTTCCGTTAGCCCGGTCCCGGCCAACGCGAGGCGAACCTGCGCTGGAAGTTGGCGACGGAAAAGCGCCCGGAATAGCGAACCGGGGGCTTCGTCGCCCAACAGTGACAGCATATGGTCCATTCGGACCGACGGGCGCGTCTCACCGAGCTCGGGGAGATCCAGGAGGCGGTCGGCCTGTGCGTCGTCCGTGAGGCTGAACGTGGCTAGGAGTAGCCGCTTGAGTGCCTCGTACTTGTGGCCGTCCGGTGGGTGGCGAAGGACGGACACAACTCGAGCGGCCGTGCCGGGCCCGAGGGAGGCGACGACGTGGCAGTAGCGCGTGTCATCGCCGGTGAGGTGCCGAAGCTGAAATTGGGCTTCGGCCTGGACGAACCAGACTTCGGCCTGAGCCTCCCAAAATTCCGGAAGTTTGACGAAGGCGGCCATGGCGATGGCGTCGCGTGTGGAAGGATCGCTCCGGCAGATCCAACGTCGAGGGTCACCAGTAAAGCGCGGCGTTACGCGCGCTGCTTGTGAGCAAGGAGGAAGCGGACAAGCGGTAACATATAAACGTCTTTATTGTAAGACTACACTGTAACACTAAACTCCTCCGGGCTGGTCGCCCGGGGTATATCATGAGGCCACGCCTACCCCTCGGGCGTGGCCACCGCCCACTCGGTGCGTGGAATGATGTCACCACGCCAGTGGGCTTTTGTGTCCGCCACACTCTGCTCCTTCTGTGCCGTTCCACCTCACCCCCCCCCCCCCCCCCAATCAGGTTTCTGCAGGACACACACAGTCCACCATCTCGCTCACTTCTGGGGAAACTACCTAAATCCAGGATGACTGTGCACATCCACTCACCCATTCCTCTCTTTTCCCACCTTTGGAACCAATTTCCACATCCTCTTCAATCTCATTCTTCCCTTCAGGTCTCCAAGACAGCTCGCTGTTCACCAGTATCTCAGATCGTCCCCAATCTAAAACCATGATTTTTTTTATACCCTCGTTAACCCACCCTTAGCCCACTCAACCCCCATCCCTCCTTCTTCCAAACTTCCAGTTTTCCGTCCTGTGAGTTTCCTTCTGTATCCATCTTGTCCACCCCATGCATCCTCTGCACCTGTCTTGTTTGTCCAGCTCCACGGTTGGTGCCCTCCCCCTCGCTCTACTGTTCTTTTTGGATCCTGTTGCGTCTTGATCCATTAACTGCACCGACTCTTTCACGAGCCTCAACTATAGGGAACCCCCCCCCCCCCCCCCAAGCCCACAGACAACGTCCTGCTGCCCTCTTCAATCTTGACGAACGTAGCACTGAGACATCTAAAGTAAGAATCACGAAACTTCGCATCCAGTGGGGGGAAGAGCTATTGTGTTGACTGCACTTTTTCATTTGAATATTTATACTTGTTTTGGATAAGAAGAATAGGAGGCCTTACTTTTCAACACACCCTCGTATTTATTCCCCATGTAAAAATGCAGAACTTGATAGCATTGCACTTTCGGCCAAGGCCGAGCGAAGCGCTGTCGCGTCCATTTATTCCTCATACGCGAAACACCCTGCAACCCGTGCTTACAGAAAACAGGCTTTTTGGAATGCCAGCCGTATTTTCCATCCAATCATCATGTGATGTTAAAGAAAAAATATCCATGAGAAGGTGCTCCTACTATGTTGAAACCTGTGTCAATCACTCAAGCGGTTGCGGAGAAAATGAATTTAAAAGTGAATAAAGGTGATAAAATGAGGGCCTCGGCCGTTGTTTCACAACACGGTCGATATTTGTGGACGCCTATTACTAGTTTGTAAAGTACAACAACGCCAAATATTACACGTAAATGGATGCCGTAAACGAATGCTTGCAAGACAAAGTTGGAATTAAGTTGTACAAGTGATTCGAAAGTGACCGCTTTTTGCCCCACTGCGTCCTCAGGCCTGTACTGTCAGACGTTCGAGAGATGTTCCTGGATGCGGCGCGGATGGACATGGATGCTGTCGATGCGGATGTGCAGTGTGGCCTCGGTGTGCTTTTCAACCTGAGTTCTGAATACGACAAAGCTGTGGACTGCTTTACTGCTGCCCTCGCCGCACGGCCACAGGTGTGTCTGCATTGAACCTTTTGAGCAAGAGATGCTCTTCCTCCAACAAAGGCCTGACAAAAATATTGGCGTTTCTTTGCTTTCCACTCAAGTTAGCTTTTCAACCTTTAGTTGCTAAATTACCTATTGTGGAACCGCCTTTAGAGGCCATTTCTCCCCGCAGAGCGGGGGTTGTCCTTTTTCGGGCACTGTGGTCCCCTTTTTGAAGCAATGTTTTACGGCCGGATGCCCTTCCTTCCGCCAACCCTGTTAGTCACCTCCTGCGACGCACAGGGAATTACCAGTTAGCTGGTACTCAATTTGCCGACCTCGGAAGGATGACAGGCCGAGTCAACCCCCCTGATGTTAATTCAGTGATCGACCGGGATTCGAACCCAAGATCCTAGGATCCCAAGCCGGCACCCTAACCGCTAAGCCAACACCAGGCTAAATTGCCTATTGTACGAATTATAATTATCCATTGACCCCCATCTTGACAGTGTAGCATTCCTGTGCTTCATGCATTCACTCTCGTCCATTTTGGGATGTTCTTCACTGACGTAATACAGAACACCATCTATGAGAAAATCATGGATACATCATGATTGTGTGTCTGTGAGAGGGTCTCGTGAAAAAGTGAAAGCGAAATCTCATCAAAATGTGTTTATTCATTCCTCACATACAAACCCCATCCCTAAAAATAAACGAACAAAAACCACCCTGGTAATATTCCTGTACCTGGCCCCACTGTCCCCCTTCACCACCCAACCCTTCCCCAATGAAATTGGATAAACGGTAAAGATCGGCTTGGTACCATCGACAATGAATATGCCACATTGAATTGAGTGGGTGTGGATGATGCAAACGCATAACAGACTTGTATCGAAGTTCTTTGTTACCAAAAGGTGTGCCTTTTTGTCACCTGGGCAGGATTATTTGTTGTGGAACAAATTGGGAGCGACGCTGGCAAATGGGAGTCGTAGTGAGGAAGCGGTGGAAGCTTATCGCCAAGCCCTCCAGCTGCAGCCTGGCTTCACTCGGTCACGCTACAACCTGGGAATCAGTTGCGTTAACCTGGGTGCGCACAGGTGAGACCCTCCGAGGAATGCCGTTCATGCAATGTTCTGGGTCAGGGAGAGGACTTCTGAGAAAAATCTTGTCTGTTCCGAGTTTGGAGAGGAGACTCGTGGAGACGTTTCACGTCATCACCTATACAAGTGACATTGTGTCGCTGAATCATTTTTGTGTCTCGTCTTATGGGCGGTTTAAAAAAAATTTTTGTTACAGGATCTAAGGCTCATAATGGAGCTGACACACACACACACACACACACACACATGAAACAACACAACATCTTAACACCCTTTCTCATTCCAGAGAAGCTGTGGAGCACTTCTTGGAAGCCCTGAGGCTTCAGCGAGACTCTCCGGGTCCTGGAGCCACGGCCGGTAGAGATCGAAGCAGTCCCACATCCGACAGCATCTGGGCAACGCTTCGCATGGCGATATCGGTGCTTGGTCGTGGAGACTTTCACAGGGCCGCAGTGGAGCGTGACCTCACCACACTGCTCAACGCTTTCAACATGCAGCAATGACAAAGTATGGGAAGGCCAGGGAGGGCCAAACGGAGAGGTAGCATGCAATGGAATATGGGTACCTGGTGGCAAGAAGTTGCTAGGTATGACATTACCACCAGCAGAGGGGAAAACTATGAAGGGAGGTTTGTTGTGAATAAAGATGGGATGCGTTTCTCATCCCACTGCAGACCAAATGAGGCCATGTTCAAAGCCCATGGTGCTGGATGACAGTAACATGGCACAGAGATATCAGCAGGAAGATGAGATGCAATCATGGGGGCAACCAACTCGGACATACAAAACTCCTTTGGCGCCAGAGGAGATCAGAACTGGAGAAGATAAACGAAAAGCCGAGATTATTTTGAAAGAGGAACGACGTCTAGGCCTTGGGCAAGAGAGTTTGGCAGCACTAGAGATAGACCGTCATGACGGCAGGCTTACAGATAGGCCTGACGGTGTAGCAGTGATGAGGAGGGAGATCATGTGTGAGTGTGTGGGTAAGGCCAAAGCATTGTGCAGCACTTTTGATTATAATTCACTCAATATGGAGTAAAATTGTGCAGCAAATTACGTAATCTCGAAGTTAAGAAAATGATGTGCATGGAATTTGTTCAAGGAGCCTGAGATAACTCGCTCGCCTCGCGTCAAAAGAGACCGTGGGATCTTTCCTGTCCACCAGCAATCGATACCAGCAGACAGGTCCCAAGATTAACATCCCATCTCACACTTGGCAGACTTACCTGATGCAACAAACGGCCTGAAAAACACCGGTTCAACCATTTGTCGTCAGATTGAGAATCAAAACCGGATTATAGACAGGTGAAAGAGCAAGTGCTTTCACCTCTGTTATGTCGTCAGACTAACTTTCATAACAACAGTTGTTTAAACTTTTGCTCATTCTCGAGCACCAGTTACTACAGCTTCCTGATTACTGGGTAGATTTTTCCTTCCATGTACAATATATCGATTATTCAAATAGGACATGTCCTCAGCTGCTCCCATATATCTTTAGTGTTTACCAGTTTTGTCATATGAAGATTAAATTCAAATAGTATTCAAACATCCTCATCAGAACTTTCATTATGTTCCATTTGGTTGCCATATTTTAAAGTGGCATATATACAGTTGTGGCCAAAAATATTGGCACTCTTGCACTTTTTTCAAATAACACAATTTTCTCTAAAAATAAGTTGAAATGGACAAAAGTATTTGGTCTCCACAATTCTTTATTTCACCGTTAATATTACAGAACCTTTGTTTTTGATTCAGAACTTAATATATCCTTTGAAATCAGAAACTAAAAAGAAATGGCATTGACAAAATTATTGACACCCTAGACTTTATATTTGGTAGCAGTCTTTGGACAAAATAACTGTAGTGAAGGGCTTGCTTTAGCCATGAATGAGCTTCGTTCACCTCTCTACTGGCAGTCTGACCCACTCTTCTTGTGCAAACTGCTCCAGTTCTCCCAGATTTGAAGGGTGCCTTCTCCCAACTGCTGTTTTCAGATCTCCCCACAGGTGTTCAATGGGATTTAGATATGGACTCATTCCTGGCCACTTCAGAATAGTCCAGCGTTTTGTCTTGAACCATTCCCGGGAGTTTTTTGAAGTGTGTTTGTGGTCATTGTGCTGCTGCAAGACCCATGACCTCCGACGGAGACCCAGCTTTCTGACACTGGGTTGAACATTGCGCTCCAAAATGCCTTGGTATTCTCCTGATTTCATGATGCCACACACACATTCAAGGTACCCAGTGCCAGAGGCAGCAAAGCAACCCCAAAACATCACTGAACCTCCTCCATGTTTGACTGGAGGGAAGGTGTTCTTTTCTTTGAAGGCTTCATTTTGTTTTCTGTAAACATAGTGTTGGCTTAGCGGTTAGGATGCCAGCTTGGGATCCTAGGATCCTGAGTTCGAATCCCGGTTGATCGCTGAATTAACACCAGGGGGGTTGACTCAGCCTGTCATCCTTCCGAGGTCGGCAAATTGAGTACCAGCTTGCTGGGATGAATGATCCCGGTGTGTACCCTGGTTTAAAATAGGTACACCGTATCCCTGCTCATCGTAAGAGGTGACTAAGGGTTGGCGTCAGGAAGGGCATCCGGCCACAAAAACTGCCTCAAAAAGGGAACCATGAGGTCATGGGGCCCGCAAGGCTAACCCCCGCCTCAAAGCGGGGAAAAATGGCCTCAAAACGATCATTCATTCATTCAAACATAGAGATGATGTGCTTTATGAAAAAGCTCTACTTTGGTCTCACCTGTCCACAGGACATTCTCCCAGAAGGATTTTTGCTTGTTCAGGTGTGTTTTGGAAAACTCCAGTTGGGCTTTCTTATGTCTCTCTCTCAGCAGTGGGGTCCTCCTGGGTCTCCTACCATAGAACCCCCTTTCATTGACTTGGCGACAGATGGTGTGAGTTGAATCTGTCGTACCTTGTGTCTGAAGGTCAGCTTGAGTCTGTTTGGCAGTTGATCGAGGTGATTTCTCCACCATTCGGACAATCCTTCACTGCAATCTTCGATCAAGTTTTCTCTTGCGGCCATGTCCATGGAGGTTGGCTACAGTGCCATGGGTCTTAAACTTCCTGATAACATTACGTATGGTGGACACAGGAACATCAAGGTCTCTGGAGATGGACTTGGAGCCTTTAGATTGTCCATGCTTGGCTACAATCTTGTGTCTGACCTTCTCAGACAATTCGCTGGTTTTCTTTCTTTTCTCCATGCTCATTGCGGTACATAGTGATAAAAAACAGCACAATGACTCCTTTGCTCTGTTCAAACTGGATGAATGAGTGATTTTTATATTGCAGGCACCTGCAACTCACCATAGGGGAGTTCAATTCCAAAGTAAAGGAGAATCACCTGCTTGCAATCTAATTATTTCTAACAACTTCTAAAAGGTGCCAATAATATTGTCCGGGCCATTTTTGGATTTCTGTGTGGAATAAGCGAAGGTTTAGTAATTCTTTGTTCCTTTGCAAACCAAAGAAATACAAATGTGGATACCAAAAGATTTTTTCATTTCAACAATTTTCTGGAAGAAATGATGTATTATTTGAAAAAAGTGCAAGGGTGCCAATATTTTTAGCCACGACTGTAATAGTCTTATCTAGGAAATGTCTGTAATTTCAGTTTTAAAGAATTATATGAATATTATTTGACCTCAATTACCTCTTCTCGTATTTTGGCCTCACGTGGTAGGACCTCCCTCTAGCCAAGTGGCCGTACTCCTACATGCTCTTCCAATTGGTACGGGCTCATGTAAATCATTTCTATTATAGTGAGTGATGGGATACAACTGTCTTGGCTTTGGATTCTCAGCTGACCCAATAGACACAGCTCGATGGAAATGACCCATGACTGGAGAGATTGTGGCTGCTGTTCATATGTACTTTTTAATGTGGTAACGTTAAGGCTGTATCGTGATCGTGGCTGTTTGTACATTGTGATTATGGCTGTAGATCATTTATAATTAGTCATAGGAAGATTGCATAAAGTGATTCGTTCATTTACTGCAGTCTTTCTTTTCATATATTGTGTGGGGAGTGTCGTTGAAGCTGAAGGGAAAGGTGTATGCTGCATGTGTGAGAAGTGCTATGATTTATGGGAGCGAGACGTGGGTAATGAACGTAGAGCAGCAACGAAGGCTGGAAAGGGTGGAAATGCGAATGGTTCGGTGGATGTACGGAGTATCGTTGAGAGAGAGGAAGACAAATGAATTGCGAAAGATGATGGGAATAGAGCCTGTGATTGATGCTGTGAAGAGGAACAGGTTGAGATGGTTTGGTCATATGTTGAGGAAGGATGAAAGTGACTGGTTGAGAAGAGTGATGGAAATGAATGTAGAAGGAAGTGGAGGATGGGGAAGACCGAGAAAGACTTGGCTAAAGGTGGTGGAAGAAGAAATGCGGGCAAGGGGGTTAACAAGGAGAGATGCAGAAAATAGGGCAAAATGGAGAAGATTGTCATGGGGCCCACAAGGCTAACCCCCGCTCTTGCAGGGAAAATGGCCTTTAAAATGCATGTTGTTGTTGTATATAATTTGGGGGAAGGAGCTCATGGCACAATTTTGTTGCCCAATCTTAATAATAGCCTTAAGTCAGATTTGAACCAGAAACCTCAGATTCCAGTCCAACAAAATCACCCACAATGCCTGCAGTTTCTCAGTTGATGATAAAAGTAAAGGTAGGAAGGTTGTGATTCTATCTTCAATTGACAGATGGTCCTGATGAATGAACGCAAAGCCCAGGAAGGATTCTTCATGAAGTGATGCTGTCATTGAGGAAACTCCACAATAAATTCGATTCGTGAATAATAGTCACAAAAACAGGTTCAACTTCTTTAAAAATCCGTATATTTTATAGTGCCATTTCAAAAGAAAAACGGACATCACCAAGACTACATAGCGGTGAATAAGCAGTGTATAACTTGTAGCCTCGTGGTCTGCATACATTCCATGAACTGGCACAGTTGTCAAAAGGATTTAAAAATAAAAATTAATAACCTCGTTGCATATTAATAATAAGCAGTGAAGGAGGTATTGTGGATAAAGGGGAGCAGGGAATGAAAAGTGAAAATAATGTGGAGACAATCGTGATGGAGGAGAGAGAGAGGAAAATAAGTGCTGTGTGATTCTTGAGTGAGAGCAGGAGTTTGAGATTGGTTGAGAAGCAACAACGACAGTTTACAATGGAAGAGGAAGAAACCTAAAACCGAAAGTTTCATTTAGTGGTAGAAGAAACTCTTCTGTCTCATTACCTCCGCCACTGAAAATGGATGCAGATTATGTTTTCACCACAGTCTGTTTTTGTTGCTTTGTGAACAAGATATCTCAAAAGGTTGCGGACGGATTCGGACGAAATTTGGCGGAGAGGTAGCGTATGTGACAAGGACGAAATGATTAGATTTTAGAGAAGATTCGGATCCGGCTACTAGAATGTTTTAAGTGATTCTTCACCATTGGGAGATAGGGCCAAAAACTATAGCAGGATATCTCAAAAAATTGTCGACAGATTTGGACGAAACTTGGTGGATAGGTTCGGTGTCTGACAAGGAAGAATTGATTCGATTTTGGTGAAGATCTGAATATGGATTCGGCTACAATAATTATTTAATTTTTAAGTGCTTCTTCACCATTGAGAGATCGGGCGAAAAGCGATATATAACATATTTCAAAAAGTTGTGGACGAGTTATGACTAAACTTGGGGGATGAGTTGGTTATGTGACAAAATAAGCTGATTAGATTTTGGTGAAGATTCGGATCCGGCTAGTAGAATTTAAATGATTCTTCACCATTGAGAGATAGGGCCAAAAACTATATATAGCAGGATATCTCAAAAAGTTATGGACAGATTTGGACGAAACTTGGTGGACAGGTTGGGTGTCTGACAAGGACTAATCGATTCGATTTTGGTGAAGATCTGAATATGGATTCAGATACGAATATTATTTAATTTCTTAAGTGATTCTTCACCATTGGGAGATAGGGCCAAAAACGATACATAGCAGGATATCTCAAAAGGTTATGGACAGATTTTGGCGAAACTTGGTGGACAGGTTGGGTGTGTGACAAGAACGAATCGATTAGATTTTGGTGAAGATCTGAATATGGATTCAGATACGAATATTACTTAATTTCTTAAGTGGTTCTTCACCATTGGGAGATAGGGCCAAAAACGATACATAGCAGGATATCTCAAAAAGTTATGGACAGATTTGGACGAAACTTGGTGGACAGGTTGTGTGTGTGACAAGGACGAATCGATTCGATTTTGGTGAAGATCTGAATACGGATTCAGATACGAATATTATTTAATTTTTTAGTGATTCTTCACATCGAGAGTATGGGTGAAAAGAGATACATAACATGATATTAAAAAAAGTTGCAGACTAGTTATGACGAAACTTGGTGGACGAGTTGGTTAGGTGACAAGAAAGAGCTGATTAGATCTTGGTTCAGGTCCGAATCCAGATCCGGCCTATCAGTGGGATACAAAACAAACTGTTCAGCCTGGCGGAGGTTTGCGCTCGACCGAGTTCCGTTCTAATTTATCTTGATCTGATCCTCCACACTTTTCTTGACACCAAACATTTCTAAACATTTCTCGACACAACCATGCTTATCGAGAAATGATCAGCGATGATGCGTTCATGATAAAATAGCTTGAGTCAATTTAAATAAAGAACGAATAAAGCAGTTGGGGGTCAGCACAAAATAGTGAAGAATGTGTGGATGGAGGAAAAACAATAAGATGGCAGGAGGTGCGAGGAAGGATGAATGAAAGAAACAACAGTGAGGTGTCAACATATGGGACGGGCTGTGAATCGTCAGTATAAGATGAAGAATATTGACTAATGATGGCAAGGACGTCGGTTGATGAGGAGTGGTGAGGGAAGGCAAGCCGTGCAGAATAGCTCGTGGGTGAGGCTGCAAGCCAGCAAAATGTGACGTCATTATGTGCGAGTTGAAAGATGGGGCTAAAAGAAGATGAAAAAAGGGTTTTACAATAATACACCAAGCTTATCCCCTTCTGCAGACGGTTCCGACAATCGATAACTGGAGCAAATGGGGAAAAGCCAGATTGCGTATGCCAGGCCCAGCCCGAGCCGGACGGGCAACCACTCTCCGTCACAGGGCCCGGGGATTATAAAAACAAAGCGCGGATGTTTTCATGAGATGACTCCACTGTCTGCTGGAAAACAGAAAGCAGTTCTTGTTCAGCTGCAGGTGCGTTTGTAAAAATATATGTATCCCAGGTCCTTGGGTGGCTTTTCGGATATGGAAACCTTTTCATCGTTGTAAATGACCCAGCTGTAGGAAAGACAGGGAAGCAGGAGCGTCAGCACAACTTTTGTGAATTTGGTGTGTATTTATCATGGAGCATCGTGTGTATTTTACCAGTGGAATGATTGTCAACCTGAGGTTTCCAGAAGTATTGCTGTACTGCAACTCATTTGGCTGCTCGTATGAAGTTAAAGCAAGATTATGGTGAAGCAACATGCTGGCACTCCGACGTAAGTTATGTAGTCAACTTTTCCACGATAAAGTACTGTTTTCCCAAATGACATGTGATTCATGTGAACTGCATGTGGTCATGTTGTCATAAGGAATGGCAGTTATGGCAATAACTGATTTAAAAGGTGAGATCGGTCGCTCCATTTTCACGAGATTCTAGAAACAAAATGTAAAGTAACTAGAAAGTACAATTTGACGTGAATGTGTCGATGGATATTCCTCCACCCACGTTAAAAGTTAAACCACTGTTTGGGCGGAGGAGGGACAAGGAGTAGGGTGGGAGGAGGGTAACGAGAGTAGAAAAGATCATGGTTTTGGATTGGGGACTTTTTGTGAACAGCTGTCCTGAAGACCTGGAGGGAAGAAGGAAGAACGAGGTTGAAGAGAATGTGGAAGTTGGCTCTGCAGGCAGGAGAAAAGAGGAACAAATGAGTGGAGGTGAGCAGTGATCTGAGATGTAGGTAGTTTAACCAGAAGAGGTTGATATTGGACCACGTGAGCCTAGTAGAAACCTGAGGGGGGAGACAAAGCACAGAAGGAGCAGATGGTGCAAGGCCAGAAAGGAGGCGGAAGAGGAAGGAGAGACCTCCGAGCTGTCTGCGATGGCGTAGTGATAGTCCCATAGACTCAGCGTCATCACGGGAGATTCCAATAATCTTAAATGCCTTGGTTTCCACAGCGTCAAGCTGAACAAAGTGTGAGGCATGGGAGCCAGCCCAAAATGGAGGTTAGTGCTCCATCAAGCTGCAGAATACGCCCTTGTAGATGGATAGAAGTTCAGGTGTGCCCATTCGGTGGCTAGCTTTGAAATGTGGTTTGCCCAAGAAATATATCAGCTGATCATGTGGCTGAGTGAGGAGTTTGAATGACTGAACTTCCTCAAGAGGATTGATAAGAAAGTATATAAATAGGGGTGTTAGATGGTCCTTTCGGAAAGAGACATTGAGTGTGAGATTTGTCAGGATTGAAAGACAGACATATTCCAAGTGTTTGGCCAGGTTGTGATTTTTTTCAAGTTTTGAAGAGAGGGAAGAGGATGCGGCCTGCCTGTCTGAAAGATGAAGGATGTCACGGCAGAGGGTGGAGTCATCAGCAAATCGAGAAAGAGGATTTTTCAGAGATCATTTATGAAGATCTCGAATAGGACTGGGCCCAGCATATTGGCCTGGGACGTGGAAATGAAATGATTCCGTTGAGTGCCACATGTTGGCTACGAGAGTAGAGGAAGTCAGTAAGCCATGTGTGGAGGTGGCCTTGGATGCCATAGGCAAGAGTTTGGTGAGTATGGCAGGAAAGCAGACGGACTGTATCAAAAGCACAAGATATGTCCAGAGAGACGGCCCTGATCTCATGTCTGATACTGAGGGCCTTCGTCCATTGCTGGGAGAGTAGAAGCAGCATGTCCAAGGTGAAGTGACCTCATCTGTAACGAAATTGATGATCTGAGATGACGCTGTTGGAGCAAAGAAAGGATTTCATATCAACTACGATGATGGATTCCATGACTTTGGTGATAATTAGAATCAAGCTGATAGGATTGTACTTAAGGGGATCAGTTTTTGCACCTTTGCACGTAATGCAGTGATGTTGGTGGATTTCCAAGCAGATGGAAGATGCCTGAGCGCAAATGACAGGGTGGAAAGGGCAGAGAGGATGGGAAAGAGCAGCAGAGCAGGATTTTGGGACACTTGAGCTGATGCCGGCCTGTCCAGTTGCAGAGTCAGAGTCGAGAGTGGCCAGAAACGTTTCCACCTTCTCGGGTGCAAAAGACAGGGTCCAGGAGCAGTTGGGTACGACAGAGATGGATGGGTATCGAGAGTGAGACATTGGGGACACAAGATTTGGAAACAAACATAGAATTGAGCTATTCGGCCTTCTCACGAGCGGAGTCTGCGGTGGTGCCATTTGAAGGGATGGAAGGGTTCACGTGATTGCGGTAACAACGATTTTCAATTCAAGGTCGCATGGCCTTAGGTCTTCTGAATGCCAAATCAAACAAACACACATCTGCATCCACTCGTCATGATATGTTTGTTCCTCTGCCCGTACGGCATATTGGCAGATTGGGGGCACTTGCAGAAAGTTTTGATGGGTTCTTGGCCTTGTATGAATGGCAGAACAGTAGTTTCATGAGTCGTATTCAAATACACAACCGACATGTCATTCGTGCGCAGAATACTGGCCAGGTTATAACGTGTGATGAGCAGAAAACAACCCATGGTGGTGTATTGGTAGTGTGCAATGGACACGTGATTTAAAGGGATGTTTGGGGTGAGCTGATGGTGTGCGAGACTTGTCAAGTGCTTTGCTGTGGCAGTGTGAGCTCACCGTCCTTCTTTGCGGATATGGCACACGTAATGACCACATTTGGCAGAAGGCCCCATATGGCTGATGAAGGCGAAGAGTCTGTATCCTGCTCGGCACAAAAAGACAAAGGAAAGGTCAGGTGGCTTACTTTTCAGTGTGCCCTGCAAGGGATGAGCCCAATTTGTGTGACAAGTTACATGTTCATATTCATAAAGTTTCAACGATTAGTAACTTGCCCCTCGCCACACTCTTTTCTGCAAATGTATTTTAGGCTTCTCAGGACTTCTATTAAACGAGTGATAAAATAAAACATTTTCAGAAAGAACAACAAAGCGATTAAATCATAAAATATTTCAGTCAAATAACACAAGGCAAACGGAGTTTTGTGAGTGTGTTCGTGCATGCGCGTCTGCCAGACTTCATTATCGTTCCCAAAGGGAGGCAGTGTTTAGTCCATGGTATCCTGATTTTTGAAGAACAAATTTTCCAATATTTAATTTTTTCATTAAGATTTAATTTTTCAATTCTCAATTATTTATTTTTTCAAATTTTCTGATCGTTATTTATTAATTATTTATTTTAAAAAAAATCAAAAATAATTCCGATTATTTAATTATTTGTTTTTTCAGAAAAAATTCTTCCATTTTCTATTTCCCTTTTTAATTTTCAATTTATTTTTCATATTTCTTGATTTTCACTTTTTTTTCTTCAAATATTCAATCATTTCATTTTTCCATTATTAGTCTAGGTTTCCCTGGTGTCTTGCTTTTTGGAAAAAAAAAAGAAGAAGTTTTTCATTATGAGGAACATTTAAGTGTTACCAATTGGCTAATATTATAAGTTAGCTATACCAGGAATCGTTAACAATCTTCGATCGCAGCCCTGTAGTTCTAAAAGTTTCTGCTGTTGTAGAATAATAAAAATGATACCGTTAGAAAGCTAATAATTTACTCGGAACAAAGATTTGTCTGTTTAATCTGTGTTTAAAACCCTCCTTTCCATGAGGGAAGAGGAAGAAGCAGGACCAGGAGATTTAACAAAGCGATTCAAATGGTACAACAGCAGGAACCCTTTAGAATAAAAAAGCATGATGGACACTGAAGGAGGACATAAAATGATACATAGCAACACTTCTCAAAGCAAGATAAAATATATATGAAGACCATTCCTTTTTGCATCTTCCAATGTATAGGGCTGCCAAAGCAGTTTCCTCGGCTATTGGGCACAATCCTGGACAGGTCTCCACTCCTCAGGATACTCGAATGTCTCATTCATCCCAGTGAGCTGGTACTCATTTTGCCCACCTCGGAAGGATGACAGACTGAGTCAACCCACTCACCTGGTGTTAATTTAACGGAATGCATTTTAAGGCAATTTTCCCTGCAAGAGCGGGGGTTAGCCTTGCGGTCCCCATGACAATCTTCTCCATTTTGCCCTATTTTCTGCATCTCTCCTTGTTATAACCCCCTTGCCCGCATTTCTTCTTCGACCATCTTTAGCCAAGTCTTTCTCGGTCTTCCCGTCCTCTACTTCCTTCCACATTCATTTCCATCACTCTTCTCAACCAGTCACTTTCATCCTTCCTCAACATATGACCAAACCATCTCAACCTGTTCCTCTTCACAGCATCAATCACAGGCTCTATTCCCATCATCTTTCGCAATTCATCATTTGTCTTCCTCTCTCTCAACGATACTCCGCACATCCACCGAATTATATTATATATATATATTTTATTTTGTGTATATATCTATATATATCTACATATATATATATATATATATATATATATATATATATATATATATATATATATATATATATATATATTATAAACAACGACAACAACTACGTGTTATAAAATATCTTTTTTGTATGAATGAATGAATTGAATGATCGTTTTAAGGCCATTTTCCCCACTAGAGCAGGGGTTAGCCTTGCAGCCTTGCGGGCCCCATGACAATCATGGTTCCCTGTTTGAGGCAATGTTTTTATGGCCGGATGCCCTTCCTGGCGCCAGCCCTTAGTCGCCTCTTACGATGCACAGGGATACGGTGTACCTATTCTAAACCGGGGTACACACCGGGATCATTCATCCCAGCAAGCAGGTACTCAATTTGCCGACCTCGGAAGGATGACAGGCTGAGTCAACCCCCCTGGTGTTAATTCAGCGATCGACCGGGATTCGAACCCAGGATCCTCGGATCCCAAGCCGGCACGCTAACCACTAAGCCAACACCAGGTTTTGTATGTTTCACTTGATTTTCATCCTCATTGAGACTCACAGATAGACATGCAATATGTTTGTGAGGTGCAACATTCTCTCTTTTGCTTAAACCTGTCAACGATGTGACAGGTAGCCACTGCTAATAATGTTGAAAGCTTTAGATTCCACAGAATCCAGGAGATGCTGATGTGATGCTGTGGTACCAGCCCAGAGCAGAAGCAGTCCTCCATTGAGCTAAGACTTTGTCAGAGCTCTGATTGTTGAAGGAATGACTACGGTGGAGGATGCCAACTTTACGATATCATCAGTTCATGAGGTCATGGCTGATGGTGAGGCCAAGAAGTTCGAGTGTGAACCTCTTCTCATGGCTGACCTTGGAATTAGCCGAGTTAGTGTGACAATCCTTCATCCACTCTTGAGTCTGGGAGGTCAGTGTTTAGATTCCATCCGTTTGATTTGAGTCGTATGAAAGACTTTAGAAATTGCACCATGCTGCTTCCTTGCTCGATGCTTAGCATTTGCAAGATGGACCACGAACAAACCCCATAGGTTGCCATCCATGGGACGGAATAAATCTGTAGTTATTTTCCTCACTAAGTGAGGAGAGAAAAGTAACAAAGATGGCGTTGCCAGTACCCAGAGTGTCCCAGAAAATCACGTCACTTCCCAGAAGCTCAGGCTATGTTGGTCTGAAGTAAAGCCCAGTGTTGCTGTATGCATGTTTAAGTTTTGGCAGTTCTGTTTCAAGTTTATTCGAATCCATATTTAAATGTAGCAAACGAGGAAGTTCCAATGCTTCAAAATGGATCCATAATGACTGTCCAAGCCCCCTGAGCTGCCTGTATCGTGCGGTTCGGTGCTCAAGTTGTGCCTCTGAGGTTCTGCAGTGACGGATATGTGTTATAAAAGATCTCCACTGTTGGGGGGACAGAGAGGGTGGGGTAGGGACAGACTAGACCCTCAGTCTCGGTGCCGGCGAGGTGCACCCTCTCCCCTGTCAGCATGAACTGCGTACCCCTGTTCGTGAATGTGGCATTTAGTGATGTCCGGGTTCGTGACCTCTCAGGCCGTCCCTGCTGTGGCCAGGAGGCTTCTGGCGGTGGGTTTGATCAGCAGGGTTTTGAGCAAGGATTGTGATGGAAGAATGCCTGAAGCCTTGGGAGTTGTGAGTGGTGCCACATTCTTGGCTCTGCATTTTTTCCTCGTGCCCGTGCCCTCTTTGGGCTGCTGGCTAGGCAGGAACTGTCCTGGATTTCCATGTATTCGGCTCCTGGCAACACTCTTGGCTCTGTGTTGCATGCTTCTCCTCGGGTTTGCTGGCGATGTTTTGGGCCTGCCTTGGCATCGCCGACTGGCACTCCCTTCCTGCCACAGCTGCCCTCCCTCTGCTCATGACTTGTCTGCTCGCCGTCGGGCCCACCACCGTGCATGTCCCTGTGTCCCTACGCCCGCTGCTTGGTCTGTGCATGGACCTTGGTGTTCTCTGCTGCATGTGCATGGGACTTCTCTGTGTTTTTCTGCAAAAACGCCATGGACATCCTCGCCGGAGGTCAGGGAAACGGTCAATGTCGCAGCTTCCATGGCCATCTTTGGTTTGGTTGAACTTCATAGAGACTTGGTACAGCTATTTATTTATTTTTCCTCACTACACATCATGGTGCCTTTGCTGTGCACCAATCTGAGTCTTTGTTCTAATAACCACAATTGATTGCTTTGTTCTAATTACTATGATCTACTTTATTATTTTTTATTGCAATATTTTATGTTGCCTTTCATATTTTTCTTTAGGCTTTTTTGTGTTGACATACCTTTATATTGGTTTATGCATTTTATATAACTTGCATCTTATTACATGTTGATTTATCATTATTATTATTATTGTAACCTCATATTATTGTATCGATCCTTATTTTTCATGTTATACATGCCTGCATATGTACTTGTCATTTAAAAAAAAAAAAAGTAGTACTTTTTAATTCGTTTCATTTATTACCTTCGCAAAAGCGGAAGGTTATGTTTTGATCGCTGTGTATTTATTTGTATGTCTGTGTGTGTGTGTGTATGTTATTCGCATAACTCAAAAAGTATTCAACCGAATTGCATGAAATTTGGTGGGATGATTGGTTATTATACGGGACACATTTGATTAGATTTTGGGAGCAATCGGGTCAAAGGTCAAGGTCACGAAAAGGTCAAAATCGTATTTTAGTACAGTACAGAACAGTAGCTGCGGCGAAGGTATGCGCTCTACCGAGTGCCCGTTCTAGTTTATAGATGTTATTAGTCATTGTCATTTATTTTTTCATTTTATATTGTAAATCATTCACAATTCAGCTTCTGGCTGCGATGATTTGCTAATAAAAGCATGAATTGAATTTTATGTATATTTCTGCATGTGTGTGCGATTTGTTTCACAGCTCCTCCATGATACTTAGACCCTGTAGAAACTAGAGGGCTGCATTCGGAGATCGCTGATGGTTCGGAGAACGGGCTGCAATCGGAGATAGCCAACTCGTAATATGAATCAATTTTTGGCAATTGAAATTCTACCTCAATGAAAACAAACGTATTTTCTCACCAAAAAGCTGGACACAACGGACACCAAGACTAACAAGGAGAATTACTTTGCAATGCATCTCTACTGGTCCCAATGAATGTTATTGTACCAAGCACTCAGCAATTGTGAGCCATATACAGTAGAACAAATTGTTTTTGGTATGCAAAGCGACCGAATAAGTTGCAGTTTCTGTAACTCATCATAATGAAGCCATGTACCAAGTTTAAGTTCAATATGTTAGAGGGCATGAGGGAAAAAGTCTGGAAAACTAACCCATGTATAATATGTGATATTTTCTAAACCACTTGAAACTCTCTTGAAACTCTCCTAAACTCTCTTGAAAATCCTCTCCATCTCTTTGCTGATGACTCCACTCTCTGCCGCTCCATTCTTCATCCCTCAGATCGGCAGTCTGCAGCCTCCTCACTCTCTGCAGACCTGGACAAAATCACAGACTGGGCAAACAAGTGGAACATGTCTTTCAATCCTGACAAATCTCACACTCTTACTATCTCTCTCCGAAAAGACCGACTGGACAACCCTCCCATCCACTTTCTGAATAATCCTCTCCAAGAAGTTCTGTCACTCAAGCTTTTGGGTCTTACTATCTGCCATGATCTTTCCTGGGAAAACCACATTTCCAAGCTGGCCTCCAAAGCCAGTCGCCGACTGGGCATCCTCCGTCGTGCGAAGTCCTTCCTTGGCACACCTGAGCTCCTCACCACATACAAGGCTTTCATCCGCAGCTCAATGGAATACTGCTCTCCCCTCTGGGCTGGTGCTCCTGCCTCACACCGAGCTCGTCTTCACGCTGTTGAAACCAAAGCGTTCAGAATCATTGGAATCTCCCGCGATGACGCTATCTCCGAGGGCCTTTCACTTTCTCACCGCAGGCAGGTTGGTGGTCTTTCCGTCTTCTACAGACTCCTCTCCGGCCTTGCTCCCCCAGCTCTCTCTGGGCTCTGTCCCCCAAATATTCCTACAGGTCGCAGAAGATCTGCCTGCAACCCTCTTATGATTAAACTGCCAAAATCAAGACTCTCTGCTCACCTTCACTCTTTCATTCCTCTTTTCTCCCACCTCTGGAACAAACTCCCTCACTCTCTTCAATCCCACTCCTCCCTCCAGGTCTTTAAAACGGCTGTTCACCACCATCTCTTATCTTCCCAAATCCAAAACCTTGATCTTTTCTACCCCCGCTAATTTCACCCCAAATCCACTTTTTTGAGGTGACTTTTGACTTCTTTCCTGGAAGTCCTTGGTGTCCTTGCGTTTTATACCTACCCTGCCTCCACCCAGGCCCTCTCCCTCCCACACATCTCCCGATGTCCCTGCTCTCAAATGTTGTGTTTGTGTGCTTCCTCCCCTTCTCTCCCCATCTTGTCGACCGCTCCCCTTTTTATATACTTTGTTTGCTTGTTTGTTTGATTTGTTTGTTTGATAAATGTTAGCTCTTTCACGAGCCTCGACTCTGTATACAAAAAAAAGAAAAAAAAAAGCATGACTCCCTGAAAAATTGGTGAAGCGCCCCAAAACTCAAACTTGTTTTGTATCTCATCATAACAAATCCATGTACCAAGTTTCAGTTGAATATGTTGAAGGGCATGGGAAAAAAGCCTGGAAAACCATAGTTGGGATGGACAGACAGACTAACAGAGAGCAAACCTATAGTACCCTTCAGTGAAAAAAATTGGGGACATATAAAACTTATTGCTTCCCTCTGGGAACCACAATAAAAAAAATTAAAAAAATTTAAAATCGGAAAAAATCTAATTGAAAAAAGAACTTTAAAATTGACAAAATATGTAATTAAATATGGCAATTGAAAAGTAAATAATTGAAAATTGAAGAAATTGGGAAAAAAATATAAAAAAATTGGGGGGGGGGGGGGGGGGGGGGGAATCAAATAACTGAAAATTGAAAATTTTAATAACTATAAAATTAAATAATGGAAAAATAATTCTTCAAAAAGCAGGACACCACCGACACAAAGACGAAACACTTAATGCCTCCCTCCAGGAACCATAACCAATCTCCTCCATGTGCATTTCATCACTGTTAAAAAAAAAAAAAAAAAAATATTTACTTCCAGGCCCATCTGATATTTGAAGTGCATTCTGATTGGCCGAGTTGTCAGGTGACATCTGCGAGACCCGATTGGCCGATTTAGGCCGCAATGGCCCATTCTGATGCGGCTCAGCTTTCTTCGATCTTGAATCAGCATCAATGTCCTCGTCATCATCAGCGCCATCACTTGGGAATGCTAGCAACCAATTGGTCGCTCGTTCCAAATTGTTATTCTGCCGAGCGGAAGGTGTTGGGAAGGTCAAACATAGCATGACTTGCCCATAGGTGATTATAAAACAATGGTTAGCATTATACTAATGTGCAGCAAAAATTCTCTACCTGCATTTACAAGCACTAATCAAAAACCTATTTTTCAAAAAAGAATGAAACCGTTTCCATTCCTGCATGCTGGATTCTTCTGCCTTCAACCCTCTGAATTCCAGCAATGGAATCATTGGTCAATAAGTTTCAACATGGCAATGAATACAAACCAATTTTACATCGTTAAAAATTCTTATTAAAAAAAATAAAAACTTTAAATATAAGTTCAAAAGTCTTATATTTTGATAGAACGAGTCCTTTATAACAAATTTGTATAAACTAAGTTATATGCTATAGATGAATGAAGCCAAATGTAACCGCGTTAGGAGTGGCATGGAAAGGGTTAAAAAGGAGGGAAGTGCAAGTGCAGCAGAGGTGTGTCTACAATAGCTCTCTATATTTTGTACTAGCAAAGGTACAAAGGTACAGCATTGCCGGGTAACATTGAGTTGCTTCCTGACGGGAATATGAAGAGGGGAGAGAGACAAAGAGGGGAGAGAGACAAAGAGGGGTGAGAGACAGAGGTGGGGGAAAACAGAGGCCAGGGTAGGGAGAGAGAGAGAAACGGGAGAGAGAGAGACACAGAGAGGGGACAGATAGAGGGGAGGGGGTGACAGAGGGTGGGGGAAAGAGAGTGGTGGGGTTGAGACAGAGAGGAGTGGGGGAGGGACTGAAAGGATTGGGGGAGGGACAGAGAGGGTTGGGGGAGGAACAGAGAGAGTTGTGGGAGGGACTGAGGGTTGTGGGAGGGACAGAGGGTTGTGGGAGGGACAGAGGGTTGGGGGAGGGACAGAGGGTTGGGGGAGGGACAGAGGGTTGGGGGAGGGACAGAGGGTTGGGGGAGAAACAGAGGGTTGGGGGAGAAACAGAGAGGGTTAGGGGAGGGACAGAGAGGATTAAGTTTAATGACTAAGCACACACACATGTGCACACACATCGGAGGTGGATACTTTAAGAACCTGGTAGGTCTCCGTTCCATCTCCTGAAACCCACCCATGTGTGGTGATAGCAGGCAACAACTTACACACACGCACACACACACACACACACACACACACACACACACACACACACACACACACACACACACACACACACACACACCCTTTTATTATAAATAGTGATGATAATTTGAATTATTTCCAAGAAAATGCAGTGCAAGTGATCTTCCAATATTTGTAACATCAAATCACATTTCATTACCTATTCTTACAAAGAGTCGTTTACATGTTTACAAAACCTAAAATGACAGATATTACAGCAATCCACTTCCCCATCCGATTATTCCTTCCACGATCTCCCACACCCCCACCCTATACTCCTTCAACACTATCTTCTCCCTTACATTATCGTTCTCATTCTATCCACCTAACCCTCTCCTCACCCCATACAAGTGCATGTTATGTACAGGTCACCTTGCAAATGCCCTTAATCTGATAGATTATCAATTTGCAAATAGCATATGGTAGGCCCCAAATGATAGATACTTCTTCCATGTTTAAAAAAAAAAAAGGAAATTAAAACTAATGATTAAAAAAAGCACGTTCCAGCCCAGCAGGCCTCTTCCCTTCTGCCCACCAACACACGTTTGCTTGAAGAGCCTTGAACGCCCGCTGGCGTGTGAACCCCATGGAGACGATAAGCGCCACGCTTTCCTCTGGGGGAGGAGCTTGGCTGGAAAGTTTTGGACCACAGGCACCTCCAAGAATAGCTTCATCCTCTTCTTCCTCCTTGTCCTCCGCTTTATCATCTAGCACGAGTGGTTCTGTAAAGTCTGCCCAAAATAACGAATGTCGGTGATGAAGAATGAAATGCTATTCAGGTGTACAGGTCATTAAGCATCGTTAGGCATGATATAAACATCACAGTTTATTATTGTAACTAAACACTGACACACGTTGTGACGTACAAATGCGACTGAAATTTGTAAGTTGGAACAGCTTGGGCCTCAACTCGACACAAAGTATAACAGTAGGACATATCTATTTGGTTAGTGCAACTTTGGGCCTAGAAACCTTCATCAAAGGCATTCTTATTTTGTGAAATGGAATATTGCTCTACACTCCGAGCCAGGTCCTTGTACTCCTAGATGCAGTGACCGTTAAATACAGAATTTACTGACCATTATTAGTGCAGCAAAGTGAAATTATTATTACTAGGGAGGTACCCGTGCTACGTGCTACGCACGGGTGGGAGGCCAGAAGCAAACAGACAATGCAGAAACGGCAAATGCTAAAGCATGAAACCAATAAATTCCACATTCCTGTAGCACCTTCAGTGGCACGTCAGACATGGACAGCAAGTTCGTGAAGGACTTCCATGAAAAACGTACCCGTTCGCAAACAAACAGGTACATGTATTCCATTCCCAGTCAATAGCGAATCTGCATATGGCGATCCGCGAATATCACGCTTAGAACGTAAAACCGTGACGGCATTCCGTCATTCACTTGAACTCGATATCTCTTTTTTCATTCCAAACAGCATAACTCCAATCACAAATTAAATAGCATTAACATAAAAAAATAAAGTTTTAAAAACATTCGTGACATAAACAAATATTTAAATCCTGATGTGAAGTTCCGTACGGTTGGGTGAACACAATTACGAATTCAAAATCGTAATTGTATTCACTCAATTCCAATCATCAATTGATACTTTAACAAAACGATTAACATGTTTAACGATTAAACATTACGATTGAATGACGGTTGTATTGGGATATTATCAAACCCGCGCATTGCCGTCATCTGTCCACTTCCGCATTCGCGGCAGGTTCATAATTCTCATCAAAATCTAAACAGTATTTGTAGAATTTCAATAAAAGCCACATCACTGTTCATATCGGTAAATATTATTCCATCGTGTTTGGAAAAACTGGAAAATTGGAAAAACAATATAGCCTATTTTACTCAAGGAAGTCCCAGGATTACCCACCCAAAATATCGTTGCGATCGGTTCAGCCGTTTTTGCAGTACCAGGGAACGGACAGACAGACAGACAGACAGACAGACGGACATTTGGTGAATTATAGTAAGATTTAATTTTTACCTGGCTCATCCATGTGAGAAAATATCCAATCCAGAGCATGATCAATACCCAAGCCTCCAGAGTAGTATAGGGCTTTCCTGCAGGCCTCTTTTGGAAAACCCATTTCCAGCAGTTGTTCAAAGATGGATTCCTCCACAAATGAAGCTGGAAGTCAAGGTGAGAGTGAGTGGTATTTCCAACATGAGGAACACTTGTATGCAAAATTCTGATCACTTGTTGAGTGATAATCAAATCCTTTAAAATTATATCTCCAATCTCCAACTACTTCAAGAGGAGTTACAATTGTGTGAGCATTACTTTGGAAAAATAAGGTTTAATTTATTTTCATGTGCGAAGCATTCCATTAAAATGTGATTACCACACCATGAAGAGCTGGAACAATGTCACTGCATGTGCATTGGGCAAACTTTGTCTTTTTCCCTAAAAAGGACCATAATGCAATCATATATTACTAGGGCATGCCCGTACTATATCTATATCTAAAATTATATCCCCCCCCCCTCTATTTACATGAAATGGTTTGGTCCAAAGCGAACGGCTTGCGAGTGGTGACAATCCCCCCCCTCTATTTACATGCAATGGTTTGGTCCAAAGCGAACGGCTTCCGGAGTTTGGTAAAGAAATCGCCATCGCGTGCACAAACGCGCAGGAAAGCGAATGAATCGCAAATTCGTTTTTATTAGTTGTAAAACATAGTTTAACGCCAACATAGTTTGCAAACGTGAAATAAATGAATACGCTCTCAAATGTGCCATCCGAGGCAGAGTGTGCCCGCCACGTTCGGCACACGCGATCGTTCGCTGCTCTCTGATTGGTTGAATCGTTTTTTGGACATAGCTCGGTAAGTAATTGTCCGATTAATATGAAACCTTGAAAAGGCACATCCTCGGGTCCCCAGCAATATACCTGGCAAGTTAAAAGTATATCGGACCCGTGGTTGTCGAGAAACAGCGGTCACAGACAAACGTACAGACAGACAGAGATTACTGGAATTATAGATAGATGACATCATCAACCCCACCTCCTAACCTACCCAAGAAAAAAAAGTACAAATTTACAGACTCAGCTTCATCGTGGGAGATTCCAATAATTTTAATGGCCATGACATCAAGCTCAGAAAGATGTGAGGCAGGGGAACCAGCCTGGAGGGGAGAGCAGTACTCCATCAAACTGTGAATGAAGGCCTTGTAGATGGATATGCGTTCAGGTGTGCCAAGGAAGGACTTTGTATGATTGAGGATTCCCAGTCGGCAGCTGGCTTTGGAGGCCGACTTTGAAAGGTGGTTTGCCAAAGAAAAATCATGGCTGACAATGAGACCCAGGAGTTTGAATGACTGAACTTCCTCGAGGAGGGTTGTTAAGAAAGTAGATGTAGGGGGTTTGCCAGATGGTCGTTTCGGGCAGAGACAGTGAGAGTGACATTTGTAAGGATTGAAAGACATATTCCAAATGTTTGACCATCTTGTGATTTTATAATGGTCTGAAGAGATGGAACCCACCTGTCTGAAGAATGAGGGATGTCACGGCAGAGGATGGAGTCATCAGCAAATACATGGAGTGGATTTTCCAGGGAGTCAGAGAAATCATTGATGAAAATCTAGAATAGGACTGAGCCCAGAACACTGCTTTGCAGCATTCCTTCCTTGACAGGGAGAGGAGATGAAAGGATTCCATTGTGTGCCACACGTTGGCTATGAAAGTAGAAAGATGTCAGTAAGACACGTGTCGAGTTGGCTTTGGATGCCATAGGGAGAGTTTAGTGAGTATGGCAGGAAAGGAGACTGTATCAAAAGCACGAGATGTGTCCAGAGAGACGGCCCTGATCTCATGTCTGACATTGGTGCACACAAAGCAAAATAAGTTTTGCAAAAGTTCAATTTCTAATCTCATGGAGTAAGATGCCCCTCCAATATTTGATGTTGCTTGATCACATCTCACACCACATGGAGGTGATGAGCACAAGGCCCTTAGAGTCATCAATATCTTTCAGCAAATGGAGGTGGCACGAGGTATTATCCTTCACCCAGCAAACCAGTTGGTGAATTCACAACCCTCTGCCTCCTTTATTGTTGTCTTGCTTCTCCAGAAATGTTTACACCCTGTGCCACTCCCCCACCCCTTCAGGTTGCTTTTGTTCAAAGTCTTCTCAAGTCAATCTTTACACTCATCTCCACTCCTTTGTCTGTTCCTCCCCTCCCCCACCCTCCCCAACTTCTCTTCTCTTCATTGTAATAATTCATTTATTTTGTATAGCGCTTTTCCAGAAGCCCAAAGGCGCTTTAAGTCAATTGTACCTTCACTCCTCTTGTCCCCCTTGTATATAATATGTGAATTGCTTCCATAAGAGTGTTCTTGTACTCCATTCTCAAGTTCTTAAAGATGGCAGCCAATTTCTATCTCGGGTTTAATGTTGTTGTCCTCCATGTCTATCCATAAGCCTTCCAACTGAGCATTATATTTTGTCTACCTACAGCTTTCTCCAACTAGTACGCCAATTCCCTACGGGAGCGGTAGGAAGGGTCATTCCTCTCTGGGGTATATAGATTACAGTAGCTCTACGCTCGGACCTCAACAACATTGGGGTTGTTTTCAGTTACCAAGTTTCTTGGGGAGCGCTCACCAAGTGGCTTAAGCATTCAAGCAAGCACTCCATTCGAAACCGTTGATAAGGAATGTATGGCTTGGCAAGCGTGAGCTAGCTGGTTGGTAAATGACATACCCTGTGTTTCCTCGCTTTCAGTTTAGTGTTAAACAGCAGTAGTGACTGTTTCAAAAGGTAATCATACATGTTTGTGATTTATATTCCGGGAAGGGTTTACTACGACACGGCAAGATAAGCTATTTTTACACATTAACATGGCGTTTGGCCAAGGAAACCCCTTCAGAAGAGGTGATACTATTAGTGTTAACATTGTTTTGTAATAACAATAATGTTATGCTATTATCTTTGGTGTTATTACATTTGTTATTAGAAGCGGCCTTGGGAAAACGCCACGATAAGCTATCTTAATGCGGATATACACCTCAACACGGAGTTTGTCCAAGGTGCAAATCCCCCTTGAGGGGGGGTTGGGGAGGGTGGGGAGGAAGTTAAATCGCTACAACCTCCATCATGTAACCGTTAGTCCTCCTGATAAGTTTGGTTGCGATTGGATAAGTAACGACTGAATGTATTGCCATGGTCAGACAGACAGACAGACACTAAATTGTGTATTTTAGTATGATTATGGCGATGTCTGTCTGATTGTTTCCCTCCACCTCGCCAGTCTGTCGACCTTCCACTCTCTGTTGTCTAGCTCTTTCACAAACCTTGAAATCAGTAAAAAAAAAACCTTCAAGAGTTTATTACAGTACAAAATCAGTATACATCAAGAGCGTTGCACTAACCTCCAGGTGGTAAAAGGGCCATGTCATTTTCTTGGCCTGGGGGACAACCGAGTGTCGGCCGACCAAGTGATCCCATAGGTCGAAGAGTGGGTGGTGCAATGTCAGGCAGCTCCTTTTCACCTGGCCGCAGTCCAACACCTTTTAACTTTATGATGTCCAACTCATCAGGCATATCCACAGACACGTCTGAAATAGAACAAATTAACACCTCAAAGGGGAACCCAAACGCAAATTTATTTTTCTTAAGCAATTGAAAATCATCAACCAGTCTAATTTGAAGGGAAAATGTTTTGAATATATATTTTTTTAACCAATCACAAAGTGCTTCAAAAAGCCCTAAATTGTCGATTTTCCATTTCGCCAGTGACGTCACACTCAGAACCCACTTTGAACCTAATGGCGGCATACATAGAGAAACAGTGCATGTCGAGCTTGAATTCCAATACTGATTCCACCATCATTAGCAGCTCTGGAGGTTCTGAGTTTGTTGAAACTGATCGGCGTTAATCATTGATGAGGGAATTGCATCGTCAAATGAAGAGTCGAACGTCAGAGGGAGTCGAGTTATTAAAAAATGGATAAACACGAGAAACTTGTTGTACAGAAAAAAGAAAGAAAAAGCAGTTGGCTATGAAGAACAAAAATAATAATAATATTAAAAAGCAGCTAAAATTCGACAAAAAAAATTGGTGGGGGTAGGACGAGGGATAACAAAAAGGTAAAGAGTGAATATAGAAGATATTGTAACAGTCGCTGGATTCGGACCAGTGTCTTGATCACAATCCTGACAAACTACTGTAAGGGTGGACCGACCATGGGGTGGACATGTGGTCAAATCTTCTCCCGAACGATCACCAATTTAGCGACGGAATGTCCTCAGAGACCGTCTGGCATCTGCCGGGAAAGCCGGACAGATCTTTTCTTCGGTTATTGATGTACAGAACCTCGACCGAGACCTGTTGCTTATGGCAATTTCCCTGCTTAGAAAGGGATCAAGAGCCGAGCGAAATGTACCCCGGGGAAACATACGGCAAATTTAACCCTCCTCTTGAATTCGTCGTCTTATGTTCATCGTTGTCTCAAATTACTGGAGGCTCCAAGTCGACCATCACCAATTTAAATAAAGTCAAGCAAGTAGCTGAAGTGAAAGGGCGTGCGCTTGAATGGCCGTATGCCTTTAGAGGCCTTTTTTTTTTTCCCCGCAAGCAGGGGTTGGCCTTTTTCGGGGACCGTGGTTGTTGTTGTTTTTCGGTCCCCTTTTTGAAACAATGTTTTACGGCCGGATGCCCTTCCTGCCGCCAACCCTTTTTGTCGCCTTTTACGACAAGCAGGGAATTACCAGTGAACTGGTACTCAATTTGCCGACCTCGGAAGGATGACAGGCTGAGTCAACCCCACTGGTGTTAATTCAGCGATCGACCGGGATTCGAACCCAGGATCCTAAGCTGGCACCCTAGCCGCTAGCCCAACACCAGGGTACAAACCTTTGAGCCCAGATACACTAAAATAAATAACTCAAACTCAAAAACTCAAATAACAACTCAAACTCAAAAAAATGGAAAATTAAGAGAATATAAAATAACAAGACGTCATGCAGGGCACGATACTTGCAAAATCCACTCTCCTCCAAAAAAAGGTTGCCATGGATACATCAAATTGTCCATTTCATTAACATTAAAATTGACAATCTTAATCAAAGCTCGGTTCAATCAGATTAAAATTGATGATTTTTGAGATGAAAATTGATATTAGAAGTTTGTGCTTGAGTTGACCTTTGACCTTTTAACCCCAGAAATCGTTGGTTTTCCAATTCTGTGACGTGCAATGCAATTACTCTTTAATTATGAGGTTAATTGGATGAAAACTGATGATTGTTCAGATGAAAATTGACGATTTTAGAAGTTGGACCTTGAGTTGACCTTTGACATTTTGACCTTAAAAATAGTTGGTTTCCTAATTCAGCGCGGCACTCTGCAATTGCTGTTTAATTTTCAAATCAATCGGATGAAAATTTAGGATTTTTCAGATGAAAATTGAGGATTTTGGAAGTTTGACTTTGAGTTGACCTTTGACCTTTCGACTTCAAAAATAGTTGGTTTCCCAATTATATGAGGCACTATGCAAATGCTGTTCAATTTTCAAGTCAATCGGATGACCAACTCTGAAGCCTGGTTTTGGCTTAGCGGTTAGGGTGCCAGCTTGGGATCCTAGGATCCTGGGTTAGAATTCCGGTTGATCGCTGAATTAACGCCAGGGGGATTGACTCAGCCTGTCATCCTTCCGAGGTCGGCTAATTGAGTACCAGTTCACTGGTAATTCCCTGTGTGTCACAAAAGGCGACTAACAGGGTTGGCGGCAGGAAGGACATCTGGCTGTAAAACGTTGCTTCAAAAAGGGGACCACGGTGCCTGAAAAAGGCCTATCCCTGCTCTGCGGGGGAAAAATGGCCCCTAAAGGCGGTTCCTTATGACCAACTCTACCATCTGGTGAAGTTTTGTGAAGATCGGTTTAAAATTGTGACCTGTAGGTGATTGCCAAACATACAGATAGAATAACACACAGGACCAACCAATATACTTGAAAAATCTTCGATTTTGCAAATAAAAATATAAAACAAATAAATTAATCTCTCGAACTCAAAATGTTGCAAATTCGAATACTATCCAGAATGTATCTATTCAAATTCTAGAATCCACTGTATAAATTTTCGCTTGCCAAAACCAATAAATATAACATTGCACATTGCACAACCATATCGATTAAGGTGTTTGAGCCCAGATGTTCTGTGCAACTAGATATCTGTTTGTCTGTTCTTTTCACAGAGAGGTAGAGGTATCAAGTTGTACCACGTACCGATTTTCTGTGGGATCCAGTCCTGTCCATATGTGAATTTCTTCAGATGGATGATCAGGTAGTCGGGAAACGTGGCAAAACGTGCTGATCTGAGAAGCAGATGTCAACAGATTTCAAATATTGTGGGTCAGTTGGAATGCTCATAATTTTGGCAATTCCACACAACCACTGGAATATCATGACCACAACAAAAGGGTATGCACATGTAATGACAGCTACGTACTTGACAGCCATGGCTCTTGCCTGTAGCTCACTGCTCCAAAAGTCGTCCACATTCTCTGGCTCGGCAAAGGCTTGAAGGCAGGAACCGAACGGGACGCGAGCACGTGGACGCCCTACCACCTGGCTACCTGGACCGCCAGGTCCTCCAGGCCGACCTCTTTCACTTGCTCGCCATCGCCGATCCCACTCCAACAGCTGGTCTGCATTTCACCAATCCATTGTGCATGCATTAGTGTGTTACTAGACCATGAGGAAGAGATGATATGGCTAGAAGGATTGGAAGAGAGACTTGAGGATTGCTCATAATCTGATGACTCCTGAAACTTTGTGACGCAGTCAATATACTAATGAAGCCCCCCCCCCCCCCCTTCCCATGCCTCCTTCTCCCAAGCCCTCTCCCTCCCACACATCTCCCAATGTCCCTGCTCTCAAAAGTTGTGTTTGTGTGCTTCCCCTTCTCTCCCCATGTTGTCTACCGCTCCCCTTTTTATATACTTTGTTTGTCTGTTTGATTTGCTTGTGTGATAAATGTTAGCTCTTTCACGAGCCTTGATTCTGTATACAAAAAAAAAAAAAAAAAGACAAGCATATCTGAAATTGTGCATGCATCATGTACAACGGTAGTTCAAGCCTTTTATTGTAGAAAACCAAAAAACCTAGTCGATGGCACACCATCGGAAATCCCCACACTTCCCACCTAAAGCAAAGTTGAAAATGGCAAAACATTTCACCAGGTGTGACCCAATATCAAATTATGAGTTTTTTTTTAAATCTTATGTTTTGACCCCTGTGACCCAAAGTTCCCACCCTCTGGGGCATGAAGCAGGGGTCAAATCCCAAAAAATCGTTACATATTTCATGCGACCCCCAATGTTGATTGGATATACAAATTTCGGTTAAAAAATGTTTTTAAATGTTCCCGGAATTCCATTTTTTGATATTTGACCATTTAACCCCACCCCAAGCGTCCAGGGGAAGGGGAAAGGTAAAACTGCTCTCGCACCTTCTTGCCACGTGGTGATCATAATGACTAAGTTTGGCGAGTTCTGCACAACCATTTAGGATGAGATAGCGTGACGGAGGGACAAACTAACACGATTACAATATACCCTGGTTTGCTTTTTTAAACTCAACTGGACTATGTCCAGCTGAGTTTTTGTTGACACCCAGTGTCCGTCGTCCGTCTGTCTGTCTGTCTGTAAACAATTCGACGTCTACGCTCTAAAAGTCTCAAATATTGATGAAATTTGATGAAACTTGTTATGCAGCATCTTTAAGACATAAACTAGTTTGGGATTGCATTTGGGCGTTGCACGCCCAAAAATGGGCGCGGCAGGGCGGCCATATTGAAAATCAATTTTTGTCATATTTTTAGCACATATAAACTATATAGTTTGTGGTTCTATTATGCATATTCTAACCATATTGATATAGACCAGTTGAGTTCAGGTTCCCTGGAACCTCTAGTTTAAAGTGTGGAGACAAAAAGTAAAGGAAGGTTATCATGAAAATCTGGCAATACTTGTAGATTTCCATCTTTCACGGGAGGTTTGGTCGCAGATCTGCACCGTTGAAACGACCATTTCCATTACAAGCAGTCACCAAGTTTACTGAAGTTGACGGTCTCTAAAGAGCTGAATTCCGTGACGCTGTCGTCGTCGGTCACTTCCGCAAAACATCACCGACTCGTGTCATGAATGGATCCATACAGAATAACGGGCAGGGTAGCCAGCTCAGAGGGGATAGCAGTACTCCCTCAACTTGCGAATGAAGGCCTTGTAGGTGGATAAGAGTTCAGGCGGGCCAAGGAAGGACTGTAGGACGGAGCATGCCCAGTTGGCGACTGGCTTTTGAAGCCACCTTTGAAATGTGGTTTGCCCAAGAAAGATCATGGCTGATAGTGAGGCACAGAAGTTTGAATGACTGAACCTCCTCAAGAGGGTTGTTAAGAAAGTATATAGGAGGGTTTTTGCTAGATGTTCCTTTAGGAGAGAGATAGTAAGAGTGTGAGATTTGTCAGAATTGAAAGACATATTCCAAGTGTTTGAATGGTTGTGATTTTGTGAAGGTCCGAAGAGAGGGAAGAGGCTGCAGCCCACCTGTCTGAAGGATGAGGGATGTCATGGCAGAGGATGGGGTCATCAGAAAATAGATAAAGAGAATTCTCCAGAGAGTCAGAGAGATCGTTGAAGTCACTTCCTGTATAACTAGCTCACGACTACTTATACCAAGTGAATAAAAAAATTTATGCTAAATTAAAAAGGCAATGTAGGGATGACAAACTACAGTCTAAAAAAGGTGCTGACCAAGTTCGGGATGATGTTGGTTTAGAGAGTAGCTAACAGTATTGCCATCACATAACAATCCCGACATCACTGCCTCCAGACTATTGCTAGGGTTAGGCCGAGCTGAAAGTATTAGAAGCTCCTATATTTCATTTCTGCATAAGTATAAGAAGCTCCTACTTAATTTCAGGGTCTTCTTGCAGCTTCAGTTGTCTTTCCTACTTTTCTTTTTTATCAACTTAGAGTAACCAATCACAAATGGAGATAATTATAGAATGCTGTTATGAGAGATGTTCATGCAGTTTGTAAGAAGTTGATGATCATGTTCTGAAATTATAACATTGTACTCGGGCTGCTAATTTGTACAGTCTCAGTATGTGGCTGCACTACAAGAGCAATCAAGTACTAGTGTAACCAGTGGAGTGTTTGGAGAAGCTTGAAGCAATAAATGATGAAGTGTAAATGACTTCTACTAACTAGCTCACTAACTTGGAGCTTAGCTTAGACTAACTAACTTAATTACTTAGCTTACTACTGAATACTTACCAATTAATAATAATAATAATTAATTAATAATAATAATAAATTACTTAATTAATTAAGACTTAATTAGCTTAGAGTGTAACTATCTCACTACTACTTATACGAATCTGCATGCCCAGCGAAGAGGCATAGTGACCTCCTTGGAGGACCAAGTGTGAAAACACCAGGAATGTTCTGATTAGCAGGAAAACACCAGGAATCACTCTGCCTGTGAAACACCAGGAATGTTCTGATTAGCAGGAAAACACCAGGAATCACTCTGCCTGTGAAACACCAGGAATGAAAGTTTATAGCTGGGCGGATATTCAAACCCAGGCGAGACAGCTTCGAGGCGAGTGTGCGTACATCTAGGCCCTCCTGCCGGCCCACATAACCGGCTCAAGTTATACAATATCATAACACAAACTTCAGCCATCAAACTATTCTTTTTACATGTTCTTTTATAAAATATCGACATTGACGTAGAACCATCCATGTACAAGGTAAGGTTTTGGTTTACCTCCAGCTTATATCATGTAGGTTTACGTGGTAGAGAAACCATTACAAAAAAAATAAAAAATTTGTGTGTTCGCTTCTTGAATACAGGGTTTGCAACATTATAGATCTTTCTCATGCAATTTGAAAATCAAGCATACCGACGATCTTGTCCTTACCTTTATTTACTGCGGCCTCGAGTGGGACAGGGAGGTGTATCATGTGGTCGATGCGATGACGGTACTTCACCTTGCGTGACTGGCAGCACTGAATACGCTCCTCGACCCGAAAGCAAAACACCTGAGATGTTACATCAAGGCCCCAGTTGCTCGCCTGTGAGGAAAGTGGGTAACCACCGAGTTTCTGATAAAGTATGTTTGTCGTACACCTAAGATCTAATAAATAAATAAATAAATGCCCCTTTGGGGGGTGCTCCCCACAACTAGATCGTGCACATTTCTATACATCGTTCATCTACCATGCTCATCTATACATAGTTCATCTATACATAGTTCATCTATACATAGTTCATCTATACATAGTTCATCTATACATAGTTCATCTATACATAGTTCATCTATACATAATTCATCTATACATAGTTCATCTATACATAATTCATCTATACATAGTTCATCTATACATAGTTCATCTACCATGCTCATCTATACATAGTTCGTCTACCATGCTCAATACAGGCATTAGTTCTGCCAAAGCAGTTTCGATGGCTCGGGTTACAATCTTGGACAGGTCGCCACTCCGACACAGGAAGTCAGGGCAGGAAGTTAGATTTGTACAGGGCGCCGGCAATAGCTCGCCTCCTCTTCGCGGACACTGTGGGATCGTTAACTTCCACCCACTTATGCTGGCAATGGGAACGCCAAGTTTAAAGTCGACAAGTTTAAAGATGACACACACAAATTGATGAAGCACCCTGCCTGTGAAGCTCCAGGACGACAGTTTATAGCTGGGTCGGGATTCAAACCCAAGCTAGACATCTCACAGGTGAATGTGCACACCTCTGGCCATCGTGCCAGGCCAAAATAATAACATAACATAAAATAAGTGATTATTCATTCAGACAGTTCTGATTAGCAGAAAAGCCATGCATAAAGTTTAACAGAAATTGTAGTGGGAAGGAGGTCTGGCATGATAGCTTCAAGGTACGCGCACACACCTCTGAGATGTCTCGCCCACATTCAAATCTTGGCCCAGCTATAAACTGCCATCCCGGTGTTTCGCAGGCAGGGCGATTCATCAATGTGTGTAACACCGTCCCTCGGATGAACGTTAAACTGGGCGGTCTGTCTGCTGGCATAAGTTGGCGGACGTTAAGGATCACACAGTATCCTTCGCAAAGAGTAGGCGAACTATTGCCGGCTACCTGTCCAAAATTCCAAATTCCTGCCCTGACTTCCTGTGTCGGAGTGGCAACCCATCCAGGATTGTAACCCCAGCCAAGAAACTTCTTCAGCAGAAACAACACTCCATATAGATCATGGGACATGATGCTGTAGTGGAAAAACAAGTTTGTTACCCGATCTTATGTCCTGCTATGAACAAACTCGTCACCCCTCGCAAGGTCGTGTGTGGAAAAGGTGATGAAAACCCCAATCAATTTCAGGATTGCAGCGTATAGGAATTAGAGGACATAAAACATGCATGATGGGCCAAACGGCCATTTTTCCCTTTACCATTTCTTTGCATTTCCATCCGTCTAACCTCAATGAGAACGATGATGTGCTTGAGAAACTCGGTGGCATCTTGTTGCCGCCCAGACAAGAACTCGGGATGGCCACGGCTCATGACCTCTTTGAACATGCGTGGGCACACGCCACGACGTGGCTGCATGACGGCATGGGATGCGTTGGAATTTGTGAACGATGGAAAGGAAGTTTGGGAGAGAGACATAAAGAAGGCTTATGCATACAAATGCAGCATAATCATCAGTGAGAGAGATACAATCAGATGGATGAATAATGGGTGTGACATGTAAAGAATATTGGTTAATATATTGGTGAGCAACCTGTGTCCAAAACAAAATTATCTCAACAAGACAGCTGAGCCACCACAAGCACGCAATGCACACAACAGCATGCAGTTACCACAAACACCTCTCCGGAAAGGTCTTCAACTTTTTTTGTGTTATATCAAACAGGAACCAAACTTGCTCCACACAAGCACAGCCGCGTGGAAAGTAAATGTAAACAAGCGTTACGCCTAGGTCCCCCGTCGGGGAAGTGATGTGAGTTGACAAAGTGGAACACGCAGAAAACATGCTATGATATGACATTTCGCTTACAAGGGTCAGACAAACATGGAGGCGGCCATCTTGGATTTTGACGTGGCGACCCAATTTTCAATAGCGTTCTTCCTTATGCCTAGATACACCCACACACCAGAAGGTACTTCGCTTATTTTTCAAGATATTTTGCTCACAAGGTTCAGACATATATATGGTGGCGGCCGTCCTGGATTTTGACATGGCGACCCACTTTACAATAGCGGTCTTCCTTATGCCTAGATACACCCACACACCAAATTAGAAGTTGGTACTTCGCTTATCTTTCAAGATATTCTTCTCACAAGATTCAGACATACATGGCGGCGGCCATCTTGGATTTTGACGTGGCGACCCAATTTTAAACAGCGTTCTTCCGTGTGCCGAGATACACCCACACACCAAATTAGAAGTTGGAACTTCGCTTATTTGTCGAGATATTTCGCTCACAAGGTTCAGACATATATATGGTGGCGGCCATCTTGGATTTTGACGTGGCGACCCAATTTTCAATAGCGTTCTTCCTTATGCCGAGATACACCCAAACACCAGATTAGAAGTTGGTACTTCGCTTATTTTTCAAGATATTCATCTCACAAGGTTCGGACATACATGGCGGCGGCCATCTTGGATTTTGACATGGCGACCCAATTTTCAATAGCGTTCTTCCTTATGCCGACATACACCCAAACACCAGATTAGAAGTTGGTACTTCGCTTATTTTTCAAGATATTCATCTCACAAGGTTCGGACATACATGGCGGCGGCCATCTTGGATTTTGACATGGCGACCCAATTTTCAATAGCGTTCTTCCTTATGCCGACATACACCCAAACACCAGATTAGAAGTTGGTACTTCGCTTATTTTTCAAGATATTCATTTCACAAGGTTCGGACATACATGGCGGCGGCCATCTTGGATTTTGACATGGTGACCCAATTTTCAATAGCGTTCGTCCTTATGCAGAGATACAACCACACACCAGATTAGAAGTTGGTACTTCGCTTATTTTTCAAGATATGCAGGTTACAAGGTTCAGACATACATGGCATCAGACATACATGGCGGCGGCCATCTTGGATTTTGACGTGGGTTGCACCCACACAATCGAATGCGGTCCTTCGCTTACGCACGCACGCACGCACGCCCACACGCCCGCCGCACGCACGCACGCACGCACGCACGGACGGACGGACGGACGGACACACGGACGGAGGGGAAAGCCATAGTCCCCCTTTCGCTCCGCGGTGCGACGGGGGACAAAAAGATGGAGGCATGAGAATTATCGCAATGAAGCTTTAGTCGTTTTAAAACACCGGCCTCTGAAAGAAAAGTTTTTCCTCAAACCATGGATGGGAATCGTGTTCCATCATAAACTCCAGAAGAAGAATCGTTATTTTGGAAAGGTGCAGGTAAGAAGTCAGTGAAATAATTCAAAAGGACAAGCCATACATGGCCACACAAAGGGCCCAACTGAAATGACACAAAAACCATGCCAGGTACCTGCTGCTCCTCCCTCGAGACCTGCTCGATGAGCTCGGCCTTGTAGGGGGGTTTTGAGTATTGACCCGAGAGCAAACCCTGACCGAGTTTTGCCCTAGCGTGGCAGGAGCCAATGAAGAGGGAACAATAAGCCGCCCCAAAATATGATGGCTAGCACATGGAAAACGATAAATAAAAACACTGGGCAGCATAAGAGGGACGAGGACACGCAGAAACGAAGAATGGGGGCAAAACATAAATAATAAAAAGATAACAAAAAAATACAAGACAGTGTGGAAACAGGCTGTTTATGGCAGAAAAACAACTTAAACCAACTTTACGAGGCCCAAGGTGGTGGTTAAGGAACATACGAGATGTAACAAGATGAAAGCATGGGAATTTTACTCACATTTGCGTGTTGAAATCACGAGTTGGATCCAATGGAGATTCATCAAATATCTTGTTCAAACCACCAACGTATCTTTAATGGCGACAAGGAGGTATGGAAGGGCAGAGTGGAGGAGGAAAAATAAGAAATGGGATTGGTCAGGCCGTGATTACTGGCAACGACTTTAGGCATTCTCACAACTAACGACAGTGAAAGAGCTTGGCAAAGATGGAAGCAATCCTAGATGATAAAAGTGAATAAGACAAGTTTGCAATCCCAAGACAAGAAAAACAAATTAGAAAGCTATAAAGGCACTCGGTAGAGCGCCTACCAGCCTGAACACTTTACTCGGTAGAACGCCTACCTGCGCCTACCAGCCTGAACACTTTACTCGGTAGAACGCCTACCTTCGCCTACCAGCCTGAACACTTTACTCGGTAGAGCGCCTACCTGCGCCTACCAGCCTGAACACTTTACTGGGTAGAACGCCTACCTTCGCCTACCAGCCTGAACACTTTACTCGGTAGAACGCCTACCTTCGCCTACCAGCCTGAACACTTTACTGGGTAGAGCGCCTACCTTCGCCTACCAGCCTGAACACTTTACTCGGTAGAACGCCTACCTTCGCCTACCAGCCTGAACACTTTACTGGGTAGAGCGCCTACCTGCGCCTACCAGCCTGAACACTTTACTGGGTAGAGCGCCTACCTGCGCCTACCAGCCTGAACACTTTACTCGGTAGAACGCCTACCTTCGCCTACCAGCCTGAACACTTTACTCGGTAGAGCGCCTACCAGGCTGAACAGTTTACTGGGTAGAGCGCCTACCTGCGCCTACCAGCCTGAACACTTTACTGGGTAGAGCGCCTACCTGCGCCTACCAGCCTGAACACTTTACTGGGTAGAGCGCCTACCTGCGCCTACCAGCCTGAACACTTTACTGGGTAGAGCGCCTACCTGCGCCTACCAGGCTGAACAGTTTACCCGGTAGAACGCGCTACCTTCGCCTACCAGGCTGAACAGTTTACTCGGTAGAGCGCCTACCAGGCTGAACAGTTTACCCGGTAGAACGCCTACCAGGCTGAACAGTTTACCCGGTAGAACGCCTACCAGGCTGAACGGTTTACATTTTGTATCCTACAAATACGCTGGATCTAAATCTAGACCTCCAAAATCCAATCGGCTTGTTATTGTCACCTAACCAACTCATCCACCAACTTTTTCCATAGCTCGTCCACAACGTTTGGAAATATGCTACGAGCGAGGTACCCGCGCTACGCATGGCTAGGATGCCAGGAGCAAACAGACAATGCGGAAATTATGGATGCCAAACCATGAACCAATAAGCTCCACATTCTTGTGCCACATTCAATTGAACGTCAGGCATGGACAGACGGTTCGTGAATGACGAGCAATTTTTTTTTTTTTTTTTTTTTTTTTTACTGCAGATGGCAGGGAATTTTCTATACGCGGTCAATGGCGAAACTGCAAACTGCATCCACGAATATGAGCGAAAAATTGCAGCATCTCATTCGAGGAAAGGGAGAATCTCAATTGCATTAATTGCCGGAGGCACGAATGTGTTTGTTGAAACTGCTGGTGCTTAGAGGAAGTCACGTGCTTCATGACTACGGCCTGCAAAATTGTGTACAGGTTGTTTGTTGGAGGTTGTATTAAAATATCTCTCACCCCCTCACATATACTGGTGACAAGGAACCAACAATGTATTTTAACTACGTCAACTCAGTCGTAATGTTTCAGGTATCGAATTACGCTTCGACTTGTGTAAACCACAGCTGTGCATCATTATGCCAGAATTGCGGCAGCTTTATCGCAACTGCTGCCACGGATGAAGCTATTTGAGCGACCGAGAAGCGCACAGCTGGTTGGTCATTTCCAGCGAATGGTTGCATGCTTGAAACTCCTTGTCTGTCCATTTGGATCACATTGGGGTCACGAAATTGTATTGAGATATTACCAAACCAGCGAATGCTTCCACATGCAGTAAATGGCTAAACTGCTAATGCTGAACCCATGAAAGGTTTTTATATGTGGAGAGAAAGAGAGAGAGCAGCTTTGTACAGGTGGAAACTCAAAATAACAAGCGTTACGCCTAGGTCCCCCGTCGGTGAAGTGACGCGAGTTGACAAAGTGGAAGACGCAAGGCGGCCATCTTGGATTTTGACGTGGCGACCCAATTTTCAATAGGGTTCTTCCTTATGCCTAGATACACCCACACACCAGATTAGAAGTTGGTACTTCGCTTCTTCATTTCGCTCACAAGGTTCAGACATATATATGGTGGCGGCCATCTTGGATTTTGACGTAGCGACCCAATTTTCAATAGCGTTCTTCCTTATGCTGAGATACACCCACACACCAGATTAGAAGTTGGTACTTCGCTTATTTTTCAAGATATTCATCTCACAAGGTTCAGACATACATGGCATCAGACATACATGGCGGCGGCCATCTTGGATTTTGACGTGGGTTGCACCCGCACACCAAATTCGAATGCGGACCTTCGCTTACGCATGCACGCACGGACGAACGGACGGACGGACGGACGGATGGATGGGAAAACCATAGTCCCCCTTTCGCTCCGTGGTGCGACGGGGGACAATAATTGTAATGAGAAATTTATGAAACCTCCCCCCACATTAGGATACCCGCTGGGACTCCAAAAGGTTCCAGAGAAAGTTTGGCGGGGCTAACCCCAAAACAAAGGAGTAGTTCAGGGACAGACAGACAGTCTTGCTTTATTTCATGGATCCCAGTAAAATGCCCTTTGACGGGTTGGAACAGTTTATTCAACGGTGCAGCCGCGTGAGCGTGCCAAAGTCTGAAGCCTCGGCCTAGTGTCAGGTGTGCTTATATCTTCTTCATTTATTAGATATTCTACGAACGTAATTGAACACTCATTTTACTCTGCGCATGTTGCACATCACGTGCAGTGAATTTCATCTCCTGCAGCTTGTATTTATTGTTTTTGTTTTTTTAAACGCTTCTGTACACCGCCCTTTAGGCTTGGTTTGCAAGCCACCGTCTACAGTTCCAATAGAAGAGACATAATTATTCTCTTATGGAAAACGTTTTTCGAGTTTTTTTATCCTCAAAAAATAGATCGTAGTGAACTCACATTCCTGTTAAAAGATTGGCCGTTAAAAGCCACCCTGAGGAAGGGGGGCGGACATCTGTACAAACACACAAACTGACATTGTGTTTCATATGGTAGATAGTATATCGTTTTTGGCCCCATCTCTCAATGGTGAAGAAGAATCACTTGAAAAATTAAAAATTTCTCGTAACCAGATCCGGATTCGGATCTTAGCCAAAATCAAATCAATTCATCCTCCTCACAAACCCAACCTGATCACCACGTTTCGTCCGAATATATCAATAACTTTTTGAGATATTGTGTTACAATATAGTTTTTGACCCAATCTCTCAATGGTGAAGAATCACTGAAAGGTTTTCTTGTATCCGGATCTTCACCAAAATCTAATCAATTGGTCCTCGTCACACACCCAATCCAGCCAACAAGTTTCGTCTGAATCCGATATCGTGAATAACATTTATTGTGACATCGTGCAACGAACTTGTGTTTCACACAGGAGAGACTTCTGTATATGAACCCAAAATTGAAGCTGATTGATTTGCGCAGGTGTTATGATACACAAAGATATAAATTATGAAAGCAATCTATCTATAATTCCAGTAATCTCTGTGTGTGTGTGTGTCTGTGTGTATGCGACCGCTGTTTCTCGACAACTACCGGTCCGATATACTTGAAACTTGCCAGGTATATTGCTGGGGACCCGAGGATGTGCCTTTTCAAGGTTTCATATTAATCGGAGAAGTAGTTACCGAGCTATGGCGATTTCTTTACCAAACTCCGCAAGCCGTTCGCTTTGGACCAAACCATTTCATGTAAATAGAGGGGGGGGATTGTCACCGTACTCGCAAGCCGTTCGCTTTGGACCAAACCATTTCATGTAAATAGAGGGGGGGGGATTGTCACCGTACTCGCAAGCCGTTCGCTTTGGACCAAACCATTTCATGTAAATAGAGGGGGGGGATTGTCACCGTACTCGCAAGCCGTTCGCTTTGGCTTTGCGAATGGACCAAACCATTTCATGTAAATAGAGGGGGGGGATATAATTTTAGATATATATATAGTACAGGCATGCCCTAGTTCTCTTAAATACAACAAATGCAGGATACTACTACTACTACTACCACTGATACTACCTTAACCCCCCAAATTATTTCCACCATATTGGGTCATTTCAAGAAAGTTCTTGGCCTAAGACTAAATATTTCAGGCTGGACAGATCTGATATTCGACTGAAGGTGACAGGAATTTCAACTTTATTCAGGGTGCCAGCGAGAACTTGCCTACTATTCGTGGAAAGACACCTTGGGATGTTTACCATCTGATAACTAGAGAGCTTATAGAACACGTTACCCCGTTATGAATTTAAATAAGTTGAGTATATGGAGTCTTGCGATGAAATCTATGGGCCTATCACTCGCTGGTCTCTCTGTCTTCTTCCTCATCATTTCTGGTCTTACACCTTCTGCCCTCAACAACAACAACCCCCTTCTGGTGAAACTACCTAAATCCAGAACCACTGTTCACCTCCACCCATTTGTTACTCTTTTTCCACGCCTGTGGAATCAACGTCCACATCTTCTGCAATCTCATTCTTCCCTCCAGGTCTACATGACAGCTGTTCACCACCATCTCAGATCGTCCCCAATCCTAAACCATGATTTTTTCTACCCTCGTTAACCGAGCCCAAATCCCTTCTCCTTCCAATTTTCCAGGTTTCCCCTCCTTGGATTTTCCTTCTCTATCCATCTTGTCCACCCCATGCATCCTCTGTGTCCATCTTATCCACCCCATACATGCGCATTTTGCGTCCTGTTTATGTCTGTTATGTCCTGATCTGTTCACTGAACGCGCTCTTCCATGAGCCTCGACTTTGTATACAAAAAAAAGTTTTCCAAGCGATTAGGACAATCCAACTGCTCACCTGCGCTGGAATTCTGTTATACTGAAGAGCACTTGCATGACAGTACTTAGGTAGGCCGAATGGCCGAGGTTTCGTAGGCCTGTATAGCCTGGCCCATACACAGGCTTGAGTTTGAGGCCAGATTCTTGCAGTGCATCCCACTCGGATGCCCGTGGCTCCATAGTCGGCCGCCGGCCTGGGCCCAGCCCCCACTCGGCTTCCTGTGTCACAACAAATGCATACTCTTAGCATCACCTCTTAATCCAACAATGCCCGAATCTGATTTGAGGGTATGAGGAGAGAGCTGGGTGATGTAGCTTGCGAGAAGCTAACAAGAGGACAATCCGCATCAGAGAAATGGGAAACCTTCAAGGAGCAAATGTGTGGAGTGCTGAGTAAGTACATTCCAATGAGGTGTAAAACTAAAGGTAAAAAGAGGCCAAGGTGGTTGAGTGTGAGGAATGTAGCCACATAAATCCTAACAGTAAGTTAACACAGAGGTGAAATTCAGTTAATGAATGAAGGTAAATAGACATAGCAGTATAAAATACCTGAGCCATACCTAGAGTTATTCACCTTTTCATTAGTGAAATACCTGTTATCTATGTACTTAATGCCCTTTTTACCTTTGTACTCTCCCCTATGTCCCCGTGACCTCTTAATTCTCCGTACCTGCGTCTTTTGACACATAATGTTGATTCCAAAATGCTCCAAGTGTTCAGACAGCTTGGGGTCGACGACAATCTCATCTTTCTCAAATGAATACACATCTGCAGAAGATTGATGCAGGTAAACGTGTGACCAGTTAGAAGAAGACGGATAGAAGCAAAACAGAAGCTTGCGAATGCAAGGGGTGAATAAAGGACCGATGGACGAAGCTGAACGTCGGCGTGGAATTCGTTGAGCAAATAGGAAATTAAAGCATCAAAAGACAAAGATGACAAGGTTATGCAGTAAAACAAGGAAGGTGCCAATTGGCCCATCATGCCTGTGGTACATCCATGTCCTATTTAGTTAATCTATTTACTCTTCTTCTTTGTATTCTTGCCATCAAAACATAATAATCACATTCCCTTACAATTAACTTGCATATAAGGGGTGTTGCAAAATAAATGATACTTTTTCCCCCAAGATTGTATTGGCCACATGTTGCAAAATAAATGATACTTTTTTTCCCCAAAGATGAAATGAAGTTTCAATCGGATGAAAATCCAACCAAAGGCATTATTTCATTCAAAAAGTAAAAACTCACGTTGAATACGCGTCAATATGTCCACCATTAGCTTCAGAAACCATTTGAAGTCAACTTTTAAAAGATTTCAGCAAAAACACGAACATTAGTCGCAAATATGACGGAGACAACACGCAGGCACCGTGCGCGACATGTCATGATGACGCACGTGAAATTGGAATTCAAAAATCGCGGACATGTGGTCAATACAATCTGGGGGGGAAAAGTATCATTTATTTTGCAACATGTGGCCAATACAATCTGGGGGGAAAAAGTATCATTTATTTTGCAACATGTGGTCAACACAATGTGGGGGGGGGGGGGGGGGGGAAGTATCATTTATTTTGCAACATGTGGCCAATACAATCTGGGGGGAAAAAGTATCATTTATTTTGCAACATGTGGTCAATACAATCTGGGGGGGAAAAAGTATCATTTATTTTGCAACATGTGGTCAATACAATCTGGAGGGAAAATATCATTTATTTTGCAACATGTGGCCAATACAATCTGGGGGGAAAAAGTATCATTTATTTTGCAACATGTGGCCAATACAATCTGGGGGGAAAAAGTATCATTTATTTTGCAACATGTGGTCAATACAATCTGGAGGGAAAATATCATTTATTTTGCAACATGTGGTCAATACAATCTGGAGGGAAAATATCATTTATTTTGCAACATGTGGTCAATACAATCTGGAGGGGAAAAAGTATCATTTATTTTGCAACATGTGGTCAATACAATCTGGGGGGAAAAAGTATCATTTATTTTGCAACATGTGGTCTATACAATCTGGGGGGAAAAAGTATCATTTATTTTGCAACATGTGGTCTATACAATCTGGGGGGAAAAAGTATCATTTATTTTGCAACATGTGGTCTATACAATCTGGGGGGAAAAAGTATCATTTATTTTGCAACATGTGGTCTATACAATCTGGGGGGAAAAAGTATCATTTATTTTGCAACATGTGGTCTATACAATCTCGGGGGAAAAAGTATCATTTATTTTGCAACATGTGGTCTATACAATCTCGGGGGAAAAAGTATCATTTATTTTGCAACATGTGGTCAATACAATCTGGGGGGAAAAAGTATCATTTATTTTGCAACATGTGGTCAATACAATCTGGGGGGGGAAAGTATAATTTATTTTGCAACATGTGGTCAATACAATCTGGAGGGAAAAAGTATCATTTATTTTGCAACATGTGGTCTATACAATCTGGGGGGAAAAAGTATCATTTATTTTGCAACATGTGGTCTATACAATCTGGGGGGAAAAAGTATCATTTATTTTGCAACATGTGGTCAATACAATCTGGGGGGAAAAAGTATCATTTATTTTGCAACATGTGGTCAATACATTCTGGAGGGAAAAAGTATCATTTATTTTGCAACATTTGGTCAATACAATCTGGGGGGAAAAAGTATCATTTATTTTGCAACATTTGGTCAATACAATCTGGGGGGAAAAAGTATCATTTATTTTGCAACATGTGGTCAATACAATCTGGGGGGAAAAAGTATCATTTATTTTGCAACATGTGGTCAATACAATCTGGAGGGAAAAAGTATCATTTATTTTGCAACATTTGGTCAATACAATCTGGGGGGAAAAAGTATCATTTATTTTGCAACATGTGGTCAATACAATCTGGGGGAAAAAGTATCATTTATTTTGCAACATGTGGTCAATACAATCTCGGGGGAAAAGTATCATTTATTTTGCAACATGTGGTCTATACAATCTGGGGGGAAAAGTATCATTTATTTTGCAACATGTGGTCAATACAATCTGGGGGGAAAAAGTATCATTTATTTTGCAACATATGGTCAATACAATCTTGGGGGGAAAAGTATCATTTATTTTGCAACATGTGGTCAATACAATCTGGGGGGAAAAAGTATCATTTATTTTGCAACATGTGGCCAAAACAATCTGGGGGGGGAAAGTATAATTTATTTTGCAACATGTGGTCAATACAATCTGGGGGGGAAAAGTATCATTTATTTTGCAACATGTGGTCTATACAATCTGGGGGGAAAAAGTATCATTTATTTTGCAACATGTGGTCTATACAATCTCGGGGGAAAAAGTATCATTTATTTTGCAACATGTGGTCTATACAATCTCGGGGGAAAAAGTATCATTTATTTTGCAACATGTGGTCAATACAATCTGGGGGGAAAAAGTATCATTTATTTTGCAACATGTGGTCAATACAATCTGGGGGGGAAAAGTATAATTTATTTTGCAACATGTGGTCAATACAATCTGGAGGGAAAAAGTATCATTTATTTTGCAACATGTGGTCTATACAATCTGGGGGGAAAAAGTATCATTTATTTTGCAACATGTGGTCTATACAATCTGGGGGGAAAAAGTATCATTTATTTTGCAACATGTGGTCAATACAATCTGGGGGGAAAAAGTATCATTTATTTTGCAACATGTGGTCAATACATTCTGGAGGGAAAAAGTATCATTTATTTTGCAACATTTGGTCAATACAATCTGGGGGGAAAAAGTATCATTTATTTTGCAACATGTGGTCAATACAATCTGGAGGGAAAAAGTATCATTTATTTTGCAACATTTGGTCAATACAATCTGGGGGGAAAAAGTATCATTTATTTTGCAACATGTGGTCAATACAATCTGGGGGAAAAAGTATCATTTATTTTGCAACATGTGGTCAATACAATCTCGGGGGAAAAGTATCATTTATTTTGCAACATGTGGTCTATACAATCTGGGGGGAAAAGTATCATTTATTTTGCAACATGTGGTCAATACAATCTGGGGGGAAAAAGTATCATTTATTTTGCAACATATGGTCAATACAATCTTGGGGGGAAAAGTATCATTTATTTTGCAACATGTGGTCAATACAATCTGGGGGGAAAAAGTATCATTTATTTTGCAACATGTGGTCAATACATTCTGGGGGGAAAAAGTATCATTTATTTTGCAACATGTGGTCAATACAATCTGGGGGGGAAAAGTATCATTTATTTTGCAACATGTGGCCAATACAATCTCGGGGGAAAAGTATCATTTATTTTGCAACATGTGGTCAATACAATCTGGGGGGAAAAGTATAATTTATTTTGCAACATTTGGTCTATACAATCTGGGGGGGAAAAGTATCATTTATTTTGCAACATGTGGCCAATACAATCTGGGGGGGAAAAGTATCATTTATTTTGCAACATTTGGTCTATACAATCTGGGGGGGAAAAGTATCATTTATTTTGCAACATGTGGCCAATACAATCTGGGGGGGAAAAGTATCATTTATTTTGCAACATGTGGCCAATACAATCTGGGGGGAAAAGTATCATTTATTTTGCAACATGTGGCCAATACAATCTGGGGGGAAAAGTATAATTTATTTTGCAACATGTGGCCAAAACAATCTGGGGGGGGAAAGTATAATTTATTTTGCAACATGTGGCCAAAACAATCTGGGGGGGAAAAGTATAATTTATTTTGCAACATTTGGTCAATACAATCTGGGGGGGAAAAGTATCATTTATTTTGCAACATGTGGTCAATACATTCTGGGGGGAAAAAGTATCATTTATTTTGCAACATGTGGTGAATACATTCTGGGGGGAAAAAGTATCATTTATTTTGCAACATCCTATATCTCATTTTAATCTTGACACAGGAAATTTCGGCAATATACTAGCACATAATGGCCTGGCGCTTCCGAGTGATGACGTATCATTTTTAATGACCACAGAATAAATGCCGACATACAGGTTACAGCTGAATTAACGGCAGGGGAGTTAACTCAGCCTGTCATCCTTCCGAGGTCGGCAAATTGAGTACCAGTTCACTGGTAATTCCCTGTGTGTCACAATAGGGGACCAACAGGGTTGGTGGCAGGAAGGGCATTCGGCCGTAAAACATTGCTTCAAAAAGGGGACCACGGTGCCCAAAAAAGGCCAACCCCTGCACTGCAGGGAAAAATGGCCTCTAAAGGTGGTTCTATACAGGTTACAGCCAGCCAGCTCCTTTGAAAGATGGCATACTCTACGACGCAGGACCACACAAGGATGGTACTTTTAGTTTGATTCAAATCCAAAGAAGGACAAATCTATGACCACAGATTACAGGATAGCATACTACCAATATAGTTATGGCTACAACACCCAGTCTACCTTAGAAGTGTTCCATCCAAATATAAAATAAAAAAGTTTAAAAGTAAAGGACGGATAATGAAGGAAAAAAAAAACTGTCAGGGAGGGACACATACCAGCTCCGTCAGGGCTTATGGATGCTATGCGGACAGCAAGTGAATGCCCAGTTTCAACATAGTGCAGCAGCGCATGTCCATTCCCCTCCGTACCATCCACATACTTCCGGCCACAAAGGATCTCTCCATCAGAGAGATTCAACCACAGGTTCTTCTTCACATCACAGCACGCACAGTGCCATCCACTGTGTCCAGTACATACTGTAATTAGTAAGACTGTACGTAGAATCAGTTTGTGATGCAAGGAAAATTAAAACACAAATTGCAAATTGTACATTGCTCAAGCTAATTTCACAAGGAACTTCAGAAATAAAATAAAAACTTGACAGACCTGGGTGGAATATAAACGCCATTGTCCAGTTGCTGCAGATTTTCAGCTTGGTGCGAGATTTGTCTGAACTCGCTGTCCCAGGGTTCAGCTCCATGGGAAGGGTAGGGATCGGCACGCAGCACGGCATCACATGCAATCGAGACCTGCACCCAAGGCCTCCTTCAGTTATACAACGGCCCAGATCAGACTCACATTTTATAATTCTCGTGTACTCATGTTTACAATTCTGAATCCACTCCTTTCTGCACCACCACAGAACAGAGGTGAAAATGAAATACCAGTACCAGAACAAAAATATGGGCATTGCCCCTGGGCTCACCTGGTAGAACCAGGTAACCACTAGTAGGAAATAAAACATGTAACGGAGAAGAAAGTAATTACCCATTTTGGGGGGCAACCCCCCAATTTGTTTTTAATGCCATGAACAAACTTTAGTCCATCACTGGTGATGAAGGTTGTAGTCGTCTCATTAAAATTGTGTGTGTAGTTTGGGAGAAGAGAGCAAATACCTATTTTGCCCTCCACTTCCGGAGACCCCAATAATGAGCACAGATCTTGATGCGGTCAATACACCTTTTGTGAGGCATCAGATGTGAAGCTTGTGACCAAGTTTCATCAAAATTGTGTTTTTGTGTTTGGTTTAAGCGATAATTGAAGCCTATCAAGCAAAATCAATTTGACCGTGTATGCCGATATGCACATGCTTATATATGTATGCACCATACATACTGCATAAACCCTGCACATCCATCATTCATACCATGGCCGGCAACTCCTCAATGTTGGGCAAACGTATTTCAATCTGTTCTGGAAAGACCACCAGCCAAGCTTCACGCACCCACTCCATCCCTTTCTCTTTGAAATCCTCATCTTCATTTTCCTCGTCCACTTCTTCAGCTATGATGGGAAAGTAGTCACACGTTCATAACAAAAGTCTTCCCCACGCCAGTTCAATTATATTTGATAGCTGGGATTGCACTACATTTTACTTTCAGATATCAACTTTAAAATGATCATTGAAAGGGGTACTTTAGAAAAATGTAATGCAATACACTGACTGAGCAAGCAAGTTATAACTTCTGATATATCTATATCTACAATGGAGCAGATATGTATATTGCTAAATATATACATATGTAGTGTACGCTATATATATACACAAGTAAAAGCTCAGTTTAACTGACTAATAGGGGGGAAGGGGTGTCCGTTAATCACAAAAGTCCATGAAATCACATGGTTATTTTAGAATGGCATTAAACGCCCTACCGTCATGCATAACGGGCATTATTAAACAGTTAGAAAGTGCATGTATACAATAAAAACACTCATATAAGAAATAAACAGAATAAAACAAACGTTTTTCTGTAGGACACACAAGATCTGCCAGCAACCCTTTTTCTGGTAAAACTGCCAAAATCAAGACTCTCTGCTCACCTTCACTCCTTCATTCCTCTCTTCTCCCGCCTCTGGAACAAACTCCCTCACTCTCTTCAATCCCACTCCTCCCTCCAGGTCTTTAAAACAGCTGTTCACCACCATCTCTTATCTGCCCCCATCCAAAACCTTGATCTTTTCTACCCCCGTTAATCCACCCCAAACAAATTCTCTGTTTTCTTTCCTGAAAGTCCTTGTCGTGTCCATCTTGTTTATCCCATGTACCCCACCTCAGCCCTCTCCCTTCCACAGATCTCCCGATGTCCCTGTTATCCACTGTTGCTGTGCTTCCCTCTCTCTCCCCCTCTTGTCTCCCGCTCCCTTTATTACATGTTTATACATATTAGCTCATATACCAGCCTTGACTTAGTATACAAACAAAAAAAACCTCTAAGATATTGATAATCTTCACCAATTGTGCATATGTATATAAAAAGCACCCTGGCAATTTTACGTTCGGTGGCAATAGTTCTGTTTCCACCACGTTGAACATCGAATCATCGAATCGGTGTATTTTCTTCCCGTCTATTTGACATACAATAACCTTAATAGTCAAGATACCTTCAGTAACCAGTTTTCTTTCACAAACTTAAACTAGAAAGCATCTGAAAATGCAAAGCCCGTCCGCGTCTGTTTGTATTCAGATGTCTTCTTCCGTATGCTGAAAATAGTGAAAACAGTTTAAAAAAAAAATACAAACTGAAAATTGAGGATTTTATGTGGCCTTGACCTATGAGATTTAGATCTAAAAAATAATCATCTTCTAGCTTTTGATTAGTGAACCAATTCTGTGACCTAATATGCAAATTCTTCAAATTTCAGGTCAATTGGATGAAAATTGACGATTTTATGCTGACCTTTGACTTTTTGACCAAATTATTAATTTGCCTTCTTCATATTCTCATAATAAACCTTTGTTGAACATTTCATGACAAAACTCAAATGGTAAATTTAAATGTAAGATAAACTGGATGAAAATTGATGCTTTTAGGTGACACTCACCTTTAACCTTTTGACCTTTTGACCAAATTATTCATTTGTCTCCTCCATATTATCATAATAAAGCTTTGTTAAAAATTTGATGACAAAACTCAAATGATGACACACACACACACACACACACACACACACACACACACACACACACACACACACACACACACACACACACACACACACACGCACACACGCACACACACACACACACACGATTGCAAAACCCCATCTCCTGCTGTTCAGGGTACAGGCTAATTACAAAAGACATCACAACTTTGGGACTTTTGTTCAAACAGTCCCTTATAAAGTACTTTTCGCTAGCACCGAAAACTGTGTGGCTTTTGTAAATATTTTTCAGTGCATTGTATGAACCTTGTCAACCAATTATTTATTCTATGGTGAATTCTTTGGAAAAATGTAAAAGGAGAACGTTTGATTAGATGAGTTGCTACAACTCCTGAGAACAAAGCTTTAATTATTATTTATTTATTTATAAGTTATTTAAAGCAACAAGTTGAGTAAACCACTTACAACATAAAGTGCCGTCACCCATACACTGAAAACTGAATATGACAAAGAAAGACGAGGCTCATAAAATGTCTTTTTCAATGCCAATGGAATACATTTATGAAAATTAATTCACATCATTTGTATAAAGACATAAACCATCACTTTATGTATAAAAATACATATACATTTGTATAAAGACATCACGTACAGTATATAAACAACCCATCACTACATGAATTGCACTCAAGACCATTTACGTATTGATACTTTTTCCCTTTCATTACATTATTTTTTAACAAGAATGGCACTGGGTAGAGCGCATACCTCTGTCAGGCTGAACAGTTTATGTTTTGTATCGCACTGATAGGCCAGATCTGGATCCGGACCTGAACCAAAATCGAATCGGCCTGTTCTTGTCACCTACCCAACACATCCACCAAGTTTTGCCATAATCCGTCCACAACCTTTTGAAATATGATGTTATATGTCGTTTTGGCCCTATCTATCAATTGTGAAGAATCAATTATTTTAAACTACAAAATTCTCGTCTCCAGTTATGCAATCGGATCTTCACCAAAATCAAGTCAATTCCTCCGTGCCACACACCCAACCTGTCCACCAAGTTTCATCCAAATCCGTCCATAACATTTTGAGATATCTGGCTCACAGACAAACAGACAGACAGACAAACAGGTGTGAAAACATAATCTCCGTCCACCTTCGTTGGCGGAGGTAATTACAAAAAAGGAGAGGCGCAATGCAAAGGCCAAAGTTCTCATAAACCATTAAATGAATGACGGTGACCGTATCGCCATCATTATAACTGTCACAAGTAGCAAGCTGAAAATACAGCTATCATGACAAACATCATGAGACGCATGCTGAATTTAAAACTGGTATATGATGTATGTTGATTGCATATTTTAAAAACAGAAGAGGAGTCTACTGCTGGATAATCACCATGGACATTAGAATCAGAGAAGTCAACTTCATGACTGTCGCTGCAGGTGTTATAAAGAGGAAAGACAAACCTTAAAGCTATCATATAGATTATAGAGCATGCTGACTGTACCACTGTCATAATTATTCACACCAATTATAAAGATCTGTTAAATATGGTACAGCACTTTGCAGATCAGATGTATATGTGTGTGTGTGTGTGTTTGTTTATAAAATGATTGTTTTTTTGGAGGGTGGGGGTGAACAGAGTTGTAGGGTGAAGGATGAATGAGAAAACACAGACAGCACATTCACCTCGATGAGACACTCTCACGACACAGGTATCCAATCAACCGTCCATACCTAAGCTACCTACTATTCCTGCCATCTATCTCCAATGCTTCTGGGTACCTATCCAACTCAAATTTAAGCCTTTCTACTGTTTCTGCTACCACTACCTTTGAGGGAGACCATTCCATGCATTAACTACTGAAACAAAGACCCCTTGCCTTACTACCATGGCAACTCTTCTTTACTCTAAAGCTGTGGACCCTGGTACTTTCATGGTCAATTCTGCTGAAAACCACTTCTGCATTTATTTCGTTTCGACCCTTCATTATCTTAAACATCTCTTCGAACATCTATCTGAACCTTCTTGAGATTACTCTTGCTCCTCCAGGTCATGACTGAGGTCCTATGTCCTCTGCATGTGATCGTTCTTATGACCACCTGTCCTCCACCACACCAAAAGTTTTTCACACTGCCATTGTGTTTTCCATAACTTATCTTCCTTTACCAAATGAAAATGTCTCTACTGGAATATAAAAGGATTAGCACTCTCATCTATGTATCCTATTGTATGTGTTAATAACCTATCAAGTAACATCAAAGGGAGGCGCGAAGCACCCTCCCCCCCCCCCCCCCCTTTCATGTAAGGGATCGTTTCTCTGAATGTAGCTTTAACATGGGGACTGAAAATACGTTTCTCCGCTTCTACTGTACGCAATCGGCTGCAAATTTCAGAAGTAAATGCTTTGTACGTCGAGGTAATATGTTCCAAATTTCAGAAACGTCCGTTCCTGCATTCTTGTTTTTTGTTCGAAAACCCTCAAATTCACGTTGGTGTCTGCCCGTCCGCGCAAAATGTGTTACTCATATCTCAAGGACTATACATTGAAACTAGCTGAAAATTGGAATATACATCGGCCAATAGGTCTAGTTAATGGCTTTCAAAAAAAAATTCCACCTTAGTGCCATCGTTTTTGCTTTAAAATTAAATATATAAAAATATACATAGTCGTGGCCAAAAATATTGGCACCCTTGCACTTTTTACAAATAATGCACCATTTCTTCCAGGAAATTGTTGAAATTAAAAAACATTTTCGTATTTTTAAAGGGGTGCCAATTTGATTCATACAGCTGCATGGAGAAGTAAATGTATTGTATTTGCCAGATGTAGGGCGCCCCTTTATATGAACTTTTCTAGAGCATTCCTTGGTTCCTCCTCAGACCACTAGGGTAGTCCAGCATGCTCACAAGATATTTTTGAATGTCCCATATTTTGTATTGTTTGGAATTTTCTACAAGGTATTAGTCCATGGGCCAGGCCAGATATCGGTACCACCTGGGGTGACCAAACCTAAGTGGTACTAAAATGTTTATTGGGTCAATATAAGTACATTAAGATGTGATAGCCTTTCCACACTGGCAGCTTTGTCAGTTTTTTGTAAAAACTTCAAATTCACCCAATAGCGGCATTGCGTAATTCATTTAAATCTTGCGGTATGCAAAGATCACATCTAATTTCAGTCAATACAGAACTAAAACCATGTGAGAAATGCTACTATATTGTAATTATTAAACATCAGAGCAAAATAAATGCATTTCCTATTTGTCTGTACTTTCTTATTGGATAATTGTGCACTCACGTTCAGCTTTTTTTCTAGGAAGAGTTAATTGCGGATAGATGTAAGCTTTTTTTTCAGCTCCTTTGATGGAACTGGTGAGATATCTGGCTATGTAAGTTATCTTTTGCAGTTCTAATTAAGGTTAATTAAGTTTGATTAGTTAAGATCAGTTAACTATGGTAATATCCTTTCCTTTTCTAGGATTAACTTACCAGTGAGGTCAAGATGTGGGAGATCTTAGATAAGATTTTGTTTTGCTTTCAATGGTACTGTCAGAACAAAGAATGCATTGGATTGCTGGAACACGGATTGCTGCTTGTACATTGCAGGTGTCTACTGTAGTGTGCTGACGTCCTGAGGTGTACATGATGGATCCACCAAGTAGAGATGATGGTGCCACCCTGCCAAGGAAGCGAGCACGCACTGACTGTATCATTCATTGCTCTAATGAAGACTCCGACTCCCTGGTGTCACCACAAGATCTGGACTCATGGAACACTTTGCTCAGGGCTGCAGAGATCAGACAGCATGCTCCACTTCTGGATATAGCCAAAGGCATTGAAGGAGGACAAATACCACAATTGCAGTATCATCGCAAATGCCGTAGCATTTTCACCATGAAGAAGTCTCTTGACTCTCTCCTTTCCAAAGACCCCAAAGATGAACCTGGAGAGGTCAGTTAAAGAAGATCAGCTAGGGATGCGCCAGGTACATCAAGAGTGTATGATAAAATCTGCATTTTCTGCAACAAGTCGAGCAGATACCTAAAAGGACACAATACAAGGGAACCCCTCATCCAGTGTGTTGAGTTATGTGCAGATGCCAGGGTTCGCAACGCAGCAACCAAAAACCTGGATCCAAGAATCCTTGCCTTACTGAGCAGAGACCTTGTTGCTGCAGAGGGACATTACCACAACTCATGCTACAAACTGTACAAAAAAGACGAGTCTTCTGCCAGCTCTGGTGCAGGTGAGGAGAATGAACAAAGAGAGGATGCAGAGTATGAGGAAGCAGTGAGACAAGCCTACGAGGAACTCTTCTTGTATATCAGGAATGAATTCTTTCCCAATCCTGAAATACTGCCTATGACAGACCTCACAGGTAGGCTAGAGAGATCCATGAACGCACATGGCATCACCCAAATGAAACCCTCAACGAAGAAACATGTTCGTCATAAGCTGGAAAGTGAGCTGGGAGGATCACTCCACTTTGTCTCTGATGAGAAAGGAAAGATTCTCCTCTATCCAGACAGCCTTTCCATGGATGATCTTGCCAAACAAGCCCACAACATGAAGAAGGATCTGCAAGAAGCAAGGACTGCCAGCTCTGGAGATGTCTTAACCAAAGCAGCAATGCAGCTGAGGAACCAGATCAAGAAGCAAGACGTCAGTCAAGCATGGCCACCCAATACAGAGCAGAGTGTCATTCCTGAATTGGTCAAGGAATTCCTGTATACCCTGCTGACTGGAGAGTGTGACTGTGCAAATCTCTCCAAGAGAGTCCAACGTCTTGCCACTTCTTTTGGCAGTGATTTGGTCTTTGCTGTCACCCATGGCAAGACAAAGCCACCCAAGCACATACTTCTATGCAAACTACCAGCATGTAACTGCCTCAGCAATGGCCTGAAGTGCACAGACATGTGCAAACTACAAACATGCAGCAACCATGCCAGTGAAGAAGAGCCAGAGGTGGATTTAACTGACTCTGATATGGATGACGGTGATGATGAATAACTTGGTGGCATAATTATGCACAAACAGAAACGTGAAACTGTACTTCATTTAATAATGGTAAGAGCAAAATAAAAAGTGTCACGGATGCATGTTGATTCTACTGAATCAAAGACCTTGCTTAAAACAGGAAACCTAGAGTCTGATTTGTCACAGGGTGTGACTTGACAAAAACATAAATATTTTGTTCAACTTGCATAAATATTTTGTTAAGTTAAGTTCGAATGTTTTTGAAAACAACCCACTTCATCGACAAAATCTGCCTTTATGTACGAGAATGACTGCCTACATTCGCGATACTGGTAAGAAAGGATCCCTATGTGGTATTTTATGCTTGTCTGTGACTGAACTGATTCTTAACAGAAAGATTGTGGTGTGAGAATAAAGGATAGTGGTAGAGTGTGTGTTCGCGCCTTTCATCCATGGGGCATGTCCATTACAAGAAGTGATAAACTCTAAAAGCTGTGAGTCTGCAAGGGCTATCATATCAAAATGCAAACTAGAGACATATAGCAAGTTAAAAACACCAAAGAGAATTAGTCACCCCGGGTGGTACCGATACTGGAAATTTGGGATCCTGGCCCATGGACTATATGGAATATGTCCCTTCTTTTCTATACTTTGCCACATGGCACATACCATATATAAAGGGGCCTTTTCTATGCCTCTGGCATTTTTCCAAAGATATTACATGAAAGATAACCATCGTCTGTGAACCAACAGACAGGATGGTGTGTGGCAGACATCTTGTTGGTTAGGATACGTGTGGAGATAAGGTGGTGTGGCACATGGTTCCTGGTACCCAAAAAGTGAAGGGGATGAGGTAGTTGTTGTATTTTAAGTACCGCATGCATGTTATTCTTACCCGGGTCTTCATCTGCAATTTCTTCATTACCTCCACCACAAGCACCCTGAGGTTTCTAACAGCATAGTGACAAGAATAACATTGTGAGTTCCAGTTTGTAAAGAGCATTGGAAGAAGCATGCATGACTATAGTGGCAAGCCGAAAGCAAAAGTTGTCACACATTCTATAATAGCGTACAACATCGTGGTGATAAAACCAGCCCCAAATTATTAGCCACCAGCTGCACGAGAATAAGTTATCAAAAAGCTGATATCCAGGTATTGGACTACTTGGAACCAATGTGGTTCATAATAATATGAACTTAAACACGTTAAAAAAGAAGAATCACAGGAAATTATCTGAGCATCCTCCAACTCCCTTTTAAGTTTCTCCAAAGTAAAACTCGCCCCAAATGCCTGTGATCAAACCCCAAGTTTATTCCTGTCTGAGTTAAGAGCTATATCTGAGCAGTGAGTAATTCTGAATGTCAGGCACACTTAGCTTAGGACGTCATGGCACAATGAAGGGGCAGGATTGTTGGATCATGGAATGTGCATTGTTGCCTAATGCACAAGTGCTCAATAACACTTAATATGTTAAACTTGCTCAATAACCCTGCAATTCCCAAATTGTCATTCAAAAATCCCTCATTCTACATTCCCCAATTGTCATTCACAAATCCCTCATTCTACATTCCCTAATTGTCATTCACAAATCCCTCATTCTACATTCCCTAATTGTCATTCACAAATCCCTCATTCTACATTCCCTAATTGTCATTCACAAATCCCTCATTCCACATTCCCTAATTGTCATTCACAAATCCCTCATTCCACATTCCCTAATTGTCATTCACAAATCCCTCATTCCACATTCCCTAATTGTCATTCACAAATGCATAATTCCACATTCCCTAATTGTCATTCACAAATCCCTCATGCCACAATGTGTTCATGCATTTTGAAAATAATAATGATATGGTGGGGCTAACAGAATGGCCTAGTCCTAGAGCCTAGACCCTAGACGTATGCATACTCGTTTATGCGTCTAGCCTGTGTTTGAATCCCAACGTAGTTATAAACCGTCATCCCGGTGTTTCCGGTGTGTACCCTGGATACACGGTGTGTACCCTGGATAAGAATAGGTACACCGTATCCCTGCGTGTCGTAATAGACGACTAAGAGGGTTGGCATCAGGAAGGGCATCCGGCCATAAAAACATTGCCTCAAAAAGGGAACCATGACAATTACAACTACATATGGGCAGGGTACAGCCTGAAGTGGAGATCGGTTTCTGAGGTTTGGGACATGGAATGTATGGACAATGACAGGGAGATCAGGAGAAGTGGTGGAAGTATTGGTCAGAAGAAGAGTGGACATATGTTGTGTGCAAGAGACGAGATGGAAGGGAAGTGGTGTGAGAATGGTGAAGGGTAGGCAGGGACAGAAATACAAGTTTGTGTGGCAAGGGTGCCTGGAGGGCGTGAATGGTGTTGGTGTCCTGTTTTCTGAGGAATTTGTAGACAGTGTGGTGAGTGTGATGAGAGTGAGTGATAGGTTGATGATGGTGAAAATGATGATTGGAAAGCTCTTGGTGAACGTCATCTCGGGATATGCTCCGCAGGTTGGTCGAAGCGATGAAGAAAAGGACAAGTTCTGGTGTGCGATAGAGAAGCTGATGGAAAACGTGAAAGATGAGGAAGTTGTTGTGGTAGGAGGAGACCTAAATGGACATGTGGGAAGGAGTATGGATGGTTTTGACGGAGGTCATGGGGGTTACGGATATGGTGTGAGAAATGGAGAAGGTGAAAGGATTTTGGAGTTTGCTGATGGAGCTGATTTGTTGATTTGTAATACTCAGTTCCAGAAAGAGGATAATAAGCTTGTTACATACACGTCAGGTGGGTCGACGACAACCGTTGACTACCTGATGGTGCGTAGGCGAGATAGGGGGCACCTCCGGGACACAAAGGTGATCCCGGGGGAGGAGGGTGTTTCACAGCACCACTTGGTTGTCTGCGACGTAAGGTTGAAAGGTGCAAGGAGAGCTCGGCGGGTGAAGTACCAACCGAGAATGAAGGTGTGGAGGTTGAAAGAGGTGACAGTAAGGGAGGCATTAAAAGAGAGGCTGAGTAGGGTCGAGGATGATGTGGTTGAGCTTGAAAGTGGTTGGATGTCAATGAAAGCTAGTCTGTTGGGAGCCGTTGGTGAGGTATGTGGATGGACAAAAGGACCACCGAGGCACTCGGAAACACGGTGGTGGGATGATGAAGTTGGAAAGAGGATTGACGAGAAGAGGAAGAAGTTCAAGGAGTGGCAGAAGGCGAAGGGTACGGGAGCAGAAACAGCAGAGCATGAAAGTTATAAGGCAGCCAGGAAGGCTGCAAAGAAAGAGGTAGCAAAGGCGCAGGAGGCATGTAGGAAAATGTTCGGAGAACGCTTGGATTCAGAAGAGGGTCAGAAAAAGCAGGATTCAGGATTGCAAAGCAGATAGTGAAAGAGAGGTGTGATGTGATGGGGGTGAGTTGCTTGAAAGATGAAGTGGGACAAATCGTTGTCGACCCAGATGGAATTAAAGGAAGATGGAAAAGATATATGGAAATGCTGTTGAATACAGAGAATGAATGGGATGGCAACATAGAGAGTAACCCTGTTTTAGGACCGGCAGAGAAGATAACTGAGAAGGAAGTTGAGGAAGCGATAAAAGCAATGAAGGGTAGAAAAGCGGGAGGGCCGACGGGAGTTGTGGGAGATATGTTGAAGGCAGCAGGAAGTTGGGGTGTGAAGAGAATGACAGAGATCTGTAATCTGGTGGTGAAAGAAGGCCGCATTCCAGTGGATTGGGAACTGAGTACCCTCATCCCTCTATACAAGGGGAAAGGTGACCCTCTGGAGTGTGGCTCGTACCGAGCGATAAAGTTATTGGAGCATGGAATGAAGGTATTGGAAAGGGTGTTTTGGAGAGGAGGATAAGGAAGAAAGTGAAGATCGACGAAATGCAGTTTGGATTCATGCCAGGAAGAGGAACGACAGACGCGCTTTTCATTGTGAGGCAGTTGCAGGAGAAGTACATGGAGAAGAGGAAGAAGTTGTTTCTTGGGTTTGTTGATCTGGAGAAAGCATTCGATAGGGTACCACGCAAAGTATTGACATGGGCATTGAGGAAGTTAGGAGTGGAGGAATGGTTGATCAGAGTAGTGATGGCAATGTACAAAAGAGCGCGCACAGCTGTAAGGACGAAGGACGGGAACAGTGGTGAGTTTGAGGTGAAGGTGGGAATGCATCAGGGGTCGGTACTAAGTCCACTACTATTTGTAGCTGTGATGGAGGTGTTGGCTCAGAACGTAAAGGAGGGTTTACCGTGGGAGTTGTTGTATGCAGATGATCTGGTGTTGATTGCGGAAAGTATGGATGGACTGAAGGAAAAGATGAACACGTGGAAGGAATGTATGGAGACAAAAGGTCTGAAGGTGAATATCGGAAAGACGAAGGTGATGGCAAGTGGTAAAGCATGTGGTGAGGTGGAAAGAACTGGGAAGTGGCCCTGTGCTGTGTGTAGGAAGGGTGTCGGAGTGAACTCCATTCAATGTACAATGTGCGCTGAGTGGGTTCATCAAAAATGTAGTGGTCTGAGAGGGTCATTAACCAGTGTGGCAGCTACATTCAAATGTAAGGTGTGCACAGAGGGAGCTGCAGATGGAGGAAATGTTGAGTTGGATCTTGGAGACGGCGTGAAGCTGGAAGGTGTGAAAACATTTTGCTACCTCGGAGACATGCTGAATGGAGAAGGTGGATCAGACTCGGCAACGGTTGCTCGAGTGAGATGTGCATGGAAGAAGTTTCGGGAACTGAGTGGCGTGCTGATGATGAGGGGAGTGTCATTGAAGCTGAAGGGAAAGGTGTATGCTGCATGTGTGAGAAGTGTTATGATTTATGGGAGCGAGACATGGGTAATGAACGTAGAGCAGCAACGAAGGTTGGAAAGGGTGGAAATGTGAATGGTTCGGTGGATGTGTGGAGTATCGCTGAGAGAGAGGAAGACAAATGATGAATTGCGAAAGATGATGGGAATAGAGCCTGTGATTGATGCTGTGAAGAGGAACAGGTTGAGATGGTTTGGTCATATGTTGAGGAAGGATGAAAGTGAGAAGAGTGGTTGAGAAGAGTGATGGAAATGAATGTAGAAGGAAGCAGAGGACGGGGAAGACCGAGAAAGACTTGGCTAAAGATGGTGGAAGAAGAAATGCGGGCAAGGGGGTTAACAAGGAGAGATGCAGAAAATAGGGCAAAATGGAGAAGATTGTCATGGGAACCGCAAGGCTAACCCCTGCTCTAGCAGGGAAAATGGCCTTTAAAATGCATGTTGTTTTGTTGTATCCCGGTGTTTCACAGACAAGGTGATTTATCGATGTGTGTGCTGTCCTTCGGATGGACGTTAAATTGAGCATCCTACTGCTGTCATTAGTTGGTGGACGTTAAAGATCCCACTGTGTCCTTTGTGGAGTAGGCAAGCTATTTCCGAAACCCAAAACAAAATTTACAAATTCCTGCTCTAACCTACAGGGGGCACTGCACATCATTGGCAGAACCATGCTAATGGTGTCCTTGGCAAGCTATCACCAGCACCATTAATAAATTCCAAATTCTTGCCCTGACTACTGCTGGGAAGGCAATGGCAAACCATGTAGTGTAACCCTTGCTAAGAACCTGCTTCGGCAGTACTGGGCCTGACTTCAGGCACATCACCAGAATACGAATACTGCGGTGACATATGATAGGCCTGGTTTTGAATAGAATAATACTGTGGTGGCATACGAGGCCTATTATATATAACCACCTTTAGAGGCCATTTTTTCCCCGCAAAGCGGGGGTTGGCCTTTTTCGGGAACCGTGGTTGTTGTTGTTTTTCGGTCCCCTTTTTGAAGCAATGTTTTACGGCCGGATGCCCTTCCTGACGCCAACCCTTTTTGCCGCCTTTAACGACAAACAGGGAATTACCAGTGAACTGGTACTCAATTAGCCGACCTCGGAAGGATGACAGGCTGAGTCAACCCCCCTGGCGTTAATTCAGCGATCGACCGGGATTCGAACCCAGGATCCCAGGATCCTAAGCCGGCACCCTAGCCGCTAGCCCAACACCAGGGAAAAGCATAATAGTGTTCTGAAACTTTTATGATTAACTTTTAAAAGCAATACACATTTTCCGTATGTGACAATGGCAGAATTTGACCCCACAGCCATAAACACCCCATTTAAACCAGTCTAAATAATCCCCTCATTCCCCCGTCATGTAACTTGTTCACTTTGGGACTACAATTTGGCCGACGATCTGTTCAACTTGCTGCTAGCAGAATGAAAATGGCTTTTTGATGTGTTCATTTCAGCTTTCAATCCCATCTTTCTGCAGAATTATGATTGTTTGTGACTATAAGTGTTTTTATACACCTCATTAATCATTTAGTGCCAGATACATATGTCGTACGTACATATGTGTCTGCATTTTTAAAATTCATTTTCTCGCAACCGTTTGTCCGATTGGCACAGAATTTTAACCATAGGAGCGCCTCCTCTTGTATAATTATTAGTGATAATTATGACGTGATAGGTCACGTGCTAAGGGTGCCATCTTGTTAAAACGTTGCACCTCTATATCTCCGAAACCACTTCATGGAAAAAAATTGAAACATGGCTCATTGTCAAACGTACTCCCCATAGGGAATAAGATATGTTAATGATGTCATTGTTGCCTTTGGTATGACGTCAAAATTCAACAAGTACAATGCTTCATCCGTACATTATGAAAATGTTTTATGGTCATCTAGGGGGTGTTGGGCTAGCGGCTAGGGTGCCAGCTTAGGATACCTAGGATCCTGGGTTCGAATCCCGGTCGGTCGCTGAATTAACGCCAGCGGGGTTGACTCAACCTGTCATCCTTCCGAGGTCGGCAAATTGAGTACCAGTTCACTGGTAATTCCCTGTTTGTCGTAAAAAGGCGACAAAAAGGGTTGGCGGCAGGAAGGGCATCCGGCCGTAAAACATTGCTTCAAAAAGGGGACCAAAAAACAACAACAACCACAGTCTCGGTGACATATGATAGCCAAAAAAAGGCCAACCCCGCTTGCGGGGAAAAATGGCCTCTAAAGGTGGGTTTATTTTTATTTTATTTTTTTTGGGGGATAATTTGGTGAACAGAATTAAATTTATGACATCATAGGTCACGTGGTTTGGCAGCCATGTTGGACTGAACAATTTTTTAAACTTTTAAAACCTTCTCCAGAATGGCTGACCAGTTCGATGCAAAACTTCATGCACATGATCTGCAAGCCTTGGGGAATGTAGGGTGTCCATGAAGAAATCACAGGTCACATGGTCCCAACGTGGTCTAGAAGCCATATTAGATTCAACCTAAAACCTTTAAAAATCCTCTCCGGAATGGCTGGACAGATTGAGGGAACTTTCACACACGTTCCCCAAGCCTTGGAGATACCACGGTGTTCACGAATAAATCATACGTCACATGATCTGGAAGCCATGTTGGATCAAAGGCAAAAAGAAATAATTACTTCTCTGAAACAGCTGAACCTATTCAAGTGAAACTTTCCAAATATCATCAAATACCATTGCTGCATAAACTATAGTGTATTGTCGTATATGTATTGTCGTCTATATATGTATTGTTATGTCGGTGGGGTAGTGATATGTAGAGTCAGGTAGATTTGTGTAGGTAACATGCTCCAACTGTCGTGAAGAAGAAGAACCACCACCATGTAATAAGTAGAGCACCTGTTTAGCCCGGATGTCTGATTAAGGTGTATCTTCATCCCTGTCACGAGGGGGTGGGGCATGTTATTTAGCTCAGGGATTAGGTTTAGTACTTCCCTGTTCGTCGTTCCCTATGTGATCTATCCTTTGTCCTTTATGGCACCGCACCATAGACACTAGTTAGAATTACCATTAAACTACACTAAATAACAATAAAAACCAACCGGAAGCCAAGCATCAAGCACTAGGGCTAACAACCCTGACTTGGCAGGCACACATAGCTCAGGCAGGCCGAGAGCCACGCCCAGAAGGACCGTGATTGGGCGGGAGTTGACCAACGGGAAGGCCGGGGTAGGAAGGGACTCGCCGATTGGTGAAGGAAGGACGAGGAGGAAGCAGTGCGCTGATTGGCAAGGTTCGACTGATGACGTCAGAAGCGGACTGAGTGTGGATTGGTGGAGAGCTGAGCATGCATGGTGGCCTGCGGGAAATGGTGGAGAGGCACAGATGACGTCACGAGACGGTCAATAAAAGAACCATCGGACCGACATTCTCTCTCTCTTGCCTTCTTCTTGCCTTCCATCTCTCTTGCCCTCTCTCTCGCTTGCCCCTCACGCCTTCCTCTGCCATTGACTCTCTCTCTCTTGGTTCCGGACTCTGGGGGAAGACGGTTGTGTGTGGACGAAGGGCTCCAGGAAGCGATCGGACCGACCAAAATTCGGAGACGCCACCGGGAACTGCGGTTCTCCGTGCAGAGGACGGGTGGACAAAGCCAGGCACGGCAGGAGGAGCGCCCTGCACATGGCCCATTCACCTCGTGCGGGAGGCCTATATCGAGGCCTAGTGAGGCCTGTTTCGCGCTAACGCGCATGCTTCGCGCGCAACGTCGCCAGCGCGCCGGACGATTTTGACGACCCTGACGAGACCTCACCAGTGATCGGAGCTAAGTTACACACCACACAATTCTTTTCAGTTATGCTTTCCCTTCGTCTGTGTTCCTCATCTGGTGTGGGGGACGTCCCATTTAGGAACATTATTTATTATCACGTGTTTTATTTTGTATTACCAGCATTCCGTTTAATAAACCCTTTCGTTATTTTCTGTACATTTTAAACCGTGTTCCCGTTTGAGTTATTTATTTGCAGGCTTTGGGACTGCTGGCGATCGCGACAGGTAAGCTTCATCTTCCCCTCCCCTTTCTTCCCCCGCACATATAAAATCCGCATTTGGGCATCGCCTCGGAGTTAAAGCTCGCCATTGGCTATTCGTGATCTTTGTGGTGTTCACCTAGGGAATCACATGACTATATATATATATATATATATATATATATATATATATATATATATATATATATATATATATATATATATATATATATATATATATATACACAGTCACGTGAAAAAGTAAGTACACCCAATGTAAAGTTTTGACTTTTTCAACATATAGTGCAGCAGATAAACACAAAAATTGTGCATTTTATGAGAAAAGCATGAAATTTTTAACATAGTTCGTGCATACCAGAAGGTTTATATTCAGATGTGGAGGGAAGTCAGATTTGACCTCTGAGGACCGTGAGAGGTCAAATCCAATATGGCCGCCAGTCCACCGGGTCTAATGTTCAAACGCGCTTAATTTTGGAACCATACAGTGTAGAAAAACATTTTAGGTGTCATTTCCAACGAAATTGGGGATGCCCATTCATTTGGTGATACTTTTGAGATCGCCAGAACTCAAGGACATGCATTTAGGTCAAGGTCAAAGTCAAATTATGTTAAATATCTATTTTTATGATACTGCAGTTGGAACTGCTATTGGAAAAAGTTCATTTGAACTTTTAAAACTTTATTTTTTTCAGGTACAGGGATAGGTACAGAACACCCAAAGACCAGAAATAATGAAAAAAAGTGTTTACACTGCAAGGAATGATGCAATAACCTCTGAAAAAATATGTCCACAAAAGCTTACATTAAATCAAGTGCAATGATGAAAATTGGTAATGATCAAAATCTAAGTCTCTAGAACAGAAGCACAGTGCAGTGCACTTGAATGCAGCTTTGGCACACTTGCAGCATCCAGTGCACCCTTTCTTGCAGCCACAGTGGATCAATTCATGGCACGATTTTGATGCTTCAGGGAGAGTGGTCCAAAGAGGCTGCCACCCAATTGTCTCCTTTGTCCAGCCCCAGTCAGATGGGTCTGGCATCTCTGGATCCATGACCAATGCCTGGTTCCAACAGTTGGCCTGGTAGCAAGTGCGCTTGATGTGCTGCTTGAGTGCTGCCTAGGTTGGAGGAATGTTCTCTACAGTTCTACACTTCTATGTGAAGAGCTGTTTCCTGGCATCATTCACTTCCGTGCTCTCACTTGTTCAGTCGTACATCAGCACCACAAATCGCTCCAGCAGTAACATTGAGCCTTCACTGACCTCACTTGGCATGCCTAGGAGTTCATTGAAAGCATCATTGCTTGGAAATGACATCAAAATGACCCAAGGGATGCTTCAGAACCTCTCACATGTCAAGCTGTCTTGTCTGTGCCATCAATAGCTCTTAGGAGGGAATTCCAGGATTCCAGATCCCTTGGTGAAGTGAGACCAGTATGTGGATCCTCAGCATTCGTGTTGATTGCTTGGAATTAGTTGGAAATGACACCTATAATGTTTTTCTACACTATTTGGTTCCAAAATTAAGCGCGTTTGAACATTAGACCCGGTGGAATGACGGCCATTTTGGATTTGACATCTCACGGTCCTCGGAGGTAAAATCCGACTTCCCTCTACATCTGAAAATAAACCTTATGGTATGCACTAACTACGTTAGAAATTTCATGCTTTTCTCAAAAAATGCACAATTTAATTTGTTAAAATATGAGAGCTTATCCGCTGTACTAATATTTCAATATACATCTATTTGATCTTCATTTCAACAATACTGATAGATAAAGGTGATATAATATAACAAATATCATGAAACATTGACATTTTGTAGTCCATTGTATAATTTAAATAAACATAAATGCAAATTTTGCATGTGGAAAAAGTAAGTGCACCCCTACATTTATCACTACTTCAAATACCTAAAATTAGAATCAGGTGCACCAGCTCAATGGCAAATGATTAGAACATCGTTAGAGAGGATCTTGGAGGAACCTGTCTTATTTAAACCTGACATTTAGTTTGGTTTGCTCTTTGTTGTTGAAGTGTGCGGCGTCACCATGCTGAGATCAAAATAGCTCTCTGAGGCCTTCAGAAAGAAGGTTATAGATGCCTACGAGTCGAGGAAGGGATTTAAAAAGATCTCCAAACAATTTAAAATCAATCATTTGACTGTCCGGAAGATCATCTACAAGTGGAGAAGATTCCAAACAACTGCCAACTTGTTCAGGCCAGGCCTCCCCAGCAAATTCAGCCCGAGAGCAGACCGCAAGATGCTGAAAGAAGTCTCTAAGAACCCAGAACGTCATCACGGGACCTACAGGTAGCTCTTGCCACTGTTGATGTCAAAGTGCATGAGTCTACCATTAGAAAGAGGGTGCACAAATTTGATCTACATGGGAGGTATGCCAGGAGGAAACCTTTGCTGTCCAGAAAGAACATCAGGGCAAGACTAAAGTTTGCCAATGAACACCTAGGCAAAGACCAGCACTTCTGGAACAATGTGCTCTGGACAGATGAGTCAAAGGTAGAGCTATTTGGCCTCAGTACCAGAAGACATGTTTGGTGAAAACCAAAGACAGCATTTGACCACAAGAACCTGATACCAACTGTAAAGCATGGTGGTGGAAATATTATGGTTTGGGGCAGCTTTGCTGCATCAGGGCCTGGGCAGCTCACCATCATAGAATCCACTATGAATTCTTCATTGTACCAGAGGGTGCTTGAGGATAATGTGAGGCCATCTGTCGGAAAGTTGAAGCTCAACCGAAGGTGGACCTTGCAACAAGACAATGACCCTAAACATACCAGTAAATCCACCAAGGAATGGCTGAAAAGAAAGAAATGGAGGGTTCTGGAATGGCTAAGTCAAAGCCCGGATCTAAATCCCATCGAGATGTTGTGGGGGGATTTGTAACGAGCTGTGCATGCAAGAAACCCCTCAAACATCGCACAGCTGAAAGAATTCTGCATGGAGGAGTGGGCAAAAATTTCTCCCAGTCGATGTCAGAGACTGGTAGACAGTTATAAGAAACACCTACTTGAGGTTGTTTCTGCCAAAGGGGGCAATACCACCTATTAAAGCCAAGGGTGTACTTACTTTTTCCAGATGCGAAATTTGCATTTATGTTTATTTCAATTATACAATGGCCTACAAAATGTAAATGTTTTATGATATTTGTTATATTATATCACCTTTATCTATCAATATTGTCGAAATGAAGATCAAATATCTGTATGTTGAAATATTTTGAAAAAGTCAAAACTTTACATGGGGTGTACTTACTTTTTCACGTGACTGTATATATATACACAAAGAATTAAGTTAAGCACCCCCCCCCCGTTTTTTTACAACCTCGCACATTACAAGTTTGTTGTCGTCCAAACAGTGTAATATACCCATGATATTGCTATATTTTCTGGAGAAGTGATATTATGGTCACATAAAAACATAACAATCATGCCGTTTTCAATATTTTATTCTGAATAATTTAAGGTGAAATTTTTTGGGAATTTTAGGCATATTTGCACCTCAATTTAAGTATGGAGCTATAGGTCCATCACGGACAGTGTGGATGACGTTTATGTTTTCTAACGTACAGTCATTGTTCTGAGAAGACCTCTAGCGATCTTTGCGTCAATAACGTGTGTAGGACCCACGTGATCGGAGCACTGACTCAACCCTACGTCTCATAGACCCTGTAAGCCGTCGTATGCGTTGCTGTGGCAGGTTGTTCCATTCCCGATGTAATGCACGTTCCAATTCATCCAGATTGGCTATTGGAGGGACCATCTTCGCAATTTGTCGTCCCAACATGTCCCAAACGTGCTCGAGGGGGTTCAGGTCAGGACTGTACGCAGGCCAGGGGATGGTTGTCACAGCACCTTGCTCCAGCAAGGCTCGGACGCGTCTCGCACGGTGAGGCCTGGCGTTGTCATCCATGAAGATGGGTCTGCTGGCGAGGGTGTGGTCATCGAAGTGCGGGATTACGGTGGTATTCAGGATTTCCTCGGCATATCGCTCTCCGTTGAGGTTACCTCGCACAGTTATCAGGTCCAACTTACAGTCATGGGAGAAGCATCCCCAGACCATAATCGAGCCACCACCAAAGGGTACCGTTGGTTGAATGTTTTTAGGTGCATACGCGGTGTTTTTGTGGCGCCACACCTGAACACGCCCATCTGTCACGTACAGCAAGAACCGGCTTTCATCCGACCAATGAACTCGCCTCCAAGACCGGATGTTCCATCCACGTCGCGCTAGGCACCATGCCAAACGCTCCCTCTGATGTCGTTCGAGTAGCCTTGGACGCTTGATCACTCGTCTTGACCTTAAACCGGCCGATTTCAGGCGGTTCCTCACGGTACGGTGACATAGCCTTCTGTTGGGCAGCCAGTTGTCCTTCAGGAAATGGCTCGAGGCGAAGGGATATCGTCGCACCAGTCTCAAAAGCGCTCTATCTTGGCGGACTGTTGTCACGCGAGGTCTTCCAGACCTTGGGCGGTCCTTCACCGCATCCGTTTCCTGGTGTTTCTGCACCAACCGACTGATCACCGAATGGTGGTAACCAAACGTTCGAGCTACAGCTTTTCTGGACATTCCGGACTCGATCATGCCTATTATCCGCCATCGTTCTCCGTCCGACAACCGTCTACGAGCCACCATTACGAGAAAATGACCATGTAACCCCCACACGAGCTCAGGCGCGACTTGCAATAACCCGTGATGATAGTGCATTTACAGAAAATCACGACCACGTGGATGATAACACGTGCTGCACGAGCGATGGGCGTCACAGATGAGTGCACTCATCTGCATTTCATCAATGGATAATTGCTAATGTCATACCAATCATTATTTGATCTCACATACCTTAGAATATATGCCAATGTATACATATACACAAAGAATATATATTAGGGGGTGCTTACCTTAATTCGTTGTGTAGGGGTGCTTAACTTAATTCTGGGCGCTGGTGCGAGCGGGGTAGCGGACGCCGAACCTCGGGTGGTACGAGACGATACGATGGCGCCGTGGTGACACCGTCACAATTTCGGTCTTTGAGGCCGGCCGATAGGCACGAGGTTCTCCTGACCACGTGGCCCTTGACTTGGTTTGTCCGCACAATGTGGGCGCTTTCAGGATGAACTTTAGCCGGGGAGCGTTTGGGTGCGTGGCGCCTTTGGGCGCCCCGGTCTGATACTGCCGCCCACGCGCAGAACACCATGTGAGTGCACGTGGGTCCCGGCGGTCCCACTGGCCTAGCGCTACCATGTTTAGACAGCGAGATCCGTCCCCGGGCACCGGCAAGCCAGGCACGGCAGGACACCCGCGGAGCCCCGGCGGACCAGGGGCGCGCGAGCCTACGCGTTAGCGTGCTACGGCGGAATCAACGGCTTCGGCCACGGCCGGGCCGATATTCGGCCCGGTCGCACCGGAAATGAACTGGTTCGACGCCCGCGCTAGAGAGGTCGCGGGCGACTGAGATGTTTTAACAAATAATTAATTAATTTGAGACGTCCGATTTCTAGTGTTTGGAAATTTGGAAGAGCTTGACCCTAGCCTTTCCCTTGCGAGGGCAAGGAGGAACTTAACACTTGACACTTAAGCTTAGTTTGAAGTACACCCTGCCAGCGCTCCCGGTGGGACGGCAGGGCAACCAGAAGGGGCGAGGTTCTCCTGACCACGTGGCCCTCGATCTGGGAAGCGAGAGGCGTTCCATTAGTGGACGCGCCCCTCACGCCCGACTTTTGGGCGGCCCCGGCAGGCCGTTTGTTTTGACGTTCCGTGACAGGCCCCGCACCCCCACCTCAGGGCCGACCGGGCGACCGGAATGAATCCCGGTGTCCCGATCCGAACCTTCAGAGCGGGCCGGCTGCACTTTCCGTCCCTGCGGTCCCAAATACCGGAACCACCCGCATACCACTTTATTCGACAAAATGAGGTGCGGCCTACAGCCTTAGAGAACCAACCCTATATAAGTCAATACCTCCAACGAGAGGGTGGTGGGAGTGGGTGATGGCAGAGGGTGATGGGGGAGGGTGATGGCAGGGTGATGGCAGGGTGATGGGAGGGTGATGGGGGAGGGTGATACCTCCCAAATACCGGAACCACCCGAATACCACTTTATTTGACAAAATGAGGTGCGGCCTACAGCCTTGGAGAACCAACCCTATATAAGTCAATACCTCCAACGAGAGGGTGGTGGGAGTGGGTGATGGCAGAGGGTGATGGGGGAGGGTGATGGCAGGGTGATGGCAGGGTGATGGGAGGGTGATGGCAGGGTGATGGGGGAGGGTGATACCTCCCAAATACCGGAACCACCCGAATACCACTTTATTTGACAAAATGAGGTGCGGCCTACAGCCTTAGAAAACCAACCCTAAATAAGTCAATACCTCCAACGAGAGGGTGGTGGGAGGGTGATGGCAGGGTGATGGGAGGGTGATGGCAGGGTGATGGGAGGGAGATGGGGGAGGGTGATGGGGGAGGGTGATGGGGCAGGGTGATGGGAGGGTGATGGCAGGGTGATGGGAGGGTGATGGCAGGGTGATGGCAGAGGGTGATGGCAGAGGGTGATGGGGGAGGGTGATGGGAGGGTGATGGCAGGGTGATGGGAGGGTGATGGGAGGGTGGTGGGAGGGTGATGGCAGGGTGGTGGGAGGGTGATGGCAGGGTGATGGGAGGGTGATGGCAGGGTGATGGGAGGGTGATGGCAGGGTGATGGGAGGGTGATGGCAAGGTGATGGGAGGGTGATGGCAGGGTGATGGGAGGGTGATGGCAGGGTGATGGGAGGGTGATGGCAGGGTGATGGCAGGGTGATGGGAGGGTGATGGCAGGGTGATGGGGGAGGGTGATGGGAGGGTGATGGGAGGGTGATGGGGGAGGGTGATGGGGCAGGGTGATGGGGCAGGGTGATGGGAGGGTGATGGGAGGGTGATGGGATGGGAGGGAGGAGTTTGTTTTGACGTTCCGTGACAGGCCCCGCACCCCCACCTCCGGGCCGACCGGGCGACCGGAATGAATCCCGGTGTCCCGATCCGAACCTTCAGAGCGGGCCGGCTGGGGAGTGCCAAGCACCCCGTACCTGCACTTTCCGTCCCTGCGGTCCCAAATACCGGAACCACCCGAATACCACTTTATTTGACAAAATGAGGTGCGGCCTACAGCCTTAGAAAACCAACCCTAAATAAGTCAATACCTCCAACGAGAGGGTGGTGGGAGGGTGATGGCAGGGTGATGGCAGGGTGATGGGAGGGTGATGGCAGGGTGATGGGAGGGAGATGGGAGGGTGATGGGGGAGAGTGATGGGGCAGGGTGATGGGGCAGGGTGATGGCAGGGTGATGGGAGGGTGATGGGATGGGAGGGAGGAGTTTGTTTTGACGTTCCGTGACAGGCCCCGCACCCCCACCTCCGGGCCGACCGGGCGACCGGAATGAATCCCGGTGTCCCGATCCGAACCTTCAGAGCGGGCCGGCTGGGGAGTGCCAAGCACCCCGTACCTGCACTTTCCGTCCCTGTGGTCCCAAATACCGGAACCACCCGAATACCACTTTATTTGACAACATGAGGTGCGGCCTACAGCCTTAGAAAACCAACCCTAAATAAGTCAATACCTCCAACGAGAGGGTGGTGGGAGGGTGATGGGAGGGTGATGGCAGGGTGATGGCAGGGTGATGGGAGCGAGATGGGAGGGTGATGGGGCAGGGTGATGGGGCAGGGTGATGGGAGGGTGATGGCAGGGTGATGGGGGAGGGTGATGGGGGAGGGTGATGGGGCAGGGTGATGGGGCAGGGTGATGGGAGGGTGATGGGAGGGTGATGGGAGGGTGATGGGAGGGTGATGGGATGGGAGGGAGGAGTTTGTTTTGACGTTCTGTGACAGGCCCCGCACCCCCACCTCCGGGCCGACCGGGCGACCGGAATGAATCCCGGTGTCCCGATCCGAACCTTCAGAGCGGGCCGGCTGGGGAGTGCCAAGCACCCCGTACCTGCACTTTCCGTCCCTGCGGTCCCAAATACCGGAACCACCCGAATACCACTTTATTTGACAAAATGAGGTGCGGCCTACAGCCTTAGAAAACCAACCCTAAATAAGTCAATACCTCCAACGAGAGGGTGGTAGGAGGGTGATGGCAGGGTGATGGGAGGGAGATGGGGGAGGGTGATGGGGGAGGGTGACGTATATATATATGCAAGTTGACGTATTTACACCATTTATTCTGGCTTAAGCAATGACATACCCTTCAACGTTGGTATGTACACCATAGGTAATGCTGTAATGGAGGTTTCCTACCTGTTAAATAAAATTATATGCCTTTTCAGCTGACTGTCGGTTTATAATAAAACAATGTTTATCTTTATTGTAGTGTGAAAGCTGTGAAAACACAAGAGCTAGGCATACAAAATAGCAACTTTCCAAATTATTAAACTAGAATCAGCAATGAATAGACGTCGATGATTGCGATTTGTGCACATGCCTCCCCCCACCAGCAGGCAACAACTCTGTGCAAGTACTAAGCACCATTCCAAACTTTGCACACTTTCCATGTGTATGCAACATCCTAAATCATGAATAGGTACATTCCAAGGGGTTTTTTTTAGTTATGATGACGAGAGAGCAATGGATGTTATGTCATTTGGATTTTGAGATGTAACGGAATGAGCTTGTACACACCTCACGAAGCGTTCGCTGCACGTGCAGATAGACGCTCTGTCCTGTCTTGCGGTAGTGCTTCTCTACATACTCTGGGCCAAAACCCAGGAAAGTGTTCATGCAGACGTAGACACCACCTTTTGACTCCTGCTCACCACAACAGACCACACAACATTGGCGAATGGGATATATACAATCAGCATTCTTAATTCCTCAAAGGTGACGTCCGACACAATATTTTTTATGCACAGTAAAAGTACAAACTCGTGCATTTTACTCTTTGGAATTTACAAGTTCATATAATCAAAGCTACGCTTGTTTGGTATTCTCGTCTGAGTACAGGTTCAAAGGGCACATTCCTATACTTTGTTGATGCATCCATTGTCCAATAATGTCCTCGCAATTCAATGAAAAGTACCCGATATCTCATAACATAATACACTGGTCCCACATATTGATACGGGCGGGCGCAGGCTTTGGGGTTTACCACGAGGAGTACTTCTCCTCTTCCCAAACTCCAGCCCTGCAGGCTGCCGCACCACAGATAAGTCCGTAGCCCGTCGGGTTGGCAAGCAACTATGGACGTCAAATGATACCGCCAAACGTGGCAGGGTCCTCACTCTTTAACAAATGCGTTACCTTTCCGGTGGGTTGGCGATGCCAATTGGGGCACGTACCCTCAGTGCTTGCCCGTTCATTTATTAAGTATGGCCAAGCGGAACCGTCAAGTACGCACTGGCTAAATTATGGAACTGTGGCGGACACAAAAGCCCACTGGCGTGGTGACATCATTCCACGCACCAAGTGGGCGGTGGCCACGCCCGAGGGGTAGGCGTGGCCTCATGATATACACCGGGCGACCAGCCCGGAACATTTCAGTGTTACAGCGTAGTCTTACAATAAAGACGTTTATATGTTACCGCTTGTCCGCTTCCTCCTTGCTCACAAGCAGCGCGCGTAACGCCGCGCTTTACTGGTGACCCTCGACGTTGGATCTGCCGGAGCGATCCTTCCACACGCGACGCCATCGCCATGGCCGACTTCGTCAAACTTCCGGAATTTTGGGAGGCTCAGGCCGAAGTCTGGTTCGTCCAGGCCGAAGCCCAATTTCAGCTTCGGCACCTCACCGGCGATGACACGCGCTATTGCCACGTCGTCGCCTCCCTCGGGCCCGGCACGGCCGCTCGAGTTGTGTCCGTCCTTCGCCACCCACCGAAAGGCCACAAGTACGAGGCACTCAAGCGGCTACTCCTAGCCACGTTCAGCCTCACGGACGACGCACGGGCCGACCGCCTCCTGGATCTCCCCGAGCTCGGTGAGACGCGCCCGTCGGTCCGAATGGACCATATGCTGTCACTGTTGGGCGACGAAGCCCCCGGTTCGCTATTCCGGGCGCTTTTCCGTCGCCAACTTCCAGCGCAGGTTCGCCTCGCGTTGGCCGGGACCGGGCTAACGGAACCCCGAGCATTGGCGGCCGAGGCGGACAAGTACTTCGCCGTTTCGGACACGCGGGCGAGCGTCGGCGTGGCCGTCACGGCATTCGACGCTGATGTTCAGCAGCGCGCTGATGTTCAGCAGCGCGCTGATGTTCAGCAGCACGCTGATGTTCAGCAGCATGCTGATACGCACCTCGTGAATGCCGCCACGCCCCGCCCACCGCCGCGGCGAAAACCGCCACCGCGGGGAAACCCGTCGACTCCACCGGCCTGGCGGAGCCAGCCGCGCTCCTCCAGCTCCACCACCTGGTGCTGGTTCCACGCCAAGTTCGGCCACGAAGCTCGGCGGTGTCATCCGCCGTGCTCCTTCAACGGGTCGGGAAACGCCCGGGCCGGCGCTCAATTGTGGCGATGAGCGCCGGCCGTTCGAGCAGCCTGCTGTTCATAACGGACACCTTCTCCGGGCGCCGTTACCTGTGCGACACGGGAGCACAGGTGAGTGTCATTCCCGCCGGCACGTCAGACAAGCACGCCGCGGGTGGGGGCCCCGCGCTGCTTGCCGCGAACGGGACGCCCATCCGTACGTACGGAAAACGCTGCCTCTCTCTGCGGTTTGGAGGGCAGGTTTTCCGATGGACGTTCGTCACCGCCGACGTGCCCATGGCACTGCTTGGCGCGGACTTCCTGTGCGCTAATGGGCTCCTGGTCGACGTCAAGCGCAGACGGCTTGTCCAGGCCGAGACGTTCAGCTCGCTCGCATGTGCGTTGCCCAGCTCAACGAGCGGCTTGCCAAGCGGCTTGCCGAACGATTCGGTTCCGGCCACGTTGGTCTGTACGCTTCCGGCAGCGGACGCATTCACCCGCCTCCTCGCCGGCTTCCCGGCCCTAACGCGGCCCACCTTCTCGGCGGGGGCCGTCAAGCACGGGGTGGCCCATCACATCCCCACCGTCGGGCCACCGGTCTACGCCCGGGCACGCCGCCTCGAGCCGACGAAGCTGGCGGTGGCAAAAGCGGAGTTCGCTACCCTGGAGCGACTCGGCATCGTTCGGCGCTCAGAGAGCGCTTGGGCGTCGCCGCTGCACATCGTGCCGAAGCCCGGCGGGGGATGGCGACCGTGCGGGGACTATCGCCGTCTCAATGACGCCACGACTCCCGACCGCTACCCCGTCCCCCACATTCAGGACTTTTCCGCCCGTTTGGCGGGCAGGTCCTTCTTCTCGAAGGTGGACCTCATACGCGGCTACCATCAGGTCCCCGTCAGGCCGGAGGACGTCCCGAAGACGGCGGTCATCACGCCATTCGGACTCTTCGAGTTCCTGCGCATGCCCTTCGGTCTGAAGAATGCGGCTCAGGCGTTCCAGCGACTGATGGACAGCGTCCTGCGCGACTTGGATTTTATCTACGTCTACCTGGACGATATCCTCGTCGCCAGCGCGTCCCGCGAAGAGCACCTACGCCACCTCCGCACGCTCTTCGAACGCCTGGGCCAGCATGGCCTGATTGTGAACCCCGCAAAGTGCCGGTTCGGCGCCGCCACAATCGATTTTCTGGGGCACCGTGTCACCAGGCACGGAGCCGTCCCCCTGCCGGCCAAGGTGGAGGCGGTGAAGGGGTTTCCGCGCCCCCGCACGATCAGAGGGCTGCAGGAGTTCCTGGGCATGGTGAACTTTTACCATCGGTTCCTGCCCCGTATCGCCCAGCTCCTGCGCCCCCTGCACGAAGCTCTCCGAGGTAAGCCGGGCAAAGGCGACGTTACCTGGACCGAGCAGATGCACACGGCGTTCACGGGCGCGAAGCTCGCCTTGGCTAACGCCACCATGCTCGCGCACCCGGCGCCCGATGCACCGATCGCCCTCACCACCGATGCCTCGGACTACGCGGTGGGCGCGGTGCACGAGCAATGGGTGCGTGGAGCTTGGCAACCGCTGGCGTTCTTTAGCCGGCAGCTTCGCCCGCCCGAACGCCGTTACAGTACCTTCGACCGCGAGTTGCTCGGACTTCACTTGGCGGTCAGGCACTTCCGCCATCTGCTCGAGGGCCGGGCGTTCACTGCCTTCGTCGACCACAAGCCGCTGATCTTCGCGATGGGCAAGGTCACCGAGCCGTGGTCGGCCCGGCAGCAGCGTCACCTCTCGGCCGTGTCCGAGTACACGACGGACATCCAGCACGTCGCGGGGAAGGACAACCCGGTGGCGGATTGCCTTTCCCGGGCTGTCGCCCACGCAGTCCACCTCGGCATCGACTATGCCCGGATGGCAGCGGACCAGGCCGCTGACCCCGACGTCCAGGCCTTGCGGACCGCCGTCACGGGCCTACGCGTCACCGAGGTGCCGTTCGACGGCGCGGGCACGGCCCTCTTGTGCGACGTCTCCCTCGGGCGTCCTCGCCCCATTGTGCCCGCGGGCTGGCAGCGCCAGGTGTTTGACGCCATCCACGGCCTGTCCCACCCGGGCGCGAGGGCCTCCCAAAGGCTGATCGCCGACAAGTTCGTCTGGCATGGCCTCCGGAAGGCCGTCCGCGGCTGGGCCAGGACGTGCCTCGCGTGCCAGCGCGCCAAGGTGCACCGGCACACCCAGGCCCCGTTGGCCCCGTTCACGGTGCCGGAACGCCGGTTTGACCACGTCCACGTGGACCTGGTGGGACCTCTGCCCCCCTCGCGGGGTTTCACCTATGTCCTCACCATGGTGGACCGCACCACCCGGTGGCCGGAGGCCGTGCCCTTGGCGTCGACAACGGCGGCCGATGTCGCGCAGGCTTTCATCGCCACCTGGGTCGCCCGGTTCGGCGCCCCCTCAGACATCTCATCCGACCGCGGCCCCCAGTTCACCTCAGAGCTCTGGGGGGCGGTTGCGCAGGGGCTCGGGGTCCGGCTGCACCGAACCACGGCCTACCACCCCCAGGCTAACGGCCTGTGTGAGCGATTTCACCGCTCATTGAAGGCCGCGCTCCGGGCCACCCTCCGCGACGGCGGCTGGGTCGACAGGCTCCCCTGGGTCCTGCTGGGCCTCCGGACGGCGCCCAAGGAGGACCTGCGCGCATCCGCGGCGGAGTTGGTCTTCGGGCAACCGCTGCGGGTGCCGGGCGAGTTCCTCCCCGACTCCACGGCACCATGGTCCGCGGCACAGCAGCGCTCCGCTCTGCAAGAGACCGCCCGGAGGTTCGCCCCGGTGCCAACGGCATGCCACGGGCACCCACCGACGCACGTCGCCCCGGAGCTTCGCACGGCGGAGTACGTCTTCGTCCGCCACGATGCCCATCGGACACCACTGCGGCCCCCGTACGACGGGCCTTTCCGCGTGCTGGAGACCGGGGCGAAGCACTTCACCCTGGACATCGGCGGTACTCCTGACCGTGTTTCGGTAGACCGCCTCAAGCCGGCCCACCTCGATGTGGACCATCCACCGCCAGTGGCCCGACCCCCACGTCGGGGCCGCCCTCCTGCGGGCGGACCCCCGGCACCGCCCAGCCCCGCCGCCACGCCGCCCCCCGGTCCTGCACCCATCCCAGGGGCAGCCAGGGGCATCCCACCTGGCATCCCTGCACCCCGGACGCCGCCGATCGCCAGGGGGCGCTTCGGCCGGGTCATTCGTCTGCCCCGCAAACTGGCCCTCCAGGTGCGCGGGAATTCTGGGGGGGCGCGTGTGGCGGACACAAAAGCCCACTGGCGTGGTGACATCATTCCACGCACCAAGTGGGCGGTGGCCACGCCCGAGGGGTAGGCGTGGCCTCATGATATACACCGGGCGACCAGCCCGGAACATTTCAGTGTTACAGTGTAGTCTTACAATAAAGACGTTTATATGTTACCGCTTGTCCGCTTCCTCCTTGCTCACAAGCAGCGCGCGTAACGCCGCGCTTTAGAACCAACCATTCAGAACTTCCCATCTGTCTAAACTTACACACCAAATCGAGCCAATAGAGAATGAGACAAAACAGGCAGGACGGAAACAAACCGTTTACCAAATAAGGCACAATATTTACAAGCACGATGATCAATGATGGAAAGCACGTAAATATATCGGCACAGCAATTTAGAAAACCGCACACAAGATCAGATTCTAACCGTTACCTCTTATTCCCCTTCCACAATCTTACCTTAAATAGCTACACACAGGTCATGGAGCCAGCAGAATCATACCAAAGAAACGTAGATAGGAGGAGAAGATAAAGAGGCAGAGCAAGGTGTTAACTCGGCCTTTGGCTTACCCTGGTAAATGTCGACGGGCATGTACCAATCCCAAAACAAGAAACAAATGAGGAATAAGGAGGGGTAAGGGAAGCAGAAAGGTGTAAATATAAGTGTGCCTTTGTGGGCTTTTTTTTTGTGTACAAGATCGAGGTTCGTGTAAGAGCTAACATTAATCACATAAAACAAACTGACACAAAAATATTTGATCAAAGGAGCCGGAGAAAGAGAGGGAAGCACACAAGTACAACAGTAGAGAACAGTGGCATCAGGAGATCTGTGGGAGGGAGAGGGTTTGGGGGGGAGGAGGCTTGGGAAGAGGGCGGAAGTGTGGGAGAGGTATAAAACACATGGACACTGCTATAATTTCCAGGAAAGAAGTCGGGATTTCAAAAAAGTGGATCTAGGGTGAATTAACGGGGGTAGAAAAGATCAAGGTTTTGGATGGGGGAAGATAAGAGATGGTGGTGAACAGCTGTTTTAAAGACCTGGAGGGAGGAGTGGGATTGAAGAGAGTGAGGGAGTTTGTTCCAGAGGCTGGAGAAAAGAGGAATGAAGGAGTGAAGGTGAGCAGAGAGTCTTGATTTTGGCATTTCACCAGAAGAGGGCTGCTGGCAGGCTTACGTATGCGTAGAGGAAAAAGTGAGGCGCATATGTAATCCTCGTCTGAAAGGGTCAAGAGGTGAGTCACCGTCAGCTCTTTATAAATTGTGATGCTCTTCTTGAGTCAAAGGAGAAGAATTAGAATTTATTAATAGTAGGGATAGCAAGAGAAAGAAGTGTAAGTCAGTCTAGAGCTGTCTCCTCATGCTAGGGACGTCCTGGCTCATTCACACTTGTGCCTCTGCCTCGTATTCGAACACTCGATCCGCCATTCTCTCAGCGCCATCCGACACCCAATATATATGTGAATAATGTTAAAATTGTGAGTTTAAAGAGGGAAAGAACCGAATTGGTACTGTGTGGTACACGGAATGGCAACCACCATACATGGGGCATAGATATGGGATTTAAAGGAGTAATAAAAGAACAGGAGGAGTATAGAGAAGGAGGATGAAGAAGATTTATTAGAGCCCTTAACAGATATCCCATATTTCCCATAGACAGGGGGCCTATCTGAGCACATTTACTAACAATATAACTGACTAGGGAACTCCTACGTGTCATGGATGTGCGTTCACCTAGTGGCCGGTTCCGTCTAATAGATCAGATGTACAGGCTCCTCCATTTACCTTTCAGAAGAGAGGTCAAAAGGAAATTAGATGCTATGCTCAATAATCTGAGCAGATCCTCTTGATACCACAAAATCATATTGTGATTCACGAGGTTGTTGTTGTTGTTGTTTCGTATGCAGCCTGTGGTTGCTGGTTGCATCATTTCTCTGGAAGCACGTTTGTGCTACTGATGCAGTGCCCCAATTACCAGTGAACTGGTCCTCAATTTGCCGACCTCGGAAGGCTGAGGCTGAGTCAACCCCCATGGTGTTAATTCAACGATCGACATGGATTCAAACCCAGGATCCTAGGATGCCAAGCATTCATGAGGTTAAACACCATTATTGTTTTGATACAGAAATATTATAACTTGCCAGCACGTATAGAGAACACATCGATAAAACACTATTAGAGTTATTTTTTATGGCTATAAACTCCTAATAGGGGTCCACAACCATCCTTGTGGAACCTCAGCCGAGGCCCTCACTTCTTTTTTCTTCCGTCCTCACTTTTAAATTAATTTTCTCCACAACCGCTTCAGCGATTCACACAAAACACTAAACATAGGAGGGCACAGAAGCGACTACCCATGGAGAATTTTTTTTAAACAAAGTTACATGATGATCGGATGGAAAATGCGGCCGGCGTTCCAAAAAGCCTGTTTCATGTAGGCATGAGGGTTGTCAGAAATAAAGGGCCTCAACTTCGCTTCACTCAGAAAATAACTTCAAAATGTTTTCTCGTTGCTATAAAAAAATATAAAATAAACCTTTTGGATGTTCAAAATCCTTTAAAATCCAGGTATAATACTGCAATTGTGAAAGTACCAAGTGAGTGAAATTTACTGAACCAGGTGCGAACGCATCTCGCATTTCATCGTGATTGATGGCAATGAAAAGTAGAAGCGGAGATTATGAGTAAATCGCATGGACAAGTTGTCTCACGCACTGTGTATATGTTTACTCCATCCACCTGTTACAGGGTGGAATAAACCACCTGCTTGTCGACGTGGCAAAAAGATCCCTGGTAAACAGCATAATGTTTTTGTAAACGCCATCGTTGCCGTCGAGACGTCCTGGCCATTCGTTCCACCCAAATAAACATCCGGGTAATATTTCCTTTTGAAGCTTGAATTCGTTTGGTTGGGTTATGAGGGTACCAGCAAACAATGAACATACAGTACGGTATAGTTAAATATATCATTACGGGATTGCAAATAGCATTCGGAAAAGGCTAACCCCCGCTCTAGCGGGGAAAATGGCCTTAAAACGATCATTCATTCATTCATTCATTCGGACAATGTGTGCCACTATTTGTAGATCTACTTGTTCCATCTTACATTTCATAACCATGCGTACATTATCTACAGGAAGAGTTTGTAGGCTGTGTGTTCTGAAATTAGAATCTTGCAAAATCCCTGGATTTATTTATTTATTTCACAAGTCAATGTGAAATCATGACAGCTAGATTTATCCCTGCGCAAGGAGCACAAGGACGACACCTAAACCTAAATGGCAGATTTTAGTTAAGTCTGACCTGTCAAGGTCGTGAAGGTCATTTGTGACCTTGGAGTTACTGTTTTAGATCTTATACCTTAAGATGAACTTTTCGGAACAACATTCACGATTGGAAGAAACCCAAAAGCCGCAGGTTAGTCGGCAATTTTTCATCGACATTCCTATTTCCTACACATATATCTTCCTCGTCAACCTATTATTCCATCTCCACATATAAATTCTTAAACCACCCCTTCACTACGTCAGACAAGCAGAGCCACATCTCTGTGAACTCAACACAACACCCGATTTAACCCGTTAAAAATAACCCACGGTCTCCAGGCCCTAGACGTCCCATCCTACCCCTCGCCCGATCTCTCTCCCAAGTGGGGGGGATTTCTCATCCAAGTCGATTTCACAAACAGTAAACCATGGCAGTTCCGCAGTTAGTCTATGTAGATCTCTAATGATTAACATACATCAACGGTAGACCCGCTTTTAGAGGCCATTTTTCCCCGCAGAGCAGAGGTTTGCCTTTTTCTGGGCACCTTGGTCCCCTTTTTTGAAGCAATGTTTTACAGCCAGATGCCCTTCCTGCCACCAACCCTGTTAGTCGCTTCTTGCGACACGCAGGGAATTACCAGTCAACTGGTACTCAATTTGCCCACCTCGGAAGGATGACAGGATGAGTCCATCCCCTTGGTGTTAATTCAGCGATCAAACGGGATTCAAACCCAGGATCCTAGGATCCCAAGCCGGCACCCTAACCGCTAAGCCATCACCAAGCTACTATACATCAACGGTAGCAAGTTCCGAAACCAAATCTATTGTTCAAAGTTGTAAGACAGCCTGAATGAGGCATTCATTGGGCAAATAGCTATATAAAGTCCAGAAAAAGCTTAAAAACACATTCTGAGTTCATCTTTGGGTTTGTAATACCTGGATCGATAAAAAAAAAACACAAGACAAAAAGTATCAGCGGCGTAGCCGGGCTTGTAATATATTATAAACCACAAACACACATGATTAGCTTTTTAAACAGTCGCTAATGCTGTTCATAATATTAAACAAAGAAATTTGGAGGAATCTCGACATCCGTGAGGTAAGTTTTACTTACAGAACTGAGGGAAGATCTACTGTAATCTATATACCTCACAAGGGTTGGGTTAATAACATGCTATCAACAAACCGAGGCGAATTCCTTACTTCCGCGGTTGTTAGTACCATACACCACTTATTGATTCATGAACCATACACCGCTTCAATCCATTAACTTTGTATTCACGACATTGGGATTAAAGTGTTATGGTCATATTTACTATATTATTATTATTACTATTAGGAAAATGATACTACCGAAACGATACACTACTGTATTCAGAAACCTGGGCCTAATTTGTCTGAAGCGGCCCGAAGGTGAGGCATAAAGCTGAAGGCCTATACGTACCGTTTTGTTGGAAGAGGCTTAATGCCGACGCTTTCGATATTTGATGGTCATTTTAACAATCGGTTTGTTTGTCTTTCACACTGAATGAAAAACGTCAAGGTAGAGCATGGCAATTGTGATATATGACAGGTTTGACGATATGTTCGACATGAACAAAATTGGAATCAAAATGGCGGTGTGTGGAGAGTCAGCCAGCCTTACGCCGTAATGACATCAGACGTAATCACATCACCCTGTCATGTGACCAGATCTTCAGCACTGATTGGTATACGTTTGAGGAGACATATATAAATACATACGGACTGACAAACACTGTTCTAGACGGCTTTGCCCTATGGGCTACGCCGTAAAAATAACCCTTATTGGAAAAAGTACGAGCAAACTACAAGAAAATACGTTATGTGGAAAGGAAGTGTAGGTTTCTGGTTACGAACAATCAAGTACAGGTATTTAAATAAAAGGTAATCTTGATTACAAAAAAGGAGACACTAACTCTTTCATTAATAACACCAATCACACTGTACTCTCCATAGATGTAATGACTTGTTTATAAAACGGTTGCTCCTTTACCATATCGTTAATTGAAAGGTTTTTGCTCGTGCCATATAAATAAAAGTATTGGGGCAGTTAGGGAATATGTGGGTTTATTCAATCACAACCATTTATTTCACTTTTGATGTTGTCACTGTCTCCAAAAATGTCACTGCCAAATAGTTGTCACTGTCACCAACACTATGTACCAATCGCTGGTACATATCAGGCATATATAAATAACCCACCATTCCTTCTTCTTGGCCAGGCGCCCACTGGGAGAAAAGTGGCAAGAAAATGAGTTTCATCCCAAAACTCTGAGCACTACCTTTTCTTTATATCATTCGAAATGTCTAACCATACCACATCTTATGTTAGAGGTTCTCGTCGTGAAACGCACCAGTTTTCTTGCGAGAGGCGAAACAATAAAAAGAAACAATCAATAAATTAATAAATATTTGTAAGAGTTCAATTGGGCCCAAAAGTGTTTTGGACAATTATCATTGTGTTGGCTTAGCGGTTAGGGTGCTGGCTTGGGATCCTAGGATCCTGGGTTCGAATCCCGGTCGATCGCTGAATTAACGCCAAGGGGGGTTGACTCAGCCTGTCATCCTTCCGAGGTCGGCAAATTGAGTACCAGCTTGCTGGGATGAATGATCACGGTGTGTACCCCGATTTAGAATAGGTACACCGTATCCCTGCGCCCTGCGCATCGTAAGAGAGTGACCAAGGGTTAGCGTCAGGAAGGGCATCTGGCCATAAAAACATTGCCTCAAACAGGGAACCATGATTGTCATGGGGCCCGCAAGGCTACCCCCCGCTCTAGCGGGGAAAATGGCCTTAAAACGATCATTCATCATTGACCCTTGGGAATATTTCGTGGTACAGACCATTTGTCGTTTGCTTTGGGATCCTGTAACTAAACCTCGTCATGATTGAATTTTTCACCTCGCATTATTTTTAGAACAATGCTACATTAAGCTACAGTGATTTTTTTCTGTAATTTCAAGGAAGGCAGCACAACTAAGTGCGAAAAAAACAATTGAGAAAAACTCATACGATATCACTGGCCAATCACAGACAATACAACGAATGCTTCCACAGAAATTATTGTTACAATTCATTGACGTTGCATTTGCTGTTTCATCGTGTGTTCGTTTTTCGCATATTATGGCTCCACCTATCTATTACCATGGTCAAGCACTGGAAGGGTTTCAGTATTTTGAACTTCTGGGCCTTACCATCAGCCATGACATTTCCTGACCTGACCATATTGTTAGGGTCGCCAATATTATAATGACAAACGCGCCAGAGGCGCGAGGGGTGCAACGTCTGCCCTGTATTTGCGTATGCGCAGGAGACTAAATAATTGCACAGACATGGCCAATCTGCCGACAGGAATAGCCGAGTGAAGATTTGTTGGCGAATCGCTTTTAGTGATTACAAACTTAATGACAAACGATTACAAACGACAAACTTAATTAATCAGGCCGTATTTCACTCACATGGGTTACAAGATGGATAGAGAGAGAACATGGGACAGCAGAACATGGCATATAAGTGGCTTACTCATGCCCGGCTTGTTCTAGGCACCAACTGCCCATATCACGCTCGATGCTGGCAGGTTGTAGCAGCGGCTCCATCCCCCTCCCCCCCCCCGACAGAATCGCCCTGCCACCATACAAGGCATCCAGGAGCAACAAGGGTGGGGCCCAGAGTGTGAAAGAGGTCCAGGGAGAGAGATCCAGAGAAAAAGAAGAAGAGCCCAGGTTGCCGCTTGTCCAGGCCTTTTATAACTCCCACTCTGGGAGAGGAGTCTCAACCAGCCTGTCGTGCCATTGCCGGATTAACCATTAGGCAGACAAGGCATGTGCCTTAGGGCCAGCCAAAAATTCGGGCCACAAAAATGGACAAGCAGTTTTCGTCAATCTATATATATAAAACACTGTGTGTGTGTGTGTGTGTGTGTGTGTGTGTGTGTGTGTGTGTGTGTGTGTGTGTGTGTGTGTGTAATGTTACCGATAGACTCCTAAACGGAGAGGCTCACGTGCTTGATATTTGGCATAGACATGGCCATTGAGCTTGGGAAGAACATGGCCTACCTAAAAAGATTTGACGAGATCCATATTTTTTATTCATATTTACCTCAGCGCATTTCAGCGAGGAGCATTATACATGGAATCTCAGCCGGTGGCAGAGCAGTGCGCTGATTCGCTCAGAATGATCACGTGATGTTCCAACCTTGCCGTCATAATCTCACAGTTATGCGTTCGCACGTAATTCAGTTTTTTCACATTTCAGCAAGGAACATTGCCATTCACACCACATAGGTTTTTTTTTCTTTCATCTTTAGATCCATATTTTTAGCCATAATGTAGTGAACGTAGCGTAACGTAGCGTAGCTAACGTAGCGTTAGCATAACGTAGCGTAGCGTAGCGATCCTCGCTCAGGATCTTCGTCAGGTTCGTGAGCGAGTTAGCCAAAACGTAAGAGTGAAAATATATCGAATTTTTTATTCATATTTACCTCAGCGCATTTCAGCGAGGAACATTATACACGGAATCTCAGCCGGTGGCAGAGCAGCGCGCTGATTCACTCAGAGCGATCACGTGATGTTCCAACCTTGCCGCCATAATCTCACAGTTATGCGTTCGCACGTAATTCAGTTTTTTCACATTTCAGCGAGGAACATTGCCATTCACACCACATAGGTTTTTTTTCTTTCATCTTTAGATCCATATTTTTTGCCATAACGTAGCGCATTATGGCTCGCTCGAGCTCGAGTTAGCCAATCACCTGGGAGCATGAGGCCACGTTGGCCACGCCCACGACATGACGCAGAGTTGCAATCTTGCATTTGCGTCGTTTGTTTGATTGCAGAAGTTGCAATCTTCATTACCACGTGTAAACGTTAAAGTGAAAAAAATTGAATTTGTCTACGAGTGAGTGACTAGAAGACTGACTGTGATAAAGGCAATGGCACCGGAGAAAAGAAATTTGTCGCGTTCAACCTCCCGAGCAAGGAAAATCGCTGATCGGAGACTCCATGAAACCGATGAAGGTACTTTTCACCATCGACAAGCCAATCAAGAACGTGTCTCTAGATTCAGACAGCGAGAGACAGAAGATGAGACAGAGGCACGTCTAAACGAAAATCAACAACATCTGGCGAGGGACAGACAGCGAGAGACAGTAGATGAGACAGAGGCACGTCTAAACGCCAATCAACAACGTCTGGCGAGGGCCAGACAGCGAGAGACAGATGAGACAGAGGTGTTGTGAAAATCAACCAGATCCACAACTTCGTCCCATAGGTAGGTTTAATCTCAATTAGATCTTTGGCATCATCCTGTAAAATACAATCATGCAATAGATATCAGGATCTTGGTATCATACTGAGCGGACCTATTAATAATAGACAAAGCAAGCTAGTCTAGCATATATGTGCGAGTCTAGCATATACGTACCATTCAAGACTACATGTAAAGTAAATGTCACAGGAGTGGCTCCGCGTCGCGGACGTCCCAGGTTTTATAGACGCCCTTCAGTGGCTGAAGCGAGTAACTCCCCTGGGTTCAACTTTGGTATAATTTCACTACATTCTCCCCGCCGTTAGAACTATACTGCCGCTAGGCAGATCGCAAGCGTGCGTCAGCATTAATTGATTAGGGTACGTCATTCCATGTCAGGCGGTCCACCCGTAGCGGTCGGGGTGGCGAACTACCCTGCCAGCCTGCGTCCGGAAACTACCGGGTGCGGCGTCCCCAAGCCCGGAGTCCCCGTCGGAGTAGCCGCTGGAGGCAGGTGTCGGAGGGGGGGACCTCAGAGCCTTCAGGCAGGGGTATAGGTGATGACAGAGGTGACGGCAAAGGTTCCATAGAGGAAGCTTCGGTAGAGTCCATAGACTCGTAGATCGGTTCGTCGATATCCCTATAAGGGTCGATGACCCCACAAGGGGCGAGATGGCGTACGGAGACAGTGGACTCGCGTCCATCTGCCGTCAGCACACGAGCATGCTCGGGATTAGCCTGGAGTACCTGCACCTTATCCACAAAGGGGTCGTACTTGCTCGTGCGCACCGCTCGTTTGAGATAAGCCGGCCCCGGCTCAGCGAGCCAGCTGGGTAAAGATCGGATACTACCCGAGCTTCTAGGGTGGTGGAACAGTCGTTCGTGAGGAGTCTGGTTGGTGGCCGTACATAGGAGAGCCCGGATCGAGTTCAGAGCCGCAGGTAGCGACCAAGCCCATTTATCGAGACCCCGGCCGAGGGTCCGGAGGCTTAGCGTGACGGCCCTCCATATAATCCCATTGAAGCGTTCGATCTGCCCATTCGCCTGGGGTCTGTACGGTGTGGTGTAACTCGAAGCAACATTATTCTGGAGCAAATAACCTCTCACCTCCTGCGACAGGAACACCGCACCGCGATCGGTATGCACGTAGGCCGGATACCCAAACATAGAAAACAAATTCTGCAGGCACCGTATGACCGTGGCAGCCGTTATATCCCCGCACGTGTAAGCAAAGGGGAATCGCGAGTACTCATCAACGATAGTGAGCAGCTAACGAGAGTTGCTTGACACCGGCAGCGGTCCTTTGAAATCCATTGCCAATCTCTCCCATGGTCTAGTAGCCCTAACCAGCGACCCCATGGGAGGGTTGTAAAAACGCGGTTTGAGTTCCGCACATATAGCGCAGTCACGGCAGATCCGGCGGATGTCCTCAATCGAGTACGGCAGATTACCACTTCGCACAAAATGAGCGAAACGCGTCACCCCTGGATGACACATAGTGTCGTGCAGAGTGCGCAGCCCCTCCAAAGGTACGATCCCCGCGCACGTAGCCAGCCTCGATAAGGCGTCGGCGACCAGGTTATCCTTCCCCGGGCGGTATTTGATGGTGTAGCAGAAGTCGGCGAGTTCGATACGCCAGCGAGTGATTTTCTCATTCTTAATACGTTGAGCATGTAAGGTGTCGTACATGAACGCAACGCTTTGTTGGTCCGTGATGATTTGGAAGCATCGACCGAGTAAGTACGGTCGCCATCGCCGAATCGACTCGACAATCGCGTACGCTTCCTTTTCGACAGACGAATGCCTCCGCTCAGCGGAGGTGAGAGTCCGCGAAAAGAAAGCCACAGGGCGCCCCCCTTGGGAGAGAGTCGCCGCTATCGCATGATCCGAGGCATCACTTTCTACGACGAAAGATTCGCTCTCGTCGATTGTCGCCACAGCGGCGCCAGCGATGTCGGCCTTAAGGCCCCCGAAGGCCGCCAAGGCGGCCGGGCTCATGGGGAACGTGTCGCAGGCCACGAGGGGGCGGAGCTTCACGGAGAAATTTTTCACCCACTTCGAATAGTGGGCGAACAGCCCGAGAGCACGCTTCAGCGAAGCACGATCGCCGGGCGGGGCCATATCGAGCAAAGGTCGCAGACGCTCCTTACCCGGAGAGACAGAGCCCTGGGTCACGGTGTACCCCAGAAGATCTATCGTGCGTTGAGAGCAACGACACTTAGCCTCATTCATGGTTAGGCGTTACCTATGCGTGACCTTGAGGAAGCGCTTCAGATTAGCATCGTGATGCTCCTGGTCATACCCACAAACCGTAAGATTGTCCAGATAGACAAAGACATCTGTCAAGTTCTCCTTACTAACGAGGTCGTCCATAGCCCTCTGAAAACAGGTGACCCCGTTCGTTACCCCAAAAGGTAATCGGGTGAACTGGTATAACTTTTGACCCGATTCAAAGGCGGTGTAGATGCGATCAGCCCTAGAGATGGGGATCTGATGATACGCATTACGCAGATCGAGAGTGCTGTAGACGGAGTACTGGGCCACCAGTCGTACTAGCGCGTCCATCCCCGGTAAGGGGTAGGCATCCAGCTGTGTAAAGTGATTAACCGTCTGTGAGTAGTCGATTACCATGCGCCGGCGATGGGCCTCACTTCACACCACTAAGACCTGGGCCCGCCACGGTGACCGGCTAGGTTCGATAACACCGTCCTTTAAGAGTTGGGCCGTTTCTTCCGCAATGAATTGCGCGTCCGCTCGTGAGTAGCGCCGCGATTTTACTGCTACAGGAGCGCAGTCAGTGGTCAGGTTGGGGAACAGCGAAAGAGGCTCAATTTCCATTTTCGCGAGTGCACACACAGCAAGCGTGTCCGTCCCACCGAATTCAATTTCCAAACGTCCATGTCGCTTAAGGAAATCGTGTCCTAACAGGATATCAGCACATAAGGCAGGCAAGACCATGAGATGTACATCGGAAATCATGCGTCCCTTTATCACAAGTTTTAATCGACATTCCCCCTTCGTGCTGAGCCGAAGTCCCTGGGAGGCCATGAAGATCCGTCGTGTAGTCCCGATGACCGGCCAACCATGTTGACGCACCAGCCGCTGATCGATGAAACTATCCGTAGATCCTGTGTCAACTAGGGCCCATGCAAAAATGCCTTCGACCAAGAGCGGGATAATGGCCTGATCAAGGCCAGAAGATCCGGCAGGTATTGCGCCGTCCGAGCGAGAAGATCGCACCTCTCGCGTGGATCCCACACCGGCTACAGTTTTCCGGTCGTTGGAGGAGCCTCTGGAGGGCCCCCGTGCCAAACGCATAGTTGGTCGTGCCGATCCAAGAGCGTGTAGTTCGTACGAGCCGCCGTCAGATGGCGCTCGTGTCACGTGCGAAAGATCACAGTCAATTGTACTTTCACTGCCGTCAGATGGCGCATGTGCATGCACAATAGGAGGAGCTTTCAAAGCCGGAACTTTTTGTTTGTTTGAGGAAGGCGTTTGAACGCCAGTCAAGGTCGATCGCTCCGCGGCCGGTCGCGTTCGTGACATTTGTTGTGGCGGCCCGATGTATTTCACCAAGGACATGCGTGCAGCCAGGGGCCCGGGAGGAGGAGGACGGCTCATCAAGGCCGGGTGAGGCACCCCGCTCCGTGCTCGGTCCGCTGGCTCGGCGATAAGCCCATTCAAGGTCGCGCGTGCTCGTGTTCCCCGCGCGGCCTTCTTGCAGACTTTAGCAAAGTGTCCTTTCGTAGAACACAAATGGCATATGGCTTCCCGAGCCGGACATGCTGACCTGGGATGCTGTCAGTTGCCACAGAAGTAACACGTCGCGTTCCGGTCAGGCCTGGGCCTGGCTGCTGTAGCTGCTGCTAGGCCGGAATCCGAGTCCACCTCGGGAGCGGCCAGGGGCTCGGCCGAGGTCGAGTCCGCACCCGCATCCTCGGCGGTAGCCCGCTCCAGTCGCGCGAGTTGAGTAGTCCCCGCAACGATCCGAGAGTGGTCATAAGCGGTGGATTGTTTCCGGGCCTCAGTGTAAACGTTGGCCACCCGTAGGGCCTCCACGAACGTCAGGTCAGCTGTCTCCAAGAGCCTGAGTCGCAGATCTGTAGAGCTGATTCCAGAGACGAAAGCGTCTCGGACAAGATCGTCTTGGACTTGCTCGTGTGTCCGTACCTCTTGAGTACTGTCCGCGAGGAGGTGCCGCAGCTCCTGAGCGAAGCGGTCGATCGACTCGGTTGGCTGTTGACGTCGCGTGGCGAGTAGATGCCTGTTGTACACCACGCTCCGTTTCTTAATGTAAAGGCGCTTTAGTTCTGCCACGGCGGTATCGTACGTCGTACATCGAACGATGCTCCTGTAAACGTTGTGGTCGACTTTGGTCTGTAGCACAGACAGCTTCGTTTCAGCGGTGGGTACGGCATCCTGGGCGCCGAACTGGTTCTCCAGCGTTTTGAGCCAGTGAGCGAACACCGAGCCCGACTCCTCAGCTTGTGGGTCGGAGCCGAGTATCGGTACATTGATCATCTTGTGTCCCGCCATTTCCGTAGATCTAATTGAGATTAAGTGTTGTGAAAATCAACCAGATCCACAACTTCGTCCCATAGGTAGGTTTAATCTCAATTAGATCTTTGGCATCATCCTGTAAAATACAATCATGCAATAGATATCAGGATCTTGGTATCATACTGAGCGGACCGATAATAATAGACAAAGCAAGCTAGTCTCGCATATATGTGCGAGTCTAGCATATATGTACCATTCAAGACTACATGTAAAGTAAATGTCACAGGAGTGGCTCCGCGTCGCGGACGTCCCAGGTTTTATAGACGCCCTTCAGTGGCTGAAGTGAGTAACTCCCCTGGGTTCAACTTTGGTATAATTTCACTACAAGAGGCATGTCTAAACGCCAATCAACAACGTCTGGCGAGGGCCAGACAGCGAGAGACAGAATATGAGACAGAGGCACGTCTCAATGCCAATCAACAAAGTGTAGCGAGGGCCAGACAGCAGGAGACAGAAGAACAGCGCCAAAAACGACTCAACAACTGGCAACCATCAGGCAGACGGCAGCCGGCCATTGCATGGGAGAAGGCTGCATTCAGTTACAATCAGAACACTGACTACTCCTCAAGCGTTGATATTGGCTCCATGTCGTTCACCTGTCAGTTTTGCCATGCCTTGAAATGGAAGGGAGAAACACCAGGAATGTGTTGCAGGGGAGGCAATGTCCTTTTGCCTTCTGTCCAATCTCCACCGGAACCTTTGAAAGAACTACTTCAATCAACTACCCCTTCCTTTCCCCCGTACCCCTTCCCCCTCCCCCTCCCCCTCCCCCCCCCCTCCCCGTATACACAGACTTGGCATTTAATATGGAATATTTTTTTGTGGGGGTGAACTTACTTTTCAAGATGTCTTAGAACCAAAAGTTCATTGGAATTATGTTGAAATTATTCCAGATTTTGTTAATGTAACCTTTCAAAGAAACAAAAACCACATTTGACATTTCGAAACAAATAAATTGATCCTTGAAAGTGATGTAAACTGATATCGAACTCAATTCATGGACAGTACTGCGTTAAACTTCTGTACGTTTTCCAGAAGTATCTCTTTATTTTGCACATTAGCCAAATTTTTTTTTAACAAAAACAAAAGTTACATTACGACTGTGATTACGGACAGTAAAATTACAGTTCAGTACTTCGTGTAACCCCCACGAGCATTCAGGAGAGCACGTACACGTTGAGGCATGCTGTTCACGAGATTTGCCAAAGTTTGGACAGGAATCGCTTGCCATGCAGTGACAATAGCCTGCTGCAATTCACGCACAGAGGTCGGCTGCTGGTCCAAGTGGTCGATTTGACACGTTAATTCTGCCCACAAGTTCTCTATCGGATTCATATCCGGGGACATCGCAGGCCACTCCATTTGCTCTACACCACGGACAGCAAGAAAGTGTTGGATCATGCGAGCACGATGAGGCCGTGCATTGTCATCTTGGAAGACAAAGTTTCCTCGAAAGGCTGCACGAGCAAATGGAAGCAATGTTTCTTCCAGAATGGCCCTGTACTTGAACTGGTGCAAGTTTCCATTCAGAACAGCCAGGTCAGTTTTGCCCCCTGCATGAAAAGCAGCCCAAACGGTCACCCCACCACCTCCAGCTTGGACTCTTGGCACTATACAATCTTTGTTGTGGGCTTCATGCACTTGTCTGCGCACTCGGACGCGGCCATCTTGACAATAGACCAGAAATCTAGACTCGTCACTGAAGATCACGTGATTCCAGTGTCCTGGCTGCCATTGACGGTGCTCTCTGGCCCACTGCAATCGGCGCTGGCGGTGTTGTCTGGTCTGGCGTGGCTTTCTCAGGGGACGCCTGGCACGATAGCCTGCTTGAACCAGTCGTTGGTTGACTAGCCTTCTGGATACAGGCACATTTGTCAGTTGCTGCCACTCAGCCCTAAGCCGATTAGCTGACTTGGTACGGCCATTGCGGACTAACCGGTGCAGCTGGCGATCATCCCTCCTTGTGGTTCTGCGGGGACGAGTAGGGACACCCCTCTGAACATTTCGTTTCAGGATCTTTGACACCTGACCTTGAGTGATGCTACACTGCTGAGCAATAGCACGCTCTTTCATGCCGTAATTTCGTAAAGCCACCACTCCATGACAAACAGCATTGTCGAGTTGACGGACCATCTCCAGAGGAAGCGGCAATAACTTTTGGAGACGTGCAGCAGTTGTTTTCCACTAATACAGAACGCAACAACTCTTGTATACCCGATTGTGAAGCCTATCGTCAAATGCACCTGTCCGTACATTTTGCCACGCCACCTGTGATATAATCCTGTTGTTGACTTCTTGCTGCGACAGACAATCAGTGACATGGTTCTTTCAACAAATAAACCACCAAAGTGTAAAAGAAACTCACCAGATTGATATACTGAGTTCAGAAAGTAAACACAAGTCAAGAAAAAATATATATTCCATATTAAATGCCAAGTCTGTATATATATATATATAGATAGATAGATAGATAGATAGATAGATAGATAGATAGATAGATAGATATATATATATATATATATATATATATATATATATATATATATATATATATACATATACAGTGAAACCTTGACTTACGAGTGCACCAACTTACGAGTTTTCTGAGATACGAGCCGTCGCTCGGGCGGTTTATTGCTTTGAGATGCGAGCCGAGATCTGAGTTACGAGCTTACGCCACCCGCCACCAAGTGGGTTCCGGTCACGTGGTTATCTTGCCGTGCAAGCATCTCTGCCGTATATCGCTGCTGCTTTGTTTTCGCATTTTGGTTATTTTGGAGCTTACGCCACCCGCCACCAGGTGGGTTCCGGTCACGTGGTTATCTTGCCGTGCAAGCATCTCTGCCGTATATCGCTGCTGCTTTGTTTTCGCATTTTGGTTATTTTGGAGCTTACGCCACCCGCCACCAGGTGGGTTCAGGTCACGTGGTTATCTTGCCGTGCAAGCATCTCTGCCGTATATAGCTGCTGCTTTGTTTTCGCATTTTGGTTATTTTGGAAAATTTCTTAGTTTTAACCATGGGTCCTAAGAAATTGAGTGCCAAGGGCAGTACTGAGAAGAAGAAGAGGATGATGTGCTTGGATATAAAACACGCAATCGTCGAAAAACATGAGCGAGGTGTGCGTGTTGTCGACTTGGTGAGGCGGATGTGAAGGCAGCTGAAGATTTTATTATAACTTTTGCCGAACTGATAGAAGCCGAACGATACATCCCCCAGCAAATCTTCAACTGTGCCGAGACAGGGCTCTTCTGGAAAAAGATGCTGAGGAGGACGTATATAACGGCAGAGGAGAAGAGCATGCCAGGCCACAACTTGTTCAGAGTGCCGGCGATAGCTCGCCTTCTCTTTGTGGAAAACACGGTGAGATCCTTAACATCCAACAACTAATGGGACGCAAACGGGGCGCCCAGTTTAGCGGTACACACATTGATGAATCACCCTGCCTGTGATTCACCCATGACAGGTTATAGCTGGGTCGGGATTCAAACCCAGGCTGGACAGTTTAGAGTCAAGTGTGCGTACCTCCAGTCCAGGCCATCCTGCCAACTTGTATGCTGCATACAGGTGAAATATAAAGCACGAGATATTTATATATATATATATTTCAAAAAAAATTGGTGTGGTTTTTGGGGGCTGGAACGGATTAATAGCATTTCAATTCATTTTAATGGGGAAATTTAATTTGAGAAACGAGCAAATTGAGTTACGAGCTCGGTCACAGAACGAATTAAACTCGTAAGTCAAGGTTTCACTGTATATATATATATATATATCTTTCACTGTATATATATATATGTACCGCATCTCACGTAGACAACTATAGGACATCTTGCTAGTTATTCTTAGTCTATGTCAGTTAAGGACTCGTTTCCATTAATTCTGACTCTTCGTTGCACCAGAATGTGATTGTATGGCACTGTTAGGAAGTTTAGGACGTCCCAATACCTCCCCGCAGCTCTTCCTCATGGTACAACAACAACAACAGCGGCGGCGGCGCGGGGAGTGTGCGTCCTCACTCCGGCTTGGTTGGTAGGGGGTGTTGAAAGGGCACCAAGCCTTTCCAACAAGCCGCCATCGAGTGCTTGACGGGGTTACCACGTAGGGGCTCGCTGTCAGCTCCTCGTCAAGGGCGGAGCCCGGTAACCCCCCGCACCCAATAGAAGCGGCGGACCGATCCCATCTGGGGCGGAGCCAACGAGCCGAGGGCGTGTCACTCCCCGCTGAGCATGCGCAGGAAGAGGGAGGTGACGTGAGATGCGCCCTCAGCTTGGAAAGAGAAGGACGCCACCTCCGAGCGCTGCAATACCTCCCCGCATCTCTGGACTGGACCGTGCTTGATTCTGCCCCTGAGCCAAGGTGCACCTTGTGCTATCGACTGCCTGTCCTTCCCTGCCATCAATCCCTGTGTAAGTCAGTCTTGTTCCGTTTGTCTGTGGTCTGTCTGGGCGAGATAAGATTGTGTCTAAGTGCCTATCTCTTCTGTGCTTTACCTCATACCTTGTAATCTACCCCTTTTCTCCACCACCAATTATATCCTCCTCCGGAGGTCTTGAGAACTGTACCCCTTGTGTCGTTTCATTTATCCCAGTCGTTGTGTCCTTTCCTTCATTGATTTAGCATAGCGCGACTTGGTCAACGTTGGGGGTAATCGGGTAAACTGTGCGAACACGGCGGCCATTCCGCTCGGCCCATCATAACATCTTAAGCCGTGTCCGTAACAATATATATATATATATATATATATATATATATATATATATATATATACATATATATATATATATATATATATACATATATATATACATATATATATATATACATATATACATATATATATATATATATATACAGTGGTACCTCGGCTTACGAGTGCCCCAACGTACGAGTTTTTCGGGATACGAGCCGTCGCTCGGGCGGTTTGTTGCTTTGGGATACGAGCCGAGATCCGATGTACGAGCTCAAAAAATTTATTTTTTTGAATTTTCCGGTTGTGGCTTCCGGTTCCGGTCACGCGGTTATCTTGCCGTGAAAGCATCTCTGCTTGGATATAAAACACGCAATCGTCGAAATACATGAGCGAGGAATCTCCTTGCTCCAGCCGGTGACGTCACCAGCGGGGATCCCCGCCTCCAGAGTGGCTGGTCACGTGACCGCCAAAGCGCGTCGCGCGTGCGGGTATAATGAGCTACACCTGTGGATCACGTGACCACGGAAGCACGCCTCGCTTGAGAGGCATGGCTTTCGGTTTGCGTTTTGCTTTATAAGGCGCGATAAATGGGCTTTTGAGTGTTAGCGGTTCATGGCGTTGACGGTTCATGGCGGTTCATGGCGGTTCATGGCGGTTGACGGTTCATGACGGTTCATGGCGTTGACGGTCAAAAACCCATTACATCAATTTTACCAGGCACTGTACAGTAAGTACAGTGGACACCAAATGCACGGTGGAAGGCTAGAAGTAGAAGATCGTCCAAGACAAGTGAGAATAAGCCATACTTTGGAGGAGATGACGTCATTCGCTGGTCCGATAACCAAAGATGTGGTATAAAAAAACCAGGTGAGCTAACAATGCAGCAATGAAGGAATTCGGCCAAGGCACCGGCACACAACGACCTACCTACATCGAAAGACTCAATGCCAATGGTGACAGAAGCCAAGACGGCCGGCTTAAACACCGCCGAAAGACCACGGTGTACCAACTTACGATGCAGAACATCTTGCACTTAATATGATGACAACAGGTGCCATCCTCTGACGTACCATTACAGGTACAGGTACAGTACACGTGAGCACAGAGCAAAAGTTCACTGAAACCGAGATTAAGAAAAAAGAAAAAACACCTCGTGGTCCGTGCTCGATATCCGAGTTTCAATCTTTTCAAACACATGATGCTCTCGGTCACGGTATCTCCTGCGAGCTGCTTCTCCTTCAACCACACAAACAACAACTTCTCCATATCTTCATGGATAGAGGTCCGGAGCTTTGAAATAATCGTAACGCCCTTGGCTGGCGTTATAGCCTTTATGGACTCCTTCTGCTTCAAAATCGTACATATCGTAGAAGGAGTACGATCGTACTGCCTCGCCAAGTCGACAACACGCACACCTCACCTGGCATGCTCTTCTCCTCTGCTTAATAAAACCAGTTTATTTCTTTACATTCTCTTGTATTATGTACAGTATATACGAGGTCGTGCTTGTTTATACATTATTTGTTATTTATAAAGTACATTTTTGTTATTTAAAAGCACCTAACAAAAAAAATTGGTGTTTTTTTTTTGAGGCTGGAACGGATTAATAGCATTTCAATGCATTTGAATGGGAAAATTTGCTTTGACTTACGAGCGATTTGGCTTACGAGCTCCGTCACGGAACGGATTAAACTCGTAAGCCGAGGTACCACTGTATATATATATATATATATATATATATATATATATATATATATATATATACACACACACACACACACACACACACACACACACACACACACACACACACACACACACACACACACACACACACACACACACACACACACACACACACACACACACACACACACACACAACACAACAAACAACATGCATTTTAAGGCCATTTTACCTGCTAGAGCGGGGGTTAGCCTTGCGGTCCCCATGACAATCTTCTCCATTTTGCCCGATTTTCTGCATCTCTCCTTGTTAACCCCCTTGCCCGCATTGCTTCTTCCACCATCTTTAGCCAAGTCTTTCTCGGTCTTCCCCGTCCTCTACTTCCTTCCACATTCATTTCCATCACTCTTCTCAACCAGTCACTTTCATCCTTCCTCAACACATGACCAAACCATCGCAACCTGTTCCTCTTCACAGCATCAATCACAGGCGCTATTCCCATCATTTTTGGCAATTCATCATTTGTCTTCCTCTCACTCAACGAAACTCCGCACATCCACCGAACCATTCGCATTTCCACCCTTTCCAGCCTTCGTTGCTGCTCTACATTCATTACCCATCTCTCGCTCCTATAAATCATAACAGTTCTCACACATGCAGCATACACCTTCTTTCCCTTCAGCTTCAACGACACTCCCCTCCTCATCAGCACGCCACTCAGTTCCCGAAACTTCTTCCATGCACATCTCACTCCAGCAACCGTTGCCGAGTCTGATCCGCCTTCTCCATTCAGCATATCTCCGAGGTAGCAAAATGTTTTCACACCTTCCAGCTTCACGCCATCTCCAAGATCCAACTCAACATTTCCTCCATCTACAGCTCCCTCTGTGCACACCTTACATTTGAATGTAGCTGCCACACTGGTTAATGACCCTCTCAGACCACTGTATTTTTGATGAACCCACTCGGCGCACATTGTACATTGAATGGAGTTCACTCCGACACCCTTCCTGCACACAGCACATGGCCACTTCCCAGTTCTTTCCACCTCACCACATGCTTTACCACTTCCCATCACCTTCGTCTTTCCGATATTCACCTTCAGACCTTTTGTCTCCATACATTCCTTCCACTTGTTCATCTTTTCCTTCAGTCCATCCATACTTTCCGCAATCAACACCAGATCATCTGCATACAACAACTCCCACGGTAAACCCTCCTTTACATTCCGAGCCAGCACCTCCATCACAGCTACAAATAGTAATGGACTTAGTACCGACCCCTGATGCACTCCCACCTTCACCTCAAACTCACCACTGTTCCCGTCCTTCGTCCTTACAGCTGTGCGCGCTCTTTTGTACATTGCCATCACTACTCTGATCAACCATTCCTCCACTCCCAACTTCCTCAATGCCCATGTCAATACTACGCGTGGAACCCTATCGAATGCTTTCTCCAGATCAACAAATCCAAGAAACAACTTCTTCCTCTTCTCCATGTACTTCTCCTGCAACTGCCTCACAATAAAGAGCGCGTCTGTCGTTCCTCTTCCTGGCATAAATCCAAACTGCATTTCGTCGATCTTCACCTTCTTCCTTATCCTCCTCTCCAACACCCTTTCCAATACCTTCATTCCATGCTCCAATAACTTTATCGCTCGTTACGAGCCACACTTCAGAGGGTCACCTTTCCTCTTGTATAGAGGGATGAGGGTACTCAGTTCCAAACCCACTGGAATGCGGCCTTCTTTCACCACCAGATTGCAGCTCTCTGTCATTCTCTTCACACCCCAATTTCCCACTGCCTTCAACACATCTCCCAGAACTCCCGTCGGCCCTCCCGCTTTTCTACTCTTCATTACTTTTATCGCTTCCTCAACTTCCTTCTCAGTTATCTTCTCTGCCGGTCCTAAAACTGGGACTCTGCCGGTCCTAAAGTGTGGCTCTCTATGTTGCCATCCCATTCATTCTCTGTATTCAACAGCATTTCCATAAATCTTTTCCATCTTCCTTTAATTCCATCTGGGTCCATAACGATTTGTCCCACTTCATCCTTCAAGCAACTCACCCCCATCACTTCACACCTCTCTTTCGCTATCTGCTTTGCAATCCTTAATACCACTCTCTGACCATCTTCCGAATCCAAGCGTTCTCCGAACATTTTCCTACATGCCTCCTGCGCCTTTGCTACCTCTTTCTTTGCAGCCTTCTTGGCTGCCTTATAACTTTCATGCTCTGCTTTTTCTGCTCCCGTACCCTTCGCCTTCTGCCACTCCTTGAACTTCTTCCTCTTCTCGTCAATCCTCTTTCCAACTTCATCATCCCACCACCATGTTTCCCAGTGCCTACCGTACTTTTGTCCATCCACATACCTCACCAACGGCTCCCAACAGACTATCTTTCATTGACATCCAACCACTTTCAAGCTCAACCACATCATCCTCTACCCTACTCAGCCTCTCTTTCAATGCCTCCCTTACTGTCACCTCTTTCAACCTCCACACCTTCATTCTCGGTTGGTACTTCACCCGCCGAGCTCTCCTCGCACCTTTCACCCTTATGTCGCAAACAACCAATTGGTGCTGTGAAACAGCCTCCTCCCCCGGGATCACCTTTGTGTCTCGGAGGTGCCACCTATCTCGCCTATGCACCATCAGGTAGTCAACGGTTGTCGTCGACCCACCTGATGTGTATGTAACAAGCTTATTATCCTCTTTCTGGAACTGAGTATTACAAATCAACAAATCAGCTCCATCAGCAAACTCCAAAATCCTTTCACCTTCTCCATTTCTCACACCATATCCGTAACCCCCATGAACTCCCTCAAAACCGTCCATACTCCTTCCCACATGTCCATTTAGGTCTCCTCCTACCACAACAACTTCCTCATCTTTCACGTTTTCCAACAGCTTCTCTATCGCACACCAGAACTTGTCCTCTTCATCGCTCCGACCAACCTGCAGAGCATATCCCGAGATGACGTTCACCAAGAGCTTTCCAATCATCATTTTCACGATCATCAACCTATCACTCACTCTATTCACACTCACCACATTGTCTACAAACTCCTCAGAAGACAGGACACCAACACCATTCACACCCTCAAGGGCACCCTTGCCACACAAACTTGTATTTCTGTCCCTGCCTACCCTTCACCATTCTCACACCACTTCCCTTCCATCTTGTCTCTTGCACACAACATATGTCCACTCTTCTTCTGACTAATACTTCCACCACTTCTCCTGATCTCCCTGTCATTGTCCCTACATTCCATGTCCCAAACCTCCGAAACCGATCTCCACTTCGGGCTGTACCCTGCCCATATGTAGTTGTAATTGTCATGGTTCCCTTTTTGAGGTTCCCTTTGAGGTTTTTATGGCCGGATGCCCTTCCTGACGCCAACCCTCTTCGTCGCCTCCTACGACACGCAGGGATACGGTGTACCTATTTTAAACCAGGGTACACACCGGGATATATATTGTTACGGTTTTGCGCGACCCCCGTTCCCTTACCAAGGGGAGATTAAGACCCTTGTTCTCCTTGGGTCTTCGCAACCGCGAGACTGAGTCGCCACTTCCGGTCAGACGCAGGACAGGGTTTCGGGACAATTTTTGCACGTACCTAAGTACCCACGCCGCCGCGGAAGCGGGGATCAAGTCTCGCACGAACCACGCGTAATTTGAGTACACCCAAGCGGATTGCGTACCACGTGGTCCGTGATGTTACCTTGCTATTGAAACCCGGTCAGAGCGATATAATTCGTACCATGCTAAGTCAATGATGGAAAACACGAGACGGTCGAATCAAAGGAATAACAGGTTTAATTATTACTTACAATGAGTGGTAGAAGCAGCAGAGAGACAGGGCAGTCTTATACAGTTTTAACTTATGTCCCAGACAATGGGCCCACGCACACTCACAGGGGGGATGAAGGAAGAATTGTTCATGCGCTGAACGCGCCGGCTTTGGTCGTCCAGGAACAGCTCACCCGGCGTGGCCCTCTGGCGGTAACAGCACGTACCCCGGCGAAGGCAGGCAGGCAGGCGGGCGGGAGAATCCTCGCGGAACGTATCTCGGCAAAGCAGGCAGGAGGAAATATACACGTGTCTCTGTGGCCCGGCACGGCTGTCTCTTCCAGCGCGATTAATACAACTGTGCGCTTTCACTCTCGTAACTGAACTCAGCGCAACTTGCCCTCCAACTCCTCGGGGATCTGACTCCAGCTCAACTGAGAACTCAACTTGTAACTCATGCGCGTCTCACCCGAGCTCATAACTTGCAACTCGTCTGCCTCCCTTCTCATAACTTGGTGCTCCAAACCGACTCTCATAACTGAGGTGGGGGCTCCGAGCACAGGGTTATATTGGCCCCGCCCGAGCCCACATCGAATGTTCCAAACCACGCCTTTTGCCGCAGTGGTAAGCCACTCCCCTCGAGCCCTGATTGGCGGCTCGTGCTTACCGGTCACTCCCACTCCACCTGTCCCGCCTTCCTTCGGCCTTGATCGACTTGTTCAAGCCAGCCTCGTGGTATTTCGCGGCAATCCCAAAAGCATCGAGGCAGCATAAGCATCGTAAAGGACCTAACTCTCATTATTCTACTCAACGCAAACTAAACACAGGAAAGGTCTACGCTTACATTTACTAAGAAATAACTGATCTTTAAATGAGGCTACATGTTGTAGTGCAACTAAACTAGGAGGGGAAATTAACCTTTATTACAAAAACACAAAACCGCAACACTACACCCCTCCCTCGTCACACTCGTCCCCGAGTCGGAACCAACAAATGAAACGACTGGTTAGAGAATGACATGCAAAATTAACTTTTACTTTTACATGTGACATATAGGTGTGGTTCCCCCCTACTCAGACCCGTGTATGCGACAGTTTTAAAACACTAGACATGTCCCTCCTATTGCGTTGAGTAGCTACATATCAGATTCGCACCCACAACTAACCGAATATCCGGAATTCGTCAAACTAAACACATAGCCGGTGGGCAGCATTTTTATATTTACAAGCACAGAAACTTAACCTTATTTACAATTCTATGACCCAGGACCTGTCCTTTTTGGAAGAGAAGATTGGAAGGGAGAGAAAGCACAGCAAAAACACAAAACACACTCAAAAATCATGACACTTGCTGCTTGCTTCTTGCATCTTCTGTGTGCATATATCAAACCGGCTAGCCCCCGGACCGGCATACAGGCCATTTTTAATCTTCAGGGCTACCTAAACTTACACATCTTCTCATCCCTAGCACACCATAATAAAAATGCACAAAAAAATGCTTTTATTTCATTTCATTCCTTTTTCTTTGCCAGGTAGGGCCACTCCCATGTGGTCCGACTGCTTGGCATTAATGGCACTCAACAAGTGGTCCGAAGTGCAAGATGACGTTGCAGGAAAATGCTAAACAGCAGAGGTGCAAGGCCACAAGACTTGTGGTCCATAGTGTGTAAGGTGCAGCAAAGGGTTTGGCAGCAAAGTGATGCACAGATGTAACAAATGTGCAGCAAAATTACAGCAAAAGGATATGGCAGCAAATGCTGCACTGTTCGGCTGCACATATGTAGCAATGTGCAGCAGGGATGCTGCACAGGTCGATGATGCTGCACAGTTCCACCTCCAAAATGGTCCTGGGGTGGGGGGAGAGACAAGGCACAACAAGCAAAGCGGAAAGGACGCAATGGCACACAAAAACACAAGGTAATGCGATGCAAGGGGCGCAGATGAGCGAGCAGAGCAGGCTCGTCCCTAAACTGTCCGTACCTCCCACCGTCGGCTTACACTACCCTAGCCCGCTTTGTATTTACAATCCGTCTCTACGTCTTGTCTCCCATATCCCCCTCTAATCCAAATTCATCTCCCAATCCCTCCCAGGAAGGAAAGAATGGAACAAACACAATGTCACACCACATCGTGATGCGTCTCACCACTCAAACGGTTCACAGAGTCTTGGTGTGGAGCTTTGTCCTCCTCGGTGACTGGTTGTGGATGGTGCGAAGGGATTTCTCATATCTTAACTACTCTACTGACATTTACTTTTAAACTACCCGGGGTCGTACCCTGCCAATCGGCCTCTTTAAACTATGTGGTTCTAAGAACCCGAATTCCCATTGCCCACTCTGTGGTGCTCTTCGAAATTTGGGTCTCACTCCCACCAATTTTCTCTCTGTGCCCTTGCACAATTTTGGGGCTGGGTCGTGTGGCTCTACCAGTAGGTCTACCTACCTGCGCACCTCCGCCACTGAAGTCGCCACCCGAGCTTACCTGCTCCTGCGACTACCTAAACTGGGGGAAGGCCCCTCCTGGCACTTTACCCCCTGATGCCCACCTTGGCATTGGGCAACCCGGGTCCTTCCCTGGGATCCTCGGGCCCCACTCAACAACTCCCAACTACCCTAACTGGGGAAGGCCCCTCCTGGCACTTTACCCCCTGATGCCCACCTTGGCATTGGGCAACTCAGGTCCTCTCCTGGGATCCTCGGGCCCCACTCACAACTAACCTAACTGGCTCCCAGAGCCTACCTGCGGCCTCACCTGGCCGACAAACTACCAGTGGCAGAGTGCCCCAATAACCACACGCACCAATTAAGCCACACGCCCAGCCATTCACCGACTCATGCACACAACAAAACACTTCGTTCCCACTACCCGCACCACAGGTGTCAATATCCATACAAATTTTGCCTATACCCTCTACCTGGCTTTACACTACCCCCCCCCCCCCCCCGGGCTTTCGCGAATGGGTTCCACCTCCCCCCATTCACTCCTTCGCACCATGCATTCCACACCTTCTATTCTACACCAAGCATTCTCACACACCATTTATTTCGCACACCACTTACGTCACACACCTTTTGTCTCGCACACCTTTGGTGCTCACACACCTCTTTCCTCACACACCTCTTTCCTCACACACCTCAAACACAATTCCATTTGTCTCAACAACATAATTCCTCACACACAAACAGCATCATCTATCTACCTGGTTTTCCCCTAAAACTCGTGCTTCCCTGTCGTCCCTTTAAACTATGCACTCCCTTGTCATTATCATCCACCTAACCTCTCTACCTCCCCTCTACAGTACAGGTGTCACTACTTAAATCTTGTCTCTACAGTCTTCTAGTTCCCTATCATTATCCTAGCCCTCCCTCGGCTAGCTTCGGTGCCCCATGGAGGTAACCATTGCTGGCACCCCCATGTGCCTATAACTGCCATCCCCCTAAACTAATGCTCATGGGCCCTGGCCGTGTGAGGAATGGTTAAACTACCATTCCCCCACGTAGGGTACACTACTCTCATCAGTCCACTACACTCGAGCCTCACCAAGTGGATGGACATTATCGTCACAGCACGACCTCGGAGGGCCGAGCGATCCATGCGGGTGGTTGGTCTCCTGTATGGGATGTCCGTCCGGCATTTTCGATCCAGGGGGAGGTATTGATGGGCCGAGGTGCCGGGCCCCATCCCGGCGCGGGGCCTCGCGGTCCCGCGCACGATGACCCAACCGGTCACGGTCGGAGCGCCGCACCCGCCAAGATGCGCACTCCGAAATCTCCTACCTCCCCTTGAACCTTGCCGATTGCCTTTCCCGCCACGGCACGGCACCAACCATAGTGCGGGGGCCGGCACGAATCGTGCACACCGGTCCTTGTGAGACCGCCGCGGCACCGATCCCCGCCGGTCCCTGCTGCACACAACTCACCGGGGGCTCGCGTCTGCTACCCGTCCCGCTCGGCGCTACCCCCCCCAGTCCATGTCGATGCTTGAGCCGCGTTCTCACCCCTCGCGACCCACTCCGCACCTGCACACCCAGGCATCCCCGCGCCTCCCATACACTCCGTTACCGCACACTCTCTTTCCACATTCCCTGGTGTGCATTCTCCCTCACACTCCGTACTCGTACCCGCACACCTAGGCACACTCACGCCTTTCACACACTTCAGTACGCACTCTTCTTCTACGCACTCTTCTACGACACACTCTTTCATTACACACTCCGTAACACCCCCGGGTGTGCACTCCTGCACACACTCTGCAACACGCTCCGGTGTGCACTCCTGCACACACACTGAAACACACTCTCCCGTTACACACTCCGTAACACCCTCGGGTGTGCATTCCTGCACACACTCTGCAACATGCTCTGGTGTGCACTCCTGCACACACTCTGTAACACACTCTCCCGTTACACACCCAATCATCGCACACCCTGGCGCACACTTTTCTTGCTCACGCTTCGGCGCACACTCTCTCTCGTACTTCGTACCAGTCGCCCTCGTACACCGCACAATGGACCTTCCGCGACCGCCCGGGTCTCGCCTCTGCCCCAAGCGCGCCAAAAACCCGTTCGCGCCAAACACATTCACGCCATTTTTTCCACTCACCTCGGGGTCCTCCTTCCCCGGCTGCACCTGCAAACTTTCAATTTCGTTAGTAAGCACGGCATCACGGTGCAAATGCAGACTTTGTGCCGATTCCATTTCTTTCTCCCGCAATTTGCTCACTTTCTCTCCCGTTTCTACCGTCTCTTTGGCCCCAATTATTTCTTTTTCTTCGACGACCGCCGGTGCCGATAAAATTTATTTGTCCAATCGGCGATCATCGGCTCTTCTACACCCCGCGTCGCGATTTTCATAGCCCCAGTCAACTTAGTTGTGCTCCGCTTTACTTCGCTCTCCACGCGTTCCCCGTTGCGAACCAATGCGACCTCTTCGCTCAACCGCGCCTAATGTCCTCCCCCATTTCTTTTATTTCTTTCTTCGACGCCGCCCCCATTTTTTCCAATTCCCGGGTGGTTTTGTCCCCCATGTCCTTCAATTGACCACCCATTCACTCACTGTTCTTTTCCATCATTTGTTCCATTTTCCTGGTGGATTTCTCAGTCATCTTTTCCATATACCCCATCATTTGCGCCATAATAAGGCCCACATCTATTGGCGCTGCGGGCTCGGCTTCCGCCGCCACGTGCGAGGCGCCGCCATTTTCTTCGCCAGCTACCGCCCCCTTTTCTGTTTCCTCCACTACCAACTGTCTCTCTTGGCCCTGAGTCATCAATTTTTCCTTATCATCTACCCCCACCGGCATTCGACGCCTTGGCCAGCCATGGTGGTACGAATATAAATTTGGCTTTTAAAAACTAAATTTTGTTCGCTCGTAATTTCCAGGTCCAATCCCACTCCCTGACACCAAATGTTACGGTTTTGCGCGACCCCCGTTCCCTTACCAAGGGGAGATTAAGCCCCTTGTTCTTCTTGGGTCGTCGCAACCGCGAGACTCGAGTCGCCACTTCCGGTCGGACGCGGGACAGGGTTTCGGGACGATGTTCGCACGTACCTAAGTACCCATGCCGCCGCGGAAGCGGGGATCAAGTCTCGCACGAACCACACGTAATTTGAGTGCACCCAAGCGGATGGCGCTCCACGTGGTCCGTGCTATTACCTTGGTATTGGAACCCGATTAGAGCGATATTATTCGTACCACGCTCAGTCAATGAGGGAGAGACAAAAGCGATCGAATCAAAGAAATAACACGATTTATTATATTATTTACAATGATCGGTAGAAGAACAGAGACACAGGGCAGATCTTAGTCAGTCTTAACATTTTACCCAGACAATGGGCCCATTCACACTCACAGGGGGATGAAGGAAGGAATGTTCATGCGCTGAACGTGCCGGCTTGATCGTTCAGGAACAGCTCACCCGGCGTGGCCCTCTGCCGGTCACAGCACGTCCCTCGACGAAGGCAGGCAGGCAGGCGGGAGGGATCCTCGCGGCGCGTATCTCGAACAAAGGCAGGCAGGAAGATATGCGCGTCTCTCGCCCGGCACGGCGGTCCTTCACAGCGCGATTAATACAACTCCGCGCTTTCACTCTCGTAACTCAACGGAGGATCTGACTCAGCTCAACCGTGAACCCAACTTGTAACTCAATTCAACACCGCGCACTCTCAGAACTCTTAACTCAACCCTGCGCATCCCTTCTCAAAACTGAGGTGGGGGCTTCGGGCACAGGGTTATATGGTTCCGCCCTGGCCCGCATCGAATGTTCCAAACCACGCCTTTTGCCGCAGTGCTAAGCCACTCCCCTCGAGCCCTGATTGGCGGCTCGTGCTTACCGGTCACTCCCACTTTTCCTGTCCCGCCTTACTTTGGCCTTGATCGACTTATCAGGCCGGCCTCGTGGTGATTTGCGCCAAAACTCAAAGTATCGAGGCAGCATAAAGCATTGGAAGGAAACCTAACTTTCATTACTCAACGCAAAACTAACACAGGAAAAGGACTACGCTTACACTTACTATGATATAACTGAACTATCGCGAGGCGACGTGTTGTAGTGTGACTAAACTATATAGAGCGGAAATGGGAAATTAACCTTTATTTGTAAAAACACAAAACCGCAACAATATATATATATATACACACACACACACACACACACACACACACACACACACACACACACACACACACACACACACACCCCTGCTATTCGCGCTTCCGCTATTCTCAGGATCCGCATATTAGCGGTTGATAAAATGCGACCTGTTTCTCTATTCACGAAAAAGTGTCCCGCGAATTCGCGTTTTTTCTTGGGTGCAAAAAAAACAAAACCTATTTTTTCATGAGCCGCCAGCTTGACACATTTATAAAACCCATCTTTCATCAGCCATGCACAAAGCAGCTGGACATACGCAAAAAACATCTTATACGAGCCACGAACATGACCTGCTTCTACATTCACTGCTGTGTGCTTTACGTTTTCATGGCTTTCGCGGGATGTCACGTCATTCACACTGTGAACAGCTTCACGTGATATCCTGCCGCAGTTCACAGACGTAAACAATGTTTCATGACATGCTTCACGGGATATCCCACCATTCACACTGTGAATAGCTTTGTGGGATATTCCACCAGCTGCACAACAAGCCATCCCCGCAAGTTACTGTATAGAATGAAAACACTCCACAGTATATATTAGTGTAATTAGCGGTCTTATTCAATTATTGAAACAATGGCACGGCATGCTTTCGCGAATTTTAATCGACATTCGCGGGTTTTGCCTCGCCATTCGTGGTGTGTTCCTCGATATCGAAGGATTTTTGCGATTCAGGAACCAATCCCTCCTTTTTCCATTGAAACAATGCCCCCCCCATTCACGGTTTCGCAATTCGTGGAATTTTCCAGGAACGTATACCCCAAGAATAGCGGGGTCAAACTGTGTGTGTGTGTGTGTGTGTGTGTGTGTATGTATATATATATATATATATATATATATATATATATATATATATATATATATATATATATATTGTTATAGATCACGGTTAGATGTTATAGACCGAGCGGTGGTGTAAGACCGCGACCTAACAAAACTCACCCGATTCACCCAGAACTTTGGCCGTATCGCACCGTAGCTGCTCAATGAGGGAAAAGACAAAAACGACGCAATGCAAGAGGAAAAGGAATTAAAACGAGAAGACGTACAGACGAGTAATGGGGTTTATTATTTACACACACAAGCAAAAAGGAGCAATCAAGTTTATTTACAACACATAAGACGCAGGTGACACAGTGCAAATACTAGCTTATCTACAGGCTTAACTTATCCCATGACAGAACAAACAAAAGACACTGACTCACGCGGGGAATTGCAGGAATCGCAGGATGTGGATGGCTGGAGGGAGAGGGAAGTCCAAGGGGGGTCATGCAGCACGATCGGCGCGTTTAGCAGCCGCCGTTCCTTTTCGGCCCTGCTCCAAACCGCCGCCCAGGCCCCAAGCGGCTGCCGGGTGTCGCTGCTGCTCCCGCCTCCACTTGCCTTGCCAGGCCTTGTCCCACTCGTCTGGTCCAAACCCTCCACTCTTTCTTGGTCCCTCACTCTGACCACCGACTCCTCACCGCAACCAACTCTGTGCAACCAACTCTGACCAACGGTGCAACCAACCCTGACCAACGGTGCAACCAACTCTGTGCAACCAACCAACTGTCCAACCACCTCTCCTTTTACTTCCGTGCGCGCCTTTTTATAGCGCCTCCGGCGTTCAGGACACGCCCATCGGGGTGCTCACCTCGGCCCTGGTTGGTCGCGCGACCCTCGGGCTCCGCCCTGGATGACGACGGGCGGGCACGCCCCTCCTCCCCTCTGACGAGGTGGAGACACGCCTTTCTTCCCTGACTCGAGCCTCGTGGTCAATGGCGGTTATTGGAGGGGAGGTAATATTGGCAATCGAGGCTCGGCAATGACGAGAGGGGATGTAATATGGGATGGAGATTTTGGGGATGGGAAGGAAAGGGGATCTATTCTCTTTCACTGGTGCAATGGAGTATTTCAATTAATGGAAGACACAGCCTTACGCTAATACACATAATAAGGATATAACTGTCAAAAGAAAGGATATATCGTGTCCTGCATGTATGTTTTTCTATGGACTAACTACGGGAACGCCCTTTGACCTTTATACAACCACAACGGAGGGAGGAGGGGTGATATTTTACAACAACCTTTTACAACAACATTTTACCACAACAACAAAATAAAAAAACATTCTCATATCCACAACACTGCACCCTCCTCCCCTTAGGCACGTCCCGGGCCTATTACTTTTACCTTAGTGTGGCACGTAGGTGTAGTTCCCTCTACTTTTAACCTGACCCTGAGTGCGACAGTTTTAAAACATAAATAAATGTGTCCCGCTGCTCCATTGCACCCTGCCTAACAGACTTACGCCCACAGTTAACCGAATTGCGGAATGGTCTTCAAACTACACACTGACGGTGGGAAGCATTATTTACAATTGACGCTATTTTTATTTACAAAACTAACCCAGGACCTGTAATTGTTCTTTCTGGGGGGAGGACAGTCTGCTCTGCATCAATGCACCATTAAAGCACCCAAAAACGCACCAATACACACCCAAGCACCAATCGGTGCAGTCACCATAGTTCATCAGTGTTCCATAAAAATAAACCAACAACCCCTAACCCTGCAGGTGATCTCTTGCTCTTCGGCTCCCTCTGCTGGTTATTATTATTTCTTCCAGTTGTTGTCATTTTCATTTGCTTTGCTTACTGGCGGCCTATTTGCAATAAAGCTTGCCCAAACGTGTCCATTTTATTTATCTTTATTTATGGCCCACAGGGCCGACTACGTGTGGTTCACCTGTGGGGCATCGGTGCCCTGTGGCCAAGGTCCGCCAGCAAGATTTCGGGCCCTCATGGCCGGTTCCAGCAGAGGGGCCATGCCCCAACCCATGGGGTCCATAAGTGGTGCTCGGCCACTGACATGTGGTCCATAATGTGGTGCATCGATGCAGACAGCTGGTTCTGGGAATTTCGGGCGCACAATGGCCGACCCACGCACGCTCCCCTCGGCGCCCAACGGCGCTCAGGTCCTCATGTGGGAGACAAAAGAAAGACAATTGAGCGAGGGGTAAGGTCACAAGGGTACACGTCAAAAAGGCAATGCAAGGCGAAATGCGTACGGAGGGCGAAGTGAGAAAGCTCGTCCCTACCGTACGTCACCCCCCTGTTACCTAGCCCACCCTTGCCCTTACCCCATATGTACAAAACCTACACATTACCAATTCGTCACTACTGTCACGTCTTCCCCATATTTCCCCTATACCAAATTCGTCTCCACAATCCCTCTACTTCAAAATTTGCCATCACCAATTCATCATCAATCCTCATAAGGAGGGAGAGATGGAATTACGCACAATGTCACACCCACGTCATGATGCGTCTCACAATCCAAACATTTGCATCATAAAAATAATTAAACCATGGCATGGTGTGGAGTACCTGTCACCTCAGGTGAGTGGATGCAGATGGTGCGAGGAGACTTCATCCTAACTACTTTCTAAATGACATTAACACACTTTACACTACCCGGGGTCTTTCTCCGGCCAAACCATTGGCCCTCTTACACTATGGGTTCTAAAAACCAATTCCCATTGGCCAAACTGTGGTGCTTTTCAATTTGGGGTCTCACTCCCCCGATTCATCTCCCGGTGCCCTCGCACAATTTCTGGGCTGTGGCGTGTACCTCTCCCAGTGGGTCTACCCACCTGCACACCTCCACCACTGCAGTTGCCACCCGAGCTTACCTAGCTCCTCACCCTAACCTATCTAACTGGGGCAGGCCCCTCCTGGCTCTGTCACCCCACTCGGTGCCCTCTGGCACTGGGCTACCCGGGTCCGTCCTCCGGATCCTCGGGCCCCATCCACAACAACTACTACCGGCTCCCAGAGCCCACCTGCGGCCTCACCTGGCCGACATCCTCACAGTGGTGGAGCGCCCAACCAACTACACACACTAACAGGCTACACGCCCAGCCATTTCCACAACACTAATGCACCCATCCACAGACCATTCTTTCACCCGCACCACAGATGCCAATATCCAACCACAATTTACCTGTACCCTCTACCTAACACTTACACTACCCGCCCCGGGTATCCGTGATGGGGGTCCACTCTTCCCCCATTCACACCTTCGCACCATCCACTCCACTCCACAATTTCCACCATTCTCACTCCACGACCATCCATTCCAATACTCCAGATATTCCACACTACCATTTATTCCACACAGCCACATACACCTGTTGTTGCACACCTGTGCCCTCACACCTGGTGCCACCTGCACCCTCCTTTCTTCCTGGACCATTTGGTCAACACCACACGCAATCACCACTACTCCCTCATACACTGCTCCACACACCTGTTCAGTTGCACACCTGTGCAATCACACCTGTTCCATTCTCACCTGTTCAATCACACCTGTTCAATCCTCACACACACGGCATCATCTCAGCTAACTACTCCCCTCTGAAACTTGCGCTTCCCAGTCGTCCCTTTAAACTATTGCGCTCCCACGTCATTATAATCCACACTAATCTACCTGCGTCCCCACTACAGGTATCAGTCACTACTAAACTTAACGTTACCTAATGTCAATCTTCGCTAGATCCCTACACACCATATCCTAACCCACCCGGGCTAGTTTTCACTGCCATACACCCCATAAGCTATTGCTCCTTTGCCCCACTGTGAGGGATGGTGGATTTGCCATCCCACCACATCGGGGGTCTCTCTATCAATTTGGCACACCAAATTCCAACCAATTCAAAAATTTTCCATTTACTGCCAATTCTACCCACTATTATTAATTTCGTATCAAATCACTACCATCATCATCCGTCTACTTATTACATCCTCTCGGTGCGCCATGACATCATTAAACTCGGCTTCGCAAAGCCGAGCAATGAATTCGGGTGGTTTGGTTGCCTGCAGGTTGAATCCGTCCGGCTTTCGGTTCAAGGGAGGTGGTTTGGTTGGACCGAGATTCCACGCACCATCTCGGCGCGGCACCTTGCGGTCCCGGGCCCGATGGCTCCATCTCCCCCGGTCGGAACCCCGTCCCCACGAGGGGGCACCGTTCCGCTTCCTCCCACTCGCCCTCGAACCGGACCGGTCGCCTCGCCCGACAAAGCCCGGACTCGACCGTGCGGGGCGGGGCCAAGCCCGAATCGGCAACGACGCTTCGAAGAGAAACGACGCAGCTTCGATCGACGCCGGGCCTCGCACCCAACCAAGCACCCCTCGCACCGAGTGCTCGCATCGGCTATCCGTCGCTCTAACCACTAAACCGGTTACCATCGACGCTTCACTTGCATGCTTACAAGCATACGCTACCCCTTTCACCCTCACAAAACCTGGCGTTCCAACGCCGTCCGTACATTCCACCAACGCTCTCTCTGTTACACACCACACCTCTTGCGCACACTTCGGTCCACACCTCTCCTCCGTTACGTCCTCCGTAACACTCACCATGGGCGTGCACTTCGTATTGCTCTCACTCCCTGTGTCACACCCCGTACACACCGACGTGCATTCTCGCTCGCACTCGGTTTCACTCCCACACTTTATAACACACCCACTCGCCGACGCACACTTTTTCCTCCCACGCGTGCCATTTCCACTCACTCGGGACCCTTCACCAACGCCCGGGTGCTTCCTCGATCCCAAGCGCGCGAAAATTCTTTTGTCGCTAAACATCCTCTTACAAAATCTACCCGCACAATATACAGCACGACTCACCTGGGGGATCCTTTTCTCCATGCGAACCTGCAAACTTCCATTCGGGTTAAGCACAGCATCGTGATGTGAGCAGGGACTTTGTACATAATCCATTTCTCCCTGCAATTCCCGGGTTACCTCCGTCATCTCTTCAATTTTAATTCCCGCTACTGCTTTTTCTTTATTCACCTCGGCGACCGTTGGCTTTAATAAAACACCCTCCTCTACCTCAGCGGTCGCCGGCTTTTCCCAACACCGTGTCGCGATTTCTACCCCCGTCATTGTACCCGTGCTTTTCTCCGCTTCGCTCAACCAGCGCTTTTCGACTCGCGTTACCTCGTCGTGCACCCCTGGGACCCTTTCGCCCAACTTGCGGTCTCTGTCCCTCTGCTCCCTTTCCTCCCTATCGGCCCTCATTCCGTTTATTGTTGCTTCAATTTTATTACTCAATCTCTCCCCCTCTATTCTCAGCATCTCGGTGAATTGCGCCATGAAGTCCCCCACATCAAAGCCCGCTGGTAGTGGTACGGTCACGGGCGCGGCAAAATTTGGTGCCGCTACACCCACATGCGTGAGGACGCCATTTTGTGCACCTGATACACCCTCAACCACACCTTCTTTACTCTCCTCCACCATTTTTTTTCCTAAGTCCTGGGTCGATTCTACCCCGTCTATCTCTCCCACCGGCATCCCGTCGCCTTGAACAGCCATGGCGCGATTTCCACAAAATTCAGGTTTTGTAAAACAAAACAAATTTCGGCCGCTCCAAATTTTAACCAAATTTTTTTTTTTCCTCTATTCGTTTTTTTTAAAAATTTGGTCGGGCCTCGAATCCCACTCCCAGACACCAATTGTTATAGTACTAACACAATTGGTGTCCAAAATTTGGGCTAAATAAATTTAGTCCCAGGTTCGAATCCCATCTCCTGACTACCAATTGTTATAGATCGCGGTTAGATGTTATAGACCGAGCGGTGGTGTAAGACCGCGACCTAACAAAACTCACCCGATTCACCCAGAACTTTGGCCGTATCGCACCGTAGCTGCTCAATGAGGGAAAAGACAAAAACGACGCAATGCAAGAGGAAAAGGAATTAAAACGAGAAGACGTACAGACGAGTAATGGGGTTTATTATTTACACACACAAGCAAAAAGGAGCAATCAAGTTTATTTACAACACATAAGACGCAGGTGACACAGTGCAAATACTAGCTTATCTACAGGCTTAACTTATCCCATGACAGAACAAACAAAAGACACTGACTCACGCGGGGAATTGCAGGAATCGCAGGATGTGGATGGCTGGAGGGAGAGGGAAGTCCAAGGGGGGTCATGCAGCACGATCGGCGCGTTTAGCAGCCGCCGTTCCTTTTCGGCCCTGCTCCAAACCGCCGCCCAGGCCCCAAGCGGCTGCCGGGTGTCGCTGCTGCTCCCGCCTCCACTTGCCTTGCCAGGCCTTGTCCCACTCGTCTGGTCCAAACCCTCCACTCTTTCTTGGTCCCTCACTCTGACCACCGACTCCTCACCGCAACCAACTCTGTGCAACCAACTCTGACCAACGGTGCAACCAACCCTGACCAACGGTGCAACCAACTCTGTGCAACCAACCAACTGTCCAACCACCTCTCCTTTTACTTCCGTGCGCGCCTTTTTATAGCGCCTCCGGCGGTTAAGCCGCCGGCGTTCAGGACACGCCCATCGGGGTGCTCACCTCGGCCCTGGTTGGTCGCGCGACCCTCGGGCTCCGCCCTGGATGACGACGGGCGGGCACGCCCCTCCTCCCCTCTGACGAGGTGGAGACACGCCTTTCTTCCCTGACTCGAGCCTCGTGGTCAATGGCGGTTATTGGAGGGGAGGTAATATTGGCAATCGAGGCTCGGCAATGACGAGAGGGGATGTAATATGGGATGGAGATTTTGGGGATGGGAAGGAAAGGGGATCTATTCTCTTTCACTGGTGCAATGGAGTATTTCAATTAATGGAAGACACAGCCTTACGCTAATACACATAATAAGGATATAACTGTCAAAAGAAAGGATATATCGTGTCCTGCATGTATGTTTTTCTATGGACTAACTACGGGAACGCCCTTTGACCTTTATACAACCACAACGGAGGGAGGAGGGGTGATATTTTACAACAACCTTTTACAACAACATTTTACCACAACAACAAAATAAAAAAACATTCTCATATCCACAACAATATATATATATATATATATATAAATATATATATATATATATTGTCACGCAACCGCGATTAACACCACAGTTGCGGATGGCCAATTGCGAGGCTTTAACTCCCGAGGCGAAAACAATGCGGATGCGGATTCCAAATCAAACACTTAAAGTTAAACGCGCGGAATGGCAGACACAGCAAACCTCCGCCACCTTATCTATTAAAATCAAACACCCAGGAAACTGCGTTCAGATATATACAGAAAATAATACAAGGATTTATTAATGAAAAGTAAAGACAGTGAAAAAGCCCGCGCCGGTAATAACTCTAATCAGAAGCCTAAATTGGGATCCCACACACAACAGATACCAAACACGATACGAGGGAGATTATGAATTACAAAAGAAACACGTCACGTCGTGTACAGTGCACGCGGAGCCCGGGCTTATCTGTCTCTGTCGTCTTCTTGTAATACGGCCGCGCTCAGCCGCCACCAGGCCTTCTCCAAGCTCCGAGCCTCTCGCCGCCCACGAGGTCGGTGCACCAATCTCCAAGGCACCCAACGCAGGCCAGCGGCTCCACCCAAGATCGATCCCCACACGAAGCACGAAAAGACAGGAACGGGGAGAACGCAGGTGTGACTGCACGTCTCGTCCTTCCAACTCGCTCCGGGACTGGTCTCAACTGAAGTGAACTCTCTGCGGGAGTGCTGGCAGCCAACTCTTCTGCAGAGCTCTTCTCAACTGCTGCGCAACTCAGAGCATCAACCACAAGAGACCAAAAGCTGCACTGCCAGACGCCAGAGAGGCAAGAGAACCAGAGCGAAGAGAGCGTTCGGCGTCCTCGCTGGTGATGTCACGTCCCTTGGTGCGCAACCCAATCAGTGCCCTCCACCGAATCACAGGCCTGTAGTGTTGTGATAGCGCGTGGCACTCGAGGCCCAGCGGAGGTGTAGCTGGCTGCGGCCATCATCGGCAGTGTCCTGGCCTGGTTTCCTGTCCGTTTGTTCCGAAGTCATTGTCAGGGAAAGGAATTATTTAATGTTGCGCTAGTGACCTATCTAATGTTTATGTGGTCTGCAGTGCCATAATGGACAAAGGTTTGACTACTAGGTGAGACTCACAGGGGCGTTACCTTTAATCCCTCACTACTTAACACTCGAATCTCCAGGTAGATCCACAATCATACATCTTACCCCGACAAACGCCTCAACATCAAGAACTTATTACATGTAGAGTCCCTGTCACGACAGTCGAATACCTACCTATACAGATCTACCTAGCTCTAGATGTTGCTCTACCAAATTCACAACACAGCCTCCCCCCTGGAACCGTGGCTCCTGCAAGGTTCACCGCAGGCGCTACCATTCCAGCCTTAACACTTACTGTCACACACTTAATTAACCTATGAAATAAATCAGGAAGGGCTGTGGGAAGTGAGTCGGACTACCTACCTACACTTCCGTAACATGCTAAACCCCTTAACCATCATGCAAGTATGTACATTTTCTTCATTGTTCCTGCGGAGGGAGGAACAAACAACACACCAAAACTCCTACCTTATCCACAAACTTAACCATCTTACAAAAACTCAAAACTCTAACCCTTGTAGATACCCTGGTCTACAGACCGTGTCCCCCGGTGGATGCCACAAGACACAACCTTACCTGCGGGGCCATTCCAATGCACCCCCTCAATTTCCACGGGCCCTGTCCAGATGTTGCAGGTGAGTGACATGGCTCGGTGGATTTCGCCCACATTCATGCAACACAGACCCCTTAACCGCTCATCCTCATTCCAAAAATCATCAAGGCATTTCAAAAGTCAACAAAGCACTTATTTCAATACACCCCCCTGCAGGACCATGGCATTGATGTCATTCGCGTGTGTGTGCATTCCTCAACTAGGCAGCGGGGAGGTACCGCACAAAAAGATGGTGGGGGCGCATCAGGCTGTGGTGCCCGCAGTCCCAAAGCAAGTCAACCGACTTACAAGTTCATTGCCCCCCCCCCCCCCCTTTACCTCTTGGCCCCGTGACAGCCCAACAGCCCCTTTCCGCCGTTACCTCGCCGGTGAGGGTCTCCACACACACCAGGCTCCTTGCTTCCGCGCAGCAACACGGGTCACCGGGGGACTTCCTCACCCCGCGGCGCCCAACCAGACCCTCCACCAACGAGCTCCAATTTCCAGTTACCACCGGCTGCCAGGGGTAATTGCCGCAGAGGGGGGCCCGCAGGCATCGCTCCTCAGAGCTTGCTCTGTACCTGCGGACACACACACCTTCCCCACCCACAAGACCCCAAAACACACTTCCTCCCCCGCTGCCATTCAATTCTCCACACAACTCAGCACAATTCATAGATGATGGTAGTACAAAAGGTGTTTCAAAGTTTGCCATGGCCTGCTACATGTGAAATCCCATTCACAGTTCAAATCATTGAATCATTACACATTTCCATTTTCAAAACGCATTTCAAAACTCAATAATCACCACTCGCTCATATTTTTCCAACCTCACGACCACATCAAAACACATAACCACAACACAAAAACATACGCCACCCAAAAGACACTGTGTGGCCCCCATTCCATCCCCTCACCGGCCATGTCATCACTCTCACCCGCCTCCCAACTCCAAATTACATGTCCCCAATCTCCAAAGCAAGTCCTGAAGCCTGGGACAGTACTCCTTAAAACACTCACCTCAAGTGCAGGTAGTTACAGGTTGGTCAGGTCCAAAGTGCAATCCACCCATACAATTCCCAAAATTTCACATTGGGCCTACCAAATACTTCCAAATTTCTCTTTTGTCCCCACTACACTGGCAGGTATGTGGATCCACATCCAATGGTGATCATCGCTACACAACTACCTGTGGCCACGACAGCTCTGCACCTCTACCGTGCAAGGGTCACCGGGACAAGGTGAGCAGTCAAAATGCCAACATGGCCCACGAGTGTCCATAAGGGTGCAACCCACATTCCATCCTTCGGCCCCCTTGCGAGGAACACAGCTGCACCAGCCCCAGCTGGCCAATGTGGTGAGCACTTGCTGCCACAACACACACTACCGCACACACAACCTCGGTCCTGGGGGGCACGGTCACAGTGCGTGGCATCCCTACAGCCATGTCCCCTGCACCTCCCCATCATCCCCCAGTCCGACTACAGAACTGCAGCCCCCCAGTGCTCACCCACACTTGACCACACCAAGGTCCAGTCAACAGCCATGCTCCACCAGGAGACCCACCCAGAAGACATGGTCCACACACCTCCGACACGCACAGCACCACGTTGACCCTCAGGCTACACAACTACATCCCCATAACCCCGCGTCCCAAATATCAGCACAGTTGCCCCCGCAACCAGTTGAAGCTGTGTCCTGCGACCTTATTAATTTTATCACAGCCTCCAACACTTTGGTCTACACACCTGGATCAATAATGGCGTCACTGTACAGTGTCCACCATGACATTTCAAAATCCACCCTTAAATTTCCATCTAACCCACAGATTACCCATGCCAAACATTTTTCACATTTCACTAACCTCTCCAAAGAAAGATGCTTTGCCATACACATGCCAGCCGAGCATGGCCCATATGCTCGGCTCGTTACACATCTCCCGATTCACATCCCCATGGCTCTCTTCCCAACCCGAGAGTCCATAAATCATAACGGAGCATCTGTGGAAGGTCACTCACACCATCACGTTCCACAGATGCCCCAATGGTTGTCCGGCAGGCTGTCTCATTCCCTGTCCATTCGGTTTGACCCGCGTCCATCGACCAACACGGCATGGCAGGTCATCACATGCCGGTTGTCCCAAAGTCTCAGGGAGAGGGTGTCAGGTCGCATGCCCGGGTGGTCACTACATCAGGCCCAAGTTGGCCGTCCGCAGTGCCACCACCAGAGCACGACCCACAACACCTCCCCCTAGTGGTCCTCAATATTTGCCATCCCAGGCTTGAGAAACCACCTCGGACCCCCCTGGAGGTCTTAACCCCCACCAGGGTCCGGTGACCCTGCCGGCCCGAGCCACCGGCTCGGACGGCGCCCCGACGGACAAGGGACGCCACAATCCACCAGACCCCTCGTGGGACCCAGGTCGTACCTCGACACCCAAGGCTGGACCCCACGTCCAAATCTCACCATCACAGCCCCCTAGCTGGCTGGCATACCCAAATTTTGAAGGGGGCAACTTTTGCCCGGGGCCATCACCCATGACCTCTCCATGTCCAAATCCCGCAGCCCGGGGACCAATCCCCACCATGGCTGCTCCAAATCAATTTCCCATTGTAATTTTATTTTAAATTTTATTTTACAAATTTTCATTCCCACTGCCAAACCGCAGCTGCAGGGAACAACCTCTGCCCCCGGTTGTTCTGCCCCTCCCTGCAGTGATCCAAATTCCCTACAGGGACCAAATCTCCAGAAGCTCTATCTCCCGATCCTCCAAGATCCAAATCCAGCCCGGAGCCAACACACTCCCCCAACTGGTTGTCCAATTTTGGAGCCTCTGTTTCCAAATAGCAGTGTACGGTGAGCGTCCCCTCGGTCATTCCAACCACCTCCTTGGACCAACTCACCTCATCACCCAGGCTCCTTTGGGCCTGAACAAGCTCTACCTCCATGGGACTGTCACAGGTCTCCAACCGCTGGATCAAATCATCCTCATCCTCATCCTCATTATTTCCACAAATCATTCCTGGCCCCACCAGGCTTTGATCAATATCCCCAATAAATACCCGGTCCGGCTCCATTGCACGGACCCCCAAAAACTCTACCCCCTCTTGCTCCGCACCACCGCCCTGGTGCTGCACAATTCCAAATTCATCCCCCGGTTGGGGTGTTGTGACATCCACACGGTCCCGATAAACAACCAGGCCAGAATGTGGGAAACATTCCCCATTACAATTTTGGCACTCCACGCTCGCCTGTTGGCATTCCCCATCTACCTGTTCACATGCCACAATCAGGTCTTCCCCATTTACATGTGGGCACTCCACGCTCACCTGTGCACATTCCCCGTTTACCTGTGGACACTCCACATTTACCTGCAGGCATTCCCCATCTACCTGTACACATTCCCCATCAACCTGTGCACCTGCGGTCTCCCCATTTACTTCAATTGCCATCCCCTGTGCAATTCCAAATTTTGCCATTCCCGGGGCAATTCCCTGCTCGTGAGCAACATGCACATCTGCATGGGCCGTACTCTCTCCTGTTCCCAATTTAGCTTCCCCCTCTTCAGATTCAATTTTTGCCACCTTTGGCTTCTCCTGTGCCCCGACAGCACCATTCGTTCGTCCTTCCTTCAATTTACTCGTTTGTTCCTTCATTTTGTTAATCATTCGGTCCATCTGCTCAATCTGAGCATCCCTTTCCTCATTCAGTCGTTCATAGTGGGCCTTCAATAGATTGAATATGGTCTAGTAAGTTATAGGAGCCGTCTCTCCGGCGGGGGAAGTTCCAACGCTATCCTCCATTTCCCTTATTTCCGTCTCACTCCCTACGCTGACGGAAACTTCGCTATGCATCTCCATTCCGTCGACCTCCGACATCCGCTTTTTGGAAGGTCGTTCCCCGCGCGCGTATTTATTCTAATTCCAGAAAAACACAATTTAAATTTGTCGAAGACGCGATATAGCGCTCCGTATGCCCAATTGATTATTAAATTTCTCCGCCTCGCCTATAAAAATTTTGCGTTCGAACGTCGGGCGCAATGTACGCCCGACCGTGTCGATGTCTCGCCGCGGACAAAAAAATTTGTCCGACGGGTTCGAATCCGACACTCCTGACACCACTTGTCACGCAACCGCGATTAACACCACAGTTGCGGATGGCCAATTGCGAGGCTTTAACTCCCGAGGCGAAAACAATGCGGATGCGGATTCCAAATCAAACACTTAAAGTTAAACGCACGGAATGGCGGACACAGCAAAGCTCCGCCGCCTTATCTATTAAAATCAAACACCCAGGAAACTGCGTTCAGATATATACAGAAAATAATACAAGGATTTATTAATGAAAAGTAAAGACAGTGAAAAAGCCCACGCCGGTAATAACTCTAATCAGAAGCCTAAATTGGGATCCCACACACAACAGATACCAAACACGATACGAGGGAGATTATGAATTACAAAAGAAACACGTCACGTCATGTACAGTGCACGCGGTGCCCGGGCTTATCTGTCTCTGTCGTCTTCTTGTAATACGGCCGCACTCAGCCGCCACCAGGCCTTCTCCAAGCTCCGAGCCTCTCGCCGCCCACGAGGTCGGTGCACCAATCTCCAAGGCACCCAACGCAGGCCAGCGGCTCCACCCAAGATCGATCCCCACACGAAGCACGAAAAGACAGGAACGGGGAGAACGCAGGTGTGACTGCACGTCTCGTCCTTCCAACTCGCTCCAGGACTGGTCTCAACTCAACTCCTCCGGCTCAACTGAAGTGAACTCTCTGCGGGAGTGCTGGCAGCCAACTCTTCTGCAGAGCTCTTCTCAACTGCTGCGCAGCTAAGAGCATCAACCACAAGAGACCAAAAGCTGCACTGCCAGACGCCAGAGAGGCAAGAGAACCAGAGCGAAGAGAGCGTTCGGCATCCTCGCTGGTGACGTCACGTCCCTTGGTGCGCCACCCAATCAGTGCCCTCCACCGAATCACAGGCCTGTAGTGTTGTGATAGCGCGTGGCACTCGAGGCCCAGCGGAGGTGTAGCTGGCTGCGGCCATCATCGGCAGTGTCCTGGCCTGGTTTCCTGTCCGTTTGTTCCGAAGTCATTGTCAGGGAAAGGAATTATTTAATGTTGCGCTAGTGACCTATCTAATGTTTATGTGGTCTGCAGTGCCATAATGGACAAAGGTTTGACTACTAGGTGAGACTCACAGGGGCGTTACCTTTAATCCCTCACTACTTAACACTCGAATCTCCAGGTAGATCCACAATCATACATCTTACCCCGACAAACGCCTCAACATCAAGAACTTATTACATGTAGAGTCCCTGTCACGACAGTCGAATACCTACCTATACAGATTTACCTAGCTCTAGATGTTGCTCTACCAAATTCATAACAATATATATATATATATATATATATATATATATATTGTTACGGACGCGGTTTAGATGTTATTTACCGAGCGGTGGTATTGCCGCGACCTAACAGTTCCCCCGATTCTTCCCCAACTCACCCGATTCACCCAGACATTGGCCAAATCGCGCTATGCCAAATCAATGATAGAAAGGACACGACGACTGGGAAAGAGGAAACGACGCAAGGGGTACAGTTCTCAAGACCTCCGGAGGAGGGTATAATTACAGTGGTGGAGAAAAGGGGGTAGATTACACGGCAGAGTGAGGTAAAAGACACAGAAGAGATGGCCACTTAAATACAATCTTATCTATTCCCGGACAGACCACAGACAAACGGAACAAGGCTGACTTACACAGGGATTGATGGCAGGGAGGGACAGGTAGTTCGATGGCACAAGGTGCACCTTGGCTCGGGGACAGGATAAAGCACGGTCCAGTCCAGAAGATGCGGGGAGGCCTCACAGCGCTCGGAGGGTACGTCTTGCTTGCTCCAAGCTCAGCGCGCATCTGACGTCACCTCCCTCTCCCTGCGCATGCTCAGCGGGGAGTGACACGCCCTCGGCTGGTTGGCTCCGCCCCACTGGGGCCGGTCCGCCGCTTCCATTGGGTGCGGGGGTTACCGGGCTCCGCCCTTGACGAGGAGCTGACAGGGAGCCCCTATTTGGTAACCCCGTCGAGCACATGTTCGATGGCGGCTCGTTGGGGAGGCCTGGTGCCCTCCCAACACCCCCTACCAACGAAGCCGGAGTGAGGACGCGCACTCCCCGCGCCCGCCGCTACCGTTGCTGTTGTTGTTGTTGTTGTTGTTGTTGCTGAACCGTGAGGAAGAGCTGCGGGGAGGTATTGGGAGGTCCTAAACTTCCTAACGGTGCCATACAATCACATTCTGGTGCAACGAAGGGTCAGAATTAATGGAAACGAGTCCTTAACTGACATAGACTAAGAATAACTAGCAAGATGTCCTATAGTTGTCTTACATGAGATGCGGTGAACCTGGGCACGACATTTAATGGGGGAAATAGGGGGAGGTCGGGTCTACAGAGTGTTGTTTACAGAAAATGGGACAAGGGAATGGGGGATTGGGGATAGTTGGGAAGTATTGAGGAAATAGGGGAATATTTACAAGCGGATATGGATGGATGCAAATCCCATATCCGCAACAATATATATATATATATATATATATATATATATATATATATATATATATATATGCCATTCATTCATGTTGGCTTAGCCTGGTGTTGGCTTAGACCCCCTTTACACAGGGCTGCGACCTTTGTGCCACCTTTGAACGACCAAAAAATGGCCAGGACGCTCAATGGTCACCTAAACCCAGAAAATCCTGTATTTATGTAACTGCTCCAGCGATCCTTGTGCCTCCCTTGAACCGCCAAAAATGCAATTTTCGGGCATTTTCATGGCGATCTACGAGCGACCTGTGCGTCCACTGCACCACCTGCCTGCTTCCCCTGTGCAACCTACGGCAACCAACGCGATTAGAAGCTACATAGGCGACCCCCGAGCAATGTTTGGGCAACCATTGAGCCTCCTCTGTGCCATCATCGGCGACCAACGGCAACTAACGGCAACTAACGGCGACCACTGGGCGACCATTCAGCCATGCTTCGGCCTCCTAGGCGACCCTTGAGCATTGTTTGGGCGATCCCTGGCGACTGCTGGGCAACCTGGAGTGCCTGGGTATATATATATGCCCTGATTCTGGCGCTTTTCCATCAGTTTCATCCTAGCTGCCAAAGTGAGAACATCTCCAGAAGATAAAGATTTTGGGATGAACAACCAACTCCTCTTGCATACTGCCATCTTACAAGGTCACCAAGCACTGCTGGTGAACCAGATGGCCATTGCTGTCCTAAGAAGAAGGATGAACAGGCACAGAAGAAGGAGACCACAAACCTGGTGGGTCCACCTCTGGCTGACACAAGAGAGAAGGTTACAATTTGGGGACTACAGCCAACTAATGGAAGAACTGTGGCGAGAAGATGAAGGGTCCTTCTACAATTACTTTCGAATGGAGCCAGCGATGTTCGATGAACTCCTCCAACGGGTTGGCCCAAGAATTACGAAACAAAATACCAATTGGAGAGCAAGTTTGGAACCTGGTCTGAAGCTAGCTGCGACCCTCTATTTATAGGCAGGCTGAGGAGGCACTAGGCCCTACAGGTGGCTCAAAGGAGGCAGAAGGGAGGCAAAAGCATCGCCCAGATTGACAGGAAAATTTGCAGCAGAACGCATCTATTACCTGGCGACCATTGGGCGACCACTGTGCCTCCATTCTACAACCACGGCAATGCTTGTGCCTCCCTTCTGCCTCCTTTGAGCCACCTTTGAGCAACCAACCTCCTCGGCGACCTTTGTGCGACTGTTTTGAACATGTTCAAAAATTTACGGCGACCATGGCGTCCATGGCGATGTCTGACCCTCCTGTGTACCACCTTTGAACGACCTAGGCAACCATTCTGCCTCCTTTGAGCCTCCAACGGCGACCTGGCAAATCTTATGGTCGCACAAGGGAGGCACAAAGGTCGCCATCCTGTGTAAAGGCCCCATTAGCGGCTAGGGTGCCAGCTTAGGATCCTAGGATCCTGGGTTCGAATCCCGGTCGATCGCTGAATTAACGCCAGGGGGGTTGACTCAGCCTGGCATCCTTCCGAGGTCGGCAAATTGAGTACCAGTTCACTGGTAATTCCCTGTTTGTCGTTAAAGGCGGCAAAAAGGGTTGGCGGCAGGAAGGGCATCCAGCCGTAAAACATTGCTTCAAAAAGGGGACCCAAAAAAACAACAACAACCACGGTCCCCGAAAAAGGCCAACCCCCGCTTGCGGGGAAAAATGGCCTCTAAAGGTGGTTTTTTTAATTATTATTCATGTCAGAGTGAGTTGAGAATGGGTAAAAGTCAACATATTGACAGTGGGATAGCAGTTGAACAAAACAAGCAAGGAGATGAACAAGCAAGAAAAAAGGTGTGACAGTGGAGGAGATGAAACACAGGATCCTACAAGTAAGAGGGTTAAGTCCTGGTGTTAATAGTGTGATTGAACCATCTCTGGAATGCAGTTCAACAAACAAGAGCAAGGATGAACCAAAGAGTGGAGATTATGCAATTATCCTGAATTTTAGGAGCTTTACCAGGTGGGGCTTTTAAAATTAAATAACTCGTTCGTCCTGAGGGAGTGGGGAAGGATTGGAGAGCTGAGAGAGCAAGCAGACGAAGCTAGACTGGAGAAGGGTGGTTTAAAAAAAAAAAAAATTAAAGCAGAGGCCACTAACCTGTGTGACATGAGAAAAAGCAGACCACATGCTTTGGTTTCATTACAGATGTCGATAACAGTTTTACATTCCACAGGTTGGTGGCATCTATTTTTTAACCACCCATCGTCCTCTGATTGAAATCCTCCAACTCATCGTAGTCCTTCCAGGATGCAGGTGTTCCAGAAATCTTTTGTAAAATTTCCAAAATCCTGCCGTACTGCTCACTTCCGCTCCTTTAATCCACCCCGTCTGCTTTTCTCTCTCGGAGTCTAGGACTTCAAGTTGGCAGGGCACGTACGTACCGATTAATTATAAAGTCTTTGGTGTGACTCAGCTGAGGTTTGAACAACCGACCTCCCAGACCCGGAGCAGACGATCAAACCATTACACCACCAAGTTTGGTCACAATCTTCTCACCCCATTCACCGTCTCCCAATCCACCTCTCCTATGAGCAGGTCACTCTTTGCTTTGCTCAGCATCCCTGTTCCTGTTCGTTCATTCCCTTCCATATTTGTTGTGTCAGCCTGTCACAATACCCAACTCTAACTATGTCTTCCCTACAATAATCATTACCTCGCTCTTTCTAGATTATGTGCCTAAAATAATTAATACTCAGAAGTTTCATTTTCAGTGTGACTAAAATTTAAAACTTCGACAGTTTCAATGCTCCGTAACATATGGTACATCAGATCGGATCGGAAAATGAAACAAATATGACCCATCGATAATTGCAGCAGACCTCAAGACTCGTGTTTTCTCCGACTCTCTGATCTCTCACCATTCATTCGTCCGGCTTCGGCCCAGGTCATTCCATCTTGAACATGATTGCCTCTTATCCTGGGCAGCAATGGATGGATGTCCTCAATTTCTTCTCCCACCCTATTTCACCCTCCCACACCAATGCACTTGATTCTACCTGATGCCCCACTTTGATGTTCCAAACTATTCGTTAATGGCATCCAGGGATTCACTCCAAGACTGGAGGTCAGATTTTCTGTCCACTCACAAGTAGTGGGTTTCTTTGGACAGAATTATGTTGCCTGCTCCACCCCGAGAGACCTGTGACTTGTGCCCTTATCCTGCTCTTGTTATACATCAATGACAGGCCTTCATGAATGGAATTTCCATTGTCCTATTTATTGCAGGTGACTGTGTGCAGGATAGTTCCTTCACCTGCGTTAAGCAGGCTGTGGAATAGCATCCCTCTCTGCCAATCTGGAAAAAATAAGTAACTGGTCATGTGCTTGGAGCATGTCTTTCAGTGCAAGACACATTCCCAACCTTCTCCCTCCAAAGCAATCCGCCAACATATTTGGTCAGCCAACTTGTCACGGTCTGTGACCTCTTCTGCTTCTCTTATCCCACCCTCTTACTCCACCTCCCACCCGAGTTTGACTTATGCGGTTTGACCTAAGATTTGAGAGCCTGTGATTGGCTGTGGGGGGCGGAAGAGAAACAGGATGGTGATGTGGGGGATGAGGTCGTTGCCGTCTTGAGGAGTGCTTTGGGCTTTTGACTTAGAAAGTTGCAACGAAGGGATTTCCCAATCAAGAGCTTGAATTCCTGACTGAGAAGTGAAAGATATTCGCATCACCTCGGATGGTGGGGGAAGTTGGGGACGGATTGACTGCTCCAGAAAATGAGGTAGCAACTGACAGGCTATGTTATAATTGTGTTATAAAGGAAATGTTGCGTTATAAGTGAAGAAATTTTGACTGGCATGAGACAAGGATGCATCCTGTACCCTACTTTGTTTAACATCTATCCTGAATACATCACGAGACTAGAACGGCACTCAGGAGAGTGCGTACCTCTGCCAGGCAGAACAGTTTACTTTTCTATCACATTGATAGACCGCATATGGATTTGGACCTGAACCAAAGTCTAATCAGTTTGTTCTTGTCACCTTGTCAACTCGTCCATCTAGTTTGTCATAACTCGTCCATAACTTTTTGAGATATCGTGCTCACAGATAGACAACCCGGCAGATGTGAAAACATAATCTTAGTCCACCTTCGGTGGCGGAGATAATGAGCCCTCAAGAACACGACTGGCGGCATTGTAGTCGATGGTAGAAAGATTAATAACATCAGATATGTGGACGACACAACTCTGCTCACAGTCTGATTAACCTTCTGTCGGAGCAAAAGAGCGTTAACGTCTTAAACGTCAGCTTCTTCTTGTTTCATACAGTGGTTATCACACCTCAATCAAAGTCCTGTTGATTCGATACACTCTACTACCTGACCGCCGATGCAGATCAACACTAGTCTTCACCAGCAAGACTAGTTCTTCGTTCTACATTATGCCACCGAGTCAGGTGACTATCATTCACCATCCCTACTCACAATTTTTACTCTCTTACTTGAAGGTTATCGTGTTTCTCCCCCTCCTACCTCTCCTCGTTCCCCTGCTCGATCTCCAATCACGTGTGTGTGTGTGTGTGTGTGTGTGTGTGTGTGTGTGTGTGTGTGTGTGTGTGTGTGTGTGTGTGTGTGTGTGTGTGTGTCCTTGCCGTAACTTTTAATATCATTTCAGCGATTGGCATCAAAATTTAAACAAAGCTTTATTATTACAATATGGAGAAGGCAAATGAACAAGCATTCTGAGTATTGCGCTGCAATACATGTCCCCTACCGGCAGTCTTGTGTATTGCACTGTGTGAATTATATAATTACCAACTCGCGGTCTGAAGTAACTCAGCTAAAAAATATCCGATTTGCACCAAATAAAGTTCATGAATGGTTGCACAGACCCCTACTTCTCACTAAAAGTGGAAACAGAATGTAAATTGGAGTTAAAACAAGGAATATTAACAGCTTTGACTTACCGCACTCCAAATTATAGTCCGGAAAACTGTTGGGGAAATTACCAAAGTTCAAAGTGCCATAACTTTGTCAAAAATGATCGAAACGTCGTGAAGTTCGAACTTGATCTGTAACTTATCATGAGGATTATGAAATCATTAGCATTAAGAGTTTAGAAAAAAAGTCTGGAAAACTGTTCTTTGCGTGACGGACTGACAGACGGAGGGACGGAGTACAAACCTATAGTCCCCTCCAGTGTACACCGGTAGGGGACTAATAATTTGGTCAAAAGGTCAGCATCACATAAAATCGTCAATTTTCATCCAATTGACCTGAAATTTCAATTTACAATTTGTATTTTGTCATCAAATTTTCAACAAAGCTTTATTATGATTATACGGAGAAGGTAATTTAATAATTGTCAAAAAGTCAAACGTCAGCATCACATAAAATCGTCAATTTTCCATCCGATTGAATTGAATTAAGAATTTGCATATTAGGCCACTGAATTGGTTAACCAATCAAAAGCTAGAAGCAGATTGGTTTTTTTTCGATCAAAAGGTCAAAGGTCAAGGTTGCGTAAAATAGCCAATTTTCACCCGATTGACCTGAAATTTAAAGAATTTGAATATTGTGACATTGAATTGGTTCACTAATAAAAAGATAGGAATCGATTGTTTTTTTTTTAGATCAAAAGGTCAAAGGTCAAGGATGCATAAAATCGTCAATTTTCACCCGATTGACCTGAAATTTTAAGAATTTACATATTGGGTCACTGAATTTGTTCAATGAAAAGCGAAAAGCTGATCATGTTATTTTTTTTAGATCTAAAGCTTAAAGGTCAATCTGCATAAATCATCAATTTTCATTTTGTATTTTTACCCTCGCCAGAGGAGAGGGTATTGCATTTGAGTCCCTTTGTTTGTTACTATTTGCAAGTATGCTGATTACTCCGGTTTGTGTGTGTGTGTGTGTGTGTGTTTGTTTGCATGTTTGTGTGTGTGTGTGTGTGTGTGTTTGCATGTTTGTGTGTGTGTGTGTGTGTGTGTGTGTGTGTGTGTGTGTGTGTGTGTGTGTGTGTGTGTGTGTGTGTGTGTGTGTGTGTGTGTGTGTGTGTGTGTTTGCATGTTTGTGTGTGTTCGTTTGTCTGTGCACTCACTTATACTTGCCTACAGGTCACAATTTGAAACCGATCTTCACGAAACTTCACCAAATGGTAGAGTTCATGGTCCGATATTTGAGGTCAAAAGGTCAACATAGGCCAAAGGTCAACCGCTTTTTTCAAATTTCTAAAATCCTCAATTTTAATCTGATTGACTTGTAATTTGAATGGGATTTACATATAAGCTAACTCAATTCAACCACCAACTATTTTTGAGATCAACTTAGGCCAAAAAGTCAACATAGGCCAAAGGTCAACCACTTTTTTGGAATTTCTAAAATCCTCAATTTTCATCCAAGTGACTTGAAATTTGAAAAGGATTTACATATAAGCTTAATGAAACCAACCAACTATTTTTGATATAAACTTGTCATAAGGTCAACTGCTTTTTTGAAACTTCTAAAATCCTCAATTTTCATCCGATTGACTTGTAATCTGTATCTGATTTGCATATCAGCTTACTGAAACCAACCACCAACTATTTTTGAGGTCAACATAGGCCAAATTTCTAAAATTGTCAATTTTCATCAGATCAACTTAAACTGTGAAGACGATTTGCATATCAGGTCACTGAATTCAACCACTAATTATTTTTGAGGTCAAAAGGATGCTCTACGAGTGCCATTCTACTTTGTTCTCTTTTGCCAAGTGTCGCTCTATGAGTGATTTTTTCCATTTGTTTGTTTGTCTGTTTGTTTGTTTGTCCGCACAGAATAAATATGATTTTCTCTGCAACCGTTGGCCCAATTGACAGGAAATTTTCACCATAGGTGCACCTCCACCTGTATAATTTTTTATGATAATTGTGATGTCATAGGTCACGTGGTATGTGCGCCATCTTGGAAAAACCGAAAAACCTTGCACCTCTATATCTCTGAAAGCGCTGCTTAGAAAATATTGGGATTCATCTCAATGTAAAGAACTCGCGGAATAACATATATTCATGATGATGTCATAGGTGCCTGCATTATGACGTCATAATTCGACAAGTACAAAACTTCATCCGATCAAGATGAAATTTCTTGAGCGTCACCTCGGGATAAATTGGTGGAGAAAAAAAAAATGATGACGTCATTGGTCATGTGGTTCAGCCGCCATATTTGTTTTAACACACAAGCCTTTAAAACCACCAAAAACAAGTCCCGATGAGGATCTGCAATCTCTGATTGCTCTTTCTTGTTTAAAACTGTTTTCGTTATTTTGAGCATACGGAAGAAGACGACGTACGAACACAAATGGATGCGGAAGGGCTTTGCATTTTCAGATGCTTTCTAGATCCCTAGTTTCTTGTGTCCAACTGTTTCCCCAATGTCACGTTGTCAGTTCATCGCCTCTTTTCCCCTCCATCACCTCGCTCTTCCATGAACCAGTGACGTCATCACATACAATGTATTATAATAGTAACACAATGGCAATTTTCATTCAATTTAGCATGAAGACGGTGAAAGGTACAAGTACCTTAACTATCGATTCAGAGGATACATTGCACAATCGGTGGGAAAATAAATATATAAATAAAACTTCGTACCTTCACAAAGTACAAAACAGTGCACACGTCACTCAGGTAATAATACCGACAAGAATACATAAACCGGTGGTTGTGGACTTGTGACGTTGTCTCGGTCTCTGTTCGGGCCGGTTTCATCGTCAGGATCCTATAAATACACTCCTCGCTCGAAGTGCGTTTATCAGTGAAATAGGAGGAAAGAACAACTTTTTACCTCACACGGGGACATTGCTGAACGTGGAGGTTGGGGGAGGAGAGGCGGGAAACGCGAAGAAGTAACCACAAAGATTCAGTACCTGTAACATGTGCAGGTAATGTAGCGCGCGTTTTAGCGTTGCGAAATAATGTACAAGTACCTCAGGTACAGGTATAAAAAGGTACACGTACCGGCGTGGCGAACGAGAACGCGCATTCGTCCCTGTGAACACGCTCTCCGGATGGTGGGACGCGGATGGTGGGCATGTACGGCACCAAGAGCTCCCAGATGTCGGCCATGGCGGTGTTCGCACGTCAGTCCTGCCCGCCGGCTCCGGGATGCCCAAAGCGACGGAGCGAGACTCGCGCACAAACACCACAACAACCGAGCCCCTCCTCCCCTCCACTACTCGTTCCCTCCTCCAACCACAAACTCCTTGCCCTTATACAGCTAGGGCAGTGAGATCCACACCTGTAAGGCGTCAGTCAAATATTACAAACATTCGCGCTGTCGTTTTTTCAAATGATAATTAATTAAAGGACGACAACAACACGTAAAAGTTATATATACAGCACAGTACATGAAGTACATGTTGCTGATGCTTATTACACCGCCTACAAGGACGATGGACAGCGGGTGCGAGATGCATCCGAAGCATTTTAGGTTTTTTGGTGGAGCAGGGAGATGCTGAAATACGAATTAATATTATTTATTTATTTTGTTTTACTAATTGATTAATTTATTACTAAAATACCGTGCAGCCAAATAATTTAATTAAAATACCAAAATTTACTAATTAATAATATTAATTAATTAAATGATCAATTTATTGCTAAAACTAAAATTAAAAAGTCCTAAAAACCCCCCTCCCCAATCATCCCACAAAGTCTCAACCACCTTCACCCCAACTCTTTCCTCTTCCCCTTTTTTACCTTCTTCAAATCAAGAAGGGCATCGATGACGTTAAGAGGTTAAAATGTAATCAAGAGGTTAAATTAATATTAAGATTAAATAATGATGAAACAACGTTAAATTCACAATCTCGTGAGACAAACATCCATAAACTTTTTTTTTCCTTTTTTGCGTCACAAACCTTCCTGGGAGTTCCCGAGCCTGAATCCACCTTCGTTGGTTTCATTGAAATCCATTAATCTGTTCTTAAGTTATAGCATGACAGACAGACACACGGCTCCTTTTATAATATAGACCAGCAAAATTTTTCTGGGCAACGCCAGGTCCCTCCTCCCACACAACCCCCGTCCCCCATCCCTCCGGACTCCCACCCTACTCCTTCCCCTCCCTCCTCTACCCTTTCCCTCACTCCTCCTTCCCTCCAGAGTCCCAGCCCACCTCCTCCATCCTCGACCTACCCTCCCTGCAGACCCCCACACCACCCTTACCCTCCCCCTTCCCGACTCCCACCCTCCCTTCGGACTCCCACTCCACCCCTCCTCTCCCTCCAGACTCCCACCCTACCCAACTCCCACCCCACCCTCCCGACTCCCACCCACCCTTCCACTTCCTCTGGACACATGCCCCACCCTTTCCCTCAATCCTCCTTCCCTCCAGAGTCCCAGCCCACCTCCTCCATCATTCCCACCCACCCCCTACCCTCCCTGCAAACCCCCACTCCACCTTCCTCTCCCCCTTCCCGACTCCCACTCCACCCTCCCTCTGGACTCCCATTCCACCCCTTCTTCCCTCCAGACCCCCACTCTACCCTTCCCCTCCCTCTTCCCACCGTTTCCCCTGCCTCCTCCAACACAGCCACCCACCTCGCCCCCTCCCCCCTCCCTCCGCATCCCCACCATTTCGCTCCCCCCTCCCACAAAGGTACCCAGCGTTCCCGGGATCTAACGTACATCTATTGGACAACCACAATGAAGCACATATTTGGAGACAAACATTTTATTTATCAAGCTGCAAAATATTTAACAGAAACATCAACAAAATGAATACAGTATATTATTGTAATGGTTTTGGGGAGACAATATGGAATGTTTTTCCATCAAGGGCCAGAACATACAGATCAAAATTGTTGTACTATTTTTGTTTTTTGAATAATTATCAACGACTCACTCGTGCATTTGAGAGGTCACTCTCCTCCTTCACCGATCTCACTTATCTTTGTAACGTCCTAATTAAGTTATTTTTCACATTTGATACCATATTTGATGATTGGAGCTCATCATATCACCAATTTGAGGAATCCACCATCCGGGTTGAAATCCGAAAATATTTGGCCTTTTTAAGAAGGAACGAGCGTCGCCACAGAGGCACAGGGCTTGTTTTAACTGAGGATAATAACCTGCCTCAACTTGAGTTGTTGCATTGTCGTGATTTACACCAGTCATAATACAAACATTTATTTTGTATAAATGTATTTGTAATATTGGTGAAATTATTAATTTGTAATGTAAAAAGTCCAAGTGGTCTAAAGCTCTAAATGATCAAGGGTCCAAGCTGGTCTAAATGTCTAAATGTATATTACAGGTCTTAGGGGTCTCAAGGGTCTTTAGATATTTGGGGTATTTTGGGTCTTCAGTGTCTTTTGGTTTTTTTTTAGGGTCTTTTTGATATTTTGGGTCCTCTGGGTCTTTAAGTATCTTTGGGGACTTCGGGGTATCTTGGGTCTTCGGGGTATCTTGGGTCTTCGGGGTATCTTGGGTCTTCTGGGCCTTTTGGGTCTTCAAGGTATTTTGTGTCTTTTAGATCTTTAGGTCATTTTGTGGCTTTGTGGTCTTTTGGGTTGTCGGGTTGTTTTGGGTCTTCAGGATCTTTTTCAACTTCAGGGTTTTTAAGGGTCTTTTGGTTCCTCTGGGTCTTTAAGGCTATTTTGGATCCTCTGGGTCTTTTGGATATTTTGGGTCTTCAGGGTCGTGGTGGTCTTAAGGGTCTTCAAAGGTTTAAGGGGTCTTGGCAGTCTAAAGGGTCTAAATGCATATTACAACAGTACGTAATTCATAGACAGGATGCAACTGACTTTCAAAGAGTACATAATTAATAGACATAATGACGCGGCTTCACAGAAGACAACAGACGGACAGCGTTTTTCGGTTTTGCATACGTTTCTCCTTTAAGGAATATAGTGTCTGTTGGTATCTCAGAAATCGATTTGGTGCCAATGACGTCACGGCATGACATAATCGATACTTCCATTTTTATTCAGGATTACCAAACGTGTATTTTCGCTTCGATGCTTTCCAGCTACTCAAATTAACTTACTTACCAAGTCTCTTTAACCAAGTGGAATTGTGATGGTCCGATTGAGTTACAGTTGCCTTCTATTTCGGGTCTTGGGCACAGCTGACGTCACCCACTGCAAACGAAATCTTTTCATGGATTTTTTTTTTTTAACCAGGGAGTCCAATTTCAAAAACTAGTTCCCAAAACCATTTTATTCCTATCGAAGGAAATGAAATCGTTGACCAAGTCAGGGTTATATACACTGTACACGTCTCACACATCGTGTTGCTCCTGTCCCACTCGAAGAGCCATGCACACCTTTACCGGTGCCATTCATATCCTCGACCAATCAGTTGTCAGAACATGTAAGGCTTGTCAAGAGAACCAACCTGAACAAAGGTGCGAGACTATGATAGCTCATGAGATACCAGCGGTACCATGGACAAAGGTGGCAAGTGATGTGTGTGAGCTACACGGGCAGACCTACCTCAAAACAATACAACACGCCAGGCATTTTAGGGCCATTTTCCCTGCTAGAGCGGGGGTTAGCCTTGCGGTCCCCATGACAATCTTCTCCATTTTGCCCTATTTTCTGCATCTCTCCTTGTTATAACCCCCTTGCCCGCATTTCTTCTTCTACCATCCTTAGCCAAGTCTTTCTCGGTCTTCCCCATCCTCTACTTCCTTCCACATTCATTTCCATCACTCTTCTCAACCAGTCACTTTCATCCTTCCTCAACACATGACCAAACCATCTCAACCTGTTCCTCTTCACAGCATCAATCACAGGCAATATTCCCATCATCTTTCGCAATTCATCATTTGTCTTCCTCTCTCTCTCAACGATACTCCGCACATCCACCGAACCATTCGCATTTCCACCCTTTGTTGCTGCTCTACGTTCATTACCCATGTCTCGCTCCCATAAATAATAATAATAATAATAATTCATTTATTTTGTATAGCGCTTTTCCAGAAGCCCAAAGGCGCTTTGACAGAGTGGAAAACATAATGCATAACAATACATGAAAACAACAATTGCAAAAAGACAAGAATCAAGAAAACAAACAGCAGCGATATACGGCATATATATAAGACAAGAATCAAAAAGACAAGACAAGAATCAATAGGGAAATATTTAAAGCAAAAGGAGGGAGAAGGAGAAGAGATAGTCAGGGGTTAAATGCTGTGGGTTGAATGTTGAATGCAGCGTTGAACAGGTGGGTCTTTAGTGATGTTTTGAATGTGGTGAGTGAGGAGGAGTCTCTGATGGTGTGAGGTAGTGAGTTCCAGAGGGTGGGAGCAGCGATGGAGAAGGCCCTGTCCCCCCAGGATCTGAATTTGGTCCGGATGGAGGGGGTCAGGAGGTTGGTACCAGCAGAGCGGAGGTTGCGGGTGGGAGTGTGTCTGGAGAGGAGGTCAGCCAGGTAGGATGGGGCCAGGTTATGAAGGGCTTTGTATGTCAAGAGGAGGATTTTGTACTGGATTCTCTGGGGGATGGGGAGCCAGTGAAGCTTGTAAAGGACGGGGGTGATGTGGTCACGGGTCCGGGAATGAGTGAGTAGACGGGCAGCGGAGTTCTGAATGTATTGGAGTTTATTGGTGATTTTTGAGGGTGAACCATAGAGGAGGCTATTGCAGTAGTCCAGACGGGAGGTGATGAAGGCGTGGATGAGGGTTTCTGCAGCCGTGGAGGAGAGGGATGAGCGGAGACGGGCAATGTTTTTCAGGTGAAAGAAGGCTGACTTTGTGATCTGTTTAGTGTATTTGTCGAAGGAAAGGGTTTGGTCAAAGATGACGCCAAGATTCCGGATGTGAGGGGAGGTGGATACTGGGATACCGTCGATGTTGAGGGCAAAGTTATGGGTGGATTTTGTGAGCGTTTTTGGGCCAATGATGATTATTTCAGATTTATCACAGTTAAGCTTGAGGAAGTTGATTTGAAGCCAGGATTTTATTTCAGTGATGCAGTTTGTCAGGATAGAGTGGGTGTCGGTGGAGACGGACTTGGTGGAGATGAAAAGCTGGATGTCATCGGCGAAGCAGTGGAATTGGAGACCATGACGGCGGATTAAGTGACCGAGCGGGGACAGGTAAAGGATGAAGAGGAGGGGGCCAAGAACTGAACCTTGGGGGACACCTTGGGGGAGGGGAGCAGTGGGGGATTTGCAGTTATTGATGGAGATGAACTGGCATCTGTCAGAGAGGTATGATTTAATCCAAGAGAGGGCAGTGCCGGTGACGTTAAAGGTGGATTCAAGTCGGGTGAGGAGGATAGTGTGATCGATGGTGTCAAAGGCAGCGCTGAGGTCGAGGAGGACGAGAATGTTGAGGTTGCCAGCGTCAGAGGAGAGGAGAAGGTCGTTGGTGATTTTGAGGAGAGCAGTTTCAGTACTGTGGTTGGAGCGGAATCCGGATTGGAATGTTTCATACAAGTTATTGGCAGAGAGATGATGTTTGAGTTGAGTGGCTACAGCGCGTTCCAAAACTTTTGACAGAAAGGGTAGGTTGGAGATGGGTCTGAAGTTGTTTAGGGTGTCAGGGTTTAGACCAGGTTTTTTTAGAATGGGGGTAACAGCAGCAATTTTGAGGGAAGGTGGGACGATGCCTGTAGACAGGGAGGAGTTTATTGTTGCAATGATAAGTGGAGAGAGAGCAGGGAGGGAGGCTTTGACAAAGCTGGAGGGGATGGGGTCAAGAGTGCAGGTGGCAGTTTTCATTCCTATGAGGAGTTCAGAGAGGTCAGTAGGAGAGATTGGGGAGAACCGAGACAGGGGATGGCAGGACAAGGGGGGGCAGGTGGTTGGAGGGGGAGCGGGTGCGGCGGTGGTCAAGCTGTTGTAGATGTTGTCAATTTTGCGTTGGAAGAAAGAGAGGAAGGAGATGCAGTTGTCTACTGTGAATGACTGGGTGGTGGTGTTCAGGGGGCGGAGGAGTTTGTTTATTGTCGAGAAGAGTGCTTTTGGGTTTCCGGAGCCAGAGTGGATAATTTGAGAGTAGTAGGCAGAGCGGGCGCGGGAGAGGGCATCTTTGTAGTGTTGTATGTGGTCCTTGTAGGCTTGGGAGTGAACTGTGAGACCCGTTTTATTGCGGAGTCTTTCAAGTTGGCGAGCACGAGTTTTCATCAGGTGGAGTTCAGGGGTAAACCAGGGAGCAGAATGGGTGAAAGAAACTGTTTTGGTTTTTACAGGCGCAAGCTGGTCAAGGCAGGAGGAGAGAGTGTGGTTGTAGTAGTCAGTGAGGTCGGAAGGGGTGTGGAGGTCAATGAAGGGAGAAGTGGACATTTTTTCAGAGAGGGTGGATGAGAATGAGGTAGGTGAAAGAGCGTTTAGCTTACGGAAGTTGATTGTGCGATAATGCCTTGGTGTTGGGGCGGGGATGTTGATGGTCAGAGTGATGGCTAAGTGGTCAGAGAGGGTGAGGTCGGAGCCATAGAGATGGTGCAAATTTAATCCAGTGGAGCAGACAAGGTCCAAAATGTGACCACGGATATGGGTAGGAAAGTCGACATGTTGAGTGAGGTTAAAGCAGGTGAGTAAATCAGTGAAGTCAGTGGTTATTGTGGAGTCAGTGGAGTCCATGTGGATATTGAAATCACCAAGGAGGAGGATTGAGGGGGAGAGGGAACATAGCTGGGTCAGAAAGTAGGAGAAGTCAGACAGGAATGATGGGTGTGGTTTGGGAGGGCGGTAGACGACAGCCATGACTGACTGCGTGTGACCAGAGAGTTTTAAAGCCAGGTGTTCAAATGATGGAGCAGATGAGATGGAGATGAGGTTGGTCTTGATGTCTTGACGGTGGATAACGGCAATTCCACCACCTCGGCCCTCCGAGCGTGGTTTATTGACGTAGGAATATCCATTGGGTGTGGTGAGGTTGAGTGTGTAGTAGTCCAGAGGTTGTTGCCAGGTTTCGGTGAGACAGAGAAAGTCCAGTTTGTTATCCAGGATGTATTCGTTCAGGATGAGGCATTTATTGTTGAGGGACCGGGTGTTGAACAGGGTGAGCTTGATGTTGTTTTGAACAGCAGGGATGAATTCAGGTGATTTAGCCAGGGTTCGTAGGCAAGAGGTGCGATCGTGTGGGTTGCTGTGACCAGGTGCGCTGGGACGAAGAGTGAGAGTGCGCTGAGCCGACCAGAGGACGGGGATGGAGTGACCTGATTGCAAATAAACAAACTTGCGACCGGAGCCACGGTGAATGTACCTGGGTCGTCGGAGGAGTCCATTTGATTTGATGGCAGAGATGCATGATGGGGTGGAGCGGGTATTGAGCAGAAGAAGCCTTGCGGCGGAGTACTTCAGAGCCATGCCAGGCAGGAGCGAAGGGACGAGTACGAGGCCAAGGTCGAGGAGGCAAAGCGGCAAACGCAGCGGCAAACGCAGCGGCAAACGCAGCGGCAAACGACTGCAGCCGCTAATCAAGACCACAGCGGCAAACAAGGCCACAAGGCCACCAAGACCACAAGGCCACCGGCAAACAAGGCCACGGCCACAAACAACGGGAGCGGGCCTTTCGATTCCGTATTCCGTACCATCAAAAGCAGATTCCGTTATCCAGCCGGAGAACACGCGGCACGTGCGGGTGTGAAAAGGCAGGACAGGTGTGAGATGTCAGGTCAGAAAAGTAGAAGCAGACCCTGTACATCCATCCAGTCGGAGAAGCGGCGAATATGCAACGCCAGCGTCCTCTCGCAACCCTTTATTTGGGCGGTGTATGCAGCATCATAACACTTCACACATGCAGCATACACCTTTCCCTTAGGCTTCAACAACACTCCCCTCATCAGCACGCCATTCAGTTCCCGAAACTTCTTCCATGCACAACTCACTCTAGCAACCGTTGCCGAGTCTGATCCACCTTCTCCATTCAGCATGTCTCCGAGGTAGCAAAATGTTTTCACACCTTCCAGCTTCACGCCGTCTCCAAGATCCAACTCAACATTTCCTCCATCTGCAGCTCCCTCTGTGCACACCTTACATTTGAATGTAGCTGCCACACTGGTTAATGACCCTCTCAAACCACTACATTTTTGATGAACCCACTCAGCGCACATTGTACATTTAATGGAGTTCACTCCGACACCCTTCCTGCACATAGCACATGGCCACTTCCCAGTTCTTTCCACCTCACCACATGCTTTACCACTTGCCATCACCTTTGTTTTTCCGATATTCACCTTCAGACCTTTCGTCTCCATACATTCCTTCCACTTGTTCATCTTTTCCTGCAGTCCATCCATACTTTCTGCAATCAACACCAGATCATCTGCATACAACTCCCACGGTAAACCCTCCTTTACGTTCCGAGCCAGTACCTCCATCACAGCTACAAATAGTAGTGGACTTAGTACCGACCCCTGATGCACTCCCACCTTCACCTCAAACTCACCACTGTTCCCGTCCTTCGTCCTTACAGCTGTGCGCACTCTTTTGTACATTGCCATCACTACTCTGATCAACCAATCCTCCACTCCTAACTTCCTCAATGCCCATGTCACTACTTCACGTGGAACCCTATCGAATGCTTTCTCCAGATCAACAAACCCAAGAAACAACTTATACCAGCGGTACCATGGACAAAGGTGGCCAGTGATGTGTGCGAGCTACACGGGCAGACCTACCTCAAAGTGAAGGAATATTACACCTAGTATCCAGTTGTGAAGAGAGTGGAATACATGACGAGCAGTGAAGGAGCTAAGGTAACCTCTGAGTGAACGGTCCACCTCTGGAGATCATATCGGACAATGGACCTCATTTGTAGGTAAACCGTACCCGATGTGTGTCCCAAATGGAATGAAAAACACAGACAACATCACAGATGTATCCACGCAGTAATGGATTGATTGAGACAACTTCAGACTGAGGAACATGGTAAACTAGAACAGCACTCAGTAGAGAGCATACCTCCGCCAAGTGAACAGTTTACATTTTGTATCCAGAGTAGACCAGAAAATCACAATACACAATCACATTTAATCAAAATCATCCGTCCACAACTTTTTGAGATATCCTGCAATGTATCGATTTTGGCCCTATCTCCCAATGGTGAAGAATCACAAAAAAAAATTAAATAATTCCCATATTCTAATCCGGATCTTCACCAAAATCGAATCATTTCGTACTTGTCACATACGCTACATCTCTACCAAATTTCGTCCGAATCCATCCACAACTTTGAGATATTTTGTTCACAAACAGACAAACAGACAGAAGGGTGAAAACATAACCTCCATCCACCTCTGGTGGTGGAGGTAAAAAGTGTATTAGATCGGGGAATGATGATGTGGATATTGCACTGCATCACCTGAGGTGCACACGTTTTTGTAGATTCCCATCTCCCAAGTCAAAGTAAAATGCTGTTCATCCAAACTAAACACACCAATCTACCAAATCTTTTGATATTCTAGATATTCAGGTATTCTAGATATGAATCTAGATATTCAGGAACGATTTTTATTGTTTTATTTTGTATACTTAATCTAGCTCATATGAAAACCAACACACAGACATATAACAAAGGGAGTAGGAGAGAGAGAGAGAGGAGAGAGAGAGAGAGAGAGAGAGAGAGAGAGAGAGAGAGAGAGAGAGAGGACAGGCAGACAGACAGAGAGAACGAGAGAGAGAGAGAGAGAGAGAGACGAGAACGAGAGAGAGAGAGAGAGAGAGAGAGAACGAGAGAGAGAGAACGAGAGAGAGAGAGAGAAAACGAGAGAGAACGAGAACGAGAGAGAGAGAGAACGAGAGAGAGAGAACGAGAGAGAGAGAACGAGAGAGAGAGAGACGAGAGAGAGAGAGAGAGAGAGAGAGAGAGAACGAGAGAGAGAGAGAACGAGAGAGAGAGAGAGAGAGAGAGAGAGAGAGAGAGAGAGAGAGAGAGAACGAGAGAGAGAGAGAACGAGAGAGAGAGAGAGAACGAGAGAGAGAGAGAACGAGAGAGAGAGAACGAGAGAGAACGAGAGAGAGAGAGAACGAGAGAGAGAGAGAACGAGAGACAGAGAGACAGAGAGAACGAGAGACAGAGAGAACGAGAGACAGAGAGAACGAGAGACAGAGAGAACGAGAGAGAGAGAAGGAGAGAGAGAGAGAAGGAGAGAGAGAACGAGAGAGAGAGAACGAGAGAGAGAGAACCAGAGAGAGAGAGAACGAGAGAGAGAGAGAACGAGAGAGAGAGAGAACGAGAGAGAGAGAGAACGAGAGAGAGAGAGAGAGAGAACGAGAGAGAGAGAGAACGAGAGAGAGATGAGAACGAGAGAGAGAGAGAACGAGAGAGAGAGAGAACGAGAGAGAGAGAGAGAACGAGAGAGAGAGAGAACGAGAGAGAGAGAGCGAGAGAGAGAGAGAGCGAGAGAGAGCGAGAGAGAGAGAGAGAGCGAGAGAGAGAACGAGAGAGAGAGAGAACGAGAGAGAGAGAGAACGAGAGAGAGAGAGAGAACGAGAGAGAGAGAGAGAACGAGAGAGAGAGAGAGAGAGAGAGAGAACGAGAGAACGAGAGAGAGAGAGAGAGAGAGAACGAGAGAGAGAGAGAACGAGAGAGAGAGAGAACGAGAGAGAGAACGAGGGAGAGAGAACGAGAGACAGAGAGAACGAGTGAGAGAAGAGGAGAGAGAGAAGGAGAGAGAGAACGAGAGAGAGAACGAGAGAGAGAGAACGAGAGAGAGAGAACGAGGGAGAGAGAACGAGAGAGAGAAAACGAGAGAGAGAACGAGAGAGAGAACGAGAGAGAGAACGAGAGAGAGGGGGAGAGAAGTACAATGACAGTCGGGAACAGGGACATCCGTGGAAGAGAGAGGGGTGTGGCGGGGGTATACACGATAAACAAGATGGACACCACAGGGGTGTTCAGGGAAGAAAACAGGGAACTTGAAGGGGGTAGGTTTGGGGTGATTAATTGAGATAGAAAATATCAAAATTTGAATGGGGGAAGATAAGAGATGGTGGTGAACAGCTGTTTTAAAGACCTGGAGGCAGGAGTAGGATTGAAGAGGGAGTTTGTTCCAGAGGCAGAAAAATGAAAGAGTGAAGGTGAGCAGAGAGTCTTGACTTTGGCAGTTTCATCAGAAGAGGGTTGCAGGCAGATCTTGTGCAAACTGAAGGAATATTTGGGGGACCAGAGCACAGACAGCTGGGGGAACTAGGCGAAGAGGAGTCGGTCGAAGACAAAGTGGTGAAGCGAGTGATAGATCCTCAGAATCAGCTTCATCGCAGGAAATTCCAATTATTCTGAAAGCTTCAGATTAAACAGCGTGAAGCCGAGGTGTGAGGCAGTTGCACCAGCCCAGAGGGGAGAGCAGTACTCCATCAAGCTACGGATGAAAGCTTTGTATGTGGTGAGGAGCTCAGTAGTGCCAAGGAAAGACTTCGCATGACGGAGGATGCCCAGTCGGTGACGGGCTTTGGAGGCCAGCTTGGAATGTGGTTTTCCCAGGAAAGATCATGGCAGTTAGTGAGACCCAAAAGCTTGAGTGACAGAACTTCTTCGAGAGGATAGTTGAGAAAGAAAGAGGGTTGTCCAGTCAGTCTATTCAGAGAGACATAGTGAGAGTGAGGGATTTGTCAGGATTGAATGATATGTTCCACTTGTTTGACCAGTTTGTGATGTTATCCAGGTCTGCAAGATAGTGGAGAGGCTGCTGCCTGCCGATCTGAGGGTTGAGATAGATCTGAGGGTTGAGATATGGAGCGGCAGAGAGTGGAGTCATCAGCAAAAATGTAGAGAGGATTTTCCAGAGAGTCAGAGAGATCATTGATGAAGGCCAGAAAAAGCACGGGCCCAGAACACTGCCTTGAGGAACTCCAGCATGAACAGAAAGAGAGATGAGAGCATTCCATTTAGAGCCACATGTTGGCTATGACAGGAGAGGAGTCTGAGCCATGAGTGGAGGTTTCCATGGATACCATAGGAGGAGAGTTTGGCGAGTAGGGTGGGGTTCCAGACCATATCGAAGGCACGAGATATATCGAGGGAGACGGCTGATTTGATGTTTGACATGGAGGACCTATATCCATTGTTGAGACAGCAGAAGCAGCATGTCCAGAGCAGAATGACCTGGTCTGAACCCAAATTGATGATCAGAGATCAAGCCATTGGAGAAGAGGAAGGATTTAATATCAGAAGCAATGATGGATTCCATGACCTTGCTGATTATTGGGACCAAGCTAATTGGTCTGTAGTTGCAAGGATCTGTTTTTGAACCTTTTTGTGTAAAGCGGTAATGTTTGCTGATTTCCAAGCAGATGGCAGATGACCTTGAGCAAAGAGAGAGGTGTGATAGAGCAGCACAGCAGGATTTTAGGATCAATGGGCTGATGCCATCTGGTTCAGTTGCAGAATCGGAGTCGAGGTTTGACCGAAACTTCTCCACCTTGTCAGGAGAGAAGGACACAATCCAGGAGCAGCTGGGTATAACTCGGTAAGGTGGGTACAGATCGAGATGGGTTTGTGACAAGATTTTGAAGCAAACACAGAGTTGAGGCATTCGGCTTTTTAATGGGCAGTGTCAGCGGTGTAGCTGTTTGAGCTAAGGGAGGGGATGGAGGGGATGGAGGGGGAACAAACACCAGAAACAGATTTGACCAGACACCCGCAGGATTTGGAGGAGGGAGATAGGTTTGAGAGTTCAGTCTTGAGAGTAGAGAGACATTGTTTCCTGGCTCTCCTGAGGGTAGACACACACTTGTTCCGAGCTTTGTGGAAGGAACTGAGATTACCTTGAGTTGGATTTGCCTTCCATGAGGCGAAGGCAAGTTTTTTCATGGCAACTGCCTCACCACAAGATTCAGTGTACCATGGATGGGAGGAAGGGTATGACAACTGGAGGGAAAGGGTATGACTATGACATGGATGGGAGGAAAGGGTATGCCTATTGACAACTTTAGGTAGTAGGTTGTAGACAGCAACCACCCACGGGTAGTACTACCATTCTGATGGTTTGACGTTGTGATTTTTGCCTGTGCACGTGGCACATTGCAAGTGGTTTACTGACCAGTACTGCAGACGGGGGATTATTATCCACAACACAAAATATATTTTCTCAACCCCACCCTGCTCCCACCCTAGGCTACTCCCAAAGGGAACGGTCAATCCTAGTTCTTCAAATATGCTCGATCAACACAGAACCACCAACAAAGTTTGAGTCAGACTGCTGCAAAACCATGACATTTGGGATAATTTATTATTGTACAAATCCAATATTTTCTACTGAATGGCAGAAAAAGTCACAATAAAGCAGTTAAGAGGGAAGTAATGAGAACAAAACGAAAGTTTCAGCAAAAATAAGAACTCCGATGAAGGAAGGGGATTGGGGAGGGGTACAGTTTAATGTGAAAATAGCATTGAAAGGTGTGATCAGCAATGACATTGGGCAATCTCAACTGTCAGGTGTAGACTTTTGTCCAGTATCAACAAGGCTCTTGTCTGCCGTGGGCATAGAAAACCAGGGACCATCGCACGAGTACGCATCAGTGTCTGAACCTGAAGATTCTGCTCCCTACTGCTCCCTAATGAAAAGCAGTTTATTTTGAGTGGGAAAGAAGGGCGAGTGAAGAAACAAACAAGAAGACGTCATGCAGAGCACGATACTTGCAAAATACACCCTCCCCAAAATTAAAATTGACGATCTTAATCAAATCTCAGGTCAATAGGATTTAAATTGATGATTTTTCAGATGAAAATTGATATTATAAGTCTGACCACGAGTTGGCCTTTGACCTTATGACCTCAAAAATAGTTGGTTTCCCAATTCAGTGAGCACTATGAAATTGCTGTTTAATTTAAAGGTTAATGGGATGAAAATGGACAATTTTTCAGACTAAAATTGATGGGTTTTTTTTAAAGTTTGACCTTCAGTTGACCTTGTGACTTGTATGTGATTGACAAACAGACAGACAGAACATCGCACATGGACCAATCAATACACTTGAAAAATCTTCAATTTTGCAAGTAATAAAGTAAAACATTATCGGTTGTGACAACAAAAATAATGATTATATTAAAACTAGCCCAAACTAGAATATCACTCAGGAGAAAGTAGAATGGCAGGTCCAAACTAGAATGGCAAGGCCTCCGCCAGGTGAACAGTTTACGTTTTGTATATAGGAAGGGGTAGGGCAGAAAGGAAGGGGTAGGGCAGAAAGGAAGGGGTAGGGCAGAAAGGAAGGGGTAGGGGGGAAAGGGAGGAGCATGGGGGAAAGGGAGGGGGAGGGGAGGGGGAGGGGGAGGGGGTGGGGAAGGGTAGGGCAGAAAGGAAGGGTAGGGGAGAAGGGAGGAGCATGGGGGAAAGGGAGGGGGGAGGGGTGGGGGAGGGGGAGGGGGTGGGGAAGGGGTAGGGCAGAAAGGAAGGGGTAGGGCAGAAAGGAAGGGGTAGGGCAGAAAGGAAGGGGTAGGGCAGAAAGGAAGGGGTAGGGGGAAAGGGAGGAGCATGGGGGAAAGGGAGGGGGAGGGGAGGGGAGAGGGGGAGGGGGATGGGGAAGGGGTAGGCAGAAAGGAAGGGGTAGGGGGGAAAGGGAGGGGCATGGGGGAAAGGGAGGGGGAGGGGAAGGGAGGGGAGGGGAGGGGGAGGGGAAAGGGGAGGGGGGAAGGGGAGAGGGTAGGGTGGAGGGGGAAGGGAGGGGGAAGGGTAGGGGGAGGGGAGGGGGAAAGGGAGGGGAGCAGGAGGGAGGGGGAGGAGGGAAGGGGAGGGGAGGGATATAGATGATTACTGGCAATTGATCACATCCACAAATGATGTAATCCACACAATTTATGTACTTTACATAACGTTAATAGGAATACATGGCCGTGTAGATGGAAATACAGTTTGTTTGAAATAAATCACAAATATCAGATGAAAGTGAAAAAAAACCTATGTGTGTGAATGGCAATGTTCCTCGCTGAAATGTGAAAAAAACTGAATTACGTGCGAATGCATAACTGTGAGATTATGGCGCAAAGTTGGAACATCACGTGATCGCTCTGAGCGAATCAGCGCGCTGCTCTGCGACCAGCTGAGATTCGTTCCTCGCTGAAATGCGTTGAGGTAAATATGAATAAAAAATTCGATATATTTTCACTTTTACGTTTTGGCTAACTCGCTCGCGAACCTGACGAAGATCCTGAGCAAGGATCGCTACGTTATGCTAACGCTACGTTAGCTACGCTACGTTACGCTATGTTTGCTACATTATGGCTAAAAATATGGATCTAAAGATGAAAGAAAGAAAAAAACCTATGTGGTGTGAAATGGCAATGTTCCTCGCTGAAATGTGAAAAAACTGAATTACGTGCGAACGCATAACTAAGATTATGGCGGCAAAGTTGGAACATCACGTGATCGCTCTGAGCGAATCAGTGCGCTGCTCTGCCATTCCGGTCATAATATTCCTCGCTGAAATGCGCTGAGGTAAAAATATGGTTAAAAAAATATTATGAAATAAATTTTTAGGTCGACCATGTTCGTACCAGGCTCAATGGCCATGTTTGTGCCAAATATCAAGTTCGTGAGCCTCTCCGTTTAGGAGTCTATCGGTAACATCACACACACACACACACACACACACACACACACACACACCACACACACACACACACACACACACACACACACACACACACACACACACACACACACACACACACACACCACACACAAGTTTTATATATATAGATTATACTAGTTGGATCCGGAAGCCGGATCTTTACCAAAATTGAATCGATTCTTCCTTGTCCACACACAACCTGTCCAACAAGTTTCGTCCAAATCCATCCACAACTTTGAGATATCCTGCTACGTATCGTTTGTGTCCGCATCTCCCAATGGTGAAGAATCACTTTAAAATTATACTATCCGGATCTGGATCTTCACCAAAATTGAATCGATTCTTCCTGGTCACACACACAACCTGTCCACCAAGTTTCATCCAAATCCGTCCATAACTTTTTGGGATATCCTGCTCTTTGTTGGTTTTTGCCCTATCACTCATGGTGAAGAATCACTTAAAAATTTAATAATTCTCATATCCGAATCCATATTCAGATCTTCACCAAATCGAATCGAATAGTCTTTGTCACACACCCAACCGGTCCACCAAGTTTTGTCCAAATCCATTCACAACTTTTTGAGATACGGTATCCTGTTATGTATCGTTTTTGTCCCTTTCTCCCAATGGTGAAGAATCGCTTTAAAATCCTAGTAGCAGGATCCGCATCCGGATCTTCACCAAAATCTAATCATTTCGTCCTTGTCACATACACTACCTCTCTGCCAAATTTTGTCCAACTCCGTCCCCAACTTTTTGAGATATCTTGTTCACAATCAGACAGACAGCCAGGCAGATGTGAAAACATAACCTCCATCCACCTTTGGTGGTGGAGGGAATTAGGAAAAAAGGGCGTTCCAGTTAGAATTTTGGTGCAAATTCTGAACAGACTGACCATCAATGCAGAGGGCTCCATGAGGTAAATACAGGTGATCCACAATTAAGTCCCTATTTTAAATAAAGAAATACCATACTATGTTGTTTTAGGTAGAGCATCAAAAATTGTCTGAAAGCTTGTTCATTGCCATCAATACAATTATTTTGCTTTCAGATTGATCCATTATGGCTGAGAGATTGACCGTTCCTCAAAGAGCGCAAATTGCTGTACGATACAAGATTTTGCGGTCTGTAATTGCCGTGGCAGCAAGAAATGTGAAGACATGCCACGTTTCATCCACAAATGATTAAAAACTGCCATCAAAGGCAAAAATAAGCTGGTTCAGTCAAGGACCTAAGAAGATTAGGAACACATACCACAGCAAGATCACCAGAAAACATTGACCAATTATAAGACATGTTCACAAGGAGCCCAAATAAGTCGACCAGAGAAGAGGAGCGGAAGGGAAGAATAAGTTATGGTGCAATTCAGGCAATTTTCATTCAGACTTCATTTGGAAAATTCAGACTCATGGGAGGGACCTTCCATCCTCCACAAAACAATGAATGGACAGAGAAAATTGGAAATGCTTCAAAACTTTCTTCCAAAAATCCAGCAATGGCACAACACAGATGAAACTAGAACGGCACCCAGTAGAGCGCGTACCTCCGCCAGGCTGAACAGTTTACGTTTTGTATCCCACTGATAGGCCGGATCTGCATCTCGACCTAAACCAAAATCTAATCGGCTTGTTCTTGTAACCTACCCAACTCATCCACCAAGTTTCGTCATAACTCGTCCATAACTTTTTGAAATATCATTCCATACTGTATATTTTGAAATATTGACAAAAATCACAAACTGGTCAAACACCTGGAACAAGTCTTTCAATCCTAATAAATCCCACACACTCTGTGTGTGTCTCTGTCTCTCCACCGTTCTGCAAACCCTCCCATATGCTTTCTCAACAACCATCACGAAGAGGATCAGTCGCTCAAACTCAGGTCTCAGTCTCAGCCATTATCTATCTTCGGAAAGACACATTTCAAAGTTGGCCTACAAAGCCAAATGGCGACTGGGTAATCCTCTGTCATGCAAGATCCTTCCTTGGCACACCTGAGCTCATATCCACCTACAAGGCTTTAAACCGCAGCTTGATGGAGTACTGCTATCCACTTTGGGCCGTCTCCCCAACCTCACATCTTACTCAGCTTGACGCAGCGGAAACCAAGGCCTTCAAAAGATAATTGGAATCTCTCGTGATGAAGCCGAGTCTATGGGCCTATCACTTTGCCATCACCGACAGGTAGCTGGTCTCAGTCTTCTTCTGTCTCATTTCTGGTCTTGCACCCTGTGCCATCTCTGCTCCATGTATTGTCCCCCCCCCCCCCCCCCAAGTATCTGCTTGACTCATGCGGTCCACCGGTAACCCCATCCAAAGGAAACTGCCCAAATCCAGAAACACTGCTCACCTCCACTCATTTATTCCTTTCTCTTCCCACCTGTGGAACTGCCTTCCATACTCTTCAATCCAATCTTTCCCTCTGGGTCTTCAAGACAGCTGTTCACCACCATCTCAGGTCATCCCCCATCCAAAGCCAGGACATTTTCTACATCTATTAAATCGCCCCCACCTCTCCCAAACAGACTTGCTTATGTATCAACCTTGTCTACCCCTTGCGTTCTCCCCTACCCCTCATCATTACCTGCATCCCTTGTTTGTCCGTATCTGTTATGTTGTGTTCCGTGTCCTAGCTCTTCCACGAGCCTCCTTGTATTGTTAAAAAAATAGTTTTTGGCACATCTCTCAATGTTGAAGAATTACTTAGAAATTATCGTATCTGGATACACATCTGGATCTCCACCAAAATCAAATCCATTGATCCTTGTCATACATTCAACCTGTCCAGCAAAATTCGTCCAAATTCATCAATAACCGTTTGAGATATCGTACTATATATCGCGCTGGCCCCATTTCTCAATGGTGAATAATCATCCAAAAAAATATAAAGTATCTGGCTTCGAATCTGGATCTTCACCAAAATCTAACCAATTCGTCCTTGGCGCACACACACAACGTCTTCACCAAATTTCATCCAAATCCATACACAACTTTTTGAGATATCCTGTTCACAAACAGGCAAACAAACAGCTAAACAGACAGACAGAAAGACAGGGGTGAAAACATAACCACCATCCACCTTCAGTTGCGGAGGTAATGACAAGCATACAAGATAAAATAATTCCCGAAATAAATTACTACCCTCCACCCGGCTCTCTCCCAAAACAAGTATTCATTACAACAACAAACAGACAATGCCTTTAATGCCCTTATAATGAAATTCAAAGTGTGCAAACCACCATCGCAAGACTTGGGGTGGAGGAACAAACCTAAACTTCATTCTGTCCATCTCCTCGGAGAGCAGGTGCAAGGCCTTCTCGTGATGTTTCTCTTCAGAATCGACTATGTGCTTCACGATCCACCGTGTGATGGGGTGCTGCCATGGCGAGGTAAACAATCACAGGAATGGAGATGATGAGCTAAACACATGTGCACTGTGAAAAAAGTGGATACGAAGATGCAAAATGACACTACTTGGTAACAAACTTGTACAAGATAAAGGCAGTGAAGGGAGGGGAGGGGGGGGGGGGGGGGGAAAGAGATAACATAAACAAACCTTAAAATACTCCCAACCATAGGGCTCATAGTCCTCAGAAATTTCTGTCAGCTCTGCTTCTCCTGCAACGCACATACATGCACAGTCATTCCCTCCCAGTAGTACAAGCAAAATTTAATTTGCATCTCAGATCAAACCTGGACTTCTAGTTCACCTGAGTAGCATATAGATCAAGTCTCAAGTTTTATCCTAAAAATCTGCATCTCGGTTCCTCCAATCGTGAAAATATCCCCAAAAAGATAACTCTCCAAAATAAAGAAATATAAAATTGAAAATATGAAGTGATGGCTTTCACACAACAGTCGTCAAGTATTTTTCAGGCCACATCTGAAAGTTGAAGTTAAATGATGCTTTGCAAGTTATTAAATCAATGAAGATAGAATGTTCCCCCCACCCCCCTTATCTGCTCTTTTCAGTCTGTCCCCTTCTCCTTTGGCCACCTCCCCTCTGCATGGAAGTCAATAAACATCACTCCAGTTCACAAGAATGGTGCAAAAAGCAGACCCCAACAATTATAGGCCAGCGAGCTAACTTCCAATTGGAAGCAAAACAACAAAGTGTTTGTGTGGTATATTTTGTGTGGTGTTTATTAGCTGCTGTGTTTGTGTGGTTTATTGATGATGTACATTTATGTTCAATCCAACATGGCTGCCAAAACACGTGACCAATGACGTCATAAATTTAATCCTCCCATATCATTTTTGTGTAGATCACGCTCAAGAAATGTCAAACTGATCGGACGAAGCGTTCTACTTGTCTAATTATGACGTCATAATGAAGGCACAGATGACACCATCAACATATTGTTACAGATCGCGGTTTAGGATGTTAGTTACCGAGCGGTTTGGTATTTAACCGCGACCTAACAGGATCCCCGACTCACCCGATTCCACCCAAACGTTGGCCGGGTCGCACCACAGCTAGTCAATAGGGAAAAGACAAAGGCGACGAATGCAAAGAGGAAAAAAGGAATAAAACGAGAAGACGTACAGACGAGTAATGGGATTTATTATTTACACAAGCAAAACGGAGCAATCAAGGTTTATTTACAACACATAAGACGCAGGTGACACAGTGCAAATACTAGCTTATAGTTATACAGACTTAACTTATTCCCAGGACAGAACAAACAAAGACACTGACTCACGCGGGGAATTGCAGAGTGGATTGCTGGAAGGAGGTGTGTGGCTGGAGGGGGGGGGACGGCACGGAGCTGGCTGGAGCTTGATCCCGCACGGGACGTCGGGCTGGACCTCGACGGCCGCTGATGCCCCCGGGCCTGTCATGTGCGCGGGATCACGGGTCGGAGCTGCTTGGTGGAGCCAATGCGCTGGTGGGGGGGTCTGGCGTGACGGGTTCTCTCCTCCTCACGCGCTCTTGCTCTGATGACCCAGCTCTGTTTCGTCCCTCCTTGTCTCAACTCAAAGTGCATCTCCCTTGGGAACGCCGCCGCCGTGGGTTATATAGGCCCCGCCCCTCAACCTTTGCGAACCTCCCCCAAACGTTCTCTCCCTGCCCTCTCAAGCCAAACCCCTTGTTCAGGGTTGGTCGAGTGGGGCTGGATCACTCCTCCCCTCTCTGACGAGGTGGGGACCCGCCTTCCTTCCCCCAACCCTGCCTCGTGGTCAATGGCGGATGAAGGGAAAACCGCCCAACATGCAGTTGGCAATTCGAATTGCAATTGACGGAAAGGGGGGAATGGAAGTGTTGGGAGTGGGAATGAAGGGAATCTATCTCTTTCACTGGTGCAATGGAGTATTTCAATTAATGGAAGACACAGCCTTACACTAATACACATAATAAGGATATAACTGTCAAAAAAGATATATCGTGTCCTGCATGTATGTTTTATGGACTAACTACGGGAACGCCCTTTTGACCTTTATACAACCACAAACGGAGGGAGGAGGGGTGATATTTTACAACAACCTTTTACAACAACATTTTACCACAACAATAAAATAAAAAAACATTCTCATATCCACAACAATATGTTGTTAGGACAATGACACGTTTAATTTTTTTTATTCCATGGAGCGGTTTCGGAAATTTAGAGGTGCAAAGTTTTTCGGTTGTTAGCTCACCTGGAACGGAGTTCAGGGGAGCTTATGCGATGGCACGTCGTCAGTCCATCAGTCTGTCCGTAAACCACCATCTGTTCACCACCATCTCTTATCTTTCCCCATCCAAAACCTTGATCTTTTCTACCCCCACTAACTCACCCCAGATCCACCTAGTTTGAAATTCCAACTTCTTTCCTGGAAGTCCCGGCAGTGTCCATATGTTTTATACCTCTCCCACCCCCCTTCCCATGCCTCCCCCCCCCCAAAGCCCTCTCCCTCCCACAGATCTCTCGATGTCCCTGCTCTCAGATGTTGTGTTTGTGTTCCTCCCCCTCTCGCCCCATCTTGTCTACCACTCCCCATGTTATATGTTTTATGTGTCGGTTTGTCTTTCTGTGCGATTAATGTTAGCTCTTTCACGAGCCTCGATCTTGTATACAAAAAAAACCAAAAAAAAACACTTGAAACTTCTTCTCTGAAACCGCTGAAGGGTTTGTGACCATATTTGGCACAAATGATATTTGTTATGTTGTGACTAAAGTTTGTTCACTGCATTAAAAAACAAGAGTCATAATGGAGTTCAGGGGAGCTCCTCCTCATATGTGGTGATTTCAATTGTCACCATGCCAGTTGGCTGGGTGTGGGTACCTCTCTCACCAGCCAGGGCTCTTCAGCAAAGGACTTCTGTGACTCACTGGCACTGACACAATCTGTCAATTTCCCGACACGGATCTCAGTCAACGAAGCATCTTCTCTTCTGGACTTGGTTATGACTAACTTCACTGAAAATGTCTGCTGCTCTTCTTCTGCGCCAATCGGCTCATCTGATCATGTGCTTGTTAAAGTGGACATCTTTCTGACCATTCTCAGAGAGCCTGCTCAGCGTCGATGAGTCTGGCATTTCACTCAGGCCAACTGGCACGGTCTTCAAGCAGCCATCAATCATCTGGACTGGTCTCCCATCTCTACTGCCTCTGACATCAACTCATCCTGGGAATTCTTCCAAAGTAAATTGCTCTCTCTCATGCACAGATTTATCCCATCTCGTCTTCAGTTGTCATACCCTTCCTCCCGTCCATGGTACACAGAATCTTGTGGTGAGGCTATTGCCCAGAAACAACTTGCTTTCGTCTCCTGGAAAGTAAATCCAACGGAAGGAAATCTCATTTCCTTTCACAAAGCCCGAAACAAGTGTGTGTCCACCCTCAGGAGCCAGGAAACAATATCTCTCCGTTCTCAGGACTGAACTCTCTTATCTGTCTCCCTCTTCCAAATCCTGGTGGCATCTGGTCAAATCTGTTTCTGGTGTTTGTTCCCCCTCCATCCCCTCCCTCACCTCAAACAGCCACACGGCTGACTCCGCACGTGAAAAAGCTGAATGCCTCAACTCTGTGTTTGTCTCTAAATCTTGTGTCCCAAACCCATCCCTCTCTGCACCCACCATACCCAGTCATACCCAGCTGCTCCTGGACTCTGTGTCCTTTCCTCCTGACAAGGTGGAAAAGTTTCTGTTATCCCTCGACTCTGATTCTGCAACTGGACCTGACGGCATCAGCCCACGGGTCCTGAAATCCTGTTCTTCCGCTCTTTCACTCCCTCTCTCTGTTCTCTTCACCCTCTTTTGCTCAAGGTCATCTGCCATCTGCTTGGAAATCTGCCTACATCACCGCTTTGCACAAAAAGGTGCAAAAACAGATCCCACCAACTACAGACCAATCAGCCTTCTCCCAATTATCAGCAAAGTCATGGAATCCATCATTGCTTCAGATATGAAATCTTTCCTCTGCTCCAATGGCTTGATCTCTGATCATCAATTTGGTTTCAGACCTGGTCACTCTACTCTGGACATGCTGCTTCTGCTTTCTCAACAATGGATGGAGGTCCTCAATGCCAAACAGGAAATTAGAGCCGTCTCCCTTGACATATCACGGTCTGGCACCCCGCTCTGCTCACCAAACTCTCCTCTTTTGGTATCCATGGAAATCTCCACGCATGGCTGGCGGACTTCCTCTCTAGTCGTAGTCAACGTGTGGCCCTGAATGGGTTTCTCTCATCTCCTCTTCCTGTTCAGGCTGGAGTTCCCCAAGGCAGTGTTCTGGGCCCTGTGCTTTTTCTGGTCTTCATCAATGATCTCTCTGACTCTCTTGAAAATCCTCTCTATCTCTTTGCTGATGACTCTACTCTCTGTCGCTCCATTCTTCGTCCCTCAGATGGGCAGTCTACAGCCTCCTCACTCTCTGCAGACCTGGACAAAATCACAGACTGGGCAAACAAGTGGAACATGTCTTTCAATCCTGACAAATCTCACACTCTTACGATGTCTGTCCGAAAAGACCGACTGGACAACCCTCCCATCCACTTTCTGAATAATCCTCTCCAAGAAGTTCTGTCACTCAAGCTTTTGGGTCTCACTATCTGTCATGACCTTTGCTGGGAAAACCACATTTCAAATCTGGCCTCCAAAGCCAGTCGCCGACTGGGCATCCTCCATCGTGCGAAGTCCTTCCTTGGCACACCTGAGCTCCTCACCACATACAAGGCTTTCATCCGCAGCTCAATGGAATACTGCTCTCCTCTCTGGGCTGGTGCTCCTGCCTCACACCTAGCTCGTCTTCACGCTGTTGAAACCAAAGCATTCAGAATCGTTGGAAACTCCCGCGATGAAGCTAACTCCAAGGGCCTCTCACTCACTCACCGCAGGCAGGTTGGTGGTCTTTCCGTCTTCTACTGACTCCTCTCTGGCCTTGCCCCCCCAGCTCTCTCTGGGTTCTGTCCCGCAAATATTCCTACAGGTCGCACAAGATCTGCCTGCAACCCTCTTATGATTAAACCGCCAAAATCAAGACTCTCTGCTCACCTTCACTCCTTCATTCCTCTTTTCTCCCACCTCTGGAACAAACTCCCTCACTCTCTTCAATCCCACTCCACCCTCCAGGTCTTTAAAACAGCTGTTCACCACCATCTCTTGTCTTCCCCCATCCAAAACCTTGATCTTTTCTACCGCCGCTAATTTCACCCCAATTCCACTTTTTTGAAATACCAACTTCTGTCCTGGAAGTCCTTGGTGTCCTTGTGTTTTATACTTCTCCCACCCCATCCCCCCCTCCCTTCCCATGCCTCCTCCCCCCAAGCCCTCTCCCTCCCACACATCTCCCTGCTCTCAAATGTTGTGTTTGTGTGCTTACCCTTCTCTCCCCATCTTGTCTTCCGCTCCCTCTTTTTATATATTTTGTTTGTCTGGTTGATTTGTTTGTGAAGTAAATGTTAGCTCTTTCACGAGCCTCGATTCAGTATACAAAAAAAAAAAAAAAAAAAAAAAAGGAGAAAAATGCCCACAGTATGGTCACCAGCTGCGACGTGTAGAATCATGAGGATATCCGTTGCAATATGCGCTACCAAATTCGACCAGTCATTAAATTATACGCATGCACTAGCGTCTTTTTGTCTTTCAGTTCTGGTCTTGTCCTTTGTTTTGCGACGCAACATGCTTCATCAACTGATTACATATAATGTATGGACGTGAATGTTATTTCTGTTAATGTTAATGTTGATTCATTAATGTTATTTATTAATGTTAATTCTGGGTGGCAGAGGGATAATTTGAAACGGGCTTGGTCGGTAGGGGAAGTCAGAGTGTATGCACATGCGCTATTCAATAATTACACCTAATTTGTGTCAAGTTCTGTGAAATGAGATTGATATGAAAACATTCATGTTGTCTTTGTTGCTAAATTTATTCTGATTTCTTCAAACAAATCGCGATTTTAGTCCGCGATGTTCTTACCTCATACCAACGCACGTCCGAGTGTATGCGCACGCGCTATTCAAAAAGGCACCCAACAACAAGAACAACAATGCGGTCCTCTCATAGAGCTGCTCGTTGCTAAAAAAATAGGGGACTAAGGGGGTTTAAAATAGGTATTTGCTTTTTGTCTCAGAAACTACACAGGCAAGTCTGATGAAACAACCACAACCTTCATCATCCATGATGTACCAAAGTATTTTCACGGCAATAAAGAATTCGGGCCCTGAATGGGGGGATTGGCCCCCAAAATAGGTAGTTGCTTTCTTCTCAGAAACTACACATACAATTCCGATGAAACTTCACAATGTTACGTTCATCACTCATGACGTATCAACGTCGGTTCCCGGCATTTAATTTTTTTTTTCTTTTAAATCGGGGTCGAAGGCGGTCTATGGGGAGGAGGGGGGTTGCCCCCCAAAGCCCAAAGTACATTTTTGCATTTTTCTTAGAAACTATACACACAATTTCGATGAAACTTGACCACAACCTTCATCACCGTGACGTACCAAAGTTTGTTCACGGCATTAAAAAAAAAAATCGAGTCTGTTTGTTTAAAGTGTTATGATTATGTTAGTATGATTCCACATGCTGCCCTGTCTTCGAGAAATCAATCAAATTGGTTTAAAATACCTTTAGTCAGTGCATTATACTGTTTATTCTACCAGATGAGTGCCAGGGGTATTGCCCCTATGTTTCCAAGAGGGCACCTGTACCACGTGACATATGACGCCATAATTATTAACAAGATTCTACAGGATGAGTCGCTCCTAAGGTGAAAATGTATTGGCAATCGGACTAATGGTTGCAGAGAAAAGCATACTCATTCTGTGCGGGCAAACAAACAGACAGACAAACAAACAAACAAATGGACCAAAAGGCAATACCCTCTCCTGTGGCAAGGGTAACTAGAGCAAAATCGATGGTGTGCGATCGCAAATCGCCATGCGTCCCACCAAAAGCAAAGTTGAAAGATCGCAAAAAGTTCCACCAGGAATAATCAATGTTTTAAAAAAAAATTCCCCGTTTTGACCCCAATGACTGCAAGTCCCCTCCCCTGGAGTATGAACCAGGGGTCAAATCCCAAAAAAGTTACATATTTCATGCATCCCCAAAGTTGATTGCATATACAAAGTTTCATTTTTAAAAACGTTTAAAAATGCACCTGCAATTCAAGAATACACCCCAGTATTTGCAAACATGCCCCACCAATAATATAAATATATATTTTATATAAATAAATAAAAACCAAAAAAAAAAAAAAACCAACCCTTCCAGACAAATAAAGCAATCATGACAAGCTAAACAAGGTAAGGGCTTACCTTGTGTAACATTGATGAACATAATAAGGTTTGTCAAACCAACCATTACAACACCCACCTATAAATACATTGATATACGTGATGATGGCCAAAGCTGGAAGTCCTGTAAGCAGAGCGTAATTCCGCTGTACAAAAACGGGAAAATGGGGGGCCTCATGTCAGTATAATAAAGGAGAACACATGCATATTTTTCTCTTTCTATTATATACCTGCATAATATTAAAATTCATATAAATGGATTGATGAGCATACTCTTACGTTCGTGGGGGTAGGCATGAAATACCTTAGGAGAGTTAGGAATGTGAAGATTAGCATGAACATAATAAGTGGTAATAAGTAACATAATAAATGACACGAAGACGAAGCCCCCTCAATGTAACTAAGTAGGGAATCTGTATAGAATAAGATCGTATATGTGTCTCCATATGAGTGGTGGAGCTTGTGTTATCTAGATAGGGCTCAAGGATAACCCCCAGTGTGTAATTGCCCCTGTGATTTTCCCTTCATTTTATTTCATCAAAAAGGGCCGCCATTACAACAACCATAATCGCCGACCGTATAACCGAACATTACGATCGGCAAAGGAACCACACCCCGCCGAACATTCCCGAAGGACGGCTAGGCTCCGCCTCGGAGGATTGGAATTGACAGGCCACGCCCCGAGCTTCGTCATTGGGCGTCAAGAATGGCTATGAGGCCACGCCCGGAAGAACGATTGGTTGGGACGATTCGACGGCGCTGGGCGATTGGTCAAAAGGATGACGTCATCGGGACGCTCCGAGAAAAAGCAAAAGTAGACATTTTCTCTTCTGGGAAACTGAACAGCTTACGTTTTGCTGCACTGAACAGCTTACGTTTTGTATCGCACAGATAGGCCGGATCTGCATCCTGACCTTAACCAAAATCGAAATAGCCTTGTTCTTGTCACTGAACCAACTCACCCACCAAGTTTTTTTTGTTTTGTTTTTTGTATACAGGATCGAGGCTCGTGAAAGAGCTAACATTAATCACACAGAAAGACAAACTGACACATAAAATATATAACATGGGGAGCGGTAGACAAGATGGGGCGAGAGGGGGAGGAACACAAACACAACATCTGAGAGCAGAGACATCGAGAGATCTGTGGGAGGGAGAGGGCTTTGGGGGGGGGGGAGGCATTGGAAGGGGGGGGGGGCAGGAGAGGTATAAAACATATGGACACTGCCAGGACTTCCAGGAAAGAAGTTGGAATTTCAAACAAGGTGGATCTGGGGTGAATTAGTGGGGGTAGTAAAGAGTTTTGACCACAACAAAGTTTTGTCATAATTCTTCCACAACCTTTTGAGTCATTGTGCTACATATCACTAAAGATTCAAGTATCCAGATCCGTATTCGGATCTTCACCAAAATCCAAAAACATTCTGTCCTTATCACACACCCAACCCGTTCATCAAGTTTCATCAGAAACTGTCCATAACTTTCAGATATCCTGCTCACAGACACGACAAACAACCAAACAAGGGTGAATACATAACCTCTGTCCACTTTTGGTGGCGGAGATAATCAAGAAGTTGCAGAAGCTAAAATATTGGTCTGTAGAAAGTCAGTGCTTTGCAAGACCTACCTCAGATGACACAGCTGAATGCCAATGACCAATAGACATTACAGCTGTTTTGGTAGTGGTAATGATGAAAGGAATGCATGTTATTAAAGGTTGCTGCAGATTTATATGCCTTTACACCTTCATAAATTATTATTTCGATTGAATTATATACTTGAACACTGTAGAACACAAATCGCCTTCTTGATCCTTCAAAGAACCAGGTTATATATCGATAAATAGCATGAGAGGGCGTAGCATGAGAGGGCGTAGCATGAGAGGGCGTAGCATGAGAGGGCGTGGCATGTGAGAGTATCAATAATGCCTCAATCTCCTAAACTGCGACTCAACATCATCTTATTACAGTGTTTTTACAAGACTGCTTTAGTAGCACTAAACTTCCAGATTTTATTAAATGATCATTAAAATTGAAGTATTATATATATGGAACACTGCGTGGTGGTATCATGTTCTATGAATTCTCTAGTTTTTAGAGGTTTTTGTTACGACTCAGCCGAGGTCAAAATCCAATCCTCTACCGCCCAGACCCAGAGCAGATGCTAAAAACACAATTGCACAGAGCCGAACTATCATCCATAAGCTATTCTTCAGTCATCTCTACTCTCTGATCCATCGCTGTATCAACATTGTTCTTGTCATTCAGCTCTTCCATGTGCCTCCATGTATTAACTTTGCATATTTTTCTTTTGTTTTTGTTTTTTTTAAGTTAATGCACTTTAAGTTAATGTAACTTCAGCTTGTGTACTCACAATGAGGCGCAGGAAGCGAGAGTCATGAAAGCGTGTAGAACGAATAAAGAACAATCTCTTTCCATCGCTGGAGTAACGCACAAGTGCTAAGGAAAGAAACAAACAAAAACAAGTTATAAATCATTACAAATTATATTTATGTAATCAAGATATGTACATAATGGAACCCACAGTATAAAGAGCAAATCTTTGGAACACAAAACATTCATTCAAACGATTTTTAAAAAAATACACCAATCAACTTTACAATGATTTCCAAGGAAGTTTAACCTAGGTATGCTCAAGTAAATACTTCAATTATTTACTTGAGCTGCACTACATCAAAAACCAACATACCCACTGAAGGAGGAGTCGGGGGTCTTCGATATGCGAACCTAGGAAGGTTCAACGACTTGCCTATTCCCTGACCACGACAGACCAGCTTCAACCCACTGTGCATTGTTCTGTGGTGATTCAGCCTCGCTTCATATATCATACCGTGAGGTATTCTTCCTTGTGGAACCTATCTGACAGACAATTCACTGCTGCTGTCTCGGTGACAATTTCAAAGCTGCTCTAGATTTCAAAGCTGATTTACGTGCCATTTTTTAGATTATTCGTCCCTCCAACCTCTCCTCTTCTTCAAGTAACACATTGTTCTTTACAGCTTGCAGTTCCCATCTTCATCGTTTGTGATACACCTTTACCTGTGGACTCGGGTTCTTCCCCTGCTTCAATGATCGGAGGATTTCACATTCTGAGGACTTGTAAGACTTTTAAGACTTGCGCAAGACTTGTAAGACCGTCCAATCCTGTGATGCAGACCTGGACAAAACCACAGACTGGTCAAACAAGTGGAACTTGTCTTTCAATCCTGACAAATCTCACACTCTTACCATCTCTCCGAAAAGACTGACTGGAAAACCCTCCCATCCACTTTCTCAACAATCTTCTCCAAGAAGGTCTGTCGCTCAAGCTTTTGGGTCTCACTATCTGCCATGATCTTTCTTGGGAAAACCACATTTCCAAGCTGGCCTCCAAAGCCAGTCGCTGTCTGGGCATCCTCCGTCGTACGAAGTCCTTCCTTGGCGCACCTGAGCTCCTCACCACATACAAGGCTTTCATCCGCAGCTCAATGGAATGCTGTTCCCCCCTCTGGGCCGATGCTCCTACCTCACACCTAGCTCGGCTTCACGCTGTTGAAACCAAAGCTTTCAGAATCATTGGAATCTCCTGCGATGAAGTTAACTCCGAGGGCCTTTCACTCACTCATCGCAGGCAGGTTGGTGGTTTTTCTGTCTTCTACCGACTCCTCTCCAGCCTTGCTCCCCTAGCTCTCTCTGTGCTCTGTCCCCCAAATATTCCTACAGGTCGCACAAGATCTGCCAGCAACCCTCTTATGGTTAAACTGCCAAAATCAAGGCTCTCTGCTCACCTTCAATCTTTCATTCCCCTTTTCTCCCGCCTCTGGAACAAACTCCCCCACTCCCTTCAATCCCACTCCTCCCTCCAGGTCCTTAAAACAGCTGTTCACCACCATCTCTTATCTTCCCCCATCCAAAACCTTGATCTTTTCTACCCCCGCTAATTTTCACCCCAGATACACTTTTTTGAAATTCCAACTTCTTTCCTGGAAGTTCTTGCAGTGTCCATATGTTTTATACCTCTCCCACCTCCCCCCAAGCCCTCTCCCTCCCACAGTTCTCTCGATGTCCTTGCTCTCAAATGTTGTGTTTGTGTCCATCCTTCCCCCTCTATCCCCATCTTGTCTACCGCGCCCCTTATTTTGTATTTTGTGTGTCGGTTTGACTTTTTGTGTGATTAATGTTAGCTCTTTCACGAGCCTCGATCTTGTATACAAAAATAAAATAAAATAAAATAAAATATCGGATTCATCCTGTGGGCACCCTCTCGACTAGATCCTTTCAACCGTGCTCACCGCCAACATTTCACTCATTTATAACCCACTGGGTTTATTGTACGAACTGCTTACTTGAGCTAAGTTGCCACATCGTGTTGTGAGTTAACTTGTAGCTGCATTGCTGGTCGTGACATTTGTACTTGTTTAATTTGGGGGCTCTTGGAAAAGTCATCAAGTGTTACATTTAATTAGTATTATTGTGTTAAAGGTAGACAGTAGCCAGTGGGGATTAATAAATATTCTTTAGTCACCCTTCCGTCTCCTGTCATAAGTTGAAACGTCCCCTTCCGTCTCCTGTTTTAAAACAACACCAAGGGCACACCAGTATGTATTTGTTTTCTGTCGTGACATGCTTTGGGTTACCAGTGCACTCGCTGCGGTGTCTTGAGGTCGACACATAACACAATTTAACTCAACTTTAAAGCTTATCTAATGTTTCTGCTGCCACTACCCTCCATGCATCAACTACTCCCTGAGTAAAAGACCCTTGCTTACTTAAATCTGCTTTTCTTACCTCTCGGGCTGTGGACCCCTGACCCACCCGAGGGACGATTCATTACTTCCGCCAGTTTGTGCACAGATGTTATGTTTTCACCCTGTGTTTGTCTGTCTGTTTGTTTGTCTGTCTGTCTGTCCGTCCATCCATCCATCCGTGAGCAGGAAATCTAAAAAAGTTATGGACGGGTTTTGCCAAAACGAGGTGGATGAGTTGGGTAAGTGACAAGAACAAGCTGATTAGATTTTGGTTCAGGTCCGAATCCAGATCCGGTCTATCAGTGGATACAAAACGTAAATTGTTCAGCCTGGTGAAGGTATGATATCTTAATTTTTTTGAGTAATCATGCTATATATCGTTTTTGGCCTCATCTCTCAATGGTGAAGAATTATGAAAATTAAACGAGAGCAATGCGACTGTCGCCAATGTGCCTCCGCATAGTCCCACAATGGATAGATGCCCTCGTTCACTGTCCTAAAAATAAACAAGTTTGATTAAAATCCCTTCAGTTGTTTTAAAGTATCACATTTTCACCAGCCAATGACAGGTTTCACATTGATCGGCAAAACAATTTCAGATAAGGGATTTTTTTAAATTATCGGCTTTCAAGCTAATATGGCTGCCACACCATATGACCTTTAAAATATACACTCTGCATATGCATGGGCAGGGGATCACGTTTGTGAAGTTTCATGTTGATTGGATAAAGTTCGTTTTTCTATCCAAGATGGCTGCCAAACCATGTGACCTAAAACATCTATTTTCAAGCTATATGCAACAATGGGGAACAAAACAAAACAAAAAAAAACACCTTTAGAGGCCATTTTTCCCCGCAAAGCGGGGGTTGGCCTTTTTCAGGCACCGTGGTTGTTGTTGTTTTTGTTGGTCCCCTTTTTGAAGCAATGTTTTACGGCCGGATGCCCTTCCTGCCGCCAACCCTTTTTGTCGCCTTTTACGACAAGCAGGGAATTACCAGTGAACTGGTACTCAATTAGCCGACCTCGGAAGGATGACAGGCTGAGTCAACCCCCCTGGCGTTAATTCAGCGATCGACTGGGATTCAAACCCAGGATCCTAGGATCCTAAGCTGGCACCCTAGCCGCTAAGCCAACACCAGGCTATGCAACAATGGAGTTAGATATTTGTAAAATTTCGCATCGATAGGGTAAGCGGTTTTAGAGATATAATTATATAATATTTTCCTTCAATCCAATATGGCTGCCACACCATGTGACCAATGATGTTTTCATGATCATATTTTAACCGCCATGCCTAGTCAATGACACACGTAAAGTTTTGAGTCAATCAATTTGGTGGTTTGGGAGAAGATTTTTTTTTTAAAGGTTTTAAGTTAAATTCAATATGACTGCCAAACCATGTGATCTATGAAGTCATAACATTAATATTTCAATACAAATGTGTCATAGATCATGTGAATGCAATTTCAGATTTTTAGGATAAGGAATTCGATTAAAACATTTTTGGCTGGTATACCACTTCACCTATGATGTCATCATTATCATGCTTTTGTTCCCCATTGGGAGTACTTGACAATGTGCCAAGTTTCAAATTTTTCCATTCAGCTGTTTCCGATAAATATATATTTTAATTATTTGCGTTTAATCCAAGATGGCTGCCATACCACGTGACCCATGACGTCACAATTAACATAAAAACATGCTGCCTGGGGGTCACTCCTACCCTGAAAGTTTCGTTTCAATCGGACATGTGGTTGCTGAGAAAAACGAGGCTTAGCGGGCTGTACGTCCCGTATGGACGGATGGACAACCCAAAAACATAATGCCTCCGGCCACCTTCGGGGGCGGAGGCATAAAAACCCTCATATCCGGATCTTCACCAAAATCTAATCATTTTTTCCTTGTCACACACACAACCTGTCCACCAAATTTTGTCCGAATCTGTCTTTAACTTTTTGAGACATCTTGTTCACGAACAGACAAATGCAGACAGACAGGGGTGAAAACATTGCCTCCATCCACCTTTGGTGGCGGAGGTAACAAGCACGATAATTGCTTTGTAATACATGTCCCATATCGATGTGATTTTTTTTCTAAGTCCAAAAAGGGCATAACTGTGAAAGATTGACAAAACTCCCTGAAACTCGAACTCGTTCTGTAACTTATCATAATAAAGTCATGTACCAAGTTTCAGTTGAACAGGTTAAAGACTATGGGAAACAAGTCTGAAAAACCACAGGTGAGACGGGCGGACGGACTGGCCGAGACGGGTGGACTGACTGACGGGTGGACTGCCTGTTAGGCAGGCTGACTGACTGACAGGCGGACAGGAGGATGGGTGGAGGACGGGTGGACTGACAGGCAGGCTGACTGACTGACTGACGGGTAGACAGGAGGATGGGTGGACCGACAGGCAGGCTGACTGACGGGTGGACTGACTGAAGGGTGGACTGACTGAAGGGTGGACTGACTGAAGGGTGGACTGACTGAAGGGTGGACTGACTGAAGGGTGGACTGACTGAAGGGTGGACTGACTGAAGGGTGGACTGACTGAAGGGTGGACTGAATGTTAGGTGGACAGGAGGATGGGTGGAGGATGGGTGGACTGACTGACAGGCAGGCTGACTGACTGACTGGCGGGTAGACAGGAGGATGGGTGGACCGACAGGCAGGCTGACTGACGGGTGGACAGACTGACGGTTTGACAGGAGGATGGGTGGACTGACTGATAGGCAGGCTGACTGACAGGCGGACGGGTGGACTGACTGATGGGCAGGCTAACTGACTGACGGGCAGACAGAAGGACGGGTGGACTGACTGATAGGCAGGCTGACTGACTGACGGGCGGACAGGAGGCCGGGTGGACTGACTGATAGGCAGGTTGACGGGAGGACGGGAGGACGGACTGACGGGAGGTCCGACGGGAGGGCGGACAGAAGACAACCGATCTATAGAGTCCCTTCCGGTGATACTGGTAGAGGATTAATTAATAATTATTAATAACATTCTGATTCAATCGACCCCTCACGTAACACCTGCTAATTTATATAAGTAACACTATCAAAAGTGTAATGAATCAAAACGCGCTGCGCTACTACATAATAATAATCATAATATTATTAATAATAATAATAATAATAATAATAATAATAACGTATAACGTGCTCTGTGACTAAAACAATACCAGCAAGCAAGTGTCGAAGGTCGAAGCATGTCGCTCGTTACCCACAACCGAGAGTTACCTTTGCAACCCAAGTTGCTTGGAATGAGACCACAAGTCCAGCCCAACGCGGCTGCGAAGGGACGCCAGGCGGTCGCACAATGCAAGGCGCCGCGATGCAGCATCGCCATGCTGCTCGTGTGGCCAAGGTGAGTACAGTATTATTTGACCAAATAAACTGGTGCTTATTCTTCTTCTTTAAAATATAAAAATAGTAATGGCGTCTTCAAATCAGTGAGGCTCTATATACGCCACCCTACAAAAAATATACAGTATTTCAGACTTTAAAAAGCAGTCTAGCTAGACATGGAATCAATCTAGCAACTCTATGCTGAACCCTCTCCATGGCAGACGTCACCTTCCGCTTCCTCAGATGTGGTAACCAAAACTGTCCAAGATATTCTAAATAGAGCCTCATTAAATTCCTAAATACTTTCTCCTTTTATTTATAATTTATCACAAGATAAACCCCTTTAAAGTATTTAGACGATTAAAGTATTTAGAGCTTGACATTTTATTTTGAAATTTTGAAAGTGATGTTCGGGGACATTTAATTGAAAGTATTTTGGCTTTCCCAAATGCCATCATCATTCTGCCCCTATCCTCCCTCTCCGTTCTCTATGCTATTACTTTACTTCCAAGCTTTATGTCATCTGCAAATTTATAGAAATGCGGCATTTTCATTTTATAATAATATTACAATATTCTGCTAATATTTGGTTGGAAATATTATTTTCTTCCTTATTCTCAGATCTCGCGTTATTTTGAGATCTCGCGTTGCCCTGAGATCTCGCGTTGCCCTGAGATCTCGCGTTACCCTAAGATCTCGCGTTACCTTACGACGAGCTTTCCGGACCTCCGGTAATCCAAACATGGCTGCTCCCATAGCAGGTGATGTTGTGCGATTGACGCGGATGGTTGCTTCGCTTTCTGTCAGCCATTTGCCTTCTGCGTTAGCGGTGCAACGCGGACTCACAAGAGTCTGGTTACAGGCCTCGCGAAAACGGTAAGACATTTTGTTTTCTCCGAGATTATTCTTTCTCGAACCGTTTCACGTCTTGCTGCAAGGTCGTTCATCTAGGCACTGATGTGTGATTTCCTCTCACCAGGTCTCCATGGGACTCTCAACGGTTCCCTCTGCACACGTCGGTTTCACGTCTCGGGCTTGAAGAGTTTTTCGATGATCCACAAAACGTTGGCAAAGACACCGTTAAGTCAGGTACAGTACGACCAATGATTGCGTCATTCTTTCACGACCTCGTAGTTTTCATCAATTTCCCTATCGGCATATGTGTTACTATTAGTACTAGTACCCGACTGCAAAGCCGCAATGAGCCGACGAAGCCAAAGCCTCTTGCCACTATTTTACCCATCACGATGGCATCAATAGGTTTGGTAGTAGGTAGGTGTAGTAGGTACCGTACCTGGTAAGACTTGGTAAAAGAGAAGAGCAGACAGTCCTCCCCAATACCTGCATACAATAAATGTCGCAAGAAGCTTAAGGAAGTAACTATACGATGTGCTAGCTTAAGGCCTATTTTAAGAAATTTTAACTGGGCTTAACATACGTTTTCACAGTATGTGTGTAGTCTTCTAACTTCAGTCGCTGTCAGGGCTGGTTCTCTCCGGGCACTGCGGCTTCCTCCACCAGAAGAAGTTAGCTTGCAGTAAGATCAGTGCCGACAGATCAGACGATAGCGCCGTTTCAACGGCAATGTGTGACTGTCGTTAATCAAACCGAGCTTTCTTTCTTTATGTAAACCGCTTATACCGTATTTCTGGCCGTGAAAAACTATCCCATACGGCCGCGAGATTTCTAAAAAATAATTCCGTCAATTTTAGAATATTTGACGCCGTTTTCACCCTCCGAAACGCGTAATAAGCTTTAAAAATATATTTTTCAAATGCTCGAATCTCATTGGTTCCGGTGTTTGGTGACGATTTTCGTTGAAGATAACGACGTTGGTCTTAACGTATTTTAATTACAAATTGGAGGTGCATTAGATTGTGAATCAAAGAAAGACGGGTGAAACAAACTCATATTTAACTTTTTCGCAATTGTTTTATGCAAACTTCCGCATCCAGAAGATGGCGGCCTCCATTGCGTGATTTGGTTTTAGAAATATTTTTTCAAATGCTCGAATCTCATTGGTTCCGGTGTTTGGTGACGCTTTTCGTTGAAGATAACCAGGCCTGTGCGGGCCGAGGTTGGTCTTAAAGTATTTTAATAATAAATTAGAGGTGCATAAGATTGTGAATCAAACAAAGACAGGTGAAAGAAACTCCTAGTGAACGTTTTTCAATTTGTTATGCATACTTCCGCATCCGCAAGATGGCGGCCTCCATTCAGCTTCAGAATTCTCAAGCCAAGGCATAATCTGGTTTTCGACATAATACGTACGCGTTTATTGACAACACCGGCTTCGCCGGCTACTAGTACCCGACTGCAAAGCCGCAATGAGCCGGCGAAGCCAAAGCCTCTTGCCACTATTTTACCCATCACTATGGCATCAGTAGGTTAGGTAGTTTGTAGTAGGTAGGTGTAGTAGGTACCGTCGTCGGTGTAGTTCTAGTAGGTGTAGTAGGTACCATTTGCATTCTGGATGAGATTAAAATTGATAAAATTTACTTCTTGATTAATTCGGTGAATTCCGTCTCAACTTCGGATATTTCCGGCCGTGAAAAACTATGCCCTACGGCCGTGAGATTTCTAAAAAATAATTCTTCGTCAATTTTAGAATATTTGACGCCGTTTTCAGCGTCCGAAACGCGTAATAAGCTTTTTAGAAATATTTTTTAAATGCTCGAATCTCATTGGTTCCGGTGTTTGGTGACGATTTTCGTTGAAGATAACGAGGTTGGTCTTAACGTATTTTAATTACAAATTAGAGGTGCATTAGATTGTGAATCAAACAAAGACGGGTGAAACAAACTCCGATTGAACTTTTTCGCAATTGTTTTATGCAAACTTCCGCATCCGGTCGATGGCGGCCTCCATTGCGTGATTTGGTTTTAGAAATATTTTTTCAAATGCTCGAATCTCATTGGTTCCGGTGTTTGGTGACGCTTTTCGTTGAAGATAACCAGGCCCGTGCGGGCCGAGGTTGGTCTTAAAGTATTTTAATTATAAATTGGAGGTGCATAAGATTGTGAATCAAACAAAGACGGGTGAAAGAAACTCCTATTGAACGTTTTTCAATTTGTTATGCATACTTCCGCATCCGCAAGATGGCGGCCTCCATTGCGCTTCGGAATTCTCAAGCCAAGGGATACAGCATAATCTGGTTTTCGACATAATACGTACGCGTTTATTGACAACACCGGCTTCGCCGGCTCTTAGTTATGGGTACAAATTGGGTGAGTGTAGGTTTGAATAAGTTGTGGGTAGGAGGGATGTTCGGGGGCAAAAATGAGTGACTTTGGCCACAGAATATTTTGGGAATATTCCCAGAATCTTTTTGGGAATACTGTATTCCCAGAATCTCTTTGGGAATACTGTATTCCCAGAATCTCTTTGGGAATACTGTATTCCCAGAATCTTTTTGGGAATACTGTATTCCCAGAATCTTTTTGGGAATACTGTATTCCCAGAATCTTTTTGGGAATACTGTATTCCCAGAATCTTTTTGGGAATACTGTATTCCCAGAATCTTTTTGGGAATACTGTATTCCCAGAATCTTTTGGTGAATACTGTATTCCCAGAATCTTTTTGGGAATACTGTATTCCCAGAATCTTTTTTGGAATATTCCCAGAATCTTTTTTGGAATATTCCCAGAATCTTTTTGGGAATATTCCCAGAATCTTTTTGGGAATACTGTATTCCCAGAATCTTTTTGGGAATACTGTATTCCCAGAATCTTTTTGGGAATACTGTATTCCCAGAATCCTTTTGGGAATATTCCCAGAATCTTTTTGGGAATATTCCCAGAATCGTTTTGGGAATATTCCCAGAATATTTTGGGAATATTTTATTGGGGGAAATTGGATCCGGTGGACTCGGGGTGTTTGAAAAGTTTAGCTTCTGGACACCATCGAAAGACGACTCTATGTAAGGCAGAGGCTCGTGGAGACGAGGTGACGGGAACAAAACAAGACGAGGGACCCACATTTTGAGACAAGCAAGGGAATTAATGAATGAATGAATGAACAGGAAAATAGAGGAAGCACGGTGAGCTGCAAGTAATATGGTTGAGTTGGGAGATGAGGTGGTTGTTGGTTGTTGTATATACCCAGACAGTTCTCTTGAACAAGCCCTCAGCACGGAGATGGCCGATCGATCTCGCAGGCGCAACCCAGAATTCCCCCACATCCAGGATGGCGTACCCCCATCTTCACGAAGTCGGGGCCAAGACAGGGTTAGAAAGAGAGAGAAGAGACAAGAGGGAAAGGGCCGGCCCATGCGGATGCAAAAGCTCGTCTGAGATCTATTCGGGCTCTTTTAAGGCCATACAAGGTCAACGGGCCATGCAAATTATGCTCGTTTGAGTTAAATTTATGGATAACTGGATTTAACTAAGCTATCTTTCTTGATCATTACTTTTGCTGTCTCGTCGATTCATCAAGGAGACTCGTGGTCCGTGGAACTGCTTCGTCAGAAAAGCAGCGAGGATCTTCACAAGCTCTGGTGAGTGTTTGAAGGTTTCCTATCCCACTCAAGGACCTTTCACACGAAACACCTTAGCACGAGAGTCCCTTGGAATGGTCTATTCAATAGACCATGACCATTAACACTGGAATTCCTGAATAATATATTGCTTCTGTTGCACATCGATCTTCTTCTTCTTCCTTGAAGGCACAGCACGCCATACGTTTCCTGGTCATATGTATTATCTCAGCACATACTTGATGATGCTGCAGCTCTGTTTCATAACCCCATATACGGTATCAAATTGTCTGTTGCTTGTAACTGTCCCTGAAATCTACATATAAATTAGTTGGTATCTCCTATCATAGTCCTGGTGTTGGCTTAGCGGTTAGGGTGCCGGCTTGGGATCCTAGAATCCTGGGTTCGAATCCCGGTCGATTGCTGAATTCACGCCAGGGGGGTTGACTCAGCCTGTCATCCTTCCGAGGTCGGCAAATTGAGTACCAGCTTGCTGGGATGAATGATCCCGGTGTGTACCCCAGTTTAGAATAGGTACACTGTATCCCTGCGCATCGTAAGAGGCGACCAAGGGTTGGCGTCAGGAAGGGCATCCGGCCATAAAAACATTGCCTCAAACAGGGAACCATGATTGTCATGGGGCCCGCAAGGCTAACCCCCGCTCTAGCGGGGAAAATGGCCTCAAAACGATCATTCATTCATTCATTTCTCCTATCATTGCCCGAGCATTGTACACAAAAACCTGCTCGGTTGGCTTTTTTCAATATTTTGACCAATGACTCTGTTAGCTGACTGTTATCCGTGCCCACGCAGGTACATCTTGCTGAAGGAACGGAATATGCTTCTGACGTTGCAACAAGAGGCGAAGCGGCAAAAACTTCCGATGACTAGTTCAGAGCGACTTGAGAAGGTGCGACTTTAACTGGTCTGACTTTAACTGGTCTTTTTAAAGGCTTGGTATAAATACTCGATTTTTAGCTCGACTGGACTTTAGTCTGGAGAGCTTATGCGATCAAGCAGCGTCCGTAGGCAAGTCAGTGAGAGTGTGTGAGTGAGTCAGTGAGGGAGTCAGTGAGTCTGTAAACACTTCAGTCATCATCAATTGAACTAAACACACGATTTTGATGAAACCTGGCCACAAGCTGCATATCTGATGTGTAATGAAGGTGTATTGACCGCGTCTAAATCTGCGCTTATTGACGGGGTTTACGGGGTGGGGAGAAGGAGGGAGGTTTACCCCCACCCACCCCCCCCCCCCCCCCCCAAAAAAAAATAGGTATTTGGTCTCTTCTAAACTACACACATGATTTTGATTAAACTTGGCCACAAGCTGCATATCCGATACCTAATGATGGGTATTGACTGCATCAAAATCTGTACTCATTAAGGGGGTCCATGGCGGGAGGAGGGGGGGGGGGGAGGAGATTTGACCACCCCCAAAATAGGTATTTGCTCTCTTCTCTATTTCTCTATTTGCCACACAATTTCAATGCAACTTGATCACAACCTTCGTCGCCCATGATGTACCAAAGCTTGTTCACGGCATTAAAATATCAGGGTCTGAGGGGATTTGTGGGGGGTTTGAGTGACTGTTGCTCTTGATCCAGGTGAGTTTCAGGACCCCGGTGCTATTTATTTTTTTAATGCTCAGATATTGCATCAGTAGCATTTGTCTGTCACATTGCACCACACAATGGATTTTTAAAAATTGACTTGTTCATTAATTTAAAATGAATGCCACGGGAACAGGTGAAGACGTCCATGGATGGAATAGACCAGGTCGTGGAGGAGCGAACTAAAGCACTGCGATTGTTACAAACTGGCCGAGAATACGGCCGCCCTGCGGAACTTCGGGTCAACGTCTTCGGCATATCCCACTGGTGAGCCCAGAGCGTTTGGCAGAGGGTGGTCGTTTTACTTAAAACTTCACAAATATAGCCCTCGCTTGCACGGCCTACACTTGAAAACAGTAATTTGTGCACTTTGTGACAGGTGGCGAAACTTTGGCTGCCGCAGAATGAGAGATTGTGAAGAATCAATAAAAGCAAATCGTCAATTATATAATCAGTGCTGAGTGCATGGAGAAAGAACATTCTGGAAGGTCAAAGAGAAGAAGGTCTGCGGTAGCAAAATCCAGGGGGTAGTCGTAGAGGACGTTTTTATGCCGATCCAGTCATCGGCGTCGGAGGCATTATGTTTTTGTGTCGTTTGTCTGTCGTGATTTTGTTACCGCCATGACTTGTGAATCGCTGAAGGGACTTTGACCAAACTTTGTAGAAGTATTTATTTTGGTACAAAGATGAAGTGATTCAATTTTGCACTCAACAGGTCAACAAGAAAGTAGCCCTTGTAGCCTGTGGGTTACAAGAGAGTAGCAATCGCTATGGTTTCGATTTTACGATATTGAATCATGGGGGCTCCCACGTCAGGTTACCCCCCCCCCCGAGCTTCAGGTCCCTACTCGTCCATTATTTACCAACTAATTGCTCTCAAATCCGATACAGCTTTTCTACTCCATGGTCTGCAGGGCTTTTCTACTCCATGGTCTGCAGGATCGCTCCAGTCGGAGGCTCCCTGGGGGAGGGTGGGGGGGGGGGGGGAGTGAGAGGGGCAGGGTAAGGAGGTTCCATCCCCCAAAGTCGGCAGAGGTCTGATTTGGCTACTTTTGCTTTTGGCGGAAGGAAGAGTATGTGGTTCACCGGATTTAAACGCGTGTATAAGCTGAGCTGTTTGAGAACTGCATGCGCATCAATAACAAGACGGATCATTCCACATTGAACAGCCTTGCTAAAGTTTCTAGATTGCAGTAGATCTGAGAACCGGTGGCCACCCACTCACTCACCGACACACGCAATGCTTTGGGAACGGCTGTGGCCCCTGGGGAATTAATGGAATATCCCTGAGGGCAGTGGTTATTTCTTTCTTTTTTTGTCGCAGAGGCTTCTTTAGACATTCCTAATGTTAAATTCCAATGTTGCATAAAGTGGCGTGTTTGACGTAATTTAAAAAAAATCAACTTGTGGTAAAATTAGACAAATGTGTTGTGGTTAAGAACCATGCCTAAGGCAAATAGGACGACTTGGTTAAACCCCATACCCGTGACCTGGTAGCGTACTTCATACGACGGATGGTGCGGGTTAACACACTTTGTAAAGGGCGTCATCATTCATCCTGCCGTGTTCCTCCTGTGGCTGCTGGTTTGCATCATTGCTGGGAGCGCGGATGTGCCACCGATGCAGTGCCCCATGCTGGTTGAGGAAGGAATTTGTAATTTTGGCCAGGGTGCCGGTGATAGCTCACCTACTCTTCGTGAAAGACACTGTGGGATTTTTAACGTCCACCAACTCACGCTGGCAGACAGGAGCAGTGCAACGTCCACGGAAGGGACGGTACACAGTGATGAATCGCCCTGCCTGTGAAACACCAGTTTATAGCTCGGTCGGGATTCAAACCTAGGCTAGACAGCTTAGAGGAGATTGTGCATACCTCTAGGCCAGCCCACAGGGCACGGACAACTTTGACATGATAGTAAGGGCATTTTATGAGATATTTCACAAATCTGTTAACTAAATTGTTACCAAAAAATTTCTTCACCAATATGTTTGTAAAGGTGTGTAATAACATGTGTTAAAATGTTGAAGTTCAACTCCCGTGGGAAACCCAGAAAAAAAGCTGTTGAATTCGGGTACCGAAAAATTGTTTTCGAGAATTTTTATTTTTTTAATCGGCCCTTAAGTAACTTATGAGGGGTCAAATAAGGGTTTTTCATGATTCTGAGTTGATTGTTAACATTTATATTTTCACTTTTACATTTACACACAAAGTAGCTTTTATTTCACATACATATATAATACTCAAGAGTTATTTCTCATTCACAATGTCAGAAGTTTCAACAGTCATTGTCTATGTCTTCTTCAGACTCAACAACATCATGACTACAGTTTCTGCATGTAATGCCATTACAGACTCCACAGGCCGAGATGCACGTGACCCCATTCTTCTTGCAGCTGCATCGCCGGTTGCTGCAATCTCCATGACAATTACAGCTCGTGAACTGCAATAGCTCCTCAGGAGCCGTGGGGTCCAGTGTTGGAACTGGCTCATACCCATGCACACCTATTGTCCATCCATAGTCACTGGGGTTCAGAGACATGCTCTGTAGAAGGATCCAGTCCCGGGTCTGCAGGTAGGACAGAAGTTTGGCTGTCGTACTTCCAGGATAGATCAACTGGATCACATCTAGTAGTCCAGAATCTTCCATGATGTTACCCATTGATCCAAGATAAGACTTCAGCAGGTGAAAACCACCCAACCTTGGAATGACGGGTAGATTTGCCTGCTTTATTATATTCACAGCCTTCAGCCAAATCGGAAGATCAAAGGTCACTATAGCGACCCCAGCGCGCCGTATGCACTCTTTCAGAGTGGTGAAGATGGTGTTGAGGTCATTAGGGTCTCCTTCAATAACTGGGAGGAACTCGATCTGTGTGCTCTGCTTTGCATCATTAGCATGGATTCTCTTCATCCAGCCATTCCAGTTTGAGTGTGGGAACTCAGGATCGTTGGCTTTGATCACCCACCCCGCTGCCCAGAGTGTGTCACCTGGAGTGAGGAGTGGCTGATCATGAGCCAGGGAGGAGGAAAGCTCAGCGAGGGGGAGAAACATGATCGCGTTCGTTCCTATCTGTTTCCTGTTCGTAAATGGAATAATCTTTACTTCAGTTCCTCTCAGGATCTTAGCTTTGTCGAGTGCCTTCAACTTCACCCGGGGGAAAGCTGCTGTTGTCTGTGGATCTGCCAAAGGTGGTGCCGGAGAGGTGACTTCGATCCAACCCATTGAGTGAAAGGGAGTGTTTCCGTGAATAGAGACAATGTTTAAATCTTAACTTAAATCTTAAGATTTAAATCTTAAGAGACAAATTTAACAATGGATGGAGGTCCTCAACGCCAAACAGGAAATTAGAGCTGTCTCCCTTGACATTTCACGTGCCTTCGATACGGTCTGGCACCCTGCTCTGCTCACCAAACTCTCCTCCTTTGGTATCCATGGAAATCTCCACGCATGGCTGGCGGACTTCCTCTCTGGTCATAGTCAACGTGTGGCCCTGAATGGGTTTCTCTCATCTCCTCTTCCTGTTCAGGCTGGAGTTCCCCAAGGTAGTGTTCTGGGCCCTGTGCTTTTTCTGGTCTTCATCAATGATCTCTCTGACTCTCTTGAAAATCCTCTCTATCTCTTTGCTGACGACTCTACTCTCTGTCGCTCCATTCCTCATCCCTCAGATCGGCAGTCTGCATGCAGCCTCCTCACTCTCTGCAGACCTGGACAAAATCACAGACTGGTCAAACAAGTGGAACATGTCTTTCAATCCTGACAAATCTCACACTCTTACAATGTCTCTCCGAAAGGACCGACTGGACAACCCTCCCATCTACTTTCTCAACAATCCTCTCCAAGAAGTTCTGTCGCTCAAGCTTTTGGGTCTCACTATCTGCCATGATCTTTCTTGGGAAAACCACATTTCCAAGCTGGCCTCCAAAGCCAGTCGCCGACTGGGCATCCTCCGTCGTGCGAAGTCCTTCCTTGGCACACCTGAGCTCCTCACCACATACAAGGCTTTCATCCGCAGCTCAATGGAATACTGTTCCCCCCTCTGGGCTGGTGTTCCTGCCTCACACCTTGCTCGGCTTCACGCTGTTGAGGCCAAAGCTTTCAGAATCATTGGAATCTCCTGCGATGTAGTCACCACCGAGGGCCTTTCACTCACTCACCGCAGGCAGGTTGGTGGTCTTTCTGTCTTCTACCGACTCCTCTCCGGCCTTGCTCCCCCAGCTCTCTGTGCTCTGTCCCCCCCAATATTCCTTCAGGTCGCACAAGATCTGCCTGCAACCCTCTTATGGTTAAACTGCCAAAGTCTAGGCTCTCTGCTCACCTTCACTCTTTCATTCCCCTTTTCTCCCGCCTCTGGAACAAACTCCCCCACTCCCTTCAATCCCACTCCTCCCTCCAGGTCTTTAAAACAGCTGTTCACCACCATCTCTTATCTTCCCCCATCGAAAACCTTGATCTTTTCTACCCCCGGTAATTCACCCCAGAGTCCTTGCAGTGTTCATATGTTTTAATCCTCTCCCACCTCCCCCCAAGTCCTCCCGATGTCCCTGCTCTCAAATGTTGTGTTTGTGTCCTTCCCCCTCTTCCCCCTCTCTTTTGTGTCCTTCCCCCCCTCTCCCCATCTTGTCTGCCGCTCCCCTTGTTTTTTGTGTTTTGTGTGTCGGTTTGTCTTTTTGTGTGATTAATGTTAGCTCTTTCACGAGCCTCGATCTTGTATACAAAAATAAATAAATAAAAAAAATCTATATTGTCTCCAACAAACTGAGTGACTGCATTGTTTGTTTCCCCAACCTCCATAAAGACCACCTGATCATTACTTGACAATTCACTTTCACTGGCTGGCACTTTGGCTGTCATCACTGATTGATCCTCAAGCGCAGCATCAACCGCAACCTCATCATTGATCTGTTCATCGGTTTCCTCCACAATGGTGTCAAGAGTGCCAGAAGTATCTGGAACATCATCTCCACTCCTACTATTAAGGAAGCAGTATTTGTAGTTTTGTGTCTCCGTGTAAGACTCAGTGTATCCCAGCCGGTGGAACTTGTTGAGCATCCATTTTGACCCAAATCTATGATCAAGTTGTATGGCAAGCCCCATTTGGTGTGGCAATACTCCAGACCGAGGTCGACAGGCCTTAATAAAATTCTGCCCCCAAACGGCAAGTCTTTCGTCTGTCTTGACAATCGGTCTCAAGAACATCTGAAGGCTTGCAGGAACAAGTGTCAGCTGACTATCGATGTCAGTCATACTGTGTGTGGTGGGGTATGACTTTGGACCTAAATCAATCAAGGCAATATCATTGGATATGAACTTGAGTGCCGTCTTTATGATCTGAGTCTTCTCATCTCCATGGTCAAGATTAGCATGATGCTCTCGCAGAATATTGTCGGTGCCATCTTTGAGACAGAGTACATCTGCCCTTCTTTCGTGTGTTGTGAAATACAAGGTGTCTTCGTATTTCTCTAGAAGTTTTATCTTTAGCCAATGCTTTGAATAAGAAAGGCTCTTCTCTGGTGACTGATCAAACTCCTGCAGCTTTTCATGGACTTGGTCCATGTTCATTACCCCATGCTCTAATTCTGAGTCTAACCATTCGCAGAATTCAATAAAAACTGCCTCTCGCTCCTCATCAATACTCCTCTGTCCTCTCTTCCTTTTTCCTTCCTCATCAGTCTTGGACAAACTGTCACCTCTCGCAAACATAAGTTTGCATCGCAAATGGTACAGTGTTTCTTCTGCTACCAAGTCGTTGATCCCTTCCAGGCGTCCAGTGACTTCAGTGCCCCAGTCATCCCCGCGACTCCGTGCTGTCTTCAGCAAGCTTGCCTTCAGTGTATCTGCAGTCAAATTATCTGGCACTCTGTATTTCTTTCTAGCTTGTGCTGGATTATTTTTGTAGAGCTGGGCTGGTTGGTTGCAAAGAATGCATACATCCTTATACAGGAGGTCAACTGACTGTGATCTTCGAGAACTGCAGCCAGTTGATGAACTGAACTCACAAGTAGTGCGTCTTCTCTTCAACTTTGATGACTCTTTCTCTGCCTTTGATGCTTGAGCTGACTTCTTGGTGGTTGCAACAAAGTTGTTGTACAGATCATTTTTACACTTCTGGTGGTACCTCAGTTTTCCTTCCTTTTGAGCCTCCTTCATATGTTCCACAACAGTAACATTTTCGACAGTTTCTGCTTGTTTCAATAAAGTTGAGTATCCCTTTGGAGTTGCCTGTATGAGCCTTTCAGCTGGTGTATCCGAGCGTGCACAGATGAAGCAATTGAGCACAGGTGGAGTAACGTCTTCATCCATATTGCTAGACTCCATGTCCTGCAAAGTAGAAAATGAGATATATTTAGAAATTATTTTTCCACAAAGGAGTGTCTGTGGTGAAATATAAATGTTAACAATCAACTCAGAATCATGAAAAACCCTTATTTGACCCCTCATAAGTTACTTAAGGGCCGATTAAAAAAAATAAAAATTCTCGAAAATAATTTTTCGGTACCCGAATTCAACAGCTTTTTTTCTGGGTTTCCCACGGGAGTTGACCTTCAACATTTTAACACATGTTATTACACACCTTTACAAACATATTGGTGAAGAAATTTTTTGGTAACAATTTAGTTAACAGATTTTCATATGTTTCCCTTACTATGAACTATATATTGAAGGTACAAAGTAAAGTCGAGGTTAAACCGGATGTAAAAAAAAAAAAATGTTACGGTGACAGGCAATTTTGTTTAACTGTGGAGGCCAGTTGGTGTGTAATATTGTAAAAGGTCTCCTGACTCACTTTTAAAATGCGGACTCACTGAAACTAAACGGACACACACCAAATGTTGCCTTTAAAACCAACATGGTTACACAGTGATTGCTTGACATTTCTGCTCGAGTACAAACTCTGCTTGAAATGCCAGGATAAGCACTCACAAGGCTCCACGTTGGTCTTTCACAAATAATATACCTCATGGCGCAAGGTACAGCGTGGTCAACTACATCAACCCATATCCTCGCAAGTTTATGCCTCCGCTGACGAAGTTGCCGGGGATATGTTTTTGGGTCGTCGGTCCGGCTGTCCGTCTGTCCATGATAGGTTTTTGTTACCACGATTAACATGAACGCCTGAAGGGATCCAAGTCAAACTTGGTACAAGTATGTATAACGATGCAAAGATTAACTCATTAGATTTTGGCATCGGAGGTCAGAGGTCATGTCAGGTAAAAATGTGATAACTTGAGGACAGCTGAAGGGATTTAAATCAAATTTGGTACAAATATGTATAGTGATGTAAACATGAACTGATTACATTTTTGCATTAAGAGGTCAAAGTTCATGTTTGGTAAAAAAAATTCTGTTACTGCGCGAACTTGTAAACCAGTGAAGGGATTTTGACCAAACTTGGTATAAATATATATAATGATGCAAAGATGAACCGATTGGATTATGGCATCAATAGGTCAGAGGTTATGTCAGGTAAAAATGTGATACTCGGGAACAGCTGAATGGATTCCGATCAAATGGTAGAAGTATGTATAATGATGTAAAAAAGTGGGTGGAGGCATATCAGTCGACGTCAAAGAGTGACCTTGTTTTTTATTACTTGCAAAATCGAAGATTTTTCAAGTATATTAGTCGGTTTGTTATTCTGTCTGTTTGTTTATTTGTCACCGGCATACAGGTCACAATGCTAAACCGATCGTCATGAAACTTCACCAAGTTGTAGAGGTCATCACAAATGAGAAGCCTATTGATTTAGAAGACAAAGGTCACCTGGAGGTCAAATTTCTAAAATCGCCATTTTCAATCCGATTGCCTTGAAAATTGAACAGCATTTGTATATTGAGTCACTAAATTGGAAAACCCACTATTTGAGGTCAAAAGGTCAAAGGTCAACTCAAGGTCAAACTTCCAAAATCATAAATTTTCATCTGAAAATCGTCACTTTTCATCCTATTGACCCGATGTTTGATCAAGATCGTCAATTTTGATCTTGATGAAATGGACAATTTGCTGGATTAATGGCAACCTTTTTTCGGGGTGGGGTGGGGGGTGGATTTTGCAGGTATCATGCTCTGCATGATGACGTCTTGTTTTCTTGTTTGTTTTTATCTTCACTTGTGGGATGTGAGAATCTACAGGGTCCATGAATCATGAGAGAATACATGAATGACTATATGGGAAATTTGTGTTGTATGAACTCTTTGATTGGTTCATTTTCAAAATCGCTATTATGTTTTGGAGATTATCAACCTTTCTCTCCTCCTCCTAGGTATAAATATCGTGAATATCCCATTCCATGGTACCTTAACAAAAGGTACAGAAAGAAGCGCTTCTTTATTCCACAGTTTGTCCAACCCTTTATCAGGTATGAAAATCCTTTTATACCGCCATTCTCTTTTCATTGTCTTGGTCTGCCGACCTCCAGATGTACTTGGTGATTTTAGTGAAATTAGTAACTGCTGAATCAAATGTTTATTTGATCAATGGTGTGTGTAATTTGATTTTTACATATTCACGGGGTCCCCGCTATAAGTCTTTCCGTCGTTTCACATATAAATCCATAAGTTACTTAGGAACATTTTCATAATGCATCCAACAATTCCCCGCACTAGACGGAAGACCAGTTACCAGGCATCCCACCCCACAATGCTTTGCAGGCCAGCTTCTCAGCGTTCCATCCGAAATTGCATGGCGTCCTCTCCCTCTCAGACTCTATCTCACGCTGTGCATTGTTGGACATAACACCGCCGCGTACTTTACAGTGATATATGTTTATCTTTGCGCATGTTACCGCAGTAATCATTGAACAAGTGGTAACAAAAAGGGTGAACCTGCACATCTGCAGCAACATAGTAGTTTAACTCTGGATGTCACATTAGACATGGTGAAATGAAATAAGAATGGTGAACGGCCAACCATGAACGACTGTTCAAACTATTTTAAAGAACGCTGACGAGGGCTGTGCAGACGGCACGGTGTGACTACGCACGGGTGGGAGGCCAGAAGCAAACAGGTAATGCAGATACGGCGAATGCTAAAGCATGAAACCAATAAATTCCACATTCCTGTAGCACCTTCAGTTGCACATCAGACATGGACAGAAAGTTTGTGAAGGACTTCCATGAAAAACTTACCTGTTCGCAAACAAACGGGTACGTTCACGTATAGAAACATCGATCGTGTGTCCGTGGCGAATCTGCATATGGCGATCCACGAAGTTCACGTTTAGAAAGTAGAAACCATCACGGCATGTCGTCATTCACTTGAACTCGATATCTCTTTTTTTCATTCCAAACAACATAGCTCCAATCATAAACTAATCACAAAATCAACTTTTAACAACATTGTTAATGTTTCCTTCATTTAATTGTAAATACTACCAAGTCAACAGTTAAAAGGATTTTGAGCCGATAGGTGTTACGGCCTTGGCAAGATCGATGGAGACAGCGATCTGTTAGCTTATACACCACCCAAATAGCTATGTGGAATTCTCTCATGTGGAGATTAAACCCATGTCGTTTGAACTTTGGCCGAGGTCATTATTTACTTTTAATGATCTTTATATACGAATCAAAAAGAAGATAATTGGTTTTGGGTCGTCCTTTCCGCATATCTCATGGGATTGTGAGTTGGAGAGACGACCGTGATGGCGTGAGGGGGTTGGCATTCTCTCAAGCAAGGATTCAACCAATGTCCTTATAAAAGGTCTTTGTCCGAGGTCACCGAGTCCGATCGGTGCAGCCGTTTGTGCGGCACCCGGGAAAATATCATTATGCGGGAGGCCAAAGCTGAAATTGGAAAATCAATATAGCCTATTTTACTCCAGGAGATCCCAGGATTACCCACCCAAAATATCGTTGCGATCGGTTCAGCCGTTTTTGCGGTACCTTCGAATGGATGGACAGATGGACGGACATTTGGTGAATTATAGTAAGATAAAATAGTTAAAAGATATGGCAAGTCGATAAAAATGTGTGTGGGCTTTTTCACGGACAAAGGTTAATTTATTGTATTTTTTCCTCGTTTTGTCTTTGATAAGTATTTTTTGATTGCTGGGCTTGAATTACGTGCTGGAACACAATCCTCTTTAATTACACTAATTATTATGGGGGAAATTTCCCCACTATCGGTCTTTTCATTATGTCCAACTTTTTTGGAACGCATTTTGGACGTACAAGTGAGGAGCCCCTGTGTTCGATTATTTGTTGAAATTGGTGCACCAGCAATTTTCTTTTTTTATATATAATTTGATTAGAGAAAAGGTCTCTATTCGGCTCTTGATTTAAAACCAGCGGATAAACCCGTCGAGGAAAGTCCTGGATTTGATAGGAAAGCGTAGGGGTGTGGGGGAGGGTCAGAAAAACAAGAACAATCCCGTGAAGGAATGGCGCCAGAATGGGAAGCACTGCTCACCGGTATGGAATACCGTGACGTAATCCGGCATGATGAACAGTTTGAGAAAAGTCTACTTTTGATTCGACCAAATAGAATAAACGTAGTTGTCGTAAGTAGAACTGTAAGACTTGCTTATGCCTATGAAGTTGAGTGACGATGAACGAAGTGGTGAGAGAGAGGAGACATCGGAAATGGAAAGAGAGGCAGACAGACAGACAGACAGACACCACCTTTTTGTATAGATAAAGCAAACTGATTTGCTTTAAGACATGATCGCTTGTACATGGTAGTATTGATTGCATATCTTCCCGCTATCTGCACAATCCTCCACCACCCTTTTCTTGCACTGCAGATTGAGGATCGAAAAGTCTCTTCGGAAAAAGGCTCAACGGCTTCGATTGGAGAAACAGAAAGCAAATTTGCTTGCTGAGAAATTTCCACCCAGAGAGGGAGAAGCAACCAGTTAGCAAAGGTAAAGCAAGCTAAGCTTCCACCTTTTCCTCTGTTGGCAAAGCTAACACAGGAAGCATTCCTGATTGATCGGTACTGTGATGACATCACTGCCATATGCATTGTGGGAAATATTGGACCTGCGTCGAATTGTGTACATCCTCACAAATGAGGTTTTCAACGCCTTATTACGGATTGCTTTGGTGTTAACGAAGATGTATGGAAGCCATCGTCACAACTACTGTACAAATTGATGCTCGTAGAAGAGCGGAACATCAGATCGGAGGTTAGCGTTCGGGCATTGGGACAGTAGATAGCGCGTGAATGTGGGATGTACGCATTTTAATATAGTAGCCTACTAAAACAAAAAGAAAAAAGGATCTGTGGAGAATTTATCATTTGGTCGATGCATCTGCATTTATATACTTTGCAATTGGCGTTTACCAAGGAAGTGGCCATTTTTCACATCTGAGACGTTAGCCCACCCATCTTGGTTTCATTTCGCTGTAATGTCCAGACATGCCGGTGGGGAAGAAATATGAATATTAGTTCAACAAAAAAAAACTTTGAAACTGCTCCAGTCCGGCTCACTGAGGAACCTCCTGTTGCACGTGCACAACTTCATTGACAGTGCAGAGGTGTCGGCCCATGTGCATCAGGCCTACAAGTACCTGTCCTGTCTAATTGAGCCATCATGATTTGTGCTTCAATTTGCTCTTCATTTGAACTGAAAACAAGCTTTGTATGGTTTTGAACCCCCCCACTCCAAAAGCCCCAATTTCCTTCCCAACCAAGTATGTGGAAGAAACAGAAGTTTTGTATAACTTATTTTGATACTTTTGAATGTATGATCATGATTTGCATGAACCGTTGCATTGCGGTTGATCCCAACTTGTTTCCTGTGGTTGGTATTGACCATAATCCAACGAGGTAACCAATTGATCTATGTTCTAAAAATGAAGGCTCGGGCCCACCATATGTTTAACAGAGTTGCGTTCATCAGGATAATAAAAATTATATTGAGATGCATCCCCACGGTGTTTTGGTCTTGTACTTGAGTTTTATAGCTTATGACAAAGTACATAATAGTTGCAACATGGTAAAATATTTTGTGAAGCCAAAATAAACATGCAAACATCATGTCATCCGCCAAACCCTATTTGGGGAAGAGAGCAGGTGGAGAGCTTTGTTGATGATGAAACAAGAAATCTGAAACATTATCGATCACAAGTTACTCTGGGGGCAGCAAGGGTCAACCACTGCGTGTACTGGTCTCGTACGATATCACACCAGGCAGGACACCCAGATTACCCCTTTCAGCCATGCAGGTTAGTAATGAGCGAGCTGGGGGTTTTATTTTTTTGGTATACATAGTTGAGGCTCCTGTAGAGCTAGTACACTGAAAGGATCAGGACGTAACGGACAAAAATAGGGGCAATACCCCTGGGCGCTCACCTGGTAGAATAAAGCAGTATACCACACCGACTAAAGGTATTCTAAACAGTATCATGGTATTTTAAACATATTTCAATGGTTGCTAGAAGACAGGGCAGCATGTACAATCGTACTAACGTGATCATAAGATTTTAAACAAACAAACAGAAAAATACCTATTTTGAGGGGGGTAGGGGCGGGGAGGCAACCCCACCAACACACCAGATCCCGATGCAACACCCCACACCCTCAGCCCTCCCCCGCCGTAGACGCCCTCAGATCCCGATTTTTCTAATGCCGTGAACAAACTTCGGTATATCACGGGTGATGAAGGTTGTGGTCAAGTTTCATCGAATTAGTGGGTGTAGTTTCAGAGGAAAAAGCAAATTCCTATTTTAGGGGGTCAAACCTGGATCCACTTTCACCCCAGTAAACCCCCTTAAGCCCCGATTTATTTATTTATTTATTTTTGTTAATGCCGTGAACAAACTTTCGTCATAACACAATAAATATAATTTGTTCCAAGTTTGGTCACACTCCCATCAGCAGTTTCAGAGAAGAAGTTGCAAGTGTTTACGGACGGACGACGCACCATCGCATAAGCTCCAGGGAACTATGTTCCAGGTGAGCTAAAAACAGGATAGGGGAAAATACCAATTAGTTGAAGGCCAAGATAGAGGGAGACTTGGACAAACAATGTGTGTGGAGAGGAATGGGGGGCAAGAAAGGACGAGGTGGAGACAGAAATAAACTTGCACATGAGGGAAAACTGGAAATTTGGGAGAGTGAGAGGGTTAACGAGGGTAGAAAAGGACATGGATTTGGATTAGGGACGACCTGAGATGGTGGTGAACAGTCTTGAAGACATGGAGGGAAGAATAGGATTGAAATGGATGTGGAAGTTGGTGCCACAGTTGGGAAAACCAACAATCTGGTAAAATGGTGATTTTTGAGACCAACTTCCTGATTAAAGTAGAATCCAAATTCTCAATATTGCTACATTCGACCAGCTTAGAACCCGCAGTCTCTGGAAGTACTGCCAGTCTAATTCTCACCTGAGGCCACCACCCTATCGCAAACACCACATTCTACCATTGAAAAAATACTTTAAAAAAAAAAAAATTAATAATAAAATTTTGCCATTAAAAAAATACTTTTTCATTAAATAATTTCAACGGGAGACTTTCCTTTGTTGAAAAGGTGTGACCCATCTCAATATGATGGTTTCCATGTATGGGGGCACAAGTCCAGTGAGATATTTGGGTCATAGCCAAGAAGCCCGTTCAAAAAGCCTTGATTGCATAGAGTATAAACTGTTCTCGTTTTGCAGGGAAATTACTTTGCGGCACTTGCTAGAGTCATTGTGAAAGTAAACCATGTTCTGAAAATGCCCCATTGCATGCTTTAATGGGTTAGGTTTGTTTAAATATTTTATACCTCTGCCGACGAAGTCGCTGAAGGAATTGTGTTTTCGAATTGTACTTCCGTCCGTGATAGCTTTTTTTGTTACCGCGATAACTTAAACAGCTGAAGGAGTCTTCGTGAGACTTGGTGCAAGAATGTATAATGATGGAAAGATGAACTGATTAGATTATGGGGTCAAGAGGTCAAAGGTCAGAGGTCTCATTGGTTACAAATTGTGACTGAACTAACTTGTGAACCAGTGATGGGATTTTGACCAAACTTGGTATCAATATATATTTTGATGCAAATATGAACTGATTAGATGTCGGTGGCAAAGGTCAGAGGTCATATCAGGTAAAAATGTAATACTTGAGAATAGCTGAAGGGATTTAAATCAGACTTGGTACATGTACATATAATGATGTAGTAATATGGGCGGAGGCATATTGGATGACCACGACATTGAATAGTGCTGTTGTATTTTCCAATTGAAATCGCAAAACAAATTTCGGAGTTTCAGACTGTGCGTCACTCCCACGCAAATCCAACATAAGATGCTGTTCATGGTAATTCTCCGGGCAGCTCTCAGAGATTGTGATTTCAGTTGAATGCTCCAAGTCTAAGGTATGTATCTAAGTCAGGAAAGACAGGTAATGCTTCTTAAAGAACGTTTAATTCAACATTTAATTGGTGCTTGCAGTATGCACTACAGTACAGTACAGATAGCACTTTGTGGCACCATTCTTAAAACCACAGTAAGCCCGTCAAACATTTGGGGATACTGTATTCCTGATACCGTTTGGCACCATATTTTTTGTTTTACCTTTCGACGGTTCTCAACCTCCAACATTTAAGGGCCATTTTCCATCTATTCTTTTTATTATTAAAGCTATCTATCTATCTATCTACAAAGTCTCTTCCGCTATTCTAAAATGCCATACGGTGGTTGTTGATGAGGATAGTTGCCCAGTGCGTGGCTTTGCATGAGATGTCATGATCAGTACAACGATTGTCTCCATTTGCATGGTATACTGAAGCACCCGAGAGCAAAAGCATCCCATCCGACAGTTTATGCGTCACATTTTGTGCAAACGCCACGTTCATTGGAACCATTGCAAAGAGGCGGAGCTGCAACATTCGCCGGGGTTTGTACGGGAAGCGTCTGCGCCAAGAACCATGCACGTTCGAGCATGGCCGATCACCTGCTGGCCATTCGGTGGAATGCCGTGGCGATAAAAGGATTTTTACTTCCCCCCAACCCAGCCTTTGGCCCTCCTATGGCATGTGTCTGCCAAATTCTATGGACACTTCCTCTCAACACACTGCTTCCCACTTTCCTCGTACTCCTGCTTGGAGATCCACATCTGCTGGAATGTTCCCTGAAATAAAGCGAGGCGAGTGTTAACAAAACAAAGCATTCTCTGGAATTAACAGATGCAGTTAACTTAACTTAGCTTAACTTAACTGTTAAGCCAACACCAGGCTTGTGACAATGTGAAGGCAGCATTAAAGAAAGCAAAAACCAAATTTGGTTTCTGGAGTTCAAACCAACTCATAATACAAGCTCTTGAACTCACCAGTGATGCAAGGATGGAGCCGCCGATCCAGGAGCTGAATCTGCGTTCCACCGTGCTGGGGCTTGCGATCAGTTTCAGGCGCATGCTCTGTGAACACGGCAAAATGTTTTCGACACTTTGTCATGACCGCAATGTCTATAACTTCATGTTATATGTTTAAAAGATAAAGGAGATCAAACTTATCCCATGTTTGTGGTGTATCCATGTTACATTTACATACTTTAAATGTGACGAACACCACCTTGGTTGCTATTTGATTACGATAGCTCCGTTAGCACAAGTGTGGAGATATTTTAAAACTTTTCCATTGTCGATGGATTTTGATTTCTGTTGAGCCATGTGTACCCAGCAGGTCTTCTTCTTCTTATTCTTCCGTATGCAGCACAAGGCTGCGACATAGAATCATTGGCTGAGGGCATGGCTGTGCTGCTGATGCAATTCCCTCTGTAGGTTCGGGCAGGAATTTGGGATTTGGCCGGGGTGCCGGTCATAGCTCGCCGACTCTTCATTAAGGACACCGTGGGATCTGGATCTTTAATGCCCACGGATGGGACGCCCGTTTAACGTCCATCCGAGGGACGGCTCACACATTGATGAATCACCCCGGCTGTGAAACACCAGGATGACAATTTATAGCTGGGTCGGAATTCGAACCCAGGCTAGACGGCTCAAAGGTGAGTGTGCGTACTTCTAGCTAGGCCATCCTGGCAGCCCACATCCCGGCAGGTAGGTGAGACAAGGTAAGAATTTCATTTCACCATCTGAGCATGTTCCATTACAATCCTGATTTTTGAATGAATCAATCAATGAAATGAATCATTACCTGACGAGGAGGGGAGTGTCGTTGAAGCTGAAGGGAAAGGTGTATGCTGCATGTGTGAGAAGTGTTATGATTTATGGGAGCGAGACATGGGTAATGAACGTGGAGCAGCAACGAAGGCTGGAAAGGGTGGAAATCCGAATGGTTCGGTGGATGTGCGGAGTATCGTTGAGAGAGAGGAAGACAAATGATGAATTGCGAAAGATGATGGGAATAGAGCCTGTGATTGATGCTGTGAAGAGAAACAGGTTGAGATGGTTTGGTCATGTGTTGAGGAAGGATGAAAGTGACTTGTTGAGAAGAGTGATGGAAATGAATGTAGAAGGAAGTAGAGGATGGGGAAGACTTGGCTAAAGATGGTCGAAGAAGACATGCGAGCAAGGGGGTTAACAAGGGGAGATGCAGAAAATAGGGCAAAATGGGGAAGATCGTCATGGGGACCGCAAGGCTAACCCCCGCTCTAGCAGGGAAAATGGCCTTATTGTTGTATATACTGTTGTTGTTGTATATATGTTGTGTTGTTGTTGTATGTTGTATGTATGTATGTATGTACTGTATATACAGTGCATTCAGAAAGTATTCTTCAGACCCCTTCACTTTTTTCACATTTTGTTATGTTGCAGCCTTATGCTGAAATCGTTTAAATACATTTTTTCCCTCATCAATCGACACTCAATACCAAATAATGACAAAGAGAAAACAGGATTTTAGAAAGTTTTGTAAATTTATTAAAAAGAAAAAACTGAAATATCACATTTGCATAAGTATTCAGACCCCTTGCTATGACACTTGAAATTTAGCTCAGGTGCCTCCCATTTCTCTTGATCATCTTTGAGATGTTTCTACACCTTGATTGGAGTCCACCTGTGGTAAATTCAATTGATTGGACATGATTTGGAAAGGCACACACCAGTCTATATAAGGTCTCACAGATGTAAATGCATATCAGAGCAAAAACCAAGCCATGAGGTCGAAGGAACTCCCTGCAGAGCTCAGACAGGATTGTGTCGAGGCACAGATCTGGGGAAGCCTACAAAAAAATATCTGCTGCATTGAAGGTTCCCAAGAGCACAGTGGCCTCCATAATTTTTAAATGGAAGAAGTTTGGAACAACCAGGTCTCGTCCTAGAGCTGGCCGCCCGGCCAAACTGAGCAATCGCGGAGATGGGAGAATCCTGTGTGGAGATGGGAGAAACTTCCAGAAGGACAACCATGATCTGGGCTTTACGGCAGAGTGGCCAGACGGAAGCCTCTCCTCAGTGAAAGACACATGAAAGCCCGCTTGGAGTTTGCAAAAAAGCACCTAAAGGACTCTCAGACTGTGAGAAACAAGATCCTGCACTGGCATTCTGTATTGCTGGCATTTTCCAAAACCATAGAGCAAAGCTGGCCTTCAAAGCCAGTCGCAGACTGGATATCCTCCATCGTACAAACGGTCTCGTCCTCTAATTCCTTCAAAGCCTTTGTCTTTAGCTCAGTGGAGTACTTCTCTCCCCTACCGGATGGTGCCACAACATCACATATGTCTCTTCTGAATTATTTGGTCTTGAAAGCTCAGTGGCATTGGCATCTCCCATTAATTATTGCCGAACTATAAAGGCTGTTGCTGCCACATTGGAGACACCTTGTGGCCTTGCTTTTCTTTTCAATTGTCCCTCCTCTGGTCTCGCTCCCTCTGCTCTTTCAGCCCTCAGACTTCCCCCAGCTCTTGCAAGACCCAGATGTTCTTCCATTACCCACTCATGGTTAAACTCCCAAAATCGAAGCTTTCTGCTCACTTCCACTCTTTTGTTCCTCTTTTCCCCCATATGTGGAACTGCCTTCCAGGAACTATTCAATCACACTTTTCCTCATAGGACTTAAAGGAAGTCGGGAAATATCATCTCGTGTCGTTCCCCATCCCTTCCGACAATCCTTATACCCACCTTAACCGCACCTAACCCAACGCTCTTTCTTGCAGGTTATGATGTTTCCGACCCTCCCCACCTGTCTCTCTCCCCTCTTTTCCTATTTGTTCTTTACTTTGCTCGTGTTCAAATTCTGGCCCCACTGTCGGTACATTGCCATTTTACTCTGTCTCCTCACTCATCCACTTGCCGATATATCTTATTCCAAAAAAAGTAATTCAAATTTGCCTGAAATACATGATTCACACCAGATGCGCTCGTATTGCTGGCGAATATCATGTCAATGCGTTATTGTTCTGGAATTGGTGAAGGTTTCACACGGATGAATTGATCTATGAGTGTGTGGCCAGATCAGATAAGCATATTCCCCTTTCAGCAACTTCACACTTAAACCAAAGTGAGCTCTTTGCCTCACCGGGGGAGTTTTCTGTGATAGGTCGCGATTCAGACGGTCTGTGAAGCCCTGAAGCAAAGTGTTGCCTCCTGTCGCAATAACACTTCCATACAGACCCTAATGTAGGAAATACAGGCAAAAAAGGCACAAAAAGTAAACATTCAGGAAGCACAATACAATCTTTTAAACATCTCCTTAGATTGGGAAAACCTCTGACTTGTTCATGATGTATTTCACATTGTTACAGCGATTGCAATTCTCATAAAAATGGCTAAATGAGGAAGTAGCTCTCCATAAAGAGCTCTGCATAAAAGTATTTGACCTCTGCATAAAAGGATTTAAGTGGCCCTTTAGAGTCATTGCTGCAAATCTTTAAGCATTTTCTCAGCATCATTCAGATTTAACCACTCAGCATCATTCAGATTTAACCACTCAGCATCATTCGGTCACAGTCTGATGAAAAACGAAAGAGTAAAGCACAGGAGAATGGCAAAATAAAGTGGATAAGATACAAAGTGGTACACGACCTTCAAATTTTCCACTATGTGCAGTACTACATTATCCTCCATAATGTCCTGTTAGTCTCGTCCTGTAGGGGTTGGGTTGCCAGACGATTGATGATAATTATTTATTTTGTTTTCTTACATCTCCTTTGATTTTTGGGGGTTGTTAGGAAAAGGGAGTAGGCGTTTGTTTTCGTGTGTGTGTGTGTGTGTGTGTGTGTGTGTGTGTGTGTGTGTGTGTGTGGGTGTGTGTGTGTGTGTGTGTGTGTGTGTGTGTGTGTGTGCACGCGCGCGCAACTGTGCATGCATCCACATCTATATATTTTCGTTTTAAATTTATTTTTTCTCTACAACCACTTATCCGATCGATGCAAAACTTTAAACGTAGGAGGGACTCCCCATGGAAAATATTATATTGGTAACTGACATAATAGGTCACATGGTATAGCAGCCATATTGAAATAAGGGAAAGTATTAGACATCCTCTCCAAAACCATTCAACCAAAAAAATAGGGTATATCAGATGATATGAAAATAAAAGGTCATAAATTAAACTCCTCATGGCAGTGCTCTGTAGTTAGAATTGAATTCCTCAGCACCATTTGTGTCCATGCAATTTATAGGACTTTGTTAATGTATTAAGGACACATGCTAGGGACAACTGTCTGGCATATGACCATGCGAGAGACGGGTCTTATCCATTTTGGACTAGAGGTTAAGAATGTTCTGTCACGTGTCTATCGTGTTGAACTGGCTGGGAAAAGGGAGATGCTCCAGGCACCCCTCAAATTAACGCCATGAGCCTCCCCCCCCCCCCCCACCCCCTCCTTGCACACCCTGGAGGAAGCGCCGGCCCATCTCACCTGTGAGGGGTGAGCCCATGCCCCTGATTGGGAGCCAGCAAGGTGGCTTGTGATTAGTTGTGATGCTTGATGGTATTGATGCCATTGATTGGTTTTAGGGGGTGGTGGGTCAATAAAAGTGGGGGCTCGGCATTTGCTAACACCCTGTCTGACCTTTCTCCTCCAGTCCCTGAGTATCTGGCCTCTCTCGCCTCTGGCCCTCTTTTGCCTAGCCCTATCCCCTTTACCCTAGTCAGCGAACGTATGCGACTTTCCAAGCCACAGACATAAATTTTGCCACCTCCAGCCCGTACTAGACATTTCCTTTAAAAAAAAAAAAAAAAGAAGATATTACCACCTCATTTTAGGATAAACTCCGAGTGCTAATCACTCGCCTGGTTCTGTGTGTATGGTTGTTGTGTGTGTGGACACATCGGGGTGTTACTTTCTTTGCTTGTTTTAGTATCATGATTATTATTTGTGTCAATCTTCATCCAGGATTCTGTCTGTGCCTGTCCAATGTTTATTAAATTATTATATTTACTAAAAGGGACTACTCAGCGCTGCCCAGGAGGATGGTGCGGAGGAGGGAAGTGGACACCCGGCGCTGCCCGGCTGGGTGGGCTTTCCCATCGTCGGTTTCAGGACGTGTTGGACATTGAAAAGCTATGGAGTTATTGGCTTAATTGTGGTTACCTTTTGCCTGTGGAGTGGCAGCACTGCCTGGCCCCACATCCCAATAAGAACTGTACAGTGGCCTCAAAATGGAATAAAGGCCAAGGTGTGGTTGTTTAAAACCTTGCCCAGATTCTGAAGTACCCACACCCAAAATTTGGGGCCTCTAGGTGCTACAGTTCGGCCGTGAAAGAATAACCTGCAAATGCACAAGCAAACACACAAACACTTAAATATTTACAAGATTAGGACTGTGTGAGTTAAGTTCCTGCCATCTTTCCCGCATTGACCAATTTGGTTTATTGAGAACCTCTGGAAGGAAATAGATTAATTAAGGCAGTCCCTTGTTTTAATAAGTACATGTGTTTAGACACACACAAGGTAAAAAGGGCACGTTACCAAATCGCTCGGGGGTACATGACGTCTAAATTCAGCCTTTTAGTTTGGCTGTTCACCGGATTAATTCCCGATTATGTACAGTTCCCTTCTTTCATCGCTTGCGGTTTAAAATTACTTTCTCAACAGTTTTCAAGCCTTACATTTCATGAAGAAAACTAATAAACATAAGAAGATAAAAGGTGCAAAGAATTTGGACAGGGTGCCAGCACGGAGGAATACTCCCTTATGAAAGACATCAATGGATCATTTAAATCCTGAAGATTTTATTTAAAATCCATATCCTGCTCTTCCATCTCCCTTTGTTTCTGCTTCGTCGTCCTCCATCCAAACTGCACACGTTCATGGCATACCGGTCGTATGTCGATATCGCACATTCCCACGCTGGTGCTGACAATGTGACTAACGCCAAGCATGGTGTTGCCAGTCAGACCCTGCATGCTCAGGCAGAAATGAACAAAGGATTAGATCTGAGAAGGAGGTCGGATGTGATTAATCAAAAAGCAAATGGGGTTGTATAAAAGGTCCAAGGTGATAATTTTGCAGTGTATGTTTACAGACATATCTTATGCTCACATAACCAAACAAAGAAAATCACACGGACTCATACTATGAACAATATAGTGGTGCCATATTATGAAGGTTTACGAGATTATTTTTTTTTCAATAACGATCTGATAGCCGAAAATGCCATTTTTTTGGTACACAAAGTCGAGGCTCGTGGAAGAGCGAGAACAATGACAGGATCAGGACAAAACAGAACAAAAGGAGCACACACAGTATAGTGTAGCAGCATAGCAAACCTGTTGTGCATTTTGTGATACAAGCACCAAATTTGGCACAAATGTACATTAATATGTTGCGAACATTTTCAGATATTGGGCCACTTGAAATTCCGTAATTTTTTTTTTCAAATTTTTTCAAATTTCGTAATTTCAAATTTTTCGGGTGACACCGTCACAATTTCGGTCTTCGAGGCCGGCCGATATAGTGGGGCGGCTTAGCCCAAATATTCAAAAGAATTGTGCATTTTGTGATACAAGCACCAAATTTGGCACAAATGTACATTAATATGTTGCGAACATTGTGTGGTCAGCAATGAAGACGAGAGTCTGAATTACATGTATGCAAAAGACCTTGTGAACCAGTGAAGCAAATACACGGGTAAGCATGAATTAAATCTAGGGCATGATATAATTTCCATGATGTTTACCTCTACACTCAATGGTGGAAGGAGGTAATGTTTTGATCCCAGCTTGTCTGTATGTCTGTTTGTCTGTTAGTCCACAAAATTCCAGACAAAGCTTGTAGTAGTGGTAGTTGTAGTGGTAGTGGTGATAACAGAAATTGTTATATAGAACTGAACTTATATTATTATTATATGCAGAAAATAACTTCATTTCTATATGCCCTGCAGTGGACAGGTTAATTGGTTTATGCACTGAAGGGGTCACCCTGGTGTGCACTGCTGTGTTCTGCCTCACTGAGTTGTTCAGGTATGATGTACTCAGCACAAGCTTCCGGTCGGCCCGGAGGTGGGGGTGCGGGGCCTGTCACGGAACGTCTAAACAAACGGCCTGCCGGGGCCGCCCAAAAGTCGGGCGTGAGGGGCGCGTCCACTAATGGAACGCCTCTCGCTTCCCAGATCGAGGGCCACGTGGTCAGGAGAACCTCGTCCCTTCCGGTCACACTTTGCCTATCGGCCGGCCTCGAAGACCGAAATTGTGACGGTGTCACCCGAAAAATTTGAAATTACGAAATTTGAAAAAATTTGAAAAAAAAAATTACGGAATTTAAAGTGGCCCAATATCTGAAAATGTTCGCAACATATTAATGTACATTTGTGCCAAATTTGGTGCTTGTATCACAAAATGCACAATTCTTTTGAATATTTGGGCTAAGCCGCCCCACTAGTATGCTTCCTCGGTGTCCCCGATTATGACTTTGTTGCTGACACAATCGGCCTCAACCTTTGTCCTCCTTACAAATTCCAGATCATGCTCTTTAATGACAAATTTTTCAGCCATTTTAGTCATTATTACTCCAGGTAGCAATGAACGTACATGCAAGTGACATTACAATATCTGAATCAAGATAACCTATCACAAACCACAGAGACTAAAAAAAACACCATGACAGCTGATGTTAGTTGTGATATTGAAACTTTTTGTCGGTGTGTGATTAAAAATCGTAACAAAAAAAAACAACGATATATTGTGTGAAAATGTGGCAAATAATAATTTTCTACCTTTACATTAGATGGGTCAAACAGGCCTTCTGGAATTTTCAATCTCTCAGCACCAAAGTCACAGTTATACCCGTTGGTGAACTCAAAATGCATGGTGGGCATTTGGGCAGCAGCTCTGGACAGGTTATGAATGAAGTAACAAAAATGCATCACATAATGTGTCTTGACTCAAGACCATAATCTTTGGAATCCAGAGTAAAATGATTTCACCAGCGCTATCAAGTGTATGAAATTGTTTCCATCAGACAAATACTGAAGAGATAAGGGGTGAGGAGGAGGAGGAGGAGGGAGTGGGAAATACGTCGTTCAAGTAATAATCCAAGTGCACATTTGCAGAATTTTTTTTATACACCATTGTATTTTTTTTAAATAAATAAATAGCATAAAATTTTTTTTATCGCTCTCTTCTTCTGAACTTACTGCTCATCGTAGGGAGAGTCTGCCACTTGCAATACAGTTGCCTGGAAGTCCTGGATCACTTCCTACAAAATGGAGACAAAGTTGCACTTATATCTAATATTCACATTCATTACGTCATATTCCATGCAGATTGGCTGTTAAGCATGGGACTGCTTAATGATGTTGTACATACAGAGACAATCTACTACTTGTTCCAAGAGCTTATGCTCATTAATGTGCACTAGGGCATGCCCGTACGTGGGTGCAATGCCCGTACGTGGGTACGTGGGTACGTGGGTGCGAGTACGGTGACAATCCCCCCCCCCTCTATTTACATGAAATGGTTTGGTTCATGAAATGGTTTGGTCCATTCGCAAAGCCAAAGCGAACGGCTTGCGAGTACGGTGACAATCCCCCCCCTCTATTTACATGAAATGGTTTGGTCCAAAGCGAACGGCTTGCGAGTACGGTGACAACCCCCCCCCCCCCCCCCCCCCTCTATTTACATGAAATGGTTTGGTCCAAAGCGAACGGCTTGCGGAGTTTGGTAAAGAAATCGCCATAGCTCGGTAACTACTTGTCCGATTAATATGAAACCTTGAAAAGGCACATCCTCGGGTCCCAGCAATATACCTGGCAAGTTTAAAGTATATCGGACCCGTGGTTGTCGAGAAACAGCGGTCACAGACAAACACACAAACACACAAACACACAGACACACAGACACACAGAGATTACTGGAATTATAGATAGATGTAATGTCTAAAACTAACCACAATGCATAGAATGGTTTCTTAGTTGATAAATAAACCATTGTATGACACTTTACATGCACCAATTAGAAAACCATGTAGTATATAGGAGAATATAATTATGAGAATATTTACACTACATGGCTAAAAGTTTTGATTACTCTGGTTTAGAATAGGTACACCGTATCCCTGCGTATCCCAGACGGAAGCCAAACAGTTCAATCTTGGTTTCATCAGACCACAGAATCTTGTTTCTCACAGTCTGAGAGTCCTTCAGGTGCTTTTTTGCAAACTCCAAGCGGGGTTTCATGTGTCTTTCACTGAGGAGAGGCTTCCGTCTGGCCACTCTGCCATAAAGCCCAGATCGGTGGAGTGTTGCAGTGATGGTTGTCCTTCTGGAAGTTTCTCCCATCTCCACACAGGATCCCTGGAGCTCAGCCAGAGTGACCATCGGGTTCCTGGTCACCTCTCTTACCGAGGCCCTTCTCCCCTGATTGCTCAGTTTTCCTGGGCGGCCAGCTCTAGGAAGAGTCCTGGTTGTTCCAAACTTCTTCCATTTAATAATTATGGAGGCCACTGTGCTCTAGGGAACCTTCAATGCAGCAGAAAATTTTTTGTAGGCTTCCCAGATCTGTGCCTCGACACAATCCTGTCTCTGAGCTCTGCAGGCAGTTCCTTCGACCTCATAGCTTGTTTTTGCTCTGATATGCATTGTCAGCTGTGAGACCTTATATAGACAGGTGTGTGCCTTTCCAAATAATGTCCAATCAATTCAATTTACCACAGGTGGACTCCAATCAAGGTGTAGAAACATCTCAAAGATGATCAAGAGAAATGGGAGGCACCTGAGCTAAATTTCAAGTGTCATAGCAAAGGGTCTGAATACTTATGAAAATGTGATATTTCAGTTGTTTTTTAAATAAATTAGCAAAACTTTCTAAAATCCTGTTTTCTCTTCATCATTATGGGGTATTGAGTGTCGATTGATGAGGAAAAAATGAATTTAAACGATTTCAGCATAAGGCTGCAACATAACAAAATGTGAAAAAAGTGAAGGGGTCTGAAGAATACTTTCTGAATGCACTGTATATACAGTACACACACACACACACACACACACACACACACACACACACACACACCACACACACACACACACACACACACACACACACAACACACACACACACACACACACACACACATACACACACACACACACACACACACGTTGAACCCCCTAACCTGACTGGGAAGCAAGGCACAGGACTGTGGTTGAGGATGTGGTTGAGCTTGAAAGTGGTTGGATGTCAATGAAAGATAGTCTATTGGGAGCCGTTGGTGAGGTATGTGGATGGACTAAAGGACCTCGGAAACATGGTGGTGGGATGATGAAGTTGGAAAGAGGATTGACAAGAAGAGGAAGAAGTTCAAGGAGTGGCAGAAGGCGAAGGGTACGGGAGCAGAAACAGCAGAGCATGAAAGTTATAAGGCAGCCAGGAAGGCTGCAAAGAAAGAGGTAGCAAAGGCGGAGGCATGCAGGAAAATGTTCAGAGAACGCTTGGATTCGGAAGAGGGTCAGAGAGCGGTATTCAGGATTGCAAAGCACATAGCGAAAGAGATGTGTGATGGGGGTGAGTTGCTTGAAGGATGAAGTGGGACAAATCGTTGTGGACCCAGATGGAATTAAAGGAAGATGGAAGAGACATATGGAAATGCTGTTGAATACAGAGAATGAATGGGATGGCAACATAGAGAGTAACCCAGTTTTCGGACCGGCAGAGAAGATAACTGAGAAGGAAGTTGAGGAAGCGATAAAAGCAATTAAGAGTAGAAAAGCAGGAGGGCCGACGGGAGTTGTGGGAGATTTATTGAAGGCAGCGGGAAGTTAGGGTGTGAAGACAATGACAGAGAGCTGCAATCTGGTGGTGAAAGAAGGCCGCATTCCAGTGGATTGGGAACTGAGTACCCTCGTCCCTCTATACAAGGGGAAAGGTGACTCTCTGGACTGTGGCTCCTACCGAGCAATAAAGTTATTTGAGCATGGAATGAAGGTATTGGAAGGGGTGTTGGAGAGGAGGATAAGGAACAAAGTGAAGATCGACGAAATGCAGTTGTTAAGTGGTAAAGCATGTGGTGAGGTGGAAAGAACTGGGAAGTGGCCGTGTGCAGTGTACAGGAGGGGTGTTGGAGTGATCTCCATTCAATGTACAATGTGCGCAGAGTGGGTTCATCAAAAATGTAGTGGTCAGAGGGCCATCAACCAGTGTGGCAGCTACATTCAAATGTATTAAAAAAAAAAAAAAAAAAAAAAAAAAAAAAAAACATTTTCCTTCTCTGTTCTCATTCGTTTATTCATTCTTATTCGTTCGTTCGTTCTTCGACCACGTGTTTCTCCCCCATTTCCCCAGATAGTTTTCACTCATTAACCTTCAATGTTTACACTTTCCCCTCAAGTTATGTATTCCGTCATATTTTATAACACCTTTTTCTTCTTCTTCTTTAAAAGGCTGCTTTCGACCTGCTCACCAAATCAATTCATCCCAAAAAAAATATCCATCTCCTATAGTGCCTTTTTTCTACATTCCCTAAACTCTCCTGCACTCCATCCTCCATCCAGCGTCCTTAAACGTATTTTTAACTCGAAGGTCACAAGAAACTCATTTTGCAATAAATGTTCGTTTCCCATAAATCGTACACTTTCAAAAATCCAATCTCACCCCTCCCCTCCAAATCTTCCCCATAACCCCTCCCCTCCAAATCTTCCCCATCACCCCTCCCCTCCAAATCTTCCCCATCACCCATCCCTTTCAAATCTCCCCCCTTGCCCCCTCCCTCCTAAACTACCCCCTCACCCCTCCCCGCCAAGACGCCCCCTCGCCCCTCCCCTCCTAGACTCCTGCCTCACCCCTCCCCTCCAAATCTCCCCCATATCCCATCCCTTTCAAATCCCTCCCCTTGCCCCTTCCCTCCCAAACTCCCCCCTCACCCCTCCCCTTCAAATCTCCCCACCCTCATTGCTTCTCAATTTCCCCCCTCTCACTCCCCCTCCTCAAAGCGTCCTCCCTGCTTCTTCCCCCTTCAAACTCTCACCTCCATCTCCCCCAACCTTCTGCCTCGCTCTTCCCCCTCCTCAAATAACACCTCATTGTGGCTCACCCAATCACCATCAAACCTTTTGTCCGCCCCATCCTTCCCTTTCTCCGAGCTATTCTGAAATCTCTGACACACCTTCAACAGCTCTCCCTACCTCTTCCACCTCTTCCACATCTTACCCTACCCCTCCTCCCCCCTGTTCTGTATCTGATGCTCCCCCTTCCTCTTCATTAACGGTATGGACCTCAAACATCCGGGGCCTTCGTTCAAACTTAACTGATCTCTCCATACAGGTTGCTTCTGTCAAACCAGACGTGATCTGCTTAACAGAAACTTTCCTCCTTTATGATGTCTCTGATTCCATAGTATCTCTCCCGGGCTACTCCCTCCTCCGGTATGATAGACCTGAGCCTCGTCCTGGAGGCGGGGTTGCTATCTTTATCAAAAACTCTCTTCCTCACTCGCCCTGCACTGCACTCTCTCCACCTCACCCCCAGGAATACCTCTGGCTACGGCTTCCCCTTCGCTCCCACCTCTTGTTCATATGTGTGTTGTACCGTCCACCAAACAGTGATGACTCAATCTACATCTCGCTGTCTGATGATATGGACCAACTTCTATCTACTCATCCCAACTCTCTCTTCCTCATATGTGGTGATTTCAACTGTCATCATGCCAGTTGGCTGGGTGTGGGTACCTCTCTCACCAGCCATGGCTCCTCAGCAAAGGACTTCTGCGACTCACTGGGACTGACACAATCTGTCAATTTCCCGACCCGGATCTCAGTCAACGGAACATCTTCTCTTCTGGACTTGGTTATGACTAACTTCCCTGAAAATGTCTGCTGCTCTTCTTCTGCTCCGATCGGATCATCTGATCATGTCCTTGTTAAAGTGGACATCTCTCTGACCATCCTCAGGGAGCCTGCTCAGCGTCGACGAGTCTGGCATTTCACTCAGGCCAACTGGCACGGTCTTCAAGCAGCCATCAATCATCTGGACTGGTCTCCCATCTCTACCACCTCTGACATCAACTCATCCTGGGAATTCTTCCAAAGTAAATTGCTCTCTCTCATGCACAGATTTATCCCATCTCGTCTTCAGTTGTCATACCCTTCCTCCCGTCCATGGTACACGGAATCTTGTGGTGAGGCTGTTGCCCAGAAACAACTTGCCTTCGTCTCCTGGAAAGCAAATCCAACGGAAGGAAATCTCATTTCCTTTCACAAAGCCCGAAACAAGTGTGTGTCCACCCTCAGGAGAGCCAGGAAACAATATCTCTCCGTTCTCAAGACCGAACTCTCTTATCTGTCTCCCTCTTCCAAATCCTGGTGGCGTCTGGTCAAATCCGTTTCTGGTGTTTGTTCCCCCTCCATCCCCTCCCTTACCTCAAACGGCTACACAGCTGACTCCGCACGTGAAAAAGCTGAATGCCTCAACTCTGTGTTTGCCTCTAAATCTTGTGTCCCAAACCCATCCCTCTCTGTACCCACCATACCCAGTCGTACCCTGCTGCTCCTGGACTCCGTGTCCTTTCCTCCTGACAAGGTGGAAAAGTTTCTGTCAACCCTCGACTCTGATTCTGCAACTGGACCCGACGGCATCAGCCCACGGGTCCTAAAATCCTGCTCTGCTGCTCTATCTCACCCTCTCTCTGTTCTCTTCACCCTCTCTTTTGCTCAAGGTCAACTGCCATCTGCTTGGAAATCAGCCAACATCACCGCTTTGCACAAAAAAGGTGCAAAAACAGATCCTAGCAACTACAGACCAATCAGCCTTCTCCCAATTATCAGCAAAGTCATGGAATCCATCATTGCTTCGGATATGAAATCTTTCCTCTTCTCCAATGGCTTGATCTCTGATCATCAATTTGGTTTCAGACCAGGTCACTCTACTCTGGACATGCTGCTTCTGCTGTCTCAACAATGGATGGAGGTCCTCAATGCCAAACAGGAAATTAGAGCTGTCTCCCTCGACATATCACGTGCCTTCGACACGGTCTGGCACCCCGCTCTGCTCACCAAACTCTCCTCCTTTGGTATCCATGGAAATCTCCACGCATGGCTGGCGGACTTCCTCTCTAGTCGTCGTCAACGTGTGGCCCTGAATGGGTTTCTCTCATCTCCTCTTCCTGTTCAGGCTGGAGTTCCCCAAGGCAGTGTTCTGGGCCCCGTGCTTTTTCTGGTCTTCATCAATGATCTCTCTGACTCTCTCGAAAATCCTCTCTATCTCTTTGCTGATGACTCCACTCTCTGCCGCTCCATTCCTCTTCCCTCAGATCGGCAGTCTGCTGCCTCCTCACTCTCTGAAGACCTGGACAAAATCACAGACTGGTCAAACAAGTGGAACATGTCTTTCAATCCTGACAAATCTCACACTCTTACTATGTCTCTCCGAAAAGATCGACTGGACAACCCTCCCATCTACTTTCTCAACAATCCTCTCCAAGAAGTTCTGTCGCTCAAGATTTTGGGTCTCACTATCTGCCATGATCTTTCTTGGGAAAACCACATTTCCAAGCTGGCCTCCAAAGCCAGTCGCCGACTGGGCATCCTCCGTCGTGCGAAGTCCTTCCTCGGCACACCTGAGCTCCTCACCACATACAAGGCTTTCATCCGCAGCTCAATGGAATACTGTTCTCCCCTATGGCCCGGTGCTCCTGCCTCACACCTAGCTCGGCTTCACGCTGTTGAAACCAAAGCTTTCAGAATTATTGGAATCTCCCGCGATGAAGCTATCTCTGAGGGCCTTTCACTCACTCACCGCAGGCAGGTAGGTGGTCTTTCTGTCTTCTACCGACTCCTCTCCGGCCTTGCACCCCCAGCTCTCTCTGTGCTCTGTCCCCCAAATATTCCTACAGGTCGCACAAGATCTGCCAGCAACCCTCTGATGGTTAAACTGCCGAAATCTCGGCTCTCTGCTCACCTTCACTCTTTCATTCCTCTTTTCTCCCGCCTCTGGAACAAACTCCCTCACTCCCTTCAATCCCACTCCTCCCTCCAGGTCTTTAAAACAGCTGTTCACCACCATCTCTTATCTTCCCCCATCCAAAACCTTGATCTTTTCTACCCCCGCTAATTCACCCCAGATCCACCTTGTTTGAAATTCCAACTTCTTTCCTGGAAGTCCTGGCAGTGTCCATATGTTTTATACCTCTCCCACCGCCCCCTTCCCACGCCCCCCCCCCCCCCCCCAAGCCCTCGCCCTCTCTCAGATCTCTCGATGTCTCCATGTCTCTCGGTCCCTGCTCTCAAATGTTGTGTTTGTGTCCTTCCCCCTCTCTCCCCATCTTGTCTACCGCTCCCTATGTTATATGTTTTATGTGTCGGTTTGTCTTTCTGTGTGATTAATGTTCGCTCTTTCACGAGCCTCGACCTTGTATACAAAAAAAAAAAAAAAAAAAAAAAGGTGTGCACAGAGGGAGCTGCAGATGGAGGAAATGTTGAGTTGGATCTTGGAGACGGCGTGAAGCTGGAAGGTGTGAAAACATTTTTCTACCTACGAGACATGCTGAATGGAGAAGGTGGATCAGACTCGACAACGGTTGCTGGAGTGAGATGTGCATGGAAGAAGTTTCGGGAACTGAGTGGCATGCTAACGAGGAGGGGAGTGTCGTTGAAGCTGAAGAGAAGGTGTATGCTGCATGTGTGAGAAGTGTTATGATTTATGGGAGCGAGACATGGGTAATGAACGTGGAGCAGCAACGAAGGCTGGAAAGGGTGGAAATGCGAATGGTTCGGTGGATGTGCGGTGTATCATTGAGAGAGAGGAAGACAAATGATGAATTGCGAAAGACGATGGGAATAGAGCCTGTGAAGAGAAACAGGTTGAGATGGTTTGGTCATGTGTTGAGGAAGGATGAAAGTGACTGGTTGAGAATAGTGATGGAAATGAATGTAGAAGGAAGTAGAGGACAGGGAAGACCAAGAAAGACTTGGCTAAAGGTGGTGGAAGAAGAAATGCAGGCAAGGGGGTTAACAAGGAGAGATGCAGAAAATAGGGCAAAATGGAGAAGATTGTCATGGGGGCCGCAAGGCTAACCCCCGCTCTTGTGGGGAAAATGGCCTTACAATGCCTGTTGTTTGTTGTACACTCAGAAAGCACAAATTAAAGCTTGGTTGATGAGTAAGACCAAAGGAAAATGACTACCAGCAGTACAGATGGTTAAAAGGTTCAATGCTCAAAGTTGCTGGGTGTAAGTGAGCATCCCAGACTCACATTGCACATGTATGTATGCCACGACTTAGTGATCGCTGGCAGTCTGTCTTTTTTTCTCCACACAGCCGGCGCTCCTTCCCTCACGGGCTCCTAAGGGAAGCACAAGTGCAGATGAAATTCAATGTGCAATGAAGACTTTATAACAATACTGCATCAATGAATGCTTTAAAAATACAAAAACTCTTCTTGTGCTGCACAGAGTGAAGTAAATCACCATTTGTTGGGATACGCAGTTTCGACATTATCCAAGATCATCTCATATTATCCCACATTCCTGGGTCATCCTGTCAGCCCATAAAGGAGATACTGTAAAGCAATTAAAGAGGAGATGGATAGGCCATAAATTAAGAAAAGGAGAATAATTCTTTTTGGACAACAGGAAAGATAAAGGTTGGTTGGCCAAAAATTACTTTGACAAGGACGGTGGAGCAAGAGCTAAAATAATTGAATGGCAAGAACTTCAAAGAACAGAGATCGCTCGAGAGATTTGGAATATGCCATATGCTTTTTTGGATGCTAATTGGATGAATGGATAATGATTATGTACTGTATCTGTGAGCTAGTTTGTGGCTCACTAATGTGTTATGCCTCAGCCCCGAATGTAATGATAATTTTTCATAAGGTCATAAGAAGGTCCATGGTTCTGCACTGTGTTCAGTTCGCTGGATCAGTACATCGCTGCATCCTTGGACGACTCCTCGGCAACATCCCGATACACCACTGTGTGTCCTACAGAATGAGGTGTTTTTACAGCAGCCGGAGTGCAGATCCTGCCACCAACCTCCTTGAGGGAGGACCCAGTACCCTGGTACTCATTTTGCCGACCTCGGAAGGATGCCAGGCTGAATCAACCCCACCTGGTATTAATTCAACAGCTGAACGGGATTCAAACGCAGGACCTTAGGATCCCAAGCCCACCGCCCTAACCGCCAGGCCAACACCAGGTATACTTATGGTTACCATTCCCCAAGGATCATTCAATAAAAACGGAACCAGGCAGCGGTACACGCACATGGTGCTTCTTCTCCCAGCTTCCCACCAGTACCAGCTGGTCCTCTGGCCTGCCCTCAGCACTCTCGGACCACCTTAGTTTCCTGCCGTGAGCCCCGTCATTGGTTTTGCGGTCATTGTGGGCGGTTCCAGCCTCCGGACCGTCCCACCCACGGAGCAACCCCAATAAAAATAAATGGACTTTCCGCTCTTCCAGGATTCCACAACACACTATGCTGTCATGGCTGGCATACACCAACCAGACAGATCGTGACAGTCCTTTTAAAGCACCTGGCGCTTTTCAGTGTCACTTTTTGTGGCCAGAAGTCCCTGCCTGCAAATAAAAGGTGTTTATGCATACAATATTACCCTGACTATACTGTCTTTAAATTACATATGCTGCCTCCTCGGCATCATGTGCAACAAGACGACTTACTCTGACATGTCCCTGATACATGGCAATCTAACCTACTCGATGCACATGGACCATGTTAACCACAATCTACTGATGGATCCCCCCCCCATCCCCCCCCCCCAGCATAACAGTATGTTGTCGCTTACCCACCTTGGATGCAATTTGATAAGGCGGTACAATTTTAATCCCCGTTTCTTGGAAAAGTTCACGGCACTGCATAGTAATGAAATCTCCTGCCAGAGGTGACTTTACGATACCTGTAATGTCACAGCAGTGATGGTGCATCATGTTATTGACAGCTGGTACTGAATATCGATGACGATGTAACAATTTTATATTGCTCAAACACTCACCCTGCTGTAAAATGTACCCATCATGCACGGGAATGGCCGTTGTGTGTGTGGCACCGCTGTCCAACACAAGCCCTGATGATCTACCATTTGCAAAACTTCAGGGCCAGAGGGATTTGAGCATCGTTGCAGGGTCAAGGCATAGACACAATGCGTTTTATTAGACTCGAGCATGTAACCTTGTATTTTGCCTAATATGCTCCGACAATAATGGTGAATATGACATTATAGTGGCAAAAGGCATACTGTGGCCTAGTGTGCTGCACAATCAGAAGGATACGCAGTGAGCACTGCTGTTTTGCACAGGAAGAAGGCTGGGATGCCATAATGTTCAAACATTATCTCGGTCAGCTTTTCTCTCTTGCCTCGTGTGTTCCACTGCCTCGGAAAAAAACAGCATTCAAAACAGAATCCTGATTAAAATAATAATGGGCATAATGAGAATAATAACAATTATCACAGCATAAGCATCAAGTATTATGTATTTTAAAGTTCTATCACTCTAAATCATAGGTCGGCAACAGGCGGCCCGCGGGCCAGAACTGGCCCGCCAGCAATAATATCTGGCCCAACAGATTATTTTGATAATCTGAAAATAATTTTTTTTTTTTTTTTTTTTTTTTACAATATTGGACAGTCCCACATATAGTCAATATATGTCCAAATAGAGATTCTACCCCCACCTGAAAAATGCTTATTATACAAATGACAGGCACAGACAATCACGAAACAGGCAGCGGGCTACACTGACGCTGAACCCCTCATAGTGGAGTCATTAAGTAGGATGTGGGCAGCGCCTGGTGCTGAAATAGCCGACATGCGGTGTGTGGTATGAAAAAAATAACACCAGTTCAGTTAATCATTCAAACTTTATTTTTAGGATACGAATTTTATACGAAAATTTTTAGGATATAAAATTCAAACATTAGGGATACGAATTAGAATGAGCCATTCATTAACTAAATTCAAAATACAACTTGCCTATTAAATACACAACCCAACGACAACTCACTTAATGTGAAAACTGGCATCTTCCATCGGTCACGATTTTTTGGATGTCTGGTGATATGGACGTCACTTTGATCCGCAGGCAGTTCTCCAGGTTTTTATTCGTCAATTGATTCCTCTCGTGCATCTTTATCGCATTCATTGAAAAGGACGACTCGCATGTATAGGTGGAAGGGAACATTGTGAGCACCCAAAATGCGAGTCTCTTGATCATGTTGTACTCCTCTGAGCATGCCACCCAAAAGGCACTCACTGACTCTGCACTTCTGAGCGCATCGCTGACCAGGGAGGTTGTTTGGAAATCAATTAACTCCATTTGTAATGTAGCCTCATCCAAAGAGGGTATAATTTTTTTCGCCATGGAGGAGAAGTCTCCACTTGGTCGGACTGTGAGAGCGTCACGTACAAAGGCAATGATGTCCTTTGGGATAGAGTAGTCCTCAAACCTCGAAGTGAAGTTGACCTGAAGCTACTTGATGAAGTCCACCATCAACTCTGCCACTTGTCCCGGTGCCTGTGTTTTTAGTGTACTGAAATGTAGGAGCCTGCCAGTTGATATGTCTGACTCTAACAACTCCAGCTTCTTCGTGAATGATTCGAGCTTTTCAACCATGTCGACTATGGTTTTGCCTCTCCCCTGTAGCTGTAGGTTAAGCTTGTTTAGGTGGCCAAATATATCTGCTAAAAAGGCAACATTGGACATGAACTTTTCGGCTCCCAAAAGGGCAAGGTGGTCAGCTGCTGCCCTAATCTTGCTCAATCTAAGGAACGCCTTGACCTCATCCAGTAGCGCACAGAAGCGGTCCAACGCTTTACCTTCGCTCAACCAGCGCACGTAATTATGTAGCAGCAGGTCATCATGGGTGGCCTCTTCTGACTCAGCCACAAGTTGTCGGAAAAGGCGATGCTGGGTGCTTGATGTACCCCTGACAAAATTAATGACACGCATCACTTTATCCATAACTTCCTTTAGCTCACCACTGAGTCTGGCGCAAAGGACACTGGTGGATGAGGCAATGCAGCCCATGCATTTGGGGGGCGAGCTCCTTCAACCTGCTCACCAGACCTCTGCGCTTTCCCACCATAGCAGGAGCCCCATCTGTCACGATTAGGTTAATCTTCTCAAATGACAATGAATGAAGCCTAAACAACTCTTCCAGTTTAGTAAATATAATGTCCTCAGTGGTGTGCCCTTCTAATGGGATAAGAGACAGCAGCTCTTCCCTGAACACTTTTCCATCAAAATATCTAACATAGACGCACAACTGGGCTACATCTGTGTTGTCAGTGCTCTCGTCAATGGCTCGGGAAAAGTAATTGGCCTGACTGAGACCCTCGATAATAACTCCCTGCACAGCATCCGGCAGTGCCTCTATGCAGCGGGTAGCGGACCTCGCAGTGAGGAGCACCTGTTTCGCTGAGGCAATGATACCATCCATCGACTTGTCGGTTGTCAGTTCCTCCAAAACTGTCACCATAACCTCCTTGAAAACCTCTGCATCAGTGAACGGCCTGTTGTGCCGTGTGAGCACCCAATATGCCTTGAGGGACGCACTTGTCACTTTCTGTTGGGATGTGAGGCCTCGCTCTAGTATCCTGCTGCTGTGCGCATAGCTTGCTGTCAGTGCATCAATTTTGCGCTTTCGTGCCTCTGACTGGAGCGGAAAAGCCACTTTGAAGGTGCCATGCTTAGTCTCGTGGTGCCGTTTAATGTTATATTCCTTGCAAGCAGCGACAACGTCGTTGCAGATAAGACAACGGCTTAGCGTTGACGAAACTAGGTAGGATGAACGCATAGCTCTCTTTCCATTCTTCTTTGAATGTCCTGTTTTCACTGTCAACTTTCCTCTTTAGACTTTTGGATAATGACATTTTGTCAGGAAAAATTCAAGGAAGTCAATAAATCAATAAACAAACAGAAAAGCACAGCAGTAAATGTAAATCCGTAATCCAAAACTCAGAGCCGGGGCACAGCCAAAGTTCTATTGCCAGCAAACGGGGTCCAAATCAGTAGGCAATAGAATAATCCAGACAGGCAGAGTTCGGAAATACAGGCGGCAAGCAAACGCAATCCAGGGACAAACAGGGTCAAACACGGGCACAGGTAATGTAGCAGAGCAAGCAGAAACGTAGTCAGAAAAGAGGTACGGGTTATCAACAGGAGAATCTACACGGGGAAAAACGCTGGAACGGCTCGGTAGAAACACAGGCACGATCTGGCAAGGAATGGACAGAATGAGGGCGCATAAATAGCCGAGACCAAACAATTAACAAATGAGAGACAGACGTGTGATTGGACATGGAATGCACGGGGAAGATTGAAAGGAATTGCACGGGGGAGATTGAAAGGAATGTGGGAGTAGCCAACCTGCAATGACAGGAGAAACAGAGTTAGGCGGAGCCAAGACGCACAGAAACATAAACAAACACATGTGGTCACAGCACACACACACACACACACACACACACACACACACACACACACACACACACACACACACACACACACACACACACACACACACACACACACACACACACACACACACACACACACACACACACACACACACACACACACCAGACAGAACAACGAACACGTATAAAAGCGATCAGACAGAAGTCGTGACACATTTTTCTTTTGCTAGCTACCACATTAAATGTTTAGCTAACTTCACACTCAAGTAGGCTGCAGACAACGTAATAGCGTACCCTCAGCCCGCAAACAATCAAAACAATAATAATGCTACGTTGTACATGTGGGAGGAGCGGGGTCACTGAGGCCAATAACCACCTTTAAAGGCCATTTTTCCCCGCAAGCGGGGGTTGGCCTTTTTCGGGAACCATGGTTGTTGTTGTTTTTCGGTTTCCCTTTTTGAAGCAATGTTTTACGGCCGGATGCCCTTCCTGACGCCAACCCTTTTTGCCGCCTTTAACGACAAACAGGGAATTACCAGTGAACTGGTCCTCAATTAGCCGACCTCGGAAGGATGACAGGCTGAGTCAACCCCCCTGGCGTTAATTCAGCGATCGACCGGGATTCGAACCCAGGATCCTAGGATCCTAAGCTGACACCCTAGCCGCTAGCCCAACACCAGGGTTAAAACACCTTTAGAGGCCATTTTTCCCCGCAAAGCGGGGGTTGGCCTTTTTCGGGAACCGTGGTTGTTGTTGTTTTTCGGTTCCCTTTCTCGCCTGCCACTGAGGCCAATGAACACAGTAAAATCCGAGTGTTAATTTAACTCTCAGAATTAAATTAACACTCACATTTTACAGTGAATAATACTGAGGGTAAAAGTATGCCAAACAATATTATTAGAATAAGCTGGCTCCGCTAAATGGTCAGTCCAGGTGATGATGTGTCGTGCGTAACGAAGAAGCAGGCAGTCCTCAAAATTAAAATGATACACATTTATTATTTACAATATGGAAATCCAATCTTTGCATCTCCCACACATGCGTGTCTTATAAGGCGGTCTGTAACTGCAAGTTCCAGTTAAATTATTTTATCAATCAATTTCTTAAATTAGCCATTAATTATGTTCTGGCCCACCACCTAGTGGCTTAGAAAAAAATTGGCCAAAGGCCAAACTTACTTGCCGACCCCTGCTCTAAATTATGCAGACATCTTAGTTCAAACTATTCTGTGACCAGGCCTGCTTAATAAGAAAATATGATGCCAGATAGAATTAGACCGTCATCTAACATCTAATGCTTCTCCTTCCATCTCAAAAACGCAAACTTTGCCAATCTCGCTTCGACACTAGCTGACGTCACCGTCTAGTTCATCGATCATGGAGCCTCTCAAGGAGGAGGCGTAAGTGAAACGCGTTCACCGGGAAGTCAACACCGAGACGTATCGAAGATTCTCCAAGCTGGTTTGCCATGAAAAGGAGGTGACTATCGGTGATTTATCAGAATGTTCTGGAAATGTAAATTTGTTCTTCCGTATTTGAGAAAAGCTTGATTTATAGCCGTAAGCTTAGGCTACCAGTGTTCACAAATACACCATTCACAATCTGATTTTGAAGTTTATTCTCGTTTGCTTCATGCTATCTTTTGATATGGACTGTTAAGGTCGTTAGGTTACTACATGCTGTTTATTGTTATTTATTACCTCCGACACCAAAGGTGGATGGAGGTTATGTTTTCACCCCTGTCTGTCTGTTTGTCTGTCCGTTTGTCCGTTTGTGAACAAAATATCTCAAAAAGTCGTGGACGGATTCGGACGAAATTTGGTAGCGTTATAGTGGATGTGACAAGGACGAATTTTTTAGATTTTGGTGAAGATCCGGATTCGGATCCGGCTACTAAATATTTTAGTGATTCTTCACCATTGGGAGATCGGGCCAAAAACGATACATAACAGGATATCTCAAAGTTGTGGACGGATTTGGACGAAACATGGTGGACCGGTTGGGTGTGTGACAAGGACGATTCGATTAGATTTTGGTGAAGATCTGAATATGGATTCGGATGTGAGAAAATTTTTTTTTTTTTTTTTAAAGTGATGCTTCACTATTGGGAGATGGGGCCAAAAACGATACATAGCAGGATATCTCAAAAAGTTATGGATGGATTTGGACGAAACCTATTGGACAGGTTGTGTGTGTGACGAGGAAGAATCGATTTAATTTTGGTGAAGATCCGGATCAGGATCCAGCTAGTAGAATTTTTAAAGTGATTCTACACCATTGAGTGATATGGCCAACCAGGTGGAGGTATACTGAATGCCGTTCTAGTTTATATTGTGTTTACATTAATGTCTCAGGTATTCAGTCAGTAATCTTAGTATAATGAGTGATTTAGAATCGAACCATGGCCATGAAATTTTACATAAGGCTGAAGGAGCTGCGCTCCAACGCGAGTCGAAAGAATTGACGCGACCAAAGACGGAATTCGTCCGAGTTGCTTTATTGAAACAAAACAGCTCAGGTATTCTGACAAGCCCGTTTATCGGGCAGCAATATATATACACATTTATGTCGGGAAGTTTGCCCGGCAAAAGCTATACCGGGCATGCCCGGGTGTCAAGGGCGAGCCTTGGAAAGGCGAGTCTGGACCTGCCCGGGCGTGTTTGGCTGCGGCCTGGCAAGTCGAGGCTGGGCGTGCCCGGGCGCTCTGGGCGAGCACTGGAAAGGCGAGAGCGGGCATGCCCGGACGCTCTGGGCGAGCCCTGGAAAGGCGATAGCGGGCATGCCCGGACGCTCTGGGCGAGCCCTGGAAAGGCGAGAGCGGGCATGCCCGGGAAAGACGAAACCGGGCGTGCCCGGGAGGTTCGGGCGTGCCCAGGAACAGTGAGTCCGGGCATGCCCGGGAGAGGCGCGTCTGGCCGTGTTCTGGCCGGTGCAAGGCGATTGTGTGCATCCAGCGGTAACCACTACAAGGCCATCGATAATGGTGAAACTCAAAGTACAGAGGACTTTGGGGAGGTAGGTGGTCCTCGTGATCCAAAACCTACAGAGTCGCTCCTTGAATGGCAAGTTCAGCAACGTAGGCACAACCTCGGAAGCTCAGTCTCAACATGGCAAAAATGTGCCAACTGTCTGCGGAAACTCATGTGTGACACAAGGGATGTATCTGTTCTATGGTATGAGCATAATGAACTCTGAGATGTCATGGAGCGTGTTACTAATGATTTATCAATGGTTAAATGAATACTGTCGCGTGACCGTCTTTGATTAATATCAGGCGGTCACGGATGCCGATTGCGAAGGCCTTAACCCCTGAGGCGAAAACTCAATGGTGGATTCCAGAACCAAAAGCTACACCAAGCGCGCAGGATGGAGGGGAGCGGCGAGAGCCCTGCAGCCTTACCTATCAAATCAATCACCCGGAAACTGCGTTCAAGTATGTATAGCAAAATAATATAAGGGTTTATTGTAATACTAGCAGAAGTACCCGGCATTGCCGGGCGGGGGAGGAGGAGGGGAGGGGGAAGAGGAGCGGAGGGGAACGGGGGGGAGGGGGGAGGGGGAAGGGGGGAGGGGGGAGGAGAGGGTGCCCGGGGGAAGAAGGGCCCCTCCCCCCTCCCCCTTGCCCTCCCCCTTCACCTCCTCCTCCCCCCCTTCCCCCTCCACCCCCAAAACCCCCTCCCCGCTCCCCCCTCCCCCTTCCCTACTCTTCCCCCTCCCCTCCTCCTCCCCCTTCCCCTCCTTCTCCCCCTTAACACCAGGGGGGTTGACTCAGCCTGTCATCCTACCGAGGTCGGCAAATTGAGTACCAGTTCACTGGTAATTCCCTGTGTGCCGCAAGAGGCGCCTAACAGGGTTGGCGGCACGAACCCGGAAGTCGGAACTCATTGTCGTCAAATAAATGTAGCATGTATGTTTCACTCTGTCACATGCCGTTGGTCCCATGTCAATCGGATGAAGTTGAAAAATTAACATTACGAAGTTTCTCTGGGACGTACTGATTCCGAATAATGAAGTTGAAAAATTAAAGTTCCGAAATACGCTAATTACACTAACAGAAGCGCTGGCGCTGCGAAGCGCTAGAGGGAGCGCTGCGCTCCCTCCCTTCGATTCCCTCCCTCTTCTGCTAGCGTTTCTGCGCTAATACGCTAATTTAAAAACCCGAAGTTTTTTAAAATTTAAGGTGTGCTCTAGTTGCTCTGAGACGTACTGATTCCGAATATGCCTTTGGTTTTTCTCTGCGATGAGTAGTTCTCGAGTTATAAGAGGACAAACAAACAAACATACTTTACTGCTTTATATATATAGAAGAACCGGGACAGGGAAACGCAACGATAAACCTAAGTCCTAATTTGGGATCCCACATACACAGATATCAAATACAGACGAGGGATGGAATACGAAAGAAACACATTCGTTTCTTTCGTATTTCATCCCTCGTCTGATCCGGATCTTCACCAAAATTAAATCGATTTTTCCTCGTCACACAAATAACCTGTCCAATAGGTTTCATCCAAATCCATCCATAACTTTTTGAGATATCCTGCTATGTATCGTTTTTGGCCCCATCTTCCAATAGTGAAGAATCACTTTAAAAAAAAAAAAATTCTCACATCCGAATCCATATTCAGATCTTCACCAAAATCTAATCGAATCGTCCTTGTCAGACACCCAACCGGTCCACCAAGTGTAACCACGGAGCTCTGGCTTATCTGGTCTTTGTCGTCTTGTCTTTGGCTGCCATCCAACACGGCTCCGTTCGGCCCCGATGTACACACAAGGCCTCGCTCCAAACTCCAAAGCACCGAGCACCGCTCCCAGCACCACGAAAAAGCACCGCACGTCCAACGCAGGCCGGCGACCCCATACGAGGTCCAAAGCAAGCGAACTCCACTCGGGCTACGACCCAACTCGGGTTGCGCCAGACGAAGAAAACCGAGCGCCACTAGAGACTGCCAGAGCACGAGCGTAGATGTCCAAACACCAAGAGAGCAACTCAACTACTCGTCAACTCAGGCTGTGAACTGTGATCCAACGCAACCAGGGACAGGACTCTCCCCACTCGAGATCGCACCGGGACTGCCAGGGCCAGGAAATCTGCGCGCAGAGTTCCGTGCGCTCCTTTTATAACCTCGGCCGGTGACGTCAGCCAAAGCGCGGCACCCAACCAGAGCCTCGTAACTTCCCGCCCTTTGTCGACCCGCTTCGCGCCTTCTGCGTCCATTCGCGCCAACAGATCACAGCCCTCCTGGGCGTGGTACTCAAGGTGGATAGGCCTGTCGGAGGTGTACATGGCGGCAGCCATGCGGCGGTGTCCTGGCCTGGTTTCTTCCCATGTCATGTCAGGGAAGGGCGTTATTTAGTGTTGCGCAAAGGATCCATCGGAATGTCTATGTTGGTCTGCAGTGCCAAAAGGGACAAAGGTTTGGCTAACCAGGTGAGGACACACAGGGGCGCTACTCTTTAATCCCTACACTACTTAACACACGAACCTCCTGGTGGGTTCACAAGTATACTCCTTACCCGACAAAACGCCTACACATGAACTTATTACAGGTAGTTTTCCTTACCACGACACCTTGAAGCATGTTACCTACTCAGATCTATCTGCTCTACATATCACTACCCGCCAGACATAACAATACGTAACCCCTCTTGGTGAAAAGGAGCAGCAGGGAAAGTAGGAGAAGTACATTTCCACACATTACCATTACCTCAAGTCAAAAATGGTTAATGGGATGTCATCATGAAGGCAAAACATATGTAAAGAGAGTATTAAAGCCAAGAAGACCATGTTTGATTCCCCACACAGCTTTCTTACTTTTGTCGTGTCACCACAAATCACCTTAATGATTGAAGATACAAAACCTTTAATCTTTTGTGCCATCAGGCCTATATGGCTGCTTAGGCAGTTTCAGTGACTGGGAGCACAATCCTGGACAGGTTGCCAATCTGGCACCGGATACTCGAATGGCTCACTCAAATTTCTCAGAACTGGTACTTATTTTTCCAACCTCAGAAGGATGACAGGCTGAGTCGACCCACGTGGTGTTATGTATGGCACGTCAGGGGCGTCGCGTCAACTCAGAACCTAGAGATCTTAAGCCGATCACCTTAACCGTTAATTCCAGGTTTAATTAAAGATACACACAAGGATTTTTCTGCATCAACCTGTCAAACAGCGGCCATTTCATTTCCCTTTCTCCGTAACCGCACCATCAATGACTCTTCTGTTTGCACCATATGTGGTGTAAAGTTATCGGTCTTAAACGGTCTCTTCAACCTTGCAGTGAAATTAATTAATCAAGCGCTTACCAACCTTCCTTTTATACCTACGGCCTAGCCACACTTGCCAACTCCTGACAGCTGGACACACTGTATCCTGTACCTGGGTTTGCCTGAAGGGGCGTTGGTGTGAGATCTAAATTTACTTATTTACCACTTATTAAAATCAATACTGAAACCTTCAACTCGAAGCATCTTGCATCTTGCTAAGTATCTTGTTCATAATCATCAAATATTGTGTATTTAGCATGTACACAGCAAACAACACATATTATCAAGGAAACCTTATTTGTCTTGTTTTCTTAATAGAAGCGTTTTTGACACAAAAGTTTGTCGTTTGTGCACGTTTTTTGTTGCATCAAAACGCAAGCATCTTGCTCATCTCTGGGAGTGGAGGGATGTATGGATTGTCCCAGCACGACATATTTCTCTTCAGTCAAATTTGGCCTGCAGTGTAGTTCCCCTTTGTGAAAGCCTCTTTACTAAAGTACGTACTTCATATCAGACGGATTGACGTTGCTGGAAATGTTTTTTAAGTGATTCTTCACCATTGAGAGATATAGCCAAAAAAATGTATATCGCACAACATCTCAAAGAATTATTCATGAATGTGGACGAAATGTGGTGGACAAGTTAGATATGTGACAAGGACGAATCAATTACATTTTGGTGAAGATCCAGATCTGGATAAGAGAATTTTCAGTTATTTTTCACCATCGAAACAAAGGGCTAAAAATGATACATGGCACGATATCTCAAAATGTTAGAGACGGATTTGGACAAAACTTGGTGGACCGGTTGGGTGTATGACAAGAACGAATCGATTTTATTTTGGTGAATATCCGAATCCGGATACAAGAATGTTTGAATTTTTAAGTGATTCTTCATCATTGAGAGAAAGGACAAAAAGCGATATACAGTCACGTGAAAAAGTAAGTACACCCCATGTAAAGTTTTGACTTTTTCAACATATTTCAGCATACAGCTATTTGATCTTCATTTCAACAATGTTGATAGATAAAGGTGATATAATATAACAAATATCATGAAACATTTACATTTTGTAGTCCATTGTATAATTTAAATAAACATAAATGCAAATTTCGCATGTGGAAAAAGTAAGTACACCCCATGAAATATGTTTTTTTTAATCTTTTTTACATATGTGGACATATCAATATTTCATCTTCATTTAAACAGTATCTATAGATAAAGGTGATCTAATTGAAAAAAAAACAATGAAAAATTGACTTTGCAATAATTTATTCAACAAAAAATTGTTGCACAGCATGCACAATTGCATGCACAGCTCGTTTCAAATCCCCCCTCAACATCTCGATGGGATTTAGATCCGGGCTTTGACTTGGCCATTCCAGAACCCTCCATTTCTTTCTTTTCAGCCATTCCTTGGTGAATTTACTGGTATGTTTAGGGTCATTGTCATGTTGCAAGGTCCAGCTTCGATTGAGCTTCAACTTTCCAACAGATGGCCTCACATTATCCTCAAGCACCCTCTGGTACAATGAAGAATCCACAGTGGCTTCTATGATGGTGAGCTGCCCAGGCCCTGATGCAGCAAAGCTGCCCCAAACCATAATATTTCCACCACCATGCTTTACAGTTGGTATCAGGTTCTTGTGGTCAAATGCTGTCTTTGGTTTTCGCCAAACATGGCTTCTGGTACTGTGGCCAAATAGCTCTACCTTTGACTCATCTGTCCAGAACACATTGTTCCAGAAGTGCTGGTCTTTGCCTAGGTGTTCATTGGCAAACTTTAGTCTTGCCCTGATGTTCTTTCTGGACAGCAAAGGTTTCCTCCTGGCACACCTCCCATGTAGATCAAATTTGTGCAGCCTCTTTCTAATAGTAGACTCGTGCACTTTGACATCAACAGTGGCAGGCGCTACCTGTAGGTCCCGTGATGACATTCTGGGGTTCCTGGAGACTTTTCAGCATCATGCGGTCTGCTCTCGGGCTGAACTTGCTGGGGCGGCCTGGCCTGAACAAGTTGGCAGTTGTTTGGAATCTTCTCCACTTGTAGATGATCTTCCGGACAGTCGAATGATTGATTTCAAATTGTTTGGAGATCTTTTTAAATCCCTTCCCAGACTCGTAGGCATCTATAACCTTCTTTCTGAAGGCCTCAGAGAGCTCTTTTGATCTAGGCATGGTGACGCCACACACTTCAACAACAAAGAGCAAACGAAACTAAATGTCTCAGGTTTAAATAAGACAGGTTCCTCCAAGATCCTCTCTAACAATGTTCTAATCATTTGCACTTCAGCTGGTGCACCTGATTCTAATTTTAGGTATTTGAAGTTGTGATAAATGTCAGGGTGTACTTACTTTTTCCACATGCGAAATTTGCATTTATGTTTATTTAAATTATACAATGGACTACAAAATGTAAATGTTTCATGATATTTGTTATATTATATCACCTTTATCTATCAATATTGTTGAAATAAAGATCAAATAGCTGTATGTTGAAATATGTTGAGAAAGTCAAAACTTTACATGGGGTGTACTACTGTACTTACTTTTTCACGTGACTGTATAGCAAGATGTTTTAAAAAGTTATGGACGAGTTATGACTAAACTTGGTGGACGAGTTGGTTCGGCCACAAGAACAAGCCGATTAGATTTTGGTTCAGGTCCAAATCCAGATCCGGCCTATCAGTGGAATACAAAACGTAAACTGTTCAGCCTGGTGGAGGTATGTGCTCTACCGAGTCTCATTCTAGTTACCTACGACACCGAAGGTGGGCAGATGTTATGTTTTCACCCCTGTCTGTCTGGTTGTCTGTCTGTAAATAGGATATCTCAAAAGTGGTGGATGGATTCGGATGAAATTTGATGGAGAGGTTGGGTGTGTGACAAAGATGGAATGATTCGATTTTGGTGAAGAAACGGATCCGTATCTGGGTAACAGAATTTTAAAGTGATTCTTCTTCATTGAGTGATTGGGCTAAAAACAATATATAGCACAATATCTCAAAAAAGTTGTGGATGGATTCAGCCAGAACTTGCAGACAGGTTGGGTGTGTGACAAGGACGAATCGATTTGATTTTGGTGAAGATGCCAATCCGGATCTGAATACGATATTTTCATCCCTCCGCCGACGAAGTCGCCAGAGGCTTTATGTTTTCAGGTTGTCCGTCCGGCTGTCCATCCGTCTGTGATAGGTTTTCGTTACCGCGATAACTTGAGAACGGCTAAACAGATCTTAGTCAAACTTGGCACAGGTATGTATAATGAGGTAAAGATGAACTGATTAGATGTTGGGGTCACGTGGTCAAAGGGCAAAGGTCAGAGGTCATGTTAGTTAACAATACTGTTACCGCGATAACTTGTGAACCAGTGATGGGACTCTGACCAAATTAGGTAAACTTATATAGAACTAGCAGGAGTACCCGGCATTGCCGAGGGAGGGGGGGGGGGGTGCTTTACCTGTGCAAAGAGTGCTTTAACCTCAGTGTTACCCAGGTAAAAAAGGAAATTGCAATACCCTCTGCCACCATTACCAGTTGGCGCTACACGGTACACATTTACATAGAGAATCTAAGCCCCTCGCCCGGTCCCCCACACCGCCTCATGAGGCCGAGGCCACATAGCCTATGTTACCCCCCAGACAAAGTTGTATTTGTATTTGTACCCGAAGTAAAGTATAAAAGCATTTATAGCTGGAGTACCCGGCGTTGCTCAAGTGAAAAAGAAACTAACATATTTGAAATGAGGGCAACTATATTGGAAAATAAATTACATCCAAAGAAAAATCCATCACAAATGTAAAATCAACGGCTAAAGTGATCTAATTCAAATTTGGTACGGGTATGTATATTGGTGTAAAGATTAAATTATTAGAATTTGGGTTCAAGAGGTCAAAGGTTAAAGGTCAAAGTCTGTAATAGGTCTATAACTTGCGAATGGCTAAAGGGATCTTACTCAAACTTGGTACAGATATGTATAATAATGTAAGGATTAACCGATTAGATTTTGGGGGTTCTGAGGTCAAAGGTCAGAGGTCATGTCAGGTTAAAATGTGAGAACTTCTGAACAGCTGAAGGAATTTAAATTAAAACTTGGTGCAGGTATGTGTAATTATGTAAACATGAACTGATTAAATTGTGGGGTCAAATGGTCAGAGGTCATGTCAGGTAAAAATGTGCTAACTAGGGCACAGCTAAATGGATTTAAATCAAACTTGATACAAGTATTATAATGATGTAATAATGTGGGTGGAGGCATAACAGTCGATGTCGTGACGTCAAAGAGTGCCGTCTAGTTTTAATTGTTTAATTGATTCTTCACCATTGAGAGATGGGGCAAAAACCGATATATAACATGATATTTCAAAAAGTTGCGGACGAGTTATGACAAAACGAGGTGGACTAGATGGTTGGGTGACAGGAACAAGCGATTAGATTTTGGTTCGGGTCCGGATCCAGATCTGGCCTATCAGTGGGACAGAAAACGTAAACGGTTCAGCCTGGTGTTCAGGTATGTGCGACTGATCAGGTATGCACTTTACCAAGTGCCGTTCTAGATTATCTCATGTTTTCATGTCCCCATTTCTCTTTATTTTGAATCAAGTGTATATTTGGCTGAAGTGTTGTGGTTTGCCTTGCCATGTTATGATTCATTTTACATTTTTGGGATGGCAACATTACAGGAAGCTATTGTGCATACTCCGTTTTCCACTTGTATCATGTATCACCTTAAATGATCTTTACTTATTTTTGCTGTGAATGCAAGCTGTGAAATAAACTAATATAAAAAACATAGAGACAAGTGAGGCTAAAATACATGTTTTACTCTCTCTCATTTAATATCGACTTTACAAAAATGCAATAAAATGGTTATGAAGTCCCTGTATGAGAAATTATGATTGCACTCAAGTTGAATCGACTGAACAACAACAAAAAAGAAATGCATTGTGGGAGAGGGTTACATGAATAGAATAGTGAATTAGAGTAATTAATTAATTATATATAAAGGTAAAGTCCTGGCTGGCAATATGTGTGAGTAGACAGACAGTTCGAAGAGTGGGAGGAGGCAGGAAGGCCATACAAGAAGAAAGTCATGCCCCCCATGCATTGAGGACCAGGTTGTAAAAAGTACAAAGTCAAAGTTTTATGACCAATTAAACTCACCGGTGCCTCTGACATGAGTACAGGGTGGAGGTGAGCATCTGACTTGATATGCTTGCGGTATGTGTGATCCAGAATGTTTTGGAAACAGTCCCAGTCTTCAACTACAACAGAATGAGGCAGAGCAATCGTAAAATTATACTATCACAAGTTGCAGTATCTAATATAATTTCACTTACTTGTACACCTGCTTCCTTAGGGAATGGCAGGAAGGGTCATGTTATTATCATCTCTGGGGTATATAGATTACAGTACATCTAGGCTCATCCAACCCTGGTGTTGGCTTAGCGGTTAGGGTGCCGGCTTGGGATCCTAGGATCCTGGGTTCGAATCCCGGTCGATCGCTGAATTAACGCCAGGGGGGTTGACTCAGCCTGTCATCCTTCCGAGGTCGGCAAATTGAGTACCAGCTTGCCGGGATGAATGATCCCGGTGTGTACCCCGGCTTAGAATAGGTACACCGTATCCCTGCGCATCGGAAGAGCGTGACCAAGGGTTGGCGTCAGGAAGGGCATCCGGCCATAAAAACATTGCCTCAAACAGGGAACCATGATTGTCATGGGGCCCGCAAGGCTAACCCCCGCTCTGGTGGGGAAAATGGTCCTAAAACGATCATTCATTCATTCATTCATTCATAGGCTCATATGCGGTAAGCATGTAATGCCTCAAGAGCGTCGAGTTTTCTCTTCCAGTTTCGTGTTAAATAGCAGTAACGACTGTTTCAAAAGGTAACCATACATGTTTGCAGTTTTTGTTTTACTTCCGGTAGGATGCACCACAAAATGCCACAATAAGCTATTTATATTTTTTGCCACATACTGTATATCACTTTAATTATTTATATTCCTGTTCATTAATGTAATTGTTTCACTACGCCCCCAATGGTGTTTATAATAGCGGACATGGATTTGTCCCCCCGCGTTGGAGGAAGACCCTCTCGTGATCAGGCCGTTGGTGCTCCGATGGTTGGCAGTGAGTGCCCCGGAAGCAGTGACGGAAAGAGAGAGGCAATTCTATGTGTGGGAAAATTGCTCGGTCAGGGTCGCCCAGATGGCAGAGCACTGGTACGGTTCCACCAGAGGCCCTGGGTTTGATTCCTGGTTTGGGCGTGTAATTTTCTCACATATTTCAATTTAATTATTTATATATGTTAACAAAGCGTTTGTTCAAGGCAGTAAAACCCCTTGGCAAGCTACAGAGGATATTATTAGTATAAATATTGTTTTATAATAACATTCAATATGCCTCCGTTGACGAAGTCACTGAGGCATTATGTCTTCAGGTTGTCCGTCCGGCTGTCCGTCCGTGATAGGTTTTTGTTACCACGATAACTTGAGAACAGCTGAAGGGATCTTAGTCAAACTTGGTGCAGGTATGTATAATGAAGTAAAGATGAATTGATTACATGTTGGGGTCACGAGGTAAAATGGCAAAGGTCAGAGGTCATGTTAAGTAAAAAATATTTTACCACGATAACTTGTGAACCAGTGATGGGATTATGACCAAATTTGGTACACTTATGTAGAATGATGTAAAGATGAACTGATTCGATTTTGGGGTCAAGAGGTCAAAGTCTGTAATAGGTCTACAACTTGAGAACAGCTGAAGTTATCTTATTCAAACTTGGTACAGGTATGTATAATGATGTAAAGGTTAACCGATTCGAATTTGGGATGAAGAGGTGAAATGTCAAAGTCTGTAATAGGTCTACAACTTGAGAACAGCTGAAGTTATCTAATTCAAACTTGGTACAGGTATGTATAATGATGTAAAGGTTAACTCATTAGAATTTGGGGACAAAGTCAAAGTCTGTAATAGGTCTATAACTTGAGAACGGCTGAAGTGATCTTATTCAAACTTGGTACAGGTATGTATAATGATGTAAAGGTTAACCGATTCGAATTTGGGATGAAGAGGTGAAATGTCAAAGTCTGTAATAGGTCTATAACTTGAGAATGGCTAAAGCGATCTAATTCAAACTTGGTACAAGTATGTATAATGATGTAAAGATTAACTGATTAGATTTTGGGGTTCCGAGGTCAAAGGCCAAAGGTCATTTCAGGTAAAAATGTGATAACTTGTGAACAGTTAAAGGAATTTAAATTAAAACTTGGTACAAGTATGTATAATGATGTAAATATGAACTGATTAAATTTTGGGGTCAAGAGGTCAAAGGTCAGATGTCATGTCAGCTAAAATGTGATCACTTGAGAAGAGCAGATTAAAATCAAACTTGGTACAAGTATTATAATGATGTAATACTGTGGGTGGAGGCATATTGGTCGATGGGTGGAGGCATATTGGTCAACATCGTGACGTCGAAGAGTGTCGTTCTAGTTATCAGAGTGTTGTTATTACTTTTGTTATTAGATGTGGCCTTGGAAAAATGCCATGATTATCTATCTCAACACAGATATACACCTTAACACGGATTTTGTCCATGGTGGAAAACCCCGTTGGGGTCGTGGGGGGTTGAGGGAGGGGGGGGGGGGAGAAATGAAGTCACTACAACTTATATCATGTAACTCTCAGTCTTCCTGCCAAGTCGGGTTGAGATTTGATAAGTAACGACTGAATGTATCACGGTCAATCAAAAAGACAGACACCAAATTGTGTATTTTAGTACGACGATTTAACAAAAGAGCTGCAAAAAGTCTCGAGACAATCCAAACCACCCACGCTGCAGTTGAAAAGGAAACTTGAAAAGAATAAGAGGTCATTTGGCTCCTTATGCATTGTATTCACATCTCATTCAATTATTTGTTTTTCTTTCATCTGACTGTCCTGTCCGCAATCATGTAGATATTAAATGATGACATGGTATCTTACAAACAGGAGTAAATTATGAAGCTTGTCGAATGGCTATTGAGAGACCAGTCATTATATAAATATTTTCAAAATTGATATTCATTTGGTGTAATTTGGGTGAATAAATAAAGTAAATGGAACATGAATACAATGCATAAAGAGTCCAATAGCCTCATATTATATATACTGGAATATAAGACCCGTCGCTTCGCTGACGGAGATACCAATCTTTCCTGCGATGGCTAATCTATGGGGGAAGAAAAAAAAATGATTCCTGGGAGATCCTGCTCTCCGTGCAGGGATAACCAACGTCACGTGTTGGCATTTGCAGTTTTGACACGCTTGTCCATGTACCCATAAAATAAAATAAAATTGGATCACAAAAACTCCCGGGAGTTGCATGAATCCACCGTATTTGGATTTATTGAAATACGTTAATCCGTTCTCAAGTTATGACATGACAGACAAACAGACAGACACGGTTCCTTTTATAATATAGATGTACAATGTAGTACGAGGGCCAGTCAATAAGTAACCTTAAATGGCGATATAAATTCGAGAATGTATTGTGTGTAGTTGGAGACGACATATGTTATATCAATGGGTAAGAGTCATATTTTTGCCTGTTTTAGATCTGGCAACATTGAGCGTATGACATCAGTAGAGCAGTTCCAAGATGGCGGTTCCTTTAGAAGCATGCACCAGGGAGAAGTAACGTTCTGTCATCTGTTTCTTTGGAAGAGAGGGTGTGAATCCCAGTGAAATCCATCACAGAATGAAGATGCAATATGGTGACGCATGTTTATCGCTGCAGCAGGTGTACAACTGGGACAGGAAGTTTAAAAGTGGAGTGTCCAGTGTGGCAGACGCTGCTCGCTCGCCGGCCTCACACAGCCGACACACCAGAAATGGTTGCAGGAGTTAAGCGCATGCCAAGGGAAAACCGTCGCATTATGCTGGATGAAGTGGTCTCCTCATTGAACATTACCCATGGTTCAGCACACCATATCATTCACAACGTGCTGGGGTTCTGCAAAGTGTCTAAGGTGGGTGCCTAGATAACTCGCACCCGAACTGAACAAACGGCGAGCGGACGCATGTGAAGAACTTCTGCTACATTACAAAACAGAAGGCGATGCTTTCTTACAGCGTGTAGTGACTGGGGATGAAAGCTGGGTCCACCACTTTCAGCCAGAAACGAAGAGGGCAAGCAAAGAGTGGCGCCATTCAACTTCACCAATGCCCAAAAAGTTCCGCACACAGCCGTCTGCTGGAAAAGTGATGCTGACGCTCTTATAGGATAGCCGAGGCCCACTTGTAAAGCAGTACATGCCCAGAGGGACCACAGTCACCAGTGCATCATACTGCGACCTCCTTAAAAATCATCTAAAACCAGCAATCAGATCAAAACGTCGTGGACTACTCACTACCGCTGTTTTGCTGCAGCATGACAATGCTCGGCCCCATACTGCCTGCACTACAGCTGCATCAATCGAGGACCTGCATTTTGAGTGTCTTCCTCATCCACCCTACTCACCAGACCTCGCCCCCTTCGGATTAGCACATCCTTGGGCCACTAAAAGAGGGGCTTGGTGGAACCACTTTCCGATCCGACGAAGAGATCCAAGAGGTGGTGCACGAATGGCTACACAAGCATCCAAAATATTTTTTTTCCTAGCGGAATCCAGGCCTTAGTAAAGCGCTGGAAAAAATGCATTGAAAGCAATGGAGATTATGTTGAAAAATAACAGTTGTTACACACGTACATGCAATAAACAAGTTGTGAAAAATATTTTAAGGTCACTTATTGACTGCCCCTCATATATACATATACACACCATTCTCTCTCCCTCTCTCTGGCTTTGTTCCACATATTTTAAGTTACAAACTCCAAACTTCGGGTACAAATACAACGTTGTGTGGGGGGGTTAACATAGGCCATGTGACCGAATTTGAGAATTATGGTTGGTTGTGTGTACATGTCACCCTCCGTAATGTAAAGAAAGGTCGAAGGTCGTCCTCTTAGTTAATTCCATAAACATACACGCAGGGCACCATATATCCTTTTAAATAGTTATTCCCTTATTCTATGTAGTTTAAGGCTGTGTTTCCCAATAGTCAACTCTACATTGCACCGAATTAAATAAGATTAGGTCCCATCTTCAAAGTGTCAGGTTTGGATGGTTTTCGCCGCAAATGGACTCCATTGAGCACGCGGTCGGTTTGGAGAAGAAAGGCGTGTCTCCGCACCTCGTCATAGGAAGGAGGAGTGAGTCGGCCCTGCTCAACCAATCCAGCATGAAGGGGTTTGGCTTGAGAGGGTGGAGAGAGAACGATCTGGGAGGTTCGCGAAGGTTCAAGGGTGGGGCTTATATAACCCGCGGGAGACGCCCCCACCTCAGATGAGATACGGCAGATGAGTCCTGGGAAAGCATGCAACGTCCCCACGGCGGCCGAGAGAGAGAAGACCGAGGCAACTCGAGGAGCACGCGACGCAGCGGTGCGCAAAAGGAACTTCGCCCGCGCAGTTTGAAACCGCGGGAGTTCGCACGACCGCAGCTCGGCTTTTTGACGGCGGTGCCTTCCGGCCCGACTGTGCCCAGTCCCCGCCGGACCTTCCTTTCCTCTCCAAGCCACCCACCTCCAGCCATTCATTCCTGCCTGCATTCCCCGTGTAAGTGTGATCGTTCGTCTGTCTTTCACGTTGTCCTGGGGTATTAATTAAGAGTGTAATAGGTAAGCTAGTGTTGCGCTGTGTCTTCTTCTCCTGTAAATTACTTTCGTTATTCTTCCTTCTCCTTGGTTTCTTTCGTTGTGTAAATAGTAATTAATAGTAATAAATCCTGTTCTTCCTACTTTGTCCTCTTTCCTTCGCATTCGGTCGCTTTAGAGGTTTCCCCATTGAGGGCCCGTGGCGCGATTCGGCCGACGAAGATCAATCGGGTCAGTCTTGGTAACCGGCTCACGGTGCAGTTCACTTCGCTCGGCGCAACTAGTCCATTACGCTGCGACCGTGGGCGGGGGAGTATTTCCTTGCGTACCGGTAGGTGCTGGTATTTAGGTCATAGGACGGTTGGGCCTAATACCCTACCCAGCGCCGACCGGGCGTGATGTCATACCCCCGGGACCACGTCGGTCAGTCATAAACGAGGGGACTAATCCCCCCTCGATAACGGGAACCGAGGCCGACGTTGGGTTCCGTAACAATACATATACACACCATTCTCTCTCCCTCTCTCTGGCTTTGTTCCACATATTTTAAGTTACAAACTCCCTACTTCGGGTACAAATACAACGTTGTGTGGGGGGGTTAACATCGGCTATGTGACCGCAACCTCACACGGGGGTGCACTGGAAAACAAAGATGGCGGCCATATTATTTTGTCTCGGTGCTATGGTGGGTGGACTTAAGTGACAGATGTGGGTGTGGTCCAGCAGTTGTCCGACCAGTGGGTGCACATTTCAAAAATGGACCCCCATCAAGAACCCCAACAACAACTACAACAACAGCAACAACAACATGAAGCTCTTTGTTGCAGGTAAAAACAAATGCATTGCAATAACCTTTAAATTTAAATGTTCAACTGTGACAATTCATCCTTTAAATTATTCAAAAGCTTTCGTTATAAAGACCTAAACAGTCAGGATTTTAAATTAAAAAAGTTACTTTATTCCACATTGTATAGTAATAGTATATGTGGTTGCACAGAATGCATACTCACCAGTGCATGCTATCTTTGTTGTGCGTAGCATATAAAATAATTTGTGATCTCATCGATAAGGCCACCCATTATTTTTTGGGGAAAGGCTGCTTTATGTAAAAAAGGGGTTTCCGTTTCAAAATCATAGATCATGAGAAACTGTATCAAGGTGCCATAATCACCAGACCCAGTGACGTAATGTTTGGTGAGTCAACTCTGAGTCTGGGAGGTCAGCAGTTCGAATCCTGGCTGAGTCATAGCACTAAACATTGAAAATGGAACGTTTTGCATCCTTGTTTGAGGATAGAGCATGGATAAATGTATTTTAGCATACCATGACATTATAACCATACCATGGCAATACTAACAGGCATTGATGGGCCTAATAGCCTCCCCCTTCATCAAAGTTCTTTGCAAGAAAAATTCATATAAAGGTTCACTCACTTTGAATATGTAGCAGATCTTGGATAAACACAAATGTGAGTAAGAATTTGATTCTGAAAATAGATATGACTCACTTGTGCCATTCTTGAGTGGTGAGCAGACTTCCACTGCCTCTCGTGGTACATGCAAGGCATTTGTGTCGATAAAGTATGTTTTTCCAGGCTTATCCTTCCGATCTCCATTGCCACTTTCCGTCTCCATGGCCTCACTGTCACGTTCTCCGGCAAGAGCCCCCACTGCTGTTGGGAAGTCTGCCTGTTGCCAACAAGCTTATGTTACTCAAACACCACTCAAGAAAGTAAATTTTCAACACTAGTACACCGGCTCACTATGGGAGCGGCAGGGGGAGTCATGTTATTATCCTTATTATTATTGTCAATTATTATTATTACTTCTTATGTTACATTAAGTAATTGAAAAGATCAGCACACGCATGACATTATAACATTTCAGATAATTCACATTGAAAGGATCAGAATGTGCATATCCTATATTAGATCAGGTCATTAAAAGGAGCAGAACATGCATGATATTTATTATATGTTAGATCAGGTCATTGAAAGGATCAGAATGTGCATGATATTATATGTTAGATCAGGTCATTGAAAGGATCAGACCGTGCATGACATAACATGGTAGATCACGTCATTGAAAGGATCAGACCATGCATGACATTATAACATGTTATTGTTAGATCAGGTAATTGTAAAGATCAGACCATATGCGACAGTTTTTAGGTAGTAGGTTGTAGACAGCAACTGCCCAGGGCAGTCCTACTGTTCTGACTTAGGAGTGTTAAAGTGGTGCCCGGAACCATCTTACTTTCTGTCTCACACAAACTATATCTACCGGCCTAGCTTCAATCTCACTTTCTCGCAAACAAACAAACACTTTTCATCGTACACTTTTCTTCTCTTTTATTTAAGGCCCTGGCCTCGATGAGGGCTATATAGTCCATGCCTGGAGCCTTCAACATAAAAAAAATTATGACATTGAAGGAGCTGCGCTCCAACGCGAGTCGAAAGAAGTGACGCGACCAAAGACGGAATTCGTCCGAGTTGCTTTATTGAAACAAAACAGCTCAGGTATTCTGACAAAAGTCCGTTTATCGGGCAGCAATATATATACACATTTATGTCGGGAAGTTTGCCCGGCAAAAGCTATACCGGGCATGCCCGGGTGTCAAGGGCAAGCCTTGGAAAGGCGAGTCTGGACCTGCCCGGGCGTGTTTGGCTGCGGCCTGGCAAGTCGAGGCTGGGCGTGCCCGGGCGCTCTGGACGAGCACTGGAAAGGCGAGAGCGGGCATGCCCGGACGCTCTGGGCGAGCCCTGGAAAGGCGATAGCGGGCATGCCCGGACGCTCTGGGCGAGCCCTGGAAAGGCGAGAGCGGGCATGCCCGGGAGAGGCGCGTCTGGCCGTGTTCTGGCCGGTGCAAGGCGATTGTGTGCATCCAGCGGTAACCGCTACAACATGTTATTTATTGTTCGATCAGGTCATTGAAAGGATCAGACCTTTGCCTCACCATTCTAAATTCCCGAAAGTAAAATTTACTGGTGTCGGGGTGTCAGGTGGAGAGTCGGTGGGCAATATCGCAAAACTTCTTGGAGGAACTCCACTAAAGCGGCAGGACGGGGTCATTCCTCTTTGGTGTATATAGACTACAGACGATCTATAGTGGGGTCTCAAGAACATTGGGTGTGTGTTCATTTACCAAGGTTTTTGTGGAGAGATCACCAAGTGGTTTAAGCATTCGAACAAGCACTCCATTAAAAACCATTAAGGAACGGCTGGCTTGGCAAGCGCTAGCTAGCTGCTTGATAAATGAACACACCTAGGACTTCCTCCCTTTCAGTTTCGTGTTAAACAGCAGGAGCGAGTTTCAAAAGTTCGCCACAAAAAACGCCATGTTTGCGGCAGGAAGAGCCATGTTATTAACCCAACCCTTGTGGGGTATATAGAGCACCGTAGATCTTTGCTCAGTTCTGTAAGTAAAACTTACCTCACGGATGTCAGGATTGCTCCAAATTTCTTCATTTAGTGTTATAAACAGCATTGGGGACTGTTTAAAAAGCTAATCATACGTGTTTGTGTTTTATAATAGTTTTACTTCCAGTAGCGGCCGTTGCTCCCATGAAAAGCCATGATAAGCTATTTATAAACGTTGCCTCGACGTTTGTTCAAGGAGGAAAAACTCTTTGGGGAGGTGGGATATTATTGGTATTAATATTGTTTTGTAATAACATTATTATGCTTATATCGTTAGTTTTGTTATTATAAGCGGCCTTGGAAAAACGCCATGATAAAGCTAACTTAACATTGATATACACCTCAACACGCAATACCATTGACGCCAATGGCGGGGAAAACCCGCTCGGGGGAGAAAACCCCCTTGGGGAGGGGGACAAATGAAAGCACTACAGCCTTCATTATGTAACCCTGAGTCATCCTGTCAAGTTTGGTTGAGAACCAACCATAAGTTGAGAACCATAAGTAACGACAGAATGTATCGCGGTCAAAAAATCATCAGACAGACAGACACCAAATTGCATATTTTAGTATGATTAAATACCTCATTCAGAGGATATGCTCTGCAATGCCAACTGGGGCCATGTAGCAGTTTTTTCAGCTTTTGGCCAATCAGCTGTCTTTGCAGATACAATTTATCACAATTTTTAGCCACGTCGCAGACGCTGCTCATAGAGTGCCCTCTGCTGTTGTTGTTGTTGTTCTTCTTCTTCTTGTTGTTCTTGTTCTTGCAGAGAAGACAAAACCTCAAAGCTCCACCCATTCTGGGAACCATAGCTCCACCCATTCTGGGAGAGCCTTCGTATAAACAAATATCCACCATTTTATTAACTCGCATAGCTTTGAGGCCTGTTTTGTAGGCTCGTGGTGTCTTCCTCTCTCACACAGTTTTATTTCAAATCAAATTCGATATATCATTTCATTTTTCACAGTCGCTAACATAGTTTTAGACTCGGTTGAAAAAAAAACGGGAAGAAAATCCGATGAAAGTTGCCCTTTATAGAACGAAATGAATTCTCAAAGGCCTGTAACTTCAAGTCCATTGAGATTTTTTTTTTTTTATCACGGCATGGTCAGTCATACACCGCCCGAAATAACAGACGGGAAAATGCCGAGATATATATATTTTGTTTAAATCGCGGCATGCTCAGTCATACACCGCCCGAAATAACAGATGGGAAAATGCCGAGATATATTAAAAATTCGTCCATTTGATGACAATCGTCATGATGAAATATTTAATTTATACGTCGTCACAATAATGTGGAGAGAGGAGCATAGCTTCGTTCACGTGTCGCCACACACGGGAAATTGCCGAGATTTTTTTTTTTTAAATCGTGGCATGGTCAGTCATACACCGCCTGAAATAACAGACGGGAAAATGCCGAGATATATAAAAAATTCGTCGCCACACATGGGAAATTGCCGAGATATATTTTCACTTTGCACAAAAATAACATCAAGTAATCGAATCAATAGGAATGTCCTGTGCCTATAACATCGACGTTATAGGCACAGCTGCATCTAGGCATTGTGTAACATCGACGTGGCTTTTGTTTTCATTAAAACTTTTTGTACTTGTTTATTTCATTACATGCGCCACCGAAGGTGGACTGAGGTTATGTTTTCACCTCTATCTGTCTGCCGGTTTGTGAACAGGATATTTTACAAAGTTGTGGACAGATTCAATTGGAATTTGGTGGGAGGTTGGGAGTGTGACAAGGACGAAAAGATTCAATTTTGGTGAAGATCGGGATCCGGATCTGGATCTGAGAACTTTTCAAGTGATTCTTCACCACTGAGTGATAGAGCTAAAACCGATATATAACACGATATCTCAAAAAGTTACGGACGGATTCGGATGAAACTTGGTGGATGAGTTGGGCATTTGACAAGGACGAATCGTTTCGATTTTGATCCAGCTGCTCATGGACTCTGTGTCCTTCTCTCCCGACAAGGTGGAGAAGTTTCTGTCAAACCTCGACTGATTCTGCAACTGGACCAAACGGCATCAGCCCACGGGTCCTAATATCCTGCTCTGACGCTCTTTCACTCCCTCTCTCTGTTCTCTTCACCCTCTCTTTTGCTCAAGGTCATCTGCCATGAGTTTGGAAATCAGCCAACATCACCGCTTAACACAAAAAAGGTGCAAAAACAGATCCTTGCAACTACAGACCAATCAGCCTGCTCCCAATTAGCAGCAAAGTCATGGAATCCATCATTGCTTCGGATATCAAATCCTTCCACTTCTCCAATAGCTTGATCTCTGATCATCAATTTGATTTCAGACCAGGTCACGCTACTTTGGACATGCTGCTTCTGCTGTCTTAATGGATGAGGCCTTCAATGCCAAACAGGAAATCAGAGCTGTCTCCCTTGACATATCACTTGCCTTCGATACGGTCAGGCACCCCGCTCTGCTCACCAAAATCTCCTCTTATGGTATCCATGGAAATCTCCACGCATGGCTTGCAGACTTCCTCTCTGGTCGTAGTCAACGTGTGGCCCTGAATGGATTTCTCTCATCTCCCCTTCCTGTTCAGGCTGGAGTTCCTCAAGGCAGTGTTCTGGACCCTGTGCTTTTTCTGGTCTTCATCAATGATCTCTCCGACTCTCTGGAAAATCCTCTCTATCTCTTTGCTGATAACCCCACTCTCTGCCGCTCCATCCCTCATCCCTCAGATCGGCAGTCTGCAGCCTCCTCACTCTATGCAGACCTGGACAAAATCACAAAGTGGTCAAATAAGGGGAACATGTCTTTCACTCCTGACAAGTCTCACACTCTTACTATGTCTCTCCGAAAAGACTGACTGGACAACCCTCCCATCTACTTTCTCAACAATCCTCTCCAAGAAGTTCTGTCACTCAAGCTTTTGGGTCTCACTTTCTGCCATGATCTTTCCTGGGAAAACCACATTTCCAAGCTGGCCTCCAAAGCCAGTCGCCGACTAGCCATCCTCCGTCGTGCAAAGTCCTTCCTTGGCACACCTGAGCTCCTCACCACATGCAAGGCTTTCATCTGCAACTCAATGGAATACTGTTCTCCCCTCTGGGCTGGTGCTCCTACCTCACTGTTGAAACCAAAGCTTTGAGAATCATTGGAATCTCCCACGATGAAGCTGATTGTGAGGGCCTTTCACGCACTCACCGCAAGTAGGTAGGTGGTCTTTCTGTCTTCTACCGAATCCTATCCAGCCTAGCTCCCCCAGCTCTATCTGTGCTCTGTCCCCCAAATATTCCTACAGGTCGCACAAGATCTGCCAGCAACCCTCTACTGGTGAAATTTCCAAAATCAAGACTCTCTGCTCACCTTCACTTTTCCAAACCTCTTTACTCCTGCCTCTGGAACAAACTCCCTCACTCTCTTCAATCCCACTCCTCCCTCCACGTCTTTTAAACAGCTGTTCATCACCATCTCTTATCTTCCCCCATCCAAAACCTTGATCTTTTCTACCCCCGTTAATTCACCCCAGATCCACTTTTCTGAAATACCGACTTCTTTCCTGGAAGTCCTAGCAGTGTCCATGTGTTTTTTTTTACCTCTCCCACCCCCACCCCCCTTCCCCCTTCCCACGCCTCCTCCCCCCAAGCCCGCTCCCTCCCACAGATCTCCCGATGTCCCTGCTCTCAAATGTTGTACTTGTGCATTTCCCCCTCTCTCCCCATCTTGTCTCCCGGTCCCTTTATTATTTGTCTCATGTGTCCGTTTGTTTTTTTGTCATTAATGTTGGCTCTTACACGAGCCTCGATCTTGTGTACAAAAAAAAAAAAAAAAAAAGGTCTGAATCCAGACCCAGCCTATCAGTGGGATACAAAACGTAAACTGTTCATCCTGGTGGACATATGCATTCTCATCTTGTTATGACATTCTTGACTATTTTCAGTCGTATCTCAGGTTGCACATACAGCTTTACATTTCTCATGAGATTCTCATCAAATCTAATCCGATCTCATGAAAAGTATGTCGGGTTTTTAAAGTGCAGAAAAAATGCTGGTCATCCTCTCAAATAATATATGTGGTACAGCTCCATCTCTCTTCCTCAAAGCTCTATCCTGAGACAAATAATCCTTTTGTCACTTGATCGCCATCCTCCTGAAAATAGTCTAAAGTATATTCTTCTTCTTGTCCTCCACTTCTTCTTCTTCCCCTTTCAAGATTTATTCTTCTTCTCCTCCTCTCTTCTCTTTACAAGATGGTGGGTTTGGAGCCACAATTATAAATCCAGTTTGAGGTTATTTAGCCAGTATAATGCTCTTGAGGAGAGGAAGTTTATCTCAGCAATGTCACCCTCAACTTTGTATAGAGTGTTGTTATGTGGTCCATAGTTTAATCAGGACTGCTGCAGTCACATCCTGGGGAACTCTTAATATGCCACTTGCGCTTTAAGTAGCCGTAGCAACCACGTCCCGTTCGGATCTGATTAAGGGCCTTCCATGTTTTCTGAAGCAGGTGAAAACCAGGTGGCTTCACTGTTGGGTCATTAATTAGATGTTTGTTGACCGAACGCCCAATGTCCTCCCGGTTGACAAAGCAACAACCGAATTGAAGACTGAAAGAGCAATTTAAACTGCTTATTGGGTCTCCTTTAGGTCTACAAAAACTTTAACCTGTCGTCATGAACCAAGATGCTCCCAATCTCAACTTTACATCACAAGTTTGTAATTTTTGTATATAGTACTTCATTGCTTTTCTATCTACTAATTTTTTTTTAAAAATAAATTCAATTAACCAATTGCCCATATAACTAGTGCCCTTTGTACGTATACGGGTAGTGAGCTGCCTTTTCAGAGGTTGTGTGTTCCAATCTGATTTAAAACAGCAGTGTCAAGGGATTTGGATTTGAAACTTTGGAATCCAAGTTGGTCCAGAAAATTAACATGCTGGTGTCAGATTATCACTAAAAACACCAGTTTCATTATTCCACACATTGTGCTTAACTCTCAATGCTCGGCCAACTCAGCATGTGCATTACAATAAGGCATTAGATTGTGTTAATCGAATGAAAATCCACCACACAAAACTCACCCAACAAAAATGTAATTTTTAAATGTCATATTGTGTCAGATGTACAGTCACGTGAAAAAGTAAGTACACCCCATGTAAAGTTTTGTCTTTTTCAACATATTTCAACATACAGCTATTTGATCTTCATTTCAAAAATGTTGACAGATAAAGGTGATATAATATAACAAATATCATGAAACATTTACATTTTGTAGTCCATTGCATAATTTAAATAAACATAAATGCAAATTTTGCATGTGGAAAAAGTAAGTACACCCCTACATTTATCACTACTTCAAATACCTCAAATGAGAATCAGGTGCACCAGCTCAGGTGCAAATGATTAGAACATCGTTAGAGAGGATCTTGGAGGAACCTGTCTTATTTAAACTTCAGACATTTAGTTTGGTTTGCTCGTTGTTGTTGAAGTGTGTGGCGTCACCATGCCGAGATCAAAAGAGCTCTCTGAGGCCTTCAGAAAGAAGGTTGTAGATGCCTACGAGTCTGGGAAGGGATTTAAAAATCTCCAAACAATTTGAAATCGATCATTCGACTGTTCGGAAGATCATCTACAAGTGCAGAAGATTCCAAACAACTGCCAACTTGTTCAGGCCAGGCCACCCCAGCAGGTTCAGCCCGAGAGCAGACCGCAGGATGCTGAAAGAAGTCTCTAAGAACCCCAGAATGTCATCACGGGACCTACAGGTAGCTCTTGCCACTGTTGATGACAAAGTGCATGAGTCTACCGTTAGAAAGAGGCTGCACAAATTTGATCTACATGGGAGGTGTGCCAGGAGGAAACCTTTGCTGTCCAGAAAGAACATCAGGGCAAGACTAAAGTTTGCCAATGAACCCCTTGGCAAAGATCAGCACTTCTGGAACAATGTGCTCTGGACAGATGAGTCAAAGGTAGAGCTATTTGGCCACAGTACCAGAAGACATGTTTGGCGAAAACCAAAGACAGAATTTGACCACAAGAACCTGATACCAACTGTAAAGCATGGTGGTGGAAATATTATGGTTTGGGGCAGCTTTGCTGCATCAGGGCCTGGGCAGCTCACCATCATAGAATCCACTATGAATTCTTCATTGTACCAGAGGGTGCTTGAGGATAATGTGAGGCCATCTGTCGGATAGTTGAAGCTCAACCGAAGGTGGACCTTGCAACATGACAATGACCCTAAACATACCAGTAAATCCACCAAGGAATGGATGAAAAGAAAGAAATGGAGGGTTCTGGAATGACCAAGTCAAAGCCCAGATCTAAATCCCATCGAGAGGTTGTGGGGGGATTTGAAACGAGCTGTGCATGCAAGAAACCCCTCAAACATCGCACAGCTGAAATAATTCTGCATGGAGGAGTGGGCAAAAAATTCTCCCAGTCGATGTCAGAGACTGGTAGACAGTTATAAGAAACGCCTACTTGAGGTTGTTTCTGCCAAAGGGGGCAATACCACCTATTTGAGCCAAGGGTGTACTTACTTTTTCCACATGCGAAATTTGCATTTATGTTTATTTAAATTATGCAATGGACTACAAAATGTAAATGTTTCATGATATTTGTTATATTATATCACCTTTATCTATCAATATTGTTGAAATGAAGATCAAATAGCTGTATGTTGAAATATGTTGAAAAAGTCAAAACTTTACATGGGGTGTACTTACTTTTTCACGTGACTGTACATAGACAGAAAGAGACAAAGACACTCATTCGGACCTTTGGACAATCTTCTCCTGCATATCCTGCCCGCACTGTGTAGGAACCAATGTCAAAGACCAAAGCTCCAACCTCATCTGTGGGGTGGGGGGGGGGGGGGGGGTATGTGGAAAGAGACAATTAATTATTAGGGATGGATGCAAATGATAGATCAGCAGTATATCTCACTCTTGATCTTGCTGAGGATGGTATTCCCAGAACTTTACTCAAGGTAGGATTATGTTTTCCTCGGTTCCAGTGACAGTTTTCTTTTTCCACCTTATTTTTCTAGATCTGGAAGATCATTGCTGGAAGATTATATTATCTATATAAATACTTTCAAGTGTTTGTGCGTTTTCACGTTATTATTTTACAGCTGAAATGTAGCACCTAGAGGCCCCACATTTTGAGTGTAGGTACTTCAGAATCGGGGCAAGGTTTTAAGCAACATGTTGGCCCTTGACATCCACTTTGAGGCCAACAAAGGCCGCTATGAAGTGTACATTGAAATGTGGGATCAGGGAGTGCTGCTGATGGTCTGCTGGGAGAAGGTAACCTCCATGAGGCCAATAACTCCATAACTTTTCAATGTGCAACATGTCACAAAGCCACCGCCAGGAAAAGCATATCTCTCAGAAACTCACGCCCTACCTAGCCCCATACCTAGCCCCCCCAACCCCCCCCCGCCTACCCCACAGTGCAATGCCTATAAACCTCTTTAAACCTTTATTAGTCCCCTACTGGTATCACCGGAAAGGATTATAGGATTGATCTCTGTCTGTCTGTCTGTCCATCCGTCCCACTTGTGGTTTTTCAGAATTTTATGTCATACCCTTCAACATATTGAACTGAAAATTGGCACGTGGCTTAATTATGATAAGTTACAGAAGAAGTTCGAGTTTGAGGGCGTTTCGTCAATTTTTCACAGAGTTATGCCCTTTTTGGACTTAGAAAAAACACATCGGTAGGGGACATGTATTGCAAAACAATTATTGCTTTTTTTGAAATTGAATTATGTTGTTGAGCACTGTAGAACACAAATCACATTCATAACACTTCCAAGAACCATGCTATAAATCTATATATAGCACGAGCGGGTGTGGCATGTGAGAGGGTGTAGTTTTGGGGTGAAGAAGAGGCCGCTGATATGGCTACGTACTACACTCATTGACGCTGCGTTCTATGGTGATCAATAAAGTCTCTATCTCCTAAACTGCGACTCTACATAGTCTTATTAAAATGCATAAGGGTGATGTATAAGATTGCTTCAGTAGCTCTAAACTTCCGGATTAAAAAACAACAACAATCTTTAAATCATTATTTTATTCAAATTGAAGTACAGTTTATACTTACCTGAACACTGTGCAGGGTTAGGGTTGCAAGCGTCGAGCAAGACTAAATCATGCATATTCCCATATCTGAGATTTATACTGAAATGATTCCCGGTGTGCGTAGCACAAAGTGGGGTCAAGCGATTGGGTCATTCTGTCTGTCTGACAGACATCAGTCTGTGATCGAGGAACTGCTAAATTTCAATTTTATTTTATTTTTTAAACACTGAATGAATCAGAACATAAATCGAAACACTAACCGTTTTTTGTTTTTTTTCTTTTTTTTTGTATACAAGATCGAGGCTCGTGTAAGAGCTAACATTAATTACAAAAAGACAAACTGACACATAAAACATAAGATAAAGGGAGCGGGAGACAAGATGGGGAGAGAGGGGGAAGCACACAAGTACAACATTTGAGAGCAGGGACATCGGGAGATCTGTGGCAGGGAGAGGGCTTGGGGGGAGGAGGCATGGGAAGGGGTTATGGGGGTGGGAAAGGTATAAAACAAATGGACACTGCTCGGACTTCCAGGAAAGAAGTCGGAATTTCAAAAAAGTGTATCTGGGGTGAATTAGCGGGGGTAGAGAAGATCAAGGTTTTGGATGGGGGAAGATAAGAGATGGTGGTGAACAGCTGTTTTAAAGACCTGGAGGGAGGAGTGGGATTGAAGAGAGTGAGGGAGTTTGTTCCAGAGGCGGGAGAAAAGAGGAATGAAAGAGTGAAGGTGAGCAGAGAGTCTTGATTTTGGCAGTTTAACCATAAGAGGGTTGACTGAAGTTTAGCAGGGCTTTGGATCTGAATTTGGCAAATTGTCCAGAATCGAGTCCTGAGTGCGCAAGCACACTCACGATGAAGCAATTATTGCTTCAGTCTGCCTGGCTGTCAACCAAAAATTAAAAATCATTCCAAACAGGAAACTTGCTATTTTTAGGGATGTCATAAAGGACACAAACAGCCACGAATGAATAATTTAACGTGTCCGATAAGGTGGTGTAAAAGAGGGTGCATCATCGGCAGTAAACTTCCGAATAAATGTTTCTTTTCCTCCAGCTTCAACTTTATTTATTTATTTTTCAACTGAATTATACATATGAACACTAGAGACCACAAATCGCATTGTTTGCGCTTCCAAAGCCCCTCAGCTTAGCAGTACTTGGGCAAAATTATACACCGTCTGAGCAATCAAATTTGCCGTGCGCTCTGAGGGCGGAGCAACAGCGAGATTCAGATTAAAATGGCGGTGCCGAGCGATGCAACCGCAGAGCTAACTTTGTCCAAAATGTCTTTTTCTCAAAGATCGTTCCAAACCCGTCAGTGTCTCCGAGAAAACTTGGCAGAAGTTTCCGCTCTGGACTGTTCCGTTTGACCCAACCACTTCGTACGGTTGCCACCGCGCCTGTTATTAGAGGTTCAAAAACAAAGCAAATATCGCTCGTGCTCGGAAACGCAAAGGAAGAATTTAAAGATCCTTCACATGTCCTTTTTCTCAAGACTGCACGGGGTAAGGTGTTCTATGAACTCTCTAATTACCCTCGCCAGAGAGAGTATTGCATTTGAGTCCGTTTGTCTGTCTGTCTGTTTGTCCGCACAGAATAAATATGATTTTCTCTGAAACCATTGGTCCAATTGGCAGGAAATTTTCACCATAGGTGCAACTCCACCTGTATATATTTTTTTTAATTATGACGTCGTAGGTCACGTGGTACGGGCGCAATTTTGAAAAACCGAAAAACTTTGCACCTCTATATCTCCAAAAGCGCTGCATAGAAAAAAATTGTGCCATTGCTCATTGTAAATAACTCTCTATGGGGAATAACATGTTAATGATGATGTCATAAGTGCCTCCATTATGACGTCATAATTCGTACAAAAACTTCATCCGATGAAGATGAAATTTCTTCAGCATCGAGGGATAAATTGGCGGATAAAAAAAATGATGACGTATTCGGTCACGTGGTTCGGCCGCCATATTTGTTTTAACACAAAAGCCTTAAAAACCACTAAAAACACGTCCTGGCGAGGGTCTGCAATCTCCGATTGCTCTTTCTTGTTGGATTAGTGCGTTTGGGTTTGTTTTTTTCCTTTGGTCAGATCAGCATAAAAGGTAACATGTGTAACAGGACAAATAGAATATTGTAAAGAAACCAAATTATTGATCAGCAATTCCTGCTTACCCCCAAACCCCACCTCTGCCGCTCCTCTAATTCACTCATCCTATTTCAGCACACACATGATTTTGATACCCCCTCCCCCCCCTGGTTCATTCACTCACACACGTATGACATATTAACCGTTACATCCCAACACCTACAATGGCCATCAGTTATTCAGCAGATTATCTTCGTCATGAACGGCCTTACGCAATAATTACTCTGACCAGGCCATCCGACCACCGCTCTTAATAAAATCTCATATTCTGGTGTGCCACTTCACCAAAAACGTCACACCAGCGCTCCGCAGCACGTGTCCATGGTGACAATGACCGGCATATGTTGTGTGTGCGGAAGGCGAAAAAGAAGGAAGACTCACCACCGCCGTACACTCCTCCGCTCATAGCGCCGACGTGTGCGTGTATATAACGACGTGGAGATGAAGAATGATGGCGATCCCGATTCACAAACTGTGATGGCGACGCTGCCGGTGGAGCTGGCTCCTTTGTCTGCAGACGGGAGTCCGAACGCGCGTCGAGGAGCCGAAGGGGAGGGGGCGTCTCGCCTGACTGGAATATAACATAACGATCGCACCAAAAACGCCCGGCCCAGTGACGTCTTTTAAATTAGATGTTAATTGTCAATCGAATCAGTGATGAACGCTGGACCAATGAGCACTCGTACGAATCATTAGAAGGCAAAGCGATGTGTGCGTGCCTCTAGGTCGACGTTAAAGACGGTAGGCGAGCTATCGCCGGTACCATGGCCCAATTCCTAATTACTGCTGCCAAGGCAATGGCAAACCACCTATACATGTACTGTACCCATGTGCTGTATATCAAAGGGCTAAGTTCATGCACGCATGCTGTCCGCCGCTTGTCTGATCACGCATTGCTTTCCTTGAAGCGTGTCCGCCGACGAATTCGAGGAACGTGTCCTGGTTACCAAATGGAAACGGCATGCATCCCGTGCTGCCGGGGAAGGGTGACGTGGTCTAAACACGATGACGAATGATCCAGGCCGCGATTTGCTTACTGTGCGACCCTCCCAGGGAATTGGGGTCACATCGATCCTATATAAGCTCTGGAGGGTGGATGTCATTGAATAAAAATTTCACTTGTAACATTTTTCCCTGATTTTCTTTTTCTGCTTCTAATAAATATAAAATATAATATAAAATATAATAATAAAATATATAATAAAAAAAAAATAAATAATATAATAATATAATAATAATAAATTAATAATAATAATAAATTAATAATATTTAAATTTAATAATAATTAATAATAATAATATTAATATTTAATAATTTAATAATAATATTTAATAATAATGAAATTAATAATAATATAATATAAATTATAATATAAAAATAAAATATAATAAAATATAATATAAAAGGTAAAGGTGATGCTTAGAATTGAATCAACCACCACCCCCCCCCCCCCCCCCCCCTTCCAACCCCAAATACTCAGCTCAGTTCCGACCCCCAAGTATCAATGCCCGAAGCCAAAGATCCCTCAACCCCCCCCCCCCCCCCCCCCACACACACACACACACGTAAACCTAAGTCCTCAACCTCCACCACACACACTTACAGTTGTGGCCAAAAATATTGGCACCTTTGCACTTTTTTCAGATAACACAATTTTCTCTACAAATAAGTTTAAATTGACAAAAGTATTTGGTCTCCACAATTCTTCATTTCACTGTTAATATTACAGAACCTTTGTTTTTGATTCAGAACTTAATATATCCTTTTAGATCAGAAAATAAAAAGAAATGGCATTGACAAAATTATTGACACCCTAGACTTAATATTTGGTAGCAGTCTTTGGACAAAATAACTGCCGTCTGCAGAAAAGAAATAACTGCAGAAATAACTTCCAATAGCCATGAATGAGCCTCCTACACCTCTCTACTGGTAGTGTGGCCCACTCTTCTTGTGCAAACTGCTCCAATTCTCCCAGATTTGAAGGGTGCTTCCCTCAACTTCTGTTTTCAGATTTCCCCACAGGTGTTCAATGGGATTTAGATCTGGACTCATTCCTGGCCACTTCAGAACAGTCCAGCGTTTTGTCTTGAACCATTCTTTGGTGCTTTTTGAAGTGTGTTTGGGGTCATTGTCCTGCTGCAAGACCCATGACCTCCGACGGAGACCCAGCTTCCTGACACTGGGTTGAAATTGTGCCCCAGAATGCCTTGGTAACCTCCTGATTTCATGATGCCATGCACACATTCAAGGCACCCAGTAAAAGAGGCAGCAAAGCAACCCCAAAACATCACTGAACCTCCTCCATGTTTGACTGCAGGGAAGACGTTCTTTTCTTTGAAGGCTTCATTTTGTTTTGTGTAAACATAGAGCTGATTTGATAGATTTGGGCCCTGTGCTTTTTCTGGTCTACATCAATGATCTCCATGACTTTCTGGAAAATCCTATCTCTTTGCTGAAGACTCCACTCTCTGCCGCTCCATTCCTCATCCCTCAGATCTGCAGTCTGCAGCCTCCTCACTCTCTGCAGGCCTGGACAAAATCACAGACTGGTCAAACAAGTGGAACATGTCTTTCAATCCTGACAAATATCTCTTACTATGTCTCTTACTATGTCTCTCCGAAAAGACCGACTGGACAACCCTCACATCTACTTTCTCAACAATCCTCTCCAAGAAGTTGTGTCACTCAAGCTTTTGGGTCTCACTATCTGCCATGATCTTTCCTGGGAAAACTACATTTCCAAGCTGGCCTCCAAAGCCAGTCGCCGACTGGGCATCCTCCGTCGTGCGAAGTCCTTCCTTGGCACACCTGAGCTCCTCACCACATACAAGGCTTTCATCCGCAGCTCAATGGAATACTGCTCTCCCCTCTGGGCTGGTGCTCCTGCCTCACACCTACCTCGGCTTCACGCTGTTGAAACCAAAGCGTTCAAAATCATTGGAATCTCCCGCGATGAAGCTAACTCCAAGGGCCTTTCACTTACTCACTGCAGGCAGGTTGGTGGTCTTTTTGTCTTCTACCGACTCCTATCCGGCCTTGCTCCCCCAGCTCTCTCTGTGCTCTGTCCCCCAAATATTCCCACAGGTCGCACAAGATCTTCCAGCAACCCTCTCCTGGTGAAATTGTTAAAATCAAGACTCTCTGCTCACCTTCACTCTTTCATTCCTCTTTACTCCTTCCTCTGGAACACACTCCCTCACTCTCTTCAATCCCACTCCTCCCTCCAGGTCCTTAAAACAGCTGTTCACCACCATCTCTTATCTTCCCCCATCCAAAACCTTGATCTTCTCTACCCCCACTAATTCACCTCAGATCCACTTTTTAAAATACCAACTTATTTCCTGGAAGTCCGAGCAGTGTCCATGTGTTTTATACTTTTCCCAACCCCCCCCCCCCCCCCCCCGCTTTCCCATGCCTCCTACCCCCAAGCCCTCTCCCTCCCACATATCTCCCGATGTCCCTGTTCCCTGTTCTCTGCTGCTGCACTGGTGTGCTTACCTCTCTCTCCCCATCTTGTCTCCCGCTCACTTTATTGTATGTTTTGTGTGTCCTTTTTTTGTGATTAATGTTAGCTCTTACACGAGCCTCGAACTTGTATACAAAAAAAAAGAAAAAAGGTGATGTGCTTTTCCAACAAGCTCTAGTTTGTTCTCATCTGTCCACAGGACATTCTCCCAGAAGGATTTTGACTTGCTCAGGTGTGTTTTGGCCAACTCTAGTCAGGCTTTCTTTTGTCTCTCTCTCAGCAGTGGGGTCCTCCTGGGTCTCCTACCATAGAATCCCCTCTTTTTCCCCTTTTTTGTATACAGAATCGAGGCTCGTGAAAGAGCAAACATTTATCACACAAACAAATCAAACAGACAAACAAACAAAGTATATAAAAAGGGGAGCGGTAGACAAGATGGGGAGAGACGGGGAAGCACACAAACCAACATTTGAGAGCAGGGACATCGGGAGATGTGTGGGAGGGAGAGGGCTTTGGGGGAGGAGGCGTGGGAAGGGGGGGGGGATGGGAGAAGTATAAAACACAAGGACACCAAGGACTTCCAGGAGAGAAGTTGGTATTTAAAAAAAGTGGATTTGGGGTGAAATTAGCGGGGGTAGAAAAGATCAAGATTTTGGATGGGGGAAGATAAGAGATGGTGGTGAACAGCTGTTTTAAAGACCTGGAGGGAGGAGTGGGATTGAAGAGAGTGAGGGAGTTTGTTCCAGAGGCAGGAGAAAAGAGGAATGAAGGCATGAAGGTGAGCAGAGAGTCTTGATTTTGGCAGTTTAACCATAAGAGGGTTGCAGGCAGATCTTGTGTGACCTGTAGAAATATTTGGGGGACAGAGCACAGAGAGAGCTGAGGGAGCAAGGCCGGAGAGGAGTCGGTAGAAGACAGAAAGACCACCAACCTGCCTGCGGTGAGCGAGTGAAAGGCCCTCGGAGTTAGCTCATCGCGGAAGATTCCAATGATTCTGAACGCTTTGGTTTCAACAGCGTGAAGATGAGCTCGGTGTGAGGCAGGAGCGACAGCCCAGAGGGGAGAGCAGTATTCCATTGAGCTGCGGATGAAAGCCTTGTATGTGGTGAGGAGCTCAGGTGTGCCAAGGAAGGACTTCGCACGATGGAGGATGCCCAGTCGGTGACTGGCTTTGGAGGCCAGATTTGAAATGTGGTTTTCCCAGGAAAGATCATGGCAGATAGTGAGACCCAAAAGCTTGAGTTGACGAAGGATGGTGCGAGTTGAAACTGTCGTACTTGAAGGTCAGCTTGAATCTGTTTGTAAAGTTGATCGAGGTGCTTTCTTCACCATTCGAACAATCCTTCGCTGCAATCTTCGATGAAGTTTTCTCTTGCAGCCACATTCAGGGAGGTTGGCTACAGTGCCATGGGTCTTAAACTTCCTGATAACATTGCGTATGGTGGACACAGGAACATCAAGGTCTCTGGAGATGGACTTGCAGCCTTGAGATTTTCCATGCTTGGCTACAACCTTGTGTCTGACCTCCTCAGACAATTCTCTGGTTTTCTTTCTTTTCTCCATCTTCATTGTGGTACACACCGTGACACAAAACAGCAAAATGACTCCTTTTCTCTTTTCACACTGATTGAACGAGTGATTTTGATATTGCAGGCACCTGCAACTCACCATAGGTGAGTTCAATTCCAAAGTAATGGAGAATCACCTGCTTGAAATCTAATTATTTCTAACAACTTCTTAAAGGTGCCATTAATATTGTCCATGCCATTTTAGGATTTTTGTGTGGAATAAGCTAAGATTTAGTAATTTTTTTGTTTTGCTCCACTGCAAACCAAAGAAATACATTTGTGGATACCAAAAGATTTTTTAATTTCAACAATTTTCTGGAAGAAATGGTGCATTATTTGAAAAAAGTGCAAGGGTGCGAATATTTTTGGCCACGACTGTATGTCCTCTCCTCAAACCTATACCCCCCCCCTCCCCCCACCCAAACCGAAGTCCTCAACCCCATCCACCCAAACCGAAGCCCTCAACCCCCTCCACCCAAACCCATCTCCTGTCCTCAACCCTCCCTCCGACCCCTCAACCCAAACCTGAGTCCTCAACCCCCCCCCCCCAACCCTCCTTGAGTGGCCCAGTCAGAGCCACAACCTAAATCCAATTGAAAATCTGTGGCATGACTTGAAGATTGCTGTCCATCAACACTCCCCATGCAACATGACTGAGCTTGGACAGTTTTGTGCAGAAAAATGGGCAAATATTTCCCAATCAAGGTGTGCAAGGTTGGTAGAGACCTATCCCAACAGACTCACAGCTGTAATTGTGTCAAAGGTGCTTCCACCAAGTATTAACTCAGAGGGGTGGACACTTATCCAACCAAGATATTGTAGTTTTGTATTTTTCATTAATTTTCTGAAATTGGTAGAATTTGTTTTTCACTTGGAAGTTGTGGGTTATGATGTGTAAATAAAGGTGGAAAAAATCTGATTTAAAGCAATTTAATTCCAGGCTATAAGGAAACAAAAGGTGAAAATTTTGAAAGGGGGTGTAGACCTTCTATAGGCACTGTATGTACCATTTGTCTTGCTGTAACTACGAACCCATAACATTTGAAGTTACAGCTTATCAGATTTTGTATTCTGGTGATATAAGGCCATTCAGAAAGGCATTTGCATAATAGTCCGAGCAAAGGATAATGGGAAATTCCAACTTGCAGTCATATAGTGTCCTCAGAAATGTTGTGTTTGATGTGTTATTTGCCACATTCTAATGTTTGACCTATTCCTAATAATTGGTCATCCTAAGATCCTTGAGGTCACTCTTTTGGTCATAAATGTCATTTATGGGTAATCACGTTGATTAAATATGGATGACTGCTTTTTATACAAAATGCAATCAAAAGTTTGTTTGCATGCCCTGTACAATTTCAGTCAATCCAAGGAAAACGTTCACCAAGTTATTATTTTCTTGTCTCATTTGAACAGGTGATGTGAACTCAGTCACATATGCAGTATAGTGTCCTGAAGGATTTTTTTTTTGGATCCTTAGTCTCGGCTCATATGAGAGCTAACACATATAACATGTAATAAAGGGAGCGTGAGACGAGAGGGGAGTGAGAGGGAAGTACAACAACAGTAGGGAACACAGTATCTGTGGAACTGTGTGCATGTGATATTGTGATAACCACCTTCTTTTCCTGGGGTTTCTCTGCATGAATGAGAACCTTTGGGGATAAGAACATTTTGGTCACTACTTCATGTCAGGGCAGACTCTTGACTGCCACTGGTAACATGTAACCCAGTGCTACGTGCCGCATGGTCGGGTAGTCAGTGACTAAACTGACTACCCTCAATGGCTTGCCGGTGGTGAGGGTGACTGTGACACCCTGCAGGACTAAAACCAATACGTGTGAAAGGGCGGATGAGCTCCCTTCAAGAACCAATGGCCACCCAGGAAGGAGATGGTGTCTCATAAAAAAACACCCATTCGGTGGGACCGGTTTTTTAGGTAGTAGGTTGTAGACAGCAACCGCCCAGGGTAGTACTACCGTTCTGACTTAGGAGTGTTAAAGTGGTGCCGGAATCATCTTAGAGACTTACACTCTCCGTGTCAGGATTACTGGTCTTACTTTCTGTTTCACTCAAACTATATCTACCGGCCTAGCTTCAATCTCTCTTTCTTGCAAAGAAACATCATACACTTTTCTCCTCTTTTATTTAAGGCCTGACCTCGATGAGGACTATATAATCCGTGACTAGAGCCTTCAACATAACAACAAAATGCATTCTTGTCATTTTGAAAGTCGCATATTGCAATTCAGTCTGCTATTCATGTTTGTTTGTCAAAGAAAATTGAAAATAATTTCAAACAAGAAACTCACTGGTTTTTAGCGACATCATAAACAGCACAAACAACAGACATGAATAGCTAATTGAACATGTTGAATAAGGCGGTGTCAAAGATGGTGCATCATTGGCGGTAAACTTCCGATTCAATGTTTTTTTGGTTTTTTTAATCTATAGCCTTTAAAACTTATATTTTATTTCAATTGAACTATATATTTGAACACGGTGGAACACATCACCTTGCTTGCACTTCCAAAAACCTCCAGTTTAACAGGACTTGAACAAAATGTTATGCCGTCTCAAACAATCAAATTTACCGCTCGCTCTGAGGGTGATGTAATAGCATCATACTTGGGAAAAATGCCAGGGGCATAGAAAAGGCCCCTTTATATATGGTATGTGCCATGTGGCAAAGTATAGAAAACAAGGGACATTCAAAAAAATATCTCGTGTGCATGCTGGACTACCCTTGTGTTCTTAGGAGGAACCAAGTAATGGTCTAGAAAAGTTCATATAAAGGGGCGCCAATTTGATTCATATAGATACAGTGCATTCAGAAAGTATTCAGACCCCTTCACTTTTTTCACATTTTGTTATGTTGCAGCCTTATGCTGAAATCGTTTAAATTCATTTTTCCCTCATCAATCTACACTCAATACCCCATAATGACAAAGAGAAAACAGGAGTTTAGAAAGTTTTGCAAATTTATTTAAAATAAAAAACTGAAATATCACATTTACATAAGTATTCAGACCCTTTGCTATGGCACTTGAAATTTAGCTCAGGTGCCTCCCATTTCTCTTGATCATCTTTGAGATGTTTCTACACCTTGATTGGAGTCCACCGGTGGTAAATTCAATTGATTGGACATGATTTGGAAAGGCACACACCTGTCTATATAAGGTCTCACAGCTGACGATGCATATCAGAGCAAAAACCAAGCCATGAGGTCGAAGGAACTGCCTGCAGAGCTCAGAGACAGGATTGCGTCGAGGCACAGATTTGGGGAAGCCTACAAAAAATTTTCTGCTGCATTGAAGGTTCCCAAGAGCACAGTGGCCTCCATAATTCTTAAATGGAAGACGTTTTTTACAACCAGGACTCTTCCTAGAGCTGGCCGCCCGGCCAAACTGAGCAATTGGGGGAGAAGGGCCTTGGTAAGAGAGGTGACCAAGAACCCGATGGTCACTCTGGCAGAACTCCAGAGATCATGTGTGGAGATGGGAGAAACTTCCAGAAGGACAACCATCTCTGCAACACTCCACCGATCTGGGCTTCATGGCAGAGTGGCCAGACGGAAGCCTCTCCTCAGTGAAAGACACATGAAAGCCCGCTTGGAGTTTGCAAAAAAGCACCTAAAGGACTCTCAGACTGTGAGAAACAAGATTATGTGGGTAATGAACATGGGTAATGTTCATTTTGATTTGAGCAATTATGAAATCATAATTTATCTTCCATTCTGGAGCTATTTCAAAAATTAGATAAATCATCATTATGTGACCCTTGTGACCTTTAATGACCTAAAATGGCCTTTAAGGTTAAAAGTTAGAATGTCATCCGGTCGCATGTTAATCGCCACCCGATGTACAGTTGATTAAACATGGGTGACTGCTTTTAACACTAAATGCCATGAAAGGTTTTTTTGCATCACATGGCTGGCCTACAATTGCAAGGAACTCCAAACACAGGAGAAGGCCATTTAAAACTACCTCTTTTGATTTATAATGGATCCCGCTACATCGAGGACCGATAAAAGGGGGGTCACTGCCCCGAAGCTCTGGGTCCGTTGAGAGGCCCTGGCCCGAGCTCCTCCTTTTTTCAAATCCCACAAAATCCTATTTTTAACAGTAAAGGGAAAACCCTCGTCCTCACTTCCTCATTGTTACATGATATGCTCACTCAAGATTCAAGATTCAAGATTCAAGAGTCTTTATTATTACATGTCCCATACAAATATAAGGCAGTAAAATTCTTAAGTATTGGCTTAAGTAACAATAAATAAATAACAATATAAAATACGAAATAGCAACAATAATAACAATATATAAGAAGAATAAAAACTAAGTAGCAGCTCTAATAATAATAAGTAGCAGTTTTTCAATAATAAAGTGATAGCGACAATAACATAAGAATAATAATAGTAAGTAGAGAATAATAATGGTAAATAGCAGCAATAATAATAATAAGTAGCAGCAATAATAAAGTGATGAACAGTGATAATAAAGTGATAACAGCGGCAGTAATAGAAATATAAGTAGTGTGTAGTAAATATAATATAATATAATATATATAATATAAATATAATATAAGTAAATAATATATAATATAATATAAGTAAATAATAATAATATAAGTAAATATAATATAAGTAAATATAATATAAATATAAATATAAGCGGGGGTGAGTTGCTTGAAGGATGAAGTGGGACAAATCGTTGTCGACCCAGATGGAATTAAAGGAAGATGGAAAAGATATATGGAAATGCTGTTGAATACAGAGAATGAATGGGATGGCAACATAGAGAGTAACCCAGTTTTAGGACCGGCAGAGAAGATAACTGAGAAGGAAGTTGAGGAAGCGATAAAAGCAATGAAGAGTGGAAAAGCGGGAGGGCCGACGGGAGTTGTGGGAGATATGTTGAAGGCAGCAGGAAGTTGGGGTGTGAAGAGAATGACAGAGATCTGTAATCTGGTGGTGAAAGAAGGCCGCATTCCAGTGGATTGGGAACTGAGTACCCTCGTCCCTCTATACAAGGGGAAAGGTGACCCTCTGGAGTGTGGCTCGTACCGAGCGATAAAGTTATTGGAGCATGGAATGAAGGTATTGGAAAGGGTGTTGGAAAGGAGGATAAGGAAGAAAGTGAAGATCGACGAAATGCAGTTTGGATTTATGCCAGGAAGAGGAACGACAGATGCGCTTTTCATTGTGAGGCAGTTGCAGGAGAAGTACATGGAGAAGAGGAAGAAGTTGTTTTTTGGGTTTGTTGATCTGGAGAAAGCATTCGATAGGGTTCCACGCAAAGTATTGACATTGGCATTGAGGAAGTTAGGAGTGGAGGAATGGTTGATCAGAGTAGTGATGGCAATGTACAAAAGAGCACGCACAGCTGTAAGGACGAAGGACGGGAACAGTGGTGAGTTTGAGGTGAAGGTGGGAGTGCATCAGGGGTCAGTACTAAGTCCACTACTATTTGTAGCTGTGATGGAGGTGCTGGCTCAGAACATAAAGGAGGGTTTACCGTGGGAGTTGTTGTATGCAGATGATCTGGTGTTGATTGCGGAAAGTATGGATGGACTGAAGGAAAAGATGAACAAGTGGAAGGAATGTATGGAGACAAAAGGTCTGAAGGTGAATATCGGAAAGACAAAGGTGATGGCAAGTGGTAAAGCATGTGGTGAGGTGGAAAGAACTGGGAAGTGGCCGTGTGCTGTGTGCAGGAAGGGTGTCGGAGTGAACTCCATTCAATGTACAATGTGTGCTGAGTGGGTTCATCAAAAATGTAGTGGTCTGAGAGGGTCATTTACCAGTGTGGCAGCTACATTCAAATGTAAGGTGTGCGCAGAGGGAGCTGCAGATGGAGGAAATGTTGAGTTGGATCTTGGAGATGGCGTGAAGCTGGAAGGTGTGAAAACATTTTGCTGCCTCGGAGACATGCTGAATGGAGAAGGTGGATCAGACTCGGCAACGGTTGCTCGAGTGAGATGTGCATGGAAGAAGTTTCGGGAACTGAGTGGCGTGCTGATGAGGAGGAGAGTGTCGCTGAAGCTGAAGGGAAAGGTGTATGCTGCATGTGTGAGAAGTGTTATGATTTATGGGAGCGAGACATGGGTAATGAACGTAGAGCAGCAACGAAGGCTGGAAAGGGTGGAAATGCGAATGGTTCGATGGATGTGCGGAGTATCGTTGAGAGAGAGGAAGACAAATGATGAATTGCGAAAGATGATGGGAATATTGCCTGTGATTGATGCTGTGAAGAGGAACAGGTTGAGATGGTTTGGTCATGTATTGAGGAAGGATGAAAGTGACTGGTTGAGAAGAGTGATGGAAGTTAATGTAGAAGGAAGTAGAGGACGGGGAAGACCGAGAAAGACTTGGCTAAAGATGGTGGAAGAAGAAATGCGGGCAAGGGGGTTAACAAGGAGAGATGCAGAAAATAGGGCAAAATGGAGAAGATTGTCATGGGGACCGCAAGGCTAACCCCCGCTCTAGCAGGGAAAATGGCCTTAAAATGCATGTTGTAGTAGTCAAACAGGCAATGGGTCACCGGCAATCAGTGTTCATTGTTCATGAGCCTGGTTGCCTGATGAAAAAAACTGTCGCTTCGCCTGCTAGTTCGGGCCTTGAGGCTGCGATACCGCTTGCCAGACGGTAGCAGCTGAAACAGTCCGTGGTTGGGGTGCGGGTGGTTGGGGTCTTTAATAATCCTACGGACTTTTCTGACACACTGTCCATTGTACATATCCTGGATGGAGGGAAGCTCACATCCACTGATGCGCTGGACTGACCGTACGACGCTCCTCAGCGCTTTGCGGTTGAGGGCAGTGCAGTACCCATACCAGGCAGTGTTGCACCCAGTCAGGATGCTTTCTATTGTCCCTCTGTAGAAGGCCCGTAGGATATTCGGCCCCATGCCAAACTTATTCAGCCGTCTGAGGTGGAAGAGGCGTTGCTGAGCCTTTTTCACCACTTGGCTGGTGTGCTCGTTCCAAGTGAGGTCCTCGGTGATGTGGACGCCGAGGAACTTGAAGCTCCTGACTCTCTCAACAGCAGACCCGTTGATGGCGATGGGGTCCAGCCTCTCTCCTCTCCTCTCCTCCTGAAGTCCATGATCAGCTCTTTTGTTTTCTCGACGTTGAGAGAGAGGTTGTTTTCCTGGCACCACTGTGTCAGGTTGTTGACCTCTCTCCTGTAGGTCGTCTCGTCCCTGTCGGTGATCAGGCCTATGACTGTTGTGTCGTCGGCGAACTTAATCACTGAGTTGGAGCTGTGCGTGGCCACGCAGTCGTGGGTATACAGGGAGTAGAGGAGGGGGCTCAGTACACAACCCTGCGGGGCTCCTGTGTTGAGGGTCAGAGGGGCAGAGGTGTTGGAGCCCACCCTCACCACCTGGCATCGACCCGACAGAAAGTTCAGGATCCAGCTGCACAGGCTGGGGTTAAGTCTTCAGCCCCTTAGCTTGGAGTCTGGAGCTTAGACCTTAGCTTGTAGTCTGGAGGGAACTATTGTATTGAATGCTGAACGGTAATCTACAAACAGCATCCTCACATAGGAGTTCCTTTTCTCCAGGTGGGTGAGGGCGGTGTGGAGTGTTGTGGCTTTGGCGTCGTCCGTGGATCTGTTTTGCCGGTACGCAAATTGGTGGGGGTCTAGGGTGGGTGGTAACATGCTACAGATAAGATCCTTAACCAGCTTCTCAAAGCATTTGCTCACTATGGGAGTGAGGGCAACAGAACGCCAGTCATTTAAGCACGTTACCTTGCTTTTCTTCGGCACTGGAACAATGATGGATGACTTAAAGCAGGAGGGGACGGTACACGTAGAATGGGAGAGGTTGAATATGTCCATAAACACACCAGCCAGCTGCGCAGTGCACTCTCTAAACATTCGGCCTGGGATGCCGTCTGGTCTGGCCGCCTTGCGGATGTTGATGTGCCTGAATGCCTTGCGCACATCGGCCTCGGTGACGGTTGGTGTTATGAACCTCAAAACGGGCGTAAAAACCATTTAGCTCATCTGGGAGGGAGGCTGCAATGTTAGCTACACAGCTGGGTCTCCCTTTAAAGTCCGATATTATGTGTAGTCCCTGCCACATACTACGTGAGTCATTACCACTTAGCTGTGTCTCAATCTGTTCTCTGTATTTTCGCTTTGCTGCCTTGATCGCTCTGCGAAGGTCGTAGCAGGTTTTCTTTACTCCGCTTCGTCTCCCGAGGTGAAGGCGGTGTTTCTTGCTTTGAGGGCAGCTCGCACAGAACTGTTGATCCATGGCTTTTGGTTTGGATACACCTGGACTATTTTTGTGAGGACAACGTCCTCTGTACACTTCCGAATGAATCCAATGACTGTTTCTGCGTACTCGTCACTGTTGTTTTCTGACGCATCACGAAACATCTTCGGGTCCGCGTGATCAAAACAGTCCTGTAATACGGTGAGCGTTTGGTCAGGCCAGCGGTGGATCGTCCTCACGGAGGGCGCTGCTTGCTTCAGCTTCTGCCTATAGGCGGGCAGGAGCAGGATGGTGGAGTGATCCGATTTGCCGAACGGTGGGCGGAGAAGGGGTTTGAAGGCATTGCGGGAGGGAGAGTAGCAATGGTCGAGTACGCTGTTTCCCCGTGTGTTTACATCGATGTGTTGAAAGTATTTAGGTAATACCTTCCTCAGAGACGCTTGGTTGAAGTCCCCAACCACGATAAAAGCGGCCTCTGGGTGCTTGTCTTCCAGGTTACTAATTGACCCATACAGTTCCTTGAGTGCCAGGTCCGTGTCGGCTTGGGCCGGGATGTACACAGCTATCACAACAATAGCTGTGAACTCCCTGGGCAGCCAGAATGGCTGACACAGGAGCACAAGATATTCCAGGCCTGGGGAGCAAAAAGACTTGAGGGAATGAACGTTCTTAGGATCACACCAAGCGTTGTTAACCATGAAACATACACTCCCTCCCTTGCGCTTACCAAAGAGTTATTTTGACATGTCCACGCAGAACACTGAGAGCCCCGAGGGTATGATGACTTGGTCCGGAATATCTTGCGACAACCACGTTTCTGTAAGGCAGATGATGTTACAATCCCTTGTTTCCCGCTGGAAGGAGATCCTTGCTCTCAACTCGCACAGCTTGTTGTCCAGGGATTGTACATTGGCTAGCAGAATGCTGGGAAGCGGAGGGCGGTTGGCACGCCGCCTCAGCCTCACCAGCACCCCGGCTCTTGTTCCTCTCCTTCGGCAACGCTTCCGACACCTCCTCCACTCCATGCATTACATGATACAAAATGGCCTGAGATCAACTACATCAGTACATGTCTAGAGCGACTGAGGTGTTTGGGAACACTGGCAGTGGAGGTGCTTCTAACAAGGAAATTTGATTTTGATGCCATGGGTGTTGTATTAATTAATACATTTTTGTTACTTTATAGATTGAATAGATATTTGTTGATAGTTTATTTACTTTTTAGCTCACCTGGAACTAAGTTTAGGTGAGCTTATGCGATGGCACGTAGCCAGGTTTGGCCCCCCAAAATAGGAATTTGCTATTGCCGCTGAAACTACACACATGATTTCGATTAAACTTCACCAAAACCTTCACCACTTGTGATGTACCAAAGTTTGTTCACGGCATTAAAAAAAATCTGCCCCTTTGGGGATCTATGGGGGTGTTGCCCCCCAAAATAGGTATTTGCTTTCTTCTCAGAAACTACACATGCAATTCTGATGAAACTTGACCACAACCGTAATCACTCGTGATGTACCAAATTTTGTTCCTGGCATTTAAAAAATCGGGGTCGAAGGTGGTCTATGGGGGTGGTGGAGCTTGCCCCCCCCAAAATAGGTATTTTCTTTTTTCTCAGAACCTACACACACAATTTTGTTAAAACTTCACCACAACCTTCATCATCCGTGATGTACCAATGCTTGTTCAAGGCATTTGAAAAATTGCGGTCTCAGGAGGTACATGGGGGGGGGGGGGGGGGGGGAGGGGGGTGGGAGGGGAGTTTCCCCCCCAAATAGGTATTTTTTTGTTTGTTTGTTTGAAGTCTTATGATTTTGTTAGTATGGTTGTACATTCTGCCCTGTCTTCTAGCGTGCATTGAAATTGGTTTAAAATACTGTTATGTTTGTGGGGGTAGTGATATGTCAGGTAGATTTGTATAGGTATCATACTCCGGATGTCGGGTAAGAACCATCACCATGTAATAAGTTCTGTTTAGCTGAATGTCGGAGTAAGGTGTATCTTCGTCCCCGTCACGGGGTCACGGGTGGGGTGGGGGGGCATGTTAACTAGCTTAGGGCTAAGGATAAATTATCCCTTCTAAATCTTACCCTATGTGATTTATCCTTTGTTTCTTTTGGCACCGCATCATAGACACTAGTAGGGAAATGCCCCTTTAATTGCACTATATAATAACCATAAACCCAACCGGAAGCCAGTTCTGAGCACAGCCAGTTGGGAAACACCAGCTGCACTTCCACGGAAGACAGGCAGGCCGAAGACACACCCCGAGGAGCCGTGATTGGCCAGGGCGGAGCAAGAAGCGACTCGCTATTGGGCGGGAGTTGACCAACGGGAAGGCCGGGTTAAGAAGGGACTCGTGATTGGCCAGGGCGGAGCAAGAAGCTACCCATTGATTGGTGGAAGGAAGGCAGAGGAGGAAGCAGAGCACCGATTGGTGAGGACCACCAAGGACGACAGAGGCGAGCAAGAAGCAGCGCGCTGATTGGTGGAGAAACGCTGATGACGTCACCATCCGACGTTAAAATAACTCGAGGACTGACATTTTCTTTCTTGCTCTTGCCTTCGCTTGCCCTCTTGCTTTCTTACCCTCTCTGACCCTCCGATCTTGCCCTGTTATTGCTCTCCTCTGGTTCCCTTGTGCTTCTCCTTCACGCGTTCGTGCTTGGACGACGGGCTCCAGGAAGCAATCGGAGACGCCATCGGGAGACGTGCAGGGTTTTGCCAGGCAGAAACGACGCGTGGGCCACCACCCCCCCTCCCCCCCAAGCTGATCAGAGCTAAGTGCACGATAAACCCACACATTTTTATTTTCTAGTTTATTCCCCATTTGTCCGTGTTATAAGTCTGGTGTGAAGGATCCTATAGGAATTTAGTTTTACCGTTGTGTTTCTTGTTATCGGCATTTCTCTTAATAAACCCTTTCATTATTTTTTTGTACATTTCTAAACTGGGTTTTCATGCGAGTTTATTTTCCGCAGGTTGAAGACTGCCCGGCGGGATCGCTCAGGTAAGCGCTTCAGCTTCCTTGCTTAGAATAAATAAATTTCATCTTGATCGGATGAAGTTTTGTACTTGGGTGTGGTGCTGTTGTACTTGATCGGATGGGGAATAAAATATGTCAATGATGAAGTCATAGGTGCCTCCATTATGACGTCATAATTCGACATGTACAATACTTAATCTGATTAAGATGAAATTTCTTGAGCATCAAGGGATAAATTGGTGGGGGGAAAAAACAAAACGATGACGTCATCGGTCACGTGGTTCGGCCGCCATATTTGTTTTAACACAAAGCCTTAAAAGCCACCGAAAACACGTCCTGGCGATGGTCTGCACTCTCTGATTGCTCTTTCTAGTTTTGTCTTGTTTATGAGGTCGTTACTGTCCGAATTTGAGATCATCTTTTTCCGTAGGTTTTTAAAAAGTTTAAAAATAGAGAGAAAGAATAGGGGTGGCTTGCTGGAACTAGACGTCCTCCCACGTGACCGATGACGTCATAATTATCATTTAAAAAATTCTACAGGAGGAGGTGCTCCTATGGTGAAATTTTCGTGTCCATCTGACCAACAGTTTCAGAGAAAAGAAATTCATACTGATTGGATGAGGCATTATACTTGTCGAATTATGACGTCATAATGAACGTACTGCTAACATCATCATAAAGATATCTTATTCCCCATGGGGAGTACTTGACAACGCACCATGTTTCAATTTATTCCATGGAGCAGTTTTGGAGATACAGAGGTGCAACTTTTTTCCAAGATGGCGAACGTAATATGTAACATATGACGTGATACTTATGAATTTAAAAAAAAACTGTACAGGTGGAGGCGCTCCTATAGTGAAAATTTAGTGTCAATCTGACCCACGGTTGCCGATAAAATGAATAAAAAAAAGAAATGCACATACGTCACATGTACACACGCAACCGATCGCTTAACCTTATTTTCGCTTCGCGAGCGTAGGGCAATAATTGATGTAAATTATGAATAATAACGGTCTATTGTGGTAGTGATTGATTGATGAGGGTACGCATTCCACTGCAGTACTTACAACCTCCCAGCACGACACGCTGTCGTTCTGCTTTGCATCACTAAGCCAGTTTCCAATTCAGTTCGCTACTCTTCCAGCAGTTCCAGGCCCTCAATTCAAGATTACCTCACGGCAGTTCACCCAACTTGACGGCTTTGCAGCCGATGCATGCGTACTCAATAAACGGAGCCGACTAAGAATAATAGTGCGCACACAGTCGGCGTACTCGCAGAGGCGCCTCACGTTTCCGCGCATGCGCATCCATCAAGTCATAATTCTCCCGCTATTCGAATTGCGCATGCGCGTTAAACCGAGTCCGCCTTGTCTCTCGCTCGTCGGACGCGCATGCGCATTCAGCGCAAAGGCGCAGCGGAAAAGCGGGGTCGAGGTTCGGCGTTGGGCAGCCCTGATTCCCTCTGGCCTTTTCTTCACGGCGGGGAGCAGCGCGGCCACAGATTTTTCTTCAGTGCCGGTGCGCCTGTCGTCTGCGAGGCGGACAGGATACCTCGGGTGCAGTTTTTGTAATTCTATTTTTGTGAAAGGAATATCCTGTTCGGACGAGCGGCATCCATTTGTAATTATAGCGTTTCCTTCGATTTGGGTTTATTATCGACGCTATTGTCACCGATCTGAATGTGTTGGTTAATTTCGTCAGTGCTTTCCCCACAAGACGAGGTTCTTCGCCTCGGGCCTGCCGCTTGAGGCCTCACCCCATTATCGGTGGTAGAATGGAATGGAGTGAATATGTAGATAGATGTGTATATATATTTATATATAGGTATATATAAATTTTAATGCGCGTAAATGAGCGCCGGTGGAACATCTCTCATTGTGGTTTTGTTATAACGTCTTGGGCGGGAGGTAGCGATTGTGGACGGAAAATGGGAGGGTGGTGGGGGCCGAAAGGGCCGCGCCCCGCCCCGGCCGGCTGTGTGCGGCCTGTGCTATGGCGGCTGCAGATTTCCTCGTCTCCACTTGTGCTTCATTCCTCGTCAAATCGACCATTTTCTCAGCTTTAATCCTCTTTTGTACGACGCTTCTTCATAATGACAGCGCAGCATTTCTGAATGTAAAAAAAGAAATAAATAATTGCAGCAAAGGCGAACGTTATTTCCACACTATCATTCAGTCAAGGGGGCGATGGATTGAGGCAGAGACATTATTGGGAGCGTTTCCCTGGGTTTCACAAAACGATCCAAATGGCCACTCTAAGTTCGTTCGTGTAGACTCTAGAGGATTGCCGACATATTTTGTATCTGTAATAGGTCGGATATTGAAAATGTAATTGAGGATGATGGGGCACATGGACTTTGGCATTACTTGTAGATATATAGTTTAGGTATGGATGGGTGATTATATACCTGTGTAATGATTGTGATGTGTGAGAAGGGCCAGCTGTTGGTGTTTGATCATGATTCACCCCTTCAAATAAAAATAATAAAAACATGGACACGGTCACGCACACGGTCACGCACACGCACACGCACACGCACACGGACACGGACACGCACACGGACACGCACACGGACACGCACACGGACACGGTCACGGACACGCACACGGTCACGCACACGGTCACGCACACGCACAGACAGACAGACACACACACGCAGACAGACAGACAGACAGACGCACGCAGACAGACAGACGCACGCAGACAGACAGACGCACGCAGACAGACAGACGCACGCAGACAGACAGACGCACGCAGACAGACAGACCCATGCACGCAGACAGACAGACGCACGCAGACAGACAGACGCACGCAGACAGACAGACGCACGCAGACAGACAGACGCACGCAGACAGACAGACGCACGCAGACAGACAGACAGACGCACGCAGACAGACAGACAGACGCACGCAGACAGACAGACAGACAGACGCAGACAGACAGACGCACGCAGACAGACAGACGCACGCAGACAGACAGACGCACGCAGACAGACAGACGCACGCAGACAGACAGACGCACGCAGACAGACAGACGCACGCAGACAGACAGACGCCGCACGCAAACAGGCAGACAGATGCACGCACGCACGCACGCACACAGACAGACAGACGCACGCACGCAGACGCACGCATGCACGCACGCACGCACGCAGACAGACAGACAGACAGACAGACGCACGCATGCACGCACGCAGACGCACGCACGCACGCAGGCAGTCATACGCACTCACGCAGACAGGCACACGCACGCACGCAGACAGGCGCACGCACACACGCAGACAGGCGCACGCACGCACGCAGACACGCACACGGTCACGCACACGGTCACGCACACGCACAGACAGACAGACACACACACGCAGACAGACAGACAGACGCACGCAGACAGACAGACAGACGCACGCAGACAGACAGACAGACGCACGCAGACAGACAGACAGACAGACGCACGCAGACAGACAGACGCACGCAGACAGACAGACGCACGCAGACAGACAGACAGACAGACAGACAGACAGACAGACAGACAGACGCACGCAGACAGACAGACAGACAGACGCACGTAGACAGACAGACGCACGCAGACAGACAGACGCCGCACGCAGACAGGCAGACAGATGCACGCATGCACACAGACAGACAGACAGACGCACGCACGCAGACGCACGCATGCACGCACGCAGACAGACGCACGCATGCACGCACGCAGACGCACGCACGCACGCAGGCAGGCGCACGCACGCACGCAGGCAGGCGCACGCACGCACACAGACAGGCGCACGCACGCACGCAGACAGGCGCACGCACGCACGCAGACAGGCGCACGCACGCACGCAGACAGGCGCACGCACGCACGCAGACAGGCGCACGCACGCACGCAGACAGGCGCACGCACGCACGCAGACAGGCGCACGCACGCACGCAGACAGGCGCACGCACGCACGCAGACAGGCGCACGCACGCACGCAGACAGGCGCACGCACGCAGACAGGCGCACGCACGCACGCACGCAGGCAGGCGCACGCAGGCAGGCGCGGCGCACAGCACGCACACACGCACGCACGCACACACGCACACACAGAGACACACGCGCACACAGAGACACGCGCACACAGAGACACACGCGCACACAGAGACACACGCGCACACAGAGACACACGCGCACACAGAGACACACGCGCACACAGAGACACACGCGCACACAGAGACACACGCGCACACAGAGACACACGCGCACACAGAGACACACGCGCACACAGAGACACACGCGCACACAGAGACACACGCGCACACAGAGACACACGCGCACACAGAGACACACGCGCACACAGAGACACACGCGCACACAGAGACACACGCGCACACAGAGACACACGCGCACACAGAGACACACGCGCACACAGAGACACACGCGCACACAGAGACACACGCGCACACAGAGACACACGCGCACACAGAGACACACGCGCACACAGAGACACACAACGCGCACACAGAGACACACGCGCACACAGAGACACACGCGCACACAGAGACACACGCGCACACAGAGACACACGCGCACACAGAGACACACGCGCACACAGAGACACACGCGCACCACAGAGACACACGCGCACACAGAGACACACGCGCACACAGAGACACACGCGCACACAGACACACACGCGCACACAGAGACACACGCGCACACAGAGACACACGCACACACAGAGACACACGCACACACAGAGACACACGCACACACAGAGACACACGCACACACAGAGACACACGCACACACAGAGACACACGCACACACAGAGACACACGCACACACAGAGACACACGCACACACAGAGACACACGCACACACAGAGACCACACGCACACACAGAGACACACGCACACACAGAGACACACGCACACACAGAGACACACGCACACACAGAGACACACGCACACACAGAGACACACGCACACACAGAGACACACGCACACACAGAGACACACGCACACACAGAGACACACGCACACACAGAGACACACGCACACACAGAGACACACGCACACACAGAGACACACGCACACACAGAGACACACGCACACACAGAGACACACGCACACACAGAGACACACGCACACACAGAGACACACGCACACACAGAGACACACGCACACACAGAGACACACGCACACACAGGACACCCACACAGAGACACACGCACACACAGAGACACACGCACACACAGAGACACACGCACACACAGAGACACACGCACACACAGAGACACACGCACACACAGAGACACACGCACACACAGAGACACACGCACACACAGAGACACACGCACACACAGAGACACACGCACACACAGAGACACACGCACACACAGAGACACACGCACACACAGAGACACACGCACACACAGAGACACACGCACACACAGAGACACACGCACACACAGAGACACACGCACACACAGACACACGCACACACAGACACACACGCACACACAGAGACACACGCACACACAGACACACACGCACACACAGAGACACACGCACACACAGACACACACGCACACACAGAGACACACGCACACACAGAGACACACGCACACACAGACACACGCACACACAGAGACACACGCACACACAGACACACGCACACACAGAGACACACGCACACACAGAGACACACGCACACACAGAGACACACGCACACACAGAGACACACGCACACACAGAGACACACGCACACACAGAGACACACGCACACACACGCACACACAGAGACACACGCACACACACGCACACACAGACACACGCACTCCCTGGTAATGTATGTGCTTACCGCAATCTCCCATCCCCTAAATCAATTAAAGCTACAAATGGATGGATTTAATTAATTTGGTGTTGCTGTAGCACAGGCATGATGAGTGAAATGGCATCCTGTGTTGGAGTTCCTTGTAGCCTCATAAATCGTGCTGTAAGCAATAAAATGTAACCTTGAAAAAGGGTGCTTGGTGATTTGGTACAATAAAAAAGTTGCTTTATTATGTTTACCAAAGTTGTTTTGAGCTTAATCAATTTGTCATTTATTTATTCATTGGCCAGTTGTGTGCATTTATTACTCGGGGTGCTAGGGGTCTCAGTTACTTAAAATTTTGCTTTCAAATCTGTACAAAAATGTATGCTCTTCTAGTTTTCACAAAATTGTTTGATTTGCTACAATATTGTCACACCGAACCAAATATTTGGTGATGTGCTTTGAAAGCAGCTTTAAATATTCTTTGCACTAATGTAGCTCCTTGATGTTTACACAGACCGAGTGTATCTGATCGAGATGTTTTAAGATAACGAAGGGTGGAATTGGATACTTGTAAGCATTAGGATAGAGAGGTACATGGATATTGATAGGACTGGTGGAATATCTTGGGTATGAATGGGTGATTGTGTATGTGTCGTGATTGTGATGTCTGTGAGCGAGTCTTGTTCAAAATGCATGTACTTTCTGTGTTTGTTTTTTCCTAACCCAACAAACCATAACGTTCATCCCTTTAAAATATAAAATAGACAAAACACCTTGCCAATGTTCCACTTCCTACCTGACCATCCTTCTGCCACACCCTCTTTCCCTGCTCTTCCTCCTCATCCTCATCCTGCTCCTCTTCTGTTGAATGAAGCAAATTGTTAAGGTTTGGTTAGCTGGTGTCATAGATGATGAATACAGTAGTTGGATTTGATTGAGGGGTAGATGACAAACAAGGAAACTACGCAGGAGGCCGCCATTTGGCCCATAATGCCTGCGCCACACCAGAACAAATGTATTAATCAGAACGACATTTCGTTGAGGGGAGGAGTGTAGATGACCACAATGTGATGTGCTCAGGCATATTCATGGGGTACTAAAATAAAAATGGGGAAATATATTTATTTTAATTATAAAATTGTTTCCCCTTTTCCATGGGTGTGCAAATGTAGTTTTTGGGTGAGAAAGATACAACACTAATCATACACCACCCCTTGATGAAACCCCCACAGATATTACGTTCTGCACAGAATTTTTTGTTTTTGTATAATTAGTCGAGGCTCGTATGAGAGCTAACACACAGAACATATAATAGAGTGGGAGGCGGATGGAGAGGAGGAAGCACAACAACAGTAGGGAACAGGAACATTAGGAGATCTGTGGAAGAGAAAGGGCTGGGGCAAGGTACACAGGATAAACAAGATGGACACTACAGGGGCTTTCAGGAAAGAAAACGGGGAATTTGAAGGAGCTGGGTTTAGGTTAGATTAACGGAGCTAGAAAAGATCATTGTTTTGGATGGGGGAAGATACGAGATGGTGGTGAACAGCTGTTCTAAAGACCTGGAGGGACGAGTGGGATTGAAGAGAGTGTGGGAGTTTGTTCCAGAGGTGGGAAGAAAGGGTGAAGGTGAGCAGAGAGTCTTGATTTTGGCAGTTTTCACCACAAGAGGGTTGCTGGCAGACCTTGTGTGTCCTGCAGGAATATTTAGGGAAAATAGCACAGACAGAGAAGGGGGTGCAAGGTCGCAGAAGAGTTCGTAGAACACAAAGACAACCAACCTGCCTGTGGTGAGAGAGTGAAAGTCCCTCAGATTCAGGGTCAGCTACATCGCGGGAGATTCCAATGATTCTAAAAGCGTTTATTTCTACAGCGTGAAGCCGAGATAGGTGTGAGGCAGGTGCACCAACCCATAGGGGAGAGCAGAATTCCATCAAGCTGCGGATGAAAGCTTTGTAAGTGGCGAGGAGCTCAGTCGTGCCAAGAAAGGACTTCGCACAACCGAGGATGCCCAGATGGCGTCTGGTTTTGGGGGCCAGCTTGGAAATGTGGTTTTCCCAGGAAAGGTCATGACAGATAATGAGACCCAAAAGCTTGAGTGACGGAACTTCTTTGACAGGATTGTTGAGAAAGTAGAAGGGAGAGGTTTTCCAGACAGTCTTTTCGGAGAGACAGTGAGGGTGTGAGATCTGTCAGGAATGAAAGACATGTTCCAAGTATTTGAACAGTTTGTGATTTTTGTCCAGGTCTGCAGAGAGTGAAGAGGCTGCTGCCTGCTGATCTGAGGGTTTTTTGTTTTTTTTGTATACAAGATTGAGGCTCGGTGAAAGAGCTAACATGAATCACATAAAAAGTCAACCGACACATAAAACACAAAATAAGGGGAGCGGAACACAAGATGGGGAGAGAGGGGGAAGGACACAAACACAACATTTGAGAGCAAGATACCGAGAGAAATGTGGGAGGGGGAGGGCTTGGGGGGAGGTGGAAGAGTTTTCAAACATATCAACACTGCAAGGACTTCCAGGAAAGAAGTTGGAATTTCAAAAAAAGGTGTATCTGGGGTGAAAATTAGCGGGGGTAGAAAAGATAAAGGTTTTGGATGGGGGAAGATAAGAGATGGTGGTGAACAGCTGTTTTAAAGACCTGGAGGGAGGAGTGGGATTGAAGGGAGTGGGGGAGTTTGTTCCAGAGGAGGGAGAAAAGGGGAATGAAAGAGTGAAGGTGAGCAGAGAGCCTAGATTTTGGCAGTTTAACCATAAGAGGGTTGCTGGCAGATCTTGTGCGACCTGTAGGAATATTTGGGGGATAGAGCACAGAGCGAGCTGGGGGAGCAAGGCCGGAGAGGAGTCAGTAGAAGACAGAAAGACCACCAACCTGTCTGCGGTGAGTGAGTGAAAGGCCCTCGGATTTAGCTTCATCGCAGGAGATTCCAATGATTCTGAACACTTTGGTTTCAACAGCATGAAGCCGAGCTCGGTGTGAGGCAGGAGCACCAGCCCAGAGGGGGGAACAGCATTCCATTGAGCTGCGGATGAAAGCCTTGTATGTGGTGAGGAGCTCAGGTGCGCCAAGGAAGGACTTCGCACGACGGAGGATGCCCAGACGGTGACTGGCTTTGGAGGCCAGCTGGGAAATGTGGTTTGCTGAAGAAAGATCATGGCAGATAGTGAGACCCAAAAGCTTAAGCGACAGAACTTCTTGGAGAGGATTGTTGAGAAAGTAGATGAGAGGGTTTTCCAGTCGGTCTTTTCGGAGAGACATAGTAAGAGTGTGGGATTTTTCAGGATTGAAAGACATGTTCCACTTGCTTGACCAGTCTGATTTTGTCCAGGTCTGCAGAGAGTGAGGAGGCTGCAGACTGCCGATCTGAGGGATGAGGAACGGAGCGGCAGATAGTGGAGTCATCAGCAAAGAGATAGAGAGGATTTTCCAGAGAGTCGGAGAGATCATTGATGAAGTCCAGAAATAGCACAGGGCCCAGAACACTACCTTGGGGAACTCCAGCCAGAACAGGAAGGGGAGATGAGAGAAATCCATTCAGGGCCATACGTTGCCTACGACCAGAGAGGAAGTCCGCAAGCCATGAGTGGAGATTTCCATAGATACCATAGGCGGAGAGTTTGGTGAGCAGAGCTGGGTGCCAGACCGTATCGATGGCACGTGATGTGTCAAAGGGGACAGCTCTGATTTCATGTTTGGCATTGAGGACCTCCATCCATTGTTGAGACAGCAGAAGCAACATGTCCAGAGTAGAATGACCTGGTCTGAATCCAAATTGATGATCAGAGATCAAGCCATTGGAGAAGAGGAAGGATTTGATATCCGAAGCAATGATGGATTCCATGACTTTGCTGATAATTGGGAGCAGGCTGATTGGTCTGTAGTTGCATGGATCTGTTTTTGCACATTTTTTGTGTAAAGCGGTAATGTTTGCTGATTTCCAAGATGCTGGCAGATGACCTTGAGCAAAAGAGGGTGAAAAGAACAGAGAGAGGGTGAGATAGAGCGGCAGAGCAGGATTTTAGGACCCGTGGGCTGATGCCGTCTGGTCCAGTTGCAGAATCAGAGTCGAGGTTTGACAAAAACTTATCCACCTTGTCAGGAGAGAAGGACACAGAGTCCAGGAGCAGTTGGGTTCCACTGGGATGGTGGGAACAGAGAGATGGGTTTGGGACACAAGATTTTGAGGCAAACACAGAGTTGAGGCATTCGGCTTTGTCACGTGCGGTGTCAACTGTGTATCCATTTGAGGTAAGGGAGGGGGTGGAGGGGGAACAAACACTAGAAACGGATTTGATCAGACTCCACCAGGATTTTGAGGAAGGAGACAGGTTTGAGAGTTCAATCTTGAGTGTGGAGAGATAGTGCATCCTGGCACTCCTGAGGGTGGACACACACTTGTTCTGAGCTTGGTGGAAGGAACTGAGATTGCCTTCAGTTGGATTTGCCTTCCAAGAGGCAAAGGCAAGTTGTTTCAAGGCAACTGCCTCACCACAAGATTCCGTGTACCATGGACGGGAGGAAGGGTACGACAACTGAAGACGAGGTGGGATAAATATGTGCATGAGAGAGAGCAGTTTGTTTTGGAAGAATTCCCAGGAAGAATTGATGTCAGAGGCAGTAGAGATGGGAGACCAGTCCAGATGATTGATGGCTGCTTGCAGACCGTGCCAGTCAGCCCGAGTGAAATGCCAGACTCGTCGGCGCTGAGGAGGCTCTCTGAGAATGGCCAGAGAGATGTCCACTTTAACAAGCACATGATCAGAAGAACCGATTGGAGCAGAAGAAGAGCAGCATCCATTTGCAGGGAAGTTTGAGGGTTGAGATATGGATCTGCAGAGACTGGAGTCATCAGCAAAGAGATGGAGAGGATTTTCCAGAGAGTCAGATATAATTGATGAAGAGCAGAAAAAGTACAGGGCCCAGAACACTGCCTTGGGGAACTCCAGCCTGAACAGGAAGGGGAGATGAGAGAAATCCATTCAGGGCCACACGTTGACTTCGACTAGAGAGGAAGTCCGCCAGCCATGTGTGGAGATTTCCATGAATAGCATAGGAGGATAGTTTGGTGAGTAGGGTGGGGTGCCACACCGTATCGAAGGCACAAGATATGTTGAGGGAGACTGTTCTGATTTCCTGTTTGGCATTGAGGACCTCCATCCATTAAGACAGCAGAAGCAGCATGTCCAGAATGAAACGTCCTGGTCTGAATCCAAATTGATGATCAGAGATCAAGCCATTGGAGAAGAGGAAGGGTTTGATATCGGAAGCGATGATGGATTCCATGACCTTGCTGATGATTGGGAGTAGGCCGATTTGTCCTTGGTTGCAACAATCTGTTTTTGCACCTTTTTTGTGTAAAGCGGTAATGTTTGCTGATTTCCAAGCGAATGGCAGATTACCTTGAGCAAAAGAGGGTGAAAAGAAGAGAGAGAGGGTGTGATGAAGCGTCGGAGCAGGATTTTAGGGCCTGTGGGCTGATGACATCTGGTCCAGTTGCAGAATCAGAATCTGAGTCGAGGTTTGACACAAACTTCTACACCTTTTTGGGAGAGAAGGACACCGATTCCAGAAGCAGCTGGGTATGACGGGGTAAGGTGGGTACAGAGCGATTGGTTTGGGCACAAGATTTTGAAGCAAACACAAAGTTGAGGCATTCAGCTTTTTCACATGCAGAGTCCGCTGTGTAGCCGTTTGAGGTAAGGGATGGGATGGAGGGGGAACAAACACCAAAAACAGATTTGACCAGATGCCACCAGGATTTAGAGGAGGGAGACAGGTTTGAGAGTTCAGTCTTGAGAGTAGAGAGATATTGTTTCCTGGCTCTCCTGAGGGTAGACATACACTTGTTCTGAGCTTTGTGAAAGGAATGGAGATTGCCTTTCGTTGGATTTGTCTTCCAGGAGGCGAAAGCAAGTTGTTTCAGGGCAACTGCCTCACCACAAGATTCTGTGTACCATAGATGGGAGGAAAGGTATGATAACTGAAGACGTGATGGGATGAATTTGTGCATGAGAGAGAGCAATTTACTTTGGAAGAATTCCCAGGATGAGTTGATGTCAGGCGGTAGAAATGGGAGACCAGTCCAGATGATTGATGTCTGCTTGAAGACCGTGCCAGTCGGCCTGAGTGAAATGCCAGACTCGTTGACACTGAGGAGGCTCTCTGAGAATGGTCAGAGAGATGTCCACTTTAACAAGCATTTGGTCAGATGAACCGATTGGAGCAGAAGAAGAGCAGCATACATTTGCAGGGAAGTTAGTCATAACCAAGTCTAGAAGAGATGATGTACCGTTTACTGAGATCCAGGTTGGGAAGTTGACAGATTGTTTCAGTCCCAATGCGTCCAAGAAGTCCTTTGCTGAGGTGCCGTGGCTGGTGAGAGAGGTACCCACACCCAGCCAGCTGGCATGGTGACAATTTAAATCGCCACATCTGAGGAAGAGAGAGTTGGGATGAGTGGATCGGAGTTGGTCCATGTTGTTGGACAGGGATATGTAAATGGAGTTATCATTGTTTAGTGGATGGTACAACACATATAAAAAAAAGGTGGGAGCGGAGGGGAAGCTATTGCCAGAGGTACTCATGGGGTATGCGAGGTGTAAGAGCAGTACACGGAGAGTGAGAAATTGTGTTTTATGTTCAATGAAACTCCGCCACCAGGATGAGGCTCAGGTCTATCATACCGATAGAGGGAGTAACCAGGGAGAGATACTTGGGAGTCAGGGATGTATTGAAGGAGATCTGAAGGGTCTCTACACTAGCAACGGCAGGTAAAAAGTGCCTGGTGAGTCAGAGTCAATGAAAACACACACACATGCACACACACATGCACACACACCACAAAATGCCTCATTAACATTCATATCTTATTTAGAAAGTCCCGTTAAGTTTGAAGCTCTGAAGATTAAATATAAAAAAGCTATATTGATTTCCACAGTGACGCACCTTTTCATTAAATGCATTCTTGACTATTCCAGGCAAATTGTTCTGAAAAAACCAATTGCGTGGGTGAGAAGCAGAACCAAATGACATTTGAACAGGAATTTGGGCAAAACACAAACGTCTGCATGGAATTTTTTTCCCCCATTTGCTTCCTAAAAAAATAGAAATGCTATGACACAATGTGACAAAATTCTTCGAATGGCTGAAATTGTTTTTTTTGTGGTTATTGTTTCTTTGTTAATGTAATTATCTTGGAGCAACTTGGCACACAAGTTCCTTTTTTAAAATTGTATTTTGCTTTCTTCTACGCTGTTGCAGTTCCAGCTGTAAAGTGGTCAGATCCACATATTTTGTTGTTTGCATTAGATTATAGACTAAATTATAAACTAATTTGGTTGGGTAGAAAAGATGGATATTAAAGATTGCAGGTATGAATGGGGAATGAACTTGGATGCTGCACTACCTATTTGAGATCCAAGAATGAGGAATGCGATTCAACTGTCTCAGAAGACAAATGGGCGCAAAGAGGAAAAGGGTCCAAGGAGGGCCGCAAGCCTGGATGTTGGGAGTTTTACCGTGGGTATTACTGGAAAAATGCATGCATTTGGAGGGCTGTTGGAAATAGGCATTTGAAGGAGAGGATTTTTAAAAAAAGAAAAAAAAAAGTATTTATATCTTTTAAAAATAATCATTATGTTCATTATAATAATAAAAATCAACGGAGGTGCAAAGTGCCCCTCCCTTTATATGGAACGGTTTATCTGCATGCAACTTTAACATAGGGACCGAATATTAGTTTTCGGCTTCGACTGGACGAAATTGGCTGCAAATTTCAGAAGTAAATGGTTTGTAATATTTTCCCGATTTCAGAAAAGGCCGTTTCCGCATTCGTAAGTTTTATTAAGAAAACCCTCGAATCCACGTTGGTGTCTGTCAGTCTGTCCATCCATCCACCCAAAATGTGTTGGCGCTCATATCTCAAAGGCTATAAATTGAAACTAGCTGAAACTTGGAATAAACATCGGCCAATACGTCTAATTAATGTCTGTCAAACCAAATTCCACATGAGTGCCAGAGTTTTTGCTTTATTTTTTTCTATACACATAGTCACGTGAAAAAGTAAGTACACCCCATGTAAAGTTTTGACTTTTTCAACATATTTCAACATACAGCTATTTCATCTTCATTTCAACAATATTGATAGATAAAGGTGATATAATACAACAAATATCATGAAACATTTACATTTTGTAGTCCATGTAAACATTTACATCCCTGGTGTTGGCTTAGCGGTTAGGGTGCCGGCTTGGGATCCTAGGATCCTGGGTTCGAATCCCAGTCGATTGCTGAATTAACGCCAGGGGGATTGATTCAGCCTGTCATCCTTCCGAGGTCGGCAAATTGAGTACCAGCTTGCTGGGATGAATGATCACGGTGTGTACCCCGATTTAGAATAAGTACACCGTATCCCTGCGCATCGTAAGAGCGTGACCAAGGGTTGGCGTCAGGAAGGGTATCCGGCCATAAAAACATTGCCTCAAACAGGGAACCACGATTGTCATGGGGCCCGCAAGGCTAACCCCCGCTCTAGCGGGGAAAATGGCCTTAAAACGATCATTCATATATTATATATTTACATTTTGTAGTCCATTGTACAATTTAAATAAACATAAATGTAAATTTCACATGTGGAAAAAGTAAGTACACCCCCCTACATTTATCACGACTTCAAATACCTAAAATTAGAATCAGGTGCACCTGCTCAGGTGCAAATGATTAGAACATCGTTAGAGAGGATCTTGGAGGAACCTGTCTTATTTAAACCTCAGACATTGTTTGGTTTGCTCTTTGTTGTTGAAATGTGCTGCGTCACAATGCCTAGATCAAAAGAGCTCTCTGAGGCCTTCAGAAAGAAGGTTATAGATGCCTACGAGTCTGGGAAGGGATTTAAAAAGATCTCCAAACATTTTGAAATCAATCATTTGACTGTCCGGAAGATAATCTACAAGTGGAGAAGATTCCAAACAACTGCCAACTTGTTCAGGCCAGGCCGCCCCAGCAAGTTCAGCCCGAGAGCAGACTGCAAGATGCTGAAAGAACTCTCTAAGAACCCCAGAATGTCATCACGGGACCTACAGGTAGGTCTTGCCACTGTTGATGTCAAAGTGCACGAGTTTTCCATTAGAAAGAGGCTGCACAAATTTGATCTACAAGGGAGGTGTGCCAGGAGGAAACCTTTGCTGTCCAGAAAGAACATCAGGGCAAGAATAAAGTTTGCCAATGAACACCTCGGCAAAGACAAGCGCTTCTGGAACAATGTGCTCTGGACAGATTAGTCAAAGGTAGAGCTATTTGGCCACAGTACCAGAAGACATGTTTGGCGAAAACCAGGCAGCATTTGACCACAAGAACCTGATACCAACTGTAAAGCATGGTGGTGGAAATATTATGGTTTGGGGCAGCTTTGCTGCACCAGGGCCTGGGCAGCTCACCATCATATAATCCACGATGAATTCTTAATTGTACCAGAGGGTGCTTGAGGAGAATGTGAGGCCATCTGTCGGAAAGTTGAAGCTCAACCGAAGGTGGACCTTGCAACATGACAATGACCCTAAACATACCAGTAAATTCACCAAGGAATGGCTGAAAAGAAAGAAATGGAGGGTTCTGGAATGGCCAAGTCAAAGCTTGGATCTAAATCCCATCGAGATGTTGTGGGGGGATTTAAAACGAGCTGTGCATGCAAGAAACCCCTCAAACATCGCACAGCTGAAATAATTCTGCATGGAGGAGTGGGCAAAAATTTCTCCCAGTCTATGTCAGAGACTGGTAGACAGTTATAAGAAACGCCTACTTGTTGTTTCTGCCAAAGGGGGGCAATACCACCTATTAGAGCCAATGGTGTACTTACTTTTTCCACATGCGAAATTTGCATTTATGTTTATTTAAATTACTAGGGCATTGCCCGTACTATATCTATATCTAAAATTATATCCCCCCCCTCTATTTACATGAAATGGTTTGGTCCAAAGCGAACGGCTTGCGAGTACGGTGACAATCCCCCCCCTCTATTTACATGCAATGGTTTGGTCCAAAGCGAACGGCTTCCGGAGTTTGGTAAAGAAATCGCCATCGCGTGCACAAACGCGCAGGAAAGCGAATGAATCGCAAATTCGGTTTTATTAGTTTTAAAACATAGTTTAACGCCAACATAGTTTGCAAACGTGAAATAAATGAATACGCTCTCAAATGTGCCATCCGAGGCAGAGTGTGTCCTCCACGTTCGGCACACGCGATCGTTCGCTGCTCTCTGATTGGTTGAATCGTTTTTTGGACATAGCTCGGTAAGTAATTGTCCGATTAATATGAAACCTTGAAAAGGCACATCCTCGGGTCCCCAGCAATATACCTGGCAAGTTTCAAGTATATCGGACCGGTAGTTGTCGAGAAACAGCGGTCACAGACAAACAAACGTACAGACGTACAGAGATTACTGGAATTATCGATAGATTCAATGGACTACAAAATGTAAATGTTTCATGATATTTGTTATATTATATCACCTTTATCTTTCAATATTGTTGAAATGAAGATCAAATAGCTGTATGTTGAAAAAGTCAACTTTGCATGGGGTGTACTTACTTTTTTCACGTGACTATACATACACACTAGCAGGAGTATCCGGTGTTGCGGGAGGGGGGGGTGGGGTGGGGAGCAGGAGACGGGGGGGGGGGGGGGGGTTCAGGAAGGGAGCAAAGGGAGGGGAAAGATTTAGTTTATATACATCTTTTGGGGGGTGGGGTAGCTTTGACAGGCCCCTCCGTTTTGGGGGAGGGGGGCGGTGGGGGAAGGGAAGGAGGAAAATTTGTCCCGTGCGAAGAGTGCTTCACAACCTCAGTGGTGCACAGGTTAAAAAGGAAATTGTAATACCCTCTGCTACAATCACCAGGTGGCGCTACGCGGTACACATTTACATAGAGAATTTACGCCCCTCTCCCGGTCCCCCACCGCCACATAGCCTATGTTACCCCCCAGACAAAGTTGTATTTGTATTTGTATCGCGAGTAAAGTATAAAAGCGTTTATAGCTGGAGTACCCGGCATTGCTCAAGTGAAAAAGAAACATTAACATATTTGAAATGAGGGCAAATATAATGGAAAAGCAATTTCATCCAAATCAAAATCCATCACAAATGTCAAATCATCATTTTACATTTTCGTTAAATATATGCTGCTGAATGTGCCGTTCATCACGTTTCTGAGTTAAGTATGATGACTTTCAGGAAGAAGAAGAAGCCTTACCCCCAACTTCCACCGCTCCCAGTTGTTTTATTATTTGTGTTCAAATGCCTGGTAATTATTTGGTATTTATCTATGCGAATGTGTACATGTATATAACTGTCATTAATCAAAAAGGCTTCGGCACTACAGAACGATTAACCCCCCCCTCCCCCCCAAAACGAACTTTAAAAAAAAAGAAAAAAAAAGTATATATTGTTACGGACACGGCTTAGATGTTATGATGGGCCGAGCGGAATGGCCGCCGTGTTCGCACAGTTTACCCGATTCCACCCGACGTTGACCAAATCGCGCTATGCTAAATCAATGAAGGAAAGGACACAACGGCTGGGATAAATGAAACGACACAAGGGGTACAGTTCTCAAGACCTCCGGAGGAGGATATAATTAGTGGGGGAGAAAAGGAGTAGATTACAAGGTAAGAGGTAAAGCACAGAAGAGATAGGCACTTAGACACAATCTTATCTATCCCAGACAGACCACAGACAAATGGAACAAGACTGACTTACACAGGGATTGATGGCAGGGAAGGACAGGCAGTCGATAGCACAAGGTGCACCTTGGCTCAGGGGCAGAATCAAGCATGGTCCGGTCCAGAGATGCGGGGAGGTATTGCAGCGCTCGGAGGTGGCGTCCTTCTCTTTCCAAGCTGAGGGCGCATCTGACGTCACCTCCCTCTTCCTGCGCATGCTCAGCGGGGAGTGACACGCCCTCGGCTCGTTGGCTCCGCCCCAGATGGGATCGGTCCGCCGCTTCTATTGGGTGCGGGGGTTACCGGGCTCCGCCCCTGACGAGGAGCTGACAGCGAGCCCCTACCTGTAACCCCGTCGAGCACATGCTCGATGGCGGCTCGTTGGAAACGCATGGTGCACTCCCAACACCCCCCACCAACCAAGCCGGAGTGAGGACGCGCACTCCCCGCGCCGCCGCCGTTGTTGTTGCTGTTGTTGTTGTTGTTGCTGAACCGTGAGGAAGAGCTGCAGGGAGGTATTGGGAGGTCCTAAACTTCCTAACGGTGCCATACAATCACATTCTGGTGCAACGAAGAGTCAGAATTAATGGAAACGAGTCCTTAACTGACATAGACTAAGAATAACTCGCAAGATGTCCTATAGTTGTCTACGTGAGATGCGGTGGACCTGGATGCGACATTTAATGGGGGAAATAGGGGAAGGTCGGGTCTACAGAGTGTTGTTTACAGAAAATGGGACTAGGGAATGGGGGATTGGGGATAGTTGGGAAGTATGGAGGAAATAGGGGAATATTTACAAGCGGATATGGATGGAGGCCAATCTCATATCCGCAACATTGCACCCTTCTCTACCTCGGGGCGGCCCGACCCGATAAATTTTTACTTACTTTAGTGTGGCACTCAGATGTAGTTCCCTCTACTATTAACTCAACCCTGAGTGCGACAGTTTTACAGATGTTCACAAATGAGTAAATATGTCCCCCTGCGACGTTGCACCCTTCTCCTCACAGAAACACACCCACAGGATAACCGAATCGCGGAAAGCATTCTCAAGCTAAACATACAGCCGGTAGGGAGCATTATTTATACAACACTGATATTTACACTACGATCCAGGACCTGTTCTTTGAGGTACACATGCAGATGTTATGCATAGAGAGAGCACGCATGCCAGCATTGATACACCAACCCACGAGTGCCCTGTGGCCCTACGGCCTTTAATACTGTGCAGAGCACCCCATCCAAGCACCAAAAGCACCACCCCATACACACAGTCAGCACCATCCGGTGCACCAATAAAGTGTTCAGTAATAAATGCACAATCAAGTGTCCATGGTCACCGGTGGTGTCGCAGCCGGCCGATGTTCTGCCGCTGGTCTTGCCTTCTTGAAGTGCACTTGGCCTTCTGGCTTCTTTAAAAATAAAGAAAGGCGCCAACCGCGTCCATTTCTAAATTGTGGCCGTCAGGGGGGCCAACTAAAAGTGGTTCACCTGTATGGCATAGGTGCCACGTTGACCCAGAGGTCCATCCACGGGTGGTGCTTGCCCGCAAAAGAACTGCGGTCCATGGTGGGCGGCCACAAAAATTGCGGTCCATATGGTGTATCGATCCAGGCAGCAAGCAGCGAAAGTACAGGCCCACAACTACAGAGCCAGCACCTCTCTCTCTCTCCTCTCTCTCTCTCTGCCCCAAAGCCAGATCCTCGGAGGTGGGAGACAAAATAAGACAAGTGAGCAAGGTGGTAAGGGCGCAAAAGTGCACGCAATACAAGGTAGTGCACACTGGGGGCACATGGGAACCAGGTGAGACAGGTACGTTCCTACCGTACGCCCCCCCCCCCCCCCCCACCAGGTAACCTACATTGCCCCTCCCTTACCCCTTACTGTATCCACAAAACACAACACTACCCATAAACATCTACTTTACACATCAACAAACGTCCCTACTGTCTTCCCCGTTCCTCCCATAAACCAAATTCGTCTTCTCTCCCTCCTAACCAATCAAATTTGCCATTTCCAACTCTCATCAAAATTTGCCATCACCAATTCATCATCAGTCCCTCCTAAGGAGGGAGAGATGGAATCACCCCAACGTCTCATCCACGTCGTGATGCGTCTCACAAATCCACACAGCAATTCTCATTTCCTGCAACACAGAACAAAGGAACACAGGTGTGGAGTCATCATCATCACCTCAGGTAAGTGGCTGCGTATGGTGCGACAGGTTCATCAATCCTAACTATTTCCTAAATGACTTTAACAACTTTACATTACCCGGGGTCTTTCCCTGCCAATCCATTGGCCAACTTACACTATGGGTTCTAAAAACCAATTCCCATTGACCAAACTGTGGTGCTTCTCAATTTGGGGTCTCACTCCCCCGATTCATCTCCCGGTGCCCTCGCACAATTTCTGGGCTGTGACGTGTAGCTCTCCCAGCAGGTCTACCCACCTGCACACCTCCACCACTGTTGTTGCCTACCGAGCTCACCTGCTCCTCACCCTAACCTAACTAACTGGGGAAGGCCCTCTCGCACTCTCACCCCCTCAGTTACCTCTCTGGCACGGGCTGCCCGATCCACACCCGGGATCCTCAGGCACCCACTGACACTAACGGCTCCCAGAGCCCACCTGCGGCCTCACCTGGCCGACATCCTCACAGTGGTGGAGTGCCCAAACCAACTACACACACTAACAGGCTCCACGCCCAGCCATTTCCACAACACTAATGCACCCATCCACAATACCATTCTGCAACCGCACCACAAATGCCAATATCCAACCACAATTTACCTATACCCTCTACCTAACACTTACACTACCCGCCCGGGTACTCGTGAAAGGGGTCCACTCTTCCCCCATCCACACCTTCGCACCATGCACACCACTCCGTACCACTTACTCCAACTCTCTCCACACCACTCATTCTCTGCTCCATATATTCCACACACCTGTACTTGCACACAACCGTTTTCCATACACCTGTTGTTGCACACCTGTGCAATCATACCTGGTGCCGCCTGCACCCTTCTCTCCCCCAAGCGCATTCGCGCTGATCCACAACACTCACTACTCATACACTGCTCCACACACCTGTCCAGTTCTCACACAGCATCATCTCATCTAACTACTCCCCTCTGAAACTTGCGCTTCCCAGTCGTCCCTTTAAACTATTGCGCTCCCTCGTCATTATCATCCACTCTAATCTACCTGCGTCCCCTCTACAGGTATCCTTGTCACTAACTAACCTTAACGTTACCTAATGTCATCTTCGCTAGATCCCTACACACAATATCCTAACCCACCCGGGCTAGTTTTCACTGCCATACACCCCATAACTAGTGCTTTTGCCCCCCCGTTTGTGAGGGATGACAGAGTTGCCATCCCACCACATCGGGCATCTCCCACTACCAATTTTGCACATCAAATTTCAACAAATCAAAAATTTGCCAATCACTACCCATCATCTGCCAATCATTACTGCCAATCCTTTGCCAATCATCAAATTTTGTTTTTCTCTAATTTTGGGTCCAAAATACTAACCTCATCACCCGTCTACTTGTTAGATCCTCTCGGTGCGCCAATTCACGTCTACAGCCCGGCTTCGTACAGCCGAGCAATGAATGCGGGTTGTTTTGTGCCAGCGGCTGGATACGTCCGACATTCGGTGCAGGGAAGGAGGTTTACCCGGGCCGAGGTCCCACGCACCACCTCGGCGTGGAGCCATCCAATGTCCCGATCTCGACCTGCCGGCACGTCTCAACAGAAAGTGGTCGCCATGACGACCCTTCCTATCGGGCTGCCCGCTCCGCCTAGTGGAGCCCGGACGCGGCCGTTCCAAGCGAGGCCCAGCGTGGATCGCGTACGGCGGTCCTTTCGAACCCGCCGTGGCTCGGATCCCCGCTGGTTCTCGCGGCACGCGAAGCCCGGCACGCACCGAGGGCCCGATTCGGCTATAAGTCGCTCTAACCGCTAACCCGGTTACCGTCGATGCCTCACCTGGATGCTTGCACGCATACGCTACCCCTTTCTTGCTCATGCCTCCAGCTGTTCCCATGCTCCTCGTACCTTTCCTTACACACCTCGGTACACTCATTCCACTCACAGCCTTGGTCACACACCTGACCACCGAACACTTTGGCACACATTCGTTGGTCGCACACCTCACCAACACACCTCTTCGCGCCCCTTCCTCGGTCACCTCCTCTGTGACAATCACAGGTGTGCTTTCACTCGCACACCCAACCACGTGCCTCACGACCAACTCAAGTGTGCATTCCCACACACGCTCTACCATTCCAGGTGTGCATCCTTTCTCACCTGTCACAACCAACTCACGCTCCGTGTCACTCTTACTACTCTCACCTCCACTCTTGACAGCGCACTCACCCTTACTCTCGACAGCGCACTCTTTCCCCATGCACCTGTCCGTTACACACCTTTCTCGCGCACACTCTCCCGTTACACCCTCTGTAACACTCCTCACTACGCGCTTCCATGTGCTCCCTCGCACACGCGCTACGACCGACTCACTCTCGACAGCACCCTCACTCCTTGGCACGCACTTTTTCCTCACACACCCCAGAGTCGGACTTTCTCGCACACCTCCTTTTTCGCACACCAGACCTGTCGCACACTTCACCAACGGCCTCTCACGAACACCCGGGTCCATCTCGACCCCCAAGCTTCTTAAATCACCTGGCGCATCATACGCACGACCATATTGGTCACTACTTACACCGGGTCCTCTTTCTCTTCGCTTCTCCTCCATCACCTGCGAATCCCTCATCCGGTTAATGAGCACATCATCACGATCCGAACACAGACTTTGGACCAATTCTTTTACTTCCTCCTTTATCTCTTTCTTATCCTCTCTCCGTCGCTTCTTAATTTCGCTCACCCCTTCCTCCACTTCTTCTAATTTCTGCTTCACCTCTTTTATTTCCCGGTGCGTCTCCTCAAGCTCGTCCTCTAAGGCCACCTTGACCGTTTCTATGTGCGTCCTCACCTGCCGGTCCTTCGTCTCCATTACCTCTACCACCTTGTTCATTTTCCTCGTCAGGTCCTCATGTACCGTCTGACACTCTTTTTTAATTACCCCTACGTCCTTTTTCATCTCCTTCTGTGTCAATTTTAATCCCTCTATTACCGCTGTGTTCTTCTTTACCTGGTCCCCAAACTCCTTTTGTCCCACTGTCAGTTGTTCTACTCCCAGCGTCAACTCCTCTATACCACCTTGCAATTTTACAGTCCCCTTTCTCACCTCCTTCTCCATGCGCTCCTTACAGTGCCTCACCTCCTCGCGCACTCCTCCGACCTCCTCACTCACACCTCTTCTGATCTCTTCTCCCATCACCTGCATCTCCTGCCCAGATGCCACCCTCATCTGCTCCATTTCCTCCCTGTGAGCATCCAATTTAGTTTCTACCCCCATTCTGACCCCCTCTATCTGCTGCCCCATTTTTTAAACTTCCCTTTCCGCTTGGTCCCTCATGTCCCTCAATTTGCCTTCCATACTGTTTTCTAACCCCTCTAACCCATTTTTCACTCCCTCTATCTGATTCTCCTGGGCAGCCATTCTATTTTCTACCCCCATTAACCCATTCTTTACCTCTTTTATCCCATTGTCTAACCCCTCACCGGTACCCCTCGCTTCGTCCCTCATTACCCCCATTTGGCCCTCCAATCGCTCACCCTGAGCATCCATCCGGTTCCCCATCACCCCCAATTGCTCACTTTGCAGTTTGAGGGACGCCTGCATTTGCGCCATAAATTGCTCCATGAGGGCCTGCATTTGGGCCATCCCTCCCACTTGTGCATCGGGTGCGGCCGCCGTAGCCATGTGCGAGGCGCCATTTTGCGCGCCCGTAACCTCGTGCGCGAGGACGCCATTTTGCGAACCTGCCGCCCTCACTGCTTCGCTCTCCTCATGTCCCTCAATTTGGTCCTGGATCGACCCTGCCTCACTCTCCTCTACCGGAACCCAGCCGTCTTGATCTGCCATAGCGCGACTTTCAAAATTCGGGTTTTTATTTTACAACAAAACAAATTTCGGTTACTTGTAATTTTGAGCGCGTTAAGCGCGCTTCGGGTCCGATCTCACTCCTCGACACCAATTGTTACGGACACGGCTTAGATGTTATGATGGGCCGAGCGGAATGGCCGCCGTGTTCGCACAGTTTACCCGATTCCACCCAACGTTGACCAAATCGCGCTATGCTAAATCAATGAAGGAAAGGACACAACGGCTGGGATAAATGAAACGACACAAGGGGTACAGTTCTCAAGACCTCCGGAGGAGGATATAATTAGTGGGGGAGAAAAGGAGTAGATTACAAGGTAAGAGGTAAAGCACAGAAGAGATAGGCACTTAGACACAATCTTATCTATCCCAGACAGACCACAGACAAACGGAACAAGACTGACTTACACAGGGATTGATGGCAGGGAAGGACAGGCAGTCGATAGCACAAGGTGCACCTTGGCTCAGGGGCAGAATCAAGCACGGTCCGGTCCAGAGATGCGGGGAGGTATTGCAGCGCTCGGAGGTGGGGTCCTTCTCTTTCCAAGCTGAGGGCGCATCTGACGTCACCTCCCTCTTCCTGCGCATGCTCAGCGGGGAGTGACGCCCTCGGCTCGTTGGCTCCGCCCCAGATGGGATCGGTCCGCCGCTTCTATTGGGTGCGGGGGTTACCGGGCTCCGCCCCTGACGAGGAGCTGACAGCGAGCCCCTACCTGGTAACCCCGTCGAGCACATGCTCGATGGCGGCTCGTTGGAAACGCATGGTGCACTCCCAACACCCCCCACCAACCAAGCCGGAGTGAGGACGCGCACTCCCCGCGCCGCCGCCATTGTTGTTGCTGCTGTTGTTGTTGTTGCTGCTGAACCGTGAGGAAGAGCTGCGGGGAGGTATTGGGAGGTCCTAAACTTCCTAACGGTGCCATACAATCACATTCTGGTGCAACGAAGAGTCAGAATTAATGGAAACGAGTCCTTAACTGACATAGACTAAGAATAACTAGCAAGATGTCCTATAGTTGTCTACGTGAGATGCGGTGGACCTGGATGCGACATTTAATGGGGGAAATAGGGGAAGGTCGGGTCTACAGAGTGTTGTTTACAGAAAATGGGACTAGGGAATGGGGGATTGGGGATAGTTGGGAAGTATGGAGGAAATAGGGGAATATTTACAAGCGGATATGGATGGAGGCCAATCTCATATCCGCAACAATATTGTTGCGGTTTTGGAATAAAGGTTAATTCCCCATCTTCGTTGGTTGCACCATAACATGTAGCCTCGCGATAGTTCAGTTATTTCTTAGTAAATGTAAGCGTAGTCCTTTCCTGTGTTTAGTTTTGCGTTGAGTAGGCCAGTGAGCTTAGGTGTTCTTTTGGCACTTTGCTTTGGTTTGGTTTTGGCGCTGAAATGCCACGCGGCAGGCCTGAACAAGTCTATCGAGGCCGAAGGGACGAGCTGCAGGGGGATTGACCGGTAAGCAATGAGCCGCCAATCAGGGCTCGAGGGGAGTAGCTTACCACTGCGGCAGGAGGCGGGCCTTGGAACATTCGGGTAAGATAGGGGAGGTGCCATATAAGGCCCTGCCCCGAGCCCATTAACCAGAACGCAGAACAGCAGCAGAACGCGCGTGAGTCAGAACGCAGAAGGCAGACGAGAACGCGAGTGGAGCTGCAGAATGAGGAATTGAATTGCCTATTGTACACGAACTTTCCCCCGTTCCCCGTGCTCTGCGCTGTATTAATCGCGCTAGAAAGGACGACCCGTGCCGGGCCACAGACACGCGATTTCCTCCTGCCTGCCTTTGCCTGCATATGTGCCGCGAGGATTTCCTCCTGCCTGCCTTCGCCTGGATACGTGCCGTGAACATTGGAGAGCCACGCCGGGCGAGCTGCCCCGGGGCGACTGACGGCAAGGCGCGCTTGGCGTGCGAACTTCTCTTCCTCCATCTCCCCGTGTGTGTGAGTGGGCCCATTTGTCTGGGGATAAGTTAAACTGGTTAAGCTTCTGCTCGGTGTCCCCTTGCCTTCATCCTGATTCTTTGTACATAATAGTGTAAATAAATCGTGTTCTTCCTCTGATTTGACCGTGCTGTCCCTTCCATCCATTGGCTTTGCATGGTACGAATAAAACCGCTCGAATCGGGTTCCAATAAAAGTAACAGCACGAGTCACGTGATACGCATACCGCTCAGGCGTACTCGATTAAGCGTGGCTTGTGTGAGGCTTGATCCCCGCTTTCGTGGCAGCGTGGGTACCAAAAGTACGTGCAAATTTGTCCCGATACCCTTTTTCACATTTGCCCAGAAGTGGCGATTCGGTCTCGTGGACCCGACAACCCAGGGGGAAAAAGGGGTTTAATCCCCCCTTTGGAACGGGCTTCGGGAGATCCGCAACAATATATGTTTTACTTAAAACACTCCCGGGGCATTTACTGGTCAAAGTTTGACGAAGATCCGTTCAGCCATCTCTGAGAAAAATGGCAACACAGACCAACAGCTCTCTTGTATAGTAGATATACTAGGTGCTTCAAAAAATTGTTACCTCTTCTTTTATGTCTGGGCACATGGCGTATATGGAGCCTCACGGCTCTGAAAACGCCATAAAACTGAAAGAGATGAAGAAGATCCTGGAGATTAAGAAGAAGGAGATTAAGATTTTGACACTGTCAAATGTACCGTTCCATATTAAATTAAATATGGCCGTTCCATATTAAATTATATTCCGTATTAAATGCCAAGTATATACAGACATGGCATTTAATATGGAATATATATTTTTTCTTGACGGGTTTACTTTCTTAACTCAGTATATCAATCTGGTGAGTTTCTTTTACACTTTGGTGATTTATTTGTTAAAAGAACCATGTCACTGATTGTCTGTCGCAGCAAGAAGTCAACAACAGAATTATATCACAGGTGGCGTGGCAAAATGTACGAACAGGTGCATTTGATGATTGGCTTCACAGTTGGGTATACAAGGGTTGTTGCGTTCTGTATTCGTGGAAAACTACTGCTGCACGTCTCCAAAAGTTATTGCCGCTTCCTCTGCAGATGGTCCGTCAACTCGACAATGCTGTTTGTCATGGAGTGGTGGCTTTACGAAATTACGGCATGAAACAGCGTGCTATTGCTCGGCAATATGGCATCACTCAAGGTCAGGTGTCAAAGATCCTGAAACGAAATGCTCAGAGGGGTGTCCCTACTCCAATACCGAGGCCAGGACGTCCCTGCAGAACCACAAGGAGGGATGATCGCCAGCTGCACCGGTTAGTCCGCAATGGCCGTACCAAGTCAGCTAATCGGCTTCGGGCTGAGTGGCAGCAACTGACAAATGTGCCTGTATCCAGAAGGCTAGTCAACCAACGACTGGTTCAAGCAGGCTATCGTGCCAGGCATCCCCTGAGAAAGCCACGCCTGACCAGACAACACCGCCAGCGCCGATTGCAGTGGGCCAGAGAGCACCGTCAATGGCAGCCAGGACACTGGAATCATGTGATCTTCAGTGACGAGTCTAGATTTCTGGTCTATCGTCAAGATGGCCGCGTCCGAGTGCGCAGCAAGTGCATGAAGCCTACAACAAAGATTGTATACTGCCAATAGTCCAAGCTGGAGGTGGTGGGGTGACCGTTTGGGCTGCTTTTCATGCAGGGGGCAAAACTGACCTGGTTGTTCTGAATGGAAACCTGAACCAGTTCAAGTACAGGGCCATTCTGGAAGAAACATTGCTTCCATTTGCTCGTGCAGCCTTTCGAGGAAACTTTGTCTTCCAAGATGACAATGCACGGCCTCATCGTGCTCGCATGATCCAACACTTTCTTGCTGACCATGGTGTAGTGCATATGGAGTGGCCTGCCATGTCCCCGGATATGAATTCGATAGAGAACTTGTGGGCAGAATTAACGCGTCAAATCGACCACTTGGACCAGCAGCCGACCTCTATGCGTGAATTGCAGCAGGCTATTGTCACTGCATGGCAAGCGATTCCTGTCCAAACCTTGGCAAATCTCGTGAACAGCATGCCTCAACGTGTACGTGCTCTCCTGAATGCTCGTGGGGGTTACACGAAGTGCTGAACTGTAATTTTACTGTCCGTAATCCCAGTCGTAATTTAACTTTTGTTTTTGTTTAAAAAACTTTGGCTAATGTGCAAAATAAAGAGATACTTCTGGAAAACGTACAGAAGTTTAACACAGTACTGTCCATGAATTGAGTTCGATATCAGTTTACATCACTTTCAAGGATCAATTTATTTGTTTCGAAATGTCAAATGTGGTTTTTGTTTCTTTTAAAGGTCACAGTAACAAAATCTAGAATAATTTCAACATAATTCCAATGAACTTTTGGTTCCAAGACATCTTGAAAAGTAAGTTCACCCCCACAAAAAAAAAATTTCATATTAAATGCCGTGTGTGTGTGTGTGTGTGTGTTTGTGTGTGTGTGTGCGTGCGTGCGTGCGTGCGTGCGTGCGTGCGTGTGTGTGTGTGTGTGTGTGTGTGTGTGTGTGTGTGTGTGTGTGTGTGTGTGTGTGTGTGTGTGTGTGTGTGTGTGTGTGTGTGTGTGTTGTTACGGTTCTTCGCCGTCCTACTTCCCCGTACAAGGGGGGGATTAATCCCCTTGTTCTTTCTGGGCCTGGCGGAACCGAGGCTTACAACGTCCCTTCCGGACAAACGTGGAGTAGGGTCTCGGGACCACTTCTCGCTCGTACCTAAATCCCCGCGCTGCCGAGGAAGCAAGCCTCGCACGAGCCACGTGTGATTTGAGTACGCCGAGCGGATTGAGTACCACGTGGTCCGTGCAGTCTTAATTAGTGGAACCCGATTTGAGCAGTCCTATTCGTACCACGCTTGGCCAATGAAGAAACCACAGAAGCGATCGAATGGAAGAAAGGAAGAACACAGGTTTAATTATTCCCACACGTATGTACAATGATCAGGGACGCAGAGACACAGAGCAGCCTTAGACAATCTTATCTTGTTTGCCCAGACAACGGGCCTGTCTCACACTCACACAGGGAATTGCAGATGGGTAGATGTTCCCCAACGTGTCGACGTGGTCGTCCAGAGACGGTCCCCGTCCGGGTCTCCACGGCCCCAACACGTCGCGCGAAGATGGTAGCAGGCGATGGCAGGAACTCGTAGCGTGTCTCCCGAACAAGGCAAATGATGAGGTGGAACGGTAAAGGGCGGGACTCTCAGCGCGACTGGCGATGACTCAGCCATTCTCACTCGCGCGACTTAATGCGCTGTATATCGGTTCATGCGCGTCTGGCTGCGCCCGTGTGTCTTTCGCAGTTCTCTGACGCTGCCAACTCCTCTTCCTCGATCCTCTGAGCTGGTTAGTGCACGTGAGTTCTTTGACGCTCTCCACTTGCGAGTCCTATCGAGTGCAAGTCCTTTTGCCAATCCTTTTCGCGCAAGTCTTCTCGAGGGCTTTTCGTTCATCTGCGAGTCCTATCGAGTGCAAGTCCTTCTGCCAATCCTTTTCACGCGAGTCCGATCGAGTGCAAGTCCATTTGCGAGAGTCTTTTTGTTCATCAACTGCCGCGAGTCCTATCGAGTGCAAGTCCATCTGCGAGAGTCCTGTTCAACGCGAGTCCTTTCAAGGTCTTTGCGCAGCGGGTTTTATAGCTACGCCCCCCGAACCTTCTGGATCCCTCTCGAACCCTCTCACCACGCCCTGAGACGCCACGCCGCCGCCACCACCTCTGAGCTCTGATTGGCGGCTCGTGCTTACCGTCAGCGCTTCTCCCGCTCCGCCCTCGACTCTGCCCCGGTCCTCCTCGCCTGCCTCATGTTAACTCGCCCAAAATGAACTAACGTTGGCGCAAAAGGGCATGAGGCTACAGACGCTGGATTGTCGGTGACAGTAGGGCCTATTCTCTTGGCTCTACTCAACGCAGAACTAACAATGGAAAAGGACTAAGCTTACAAATACTAAGACATAACTATACTATCGCGAGGCTACATACTGCTTGTGTGACTATACTGCTTGTGTGACTAACTATGAGGGGCAAATTTTAACATTTATTAGACTCGCTGTACAAACTCAAAACCGCAACACTGCCCCCTTCCCTCGTCAGACTCGTCCCCGAGTCAAACCTACAAAAACTGGAACGACCGGTTTTGAGAAAGATCTGGGACTAACTTTTAATTACGTGTGACATACAGATGTGGTTCCCCCTAACATTTACTCTAACCCGTGTGTGCGACAGTTTTACAACACTAAATATGTCCCACCTACTGCGTTGAGTAGCTAACTAACAGGCTCACACCCACAATTGTTTTTTTTTTTTTTTTTTGTATACAAGATCGAGGCTCGTGAAAGAGCTAACATTAATCACACAAAAAGACAAACCGACACACAAAACACAAAAAACAAGGGGAGCGGTAGACAAGATGGGGAGAGAGGGGGAAGGACACAAAAGAGAGGGGGAAGGACACAAACACAACATTTGAGAGCAGGGACATCGGGAGGACTTGGGGGGAGGTGGGAGAGGATTAAAACATATGAACACTGCAAGGACTCTGGGGTGAATTACCGGGGGTAGAAAAGATCAAGGTTTTCGATGGGGGAAGATAAGAGATGGTGGTGAACAGCTGTTTTAAAGACCTGGAGGGAGGAGTGGGATTGAAGGGAGTGGGGGAGTTTGTTCCAGAGGCGGGAGAAAAGGGGAATGAAAGAGTGAAGGTGAGCAGAGAGCCTAGACTTTGGCAGTTTAACCAGAAGAGGGTTGCAGGCAGATCTTGTGCGACCTGAAGGAATATTGGGGGGACAGAGCACAGAGAGAGCTGGGGGAGCAAGGCCGGAGAGGAGTCGGTAGAAGACAGAAAGACCACCAACCTGCCTGCGGTGAGTGAGTGAAAGGCCCTCGGCGTTGACTACATCGCAGGAGATTCCAATGATTCTGAAAGCTTTGGCCTCAACAGCGTGAAGCCGAGCAAGGTGTGAGGCAGGAGCACCAGCCCAGAGGGGGGAACAGTATTCCATTGAGCTGCGGATGAAAGCCTTGTATGTGGTGAGGAGCTCAGGTGTGCCAAGGAAGGACCGCACGACGGAGGATGCCCAGTCGGCGACTGGCTTTGGAGGCCAGCTTGGAAATGTGGTTTTCCCAAGAAAGATCATGGCAGATAGTGAGACCCAAAAGCTTGAGCGACAGAACTTCTTGGAGAGGATTGTTGAGAAAGTAGATGGGAGGGTTGTCCAGTCGGTCCTTTCGGAGAGACATTGTAAGAGTGTGAGATTTGTCAGGATTGAAAGACATGTTCCACTTGTTTGACCAGTCTGTGATTTTGTCCAGGTCTGCAGAGAGTGAGGAGGCTGCAGACTGCCGATCTGAGGGATGAGGAATGGAGCGACAGAGAGTAGAGTCGTCAGCAAAGAGATAGAGAGGATTTTCAAGAGAGTCAGAGAGATCATTGATGAAGACCAGAAAAAGCACAGGGCCCAGAACACTACCTTGGGGAACTCCAGCCTGAACAGGAAGAGGAGATGAGAGAAACCCATTCAGGGCCACACGTTGACTACGACCAGAGAGGAAGTCCGCCAGCCATGCGTGGAGATTTCCATGGATACCAAAGGAGGAGAGTTTGGAGAGCAGAGCAGGGTGCCAGACAGTATCGAAGGCACGTGAAATGTCAAGGGAGACAGCTCTAATTTCCTGTTTGGCGTTGAGGACCTCCATCCATTGTTGAGAAAGCAGAAGCAGCATGTCCAGAGTAGAGTGACCAGGTCTGAAACCAAATTGATGATCAGAGATCAAGCCATTGGAGAAGAGGAAAGATTTAATATCTGAAGCAATGATGGATTCCATGACTTTGCTGATAATTGGGAGAAGGCTGATTGGTCTGTAGTTGCTGGGATCTGTTTTTGCACCTTTTTTGTGCAAAGCGGTGATGTTGGCTGATTTCCAAGCAGATGGCAGATGACCTTGAGCAAAAGAGAGGGTGAAGAGAACAGAAAGAGGGAGTGAAAGTGCAGAAGAACATGATTTTAGGACCCGTGGGCTGATGCCGTCAGGACCAGTTGCAGAATCAGAGTCGAGGGTTGCCAGAAACTTTTCCACCTTGTCAGGAGGAAAGGACACAGAGTCCAGGAGCAGCTGGGTACGACTGGGTACGGTGGGTACAGAGAGGGATGGGTTTGGGACACAAGATTTAGAGGCAAACACAGAGTTGAGGCATTCAGCTTTTTCACGTGCGGAGTCAGCCGTTAAGCCGTTTGAGGTGAGGGAGGGGATGGAGGGGGAACAAACACCAGAAACAGATTTGACCAGACGCCACCAGGATTTGGAAGAGGGAGACAGATAAGAGAGTTCGGTGTTGAGAATGGTGAGATATTGTTTCCTGGCTCTCCTGAGGGTGGACACACACTTGTTTCGGGCTTTGTGAAAGGAAATGAGATTTCCTTCCGTTGGATTTGCTTTCCAGGAGACGAAAGCAAGTTGTTTCAGGGCAACAGCCTCACCACAAGATTCCGTGTACCATGGACGGGAGGAAGGGTATGACAACTGAAGACGAGATGGTATAAATCTGTGCATGAGAGAGAGCAATTTACTTTGAAAGAATTCCCAGGATGAGTTGATGTCAGAGGCGGTAGAGATGGGAGACCAGTCCAGATGATTGATGGCTGCTTGAAGACCGTGCCAGTTGGCCTGAGTGAAATGCCAGACTCGTCGACGCTGAGGAGGCTCTCTGAGAATGGTCAGAGAGATGTCCACTTTGACAAGCACATGATCAGATGAGCCGATTGGAGCAGAAGAAGAGCAGCAGACATTTTCAGGGAAGTTTGTCATAACCAAATCCAGAAGAGAAGATGCTCCGTTGACTGAGATCCGGGTCGGGAAATTGACAGATTGTGTCAGTCCCAGTGAGTCGCAGAAGTCCTTTGCTGAAGAGCCATGGCTGGTGAGAGAGGTACCCACACCCAGCCAACTGGCATGGTGACAATTGAAATCACCACATATGAGGAAGAGAGAGTTGGGATGGGTAGATAGAAGTTGGTCCATATTATCAGACAGTGAGATGTAGATGGAGTCATCGCTGATTGGTGGACGGTACAACACACATATGAACAAAAGGTGGGAGCGAAGGGGAAGCCGTAGCCAAAGGTATTCCTGGGGGTGAGGTGGAGAGAGGGCAGTGGAGGGCGAGTGAGGAAGAGTTTTTTATAAAGATAGCAACCCCACCTCCAGGACGAGGCTCAGGTCTATCATACCGGAGGAGGGAGTAACCTGGGAGAGATACCAAGGCATCAGAGACATCATGAAGGAGGAAAGTTTCTGTTAAGCAGATCACATCTGGTTTGTCAGAAGCAACCTGTATGGAGAGGTCAGTCAAGTTTGAGCGAAGGCCCCGGATGTTTGAGGTCCATACCGTTAATGAAGAGGAAGGGGGAGCATCGGTTCCAGAACAGGGGGGGGAGGGTAGGGTAAGATGTGGAAGAGGAGGAAGAGGTAGGGAGAGCTGTTGAAGGTGTGTCAGAGATTTCAGAATAGCTTGGAGAAAGGGAAGAATGGGGCGGACAAAAGGTTTGATGGAGATTGGGTGAGGCACAGTGAGGTGTTATTTGAGGAGGGGGAAGAGCAAGGCAGAAGGTTTGGGGAGATGAAGGTGAAAGTTGGAAGGAGGAAGAAGCAGGGAGGATGCTTTGAGGAGGAGGGGTGAGAGGGGAGTCTAGGAGGGGAGGAGCGAGGGAGAGTCTCGGAGGGGAGGGGTGTGGGGGGAGTTTAGGAGGGAGGGGAGGGAAGGGGCAAGGGGGGAGATTTGAAAGGGATGGGTGATGGGGAGGATTTGGAGGGGAGGGGTGAGATTGGATTTTGAAAAGTGTACGATTCATGGGAAACGAACATTTTTTGCAAAATGAGTTTGAGACCTTCGAGTCAAAAATACGTTTGAGGACACTGGAGGAGGGATGGAGTTCTGGATAGTTTAGGGAATGTAGAAAGGAGGAACTGTAAAAGATGGTATTATATATATTTTTTGGAATGAATAGATTTGGTGAGCAAGACGAAAGCATCCTTTTGTAGGAAAAGAAGAAAAGGGTGTTATAATATATGAGAGAAAATAGTTGTTCAGGGGAGAGATTATACATTTCTAACCGCGTGATCGCGAACGAAGAATGAACGAACAAAAAGAACAAATAAACGAATAAGACCTGGGATGGAAATAGTTTTTTTTGGGTTTTTTTTTTTTTTCCTTTTTTTGTGAGTACAGATATTAAACAAGGAGGTACGGGGTGAACGACTGGGATGAAACAGTGAACGAACATAATTTCAGCGCATTCGACGAATCGCTGAGAGAAAAACAAACCACAAGGTCGGAGACGGTACGGTAGTCCAAGCCTACGAGTGCTAGGCCGCAGAATACTCGATACCATTAACCGACGATTGTGTATACATGTACGAAAAATTAGCACCGAAAATTTTCCAAAAGGTACGCTATAGGTACATACACCGAAAGATAGATACAGTCTCGACAAAAACACGATTGAGAAATATCACTTGGCTTCGAAAGCGTGAGCGCATGGAGCAGCTTCGAAAAGACGTGACCTCGCCGTGATCTCGCGAGACTTCCGCCAATTAACCGAATTGCGGAATTGTTTTCAAACTAAACATAAAGCCGGTGGGCAGCATTTTTATATACAAGCACAAAACCAACCTTATTTACAATTCTATGACCCAGGACCTGTCCTTTTTGGAAAGAAGATTGGAGGGGAGAGAAAGCACAGCAATGCACAAAAACACATTCAAAAGTCACATTTCATTTGCTGTTGGTGTCTGGCATCTTCTATCTTCGGTGTGCACATATCGAACCGGCAAGCCCCCGGACCGGCATACAGGCCATTCTTTCTCTTCGGGGCTTAATAAGCTCACAATCTTCTCGGCCCTAGCACACAAAAATGAAGAAAATGCACAACAAGTGTGTTCGTTTATTTGCCACCAGGGCCAACCCTATGTGGTCCGACTGCGTGACATTGATGCCACGCAAAACAAGTGGTCCGAAGATGCAAGGTGGGTTTGCAGCAAAGTGCTTCACAGCAGAAGTGTAAGGCCACAAAACTTGTGGTCCATAAGTGCAATGTGATAATGTGCAGCAAAGTGTGTAGCAGCAAGGTTCTGCACAGGTGTAGCAATGTGCAGCTGCACAGTTCCACATCCAAAATGGTCCTGGGGTGGGGGGGAGACACAAAGCACCACCAGCAAAGCGGAAAGGGCACAGAGGTACACAGCAATACAAGGTAATGCAGCATGAGGGGCGCGGAAGAGCGAGCAGAGCAAGCTCGTCCCTAACCGTCCGTGCCCCCCCAACGTCAGCTTACACTACCCTTGCCCTTCCCTGTATTTACAAATTCAAATTCGTCTCTACGTCCTGTCTCCCATATCCCCCTCTATTCCAAATTCGTCTCCCAATCCCTCCCTGGAAGGAAGGAATGGAACAAACACATTGTCTCATCACGTCATGATGCGTCTTACTCACTCAACAGTTTACAAAGCCTTGGTGCTGGTGTGGAGCTTCGTCCTCGTCGGTGCATGGATGTGGATGGCGTGAAGGGATTTCTCTTCCTAACTACTCCAATGACATTAACTTTTAAATTAACCCGGGGTCATACACTGCCAATCCGCCATCTTTAAACTATGTGGTTCTAAAAACCGAATTCCCCATTGACCACTCTGCGGTGCCCTACGAATTTGGGTCTCACTCCACAATTTTTCACTCTGTGCCCTTGCACAATTTCGGGGCTGGGTCGTGTGGCTCTACTAGCAGGTCCAACTACCTGCGCACCTCTACTGAAGTCGCCACCCGAGCTTACCTGCTCCTGCGACTACCTAAACTGGGGAAGGCCCTTCCTGGCTCTTTACCCCCTGATGCCCTCCTTCGCATTGGGCTACCCGGGTCCTTCCCTTGGATCCTCGGGCCCCACTGAACAACTCACGACTACCCTAACTGGCTCCCGGAGCCTACCTGCGGCCTCACCTGGCCGACAAAGTACCAGTGGCGGAGTGCCCCTATAACCATACGCACCAATTAAGCCACACGCCCAGACATTTCACTGACTCATGCACCCTCCAAAGCACTACCTTGCCACTACCTGCACCACAGGTGTCAATGTCCAAACAATTTACCTGAGCCCTCTACCTAACTTTACACTACCCCCCCCCCGGGCATTCATGAATGGGTCCATCTCCCCCCATTCACTCCTTCGCACCATGCATTCCACACCTTTTATTCCACACCAAATTTGCACACCTTTTGTTTCGCACCCCAAATTTGCACACCTTTCATCTTGCACACCATGCAAGTGAATTCACACTACTACTTCCTATTCACCTCAACACAACTCCATTTGTCTCAATACACAAATCCTCATACATACAGCATCATCTAGCTAGCTAACTGCTTTTCCCCTAAAACTCGTGCTTCCCCGTCATCCCATTAAACTAAGCACTCCCTTCGTCATTATCAACCATCTAATATCTCTACGTCCCCTCTACAGTACAAATGTCTCTACTTAAATCTTGTACCTACTGTCCTCTAAATTCCCTAACGATTATCCTTGCCCGCCCTCGGCTAGCTTCGGTGCCCCATGGAGGTAACCATCGCTGGCACCTCCATGTGCCTATCACTGCCATCCCCCTAATCTAATGCTCATGAGCCCGGATGAGGAGTTGTAAAACTACCATTCCTTCATGCAGGGTACCATTCCCCAACACTATTGCTATTCGTCCACTCCACTCGAGCCTCTCCGGGTGGAAATACATCGCCATTACGGCTCGACCTCGAGAGGCCGAGCGATCCGTGCGGGTGGTTGGTCTACTGTAGGTTGGGTCTGTCCGGCATTTTTGATCCTGGGGAGGAGGCATGGAAGGGCCGAGGTTCAGAGCGCCATCCCGACGTGGGGCCTCGCGGTCCCACACACGATGGCCCCAACCGCCCACGGTCGGAGCACCGCACCCGCCAGGGGGCACGGCTCCGTACTCTCCTACCTCCCCTTGAACCTTGCCGATCGCCTTTCCCGCCTAGGCGCGGCACCAACCATACAGGGCGGGGCCGGCACGAATCGTGCACGGCGGTCCTTGTGACACGGCCGTGGCATCGATCCCCGCCGGTCCCTGCCGCACACAAAGCGCACAACTCACCGAGGGCTCACGTCGGCTATACGTCGCGCTAAACGCTACCCCTGTCTGCGTCGATGCTTGAGCCGCGCTCTCACCACACGCGACCCCCTCCACACTCGCACACCGCGGCGCTCCAGCGCCTCGCATACACTCCCTACATTCTGTTACAGCACACTCTGATGCACACCACCCAGGTGCACTCACGCCGTTCGCACACTCCATTACACACTTTTCCTCCACACACTTCTTTACCGCACACTTTTCTGTTACACACTCCGTAACACAATCGGCCATCACACCCTCCCGCATACCCTGGCGCACACTCTTCCGTTACGTACTCCGTAACGTCCATGGGTGTGCACTCATGGTACACACCCAATAACACGCTCTGGTGTGCACTCCTTCGCACACTCTCCAACACGCTCTGGTGTGCATTCTCTCTCACTCTCCTCGGCCATCGCACACTCTTTTTCCATACACCCTTCTCCTGCACATTCCGTCATACACTCGCGCTCCGGTGCACACTCTTCTCTCACACACTCACGCTCCGGTGCACACTTTTCTCTCACACGCGCGCCATTTGCTCTCGTACACCGTACCATGGACCTTCCACGACTGCCCGGGTTTCGTCTCGATCCCAAGCGCGCCAAAACCCTTTTCCCGCCAAACACATTCCCGCTCACCTTAGGGACCTTCTTCTCCGGCAGCAGCACCTGCAAACTTTTATTGGGGTTCTCAAGCACGTCAGCACGATGCAAACACGAACTTTGTGTGCAATCCATTTCCTTCTCCCGTGATTTCTTTCCTGATTCTGCCGTCTCTTCGGCCCCAATTTCAACTATAATCATTTATTCGACGACAGCCGGCGCGCATGAAATTTTCTTGTCCAATTCGGTGGCCGTCGGCTTCTCTCCACCCCGTGTCGCGATCTCTATTCCCTCGGTCAACTTAGCAGCACTCTACTCTAGCTCGCTCCCTACGCACACCGCATATGTGATATATATATCACACATACACACATACACACATACTGTACCATGATTGGAAGTGAACTGGTCGGTCTCTCTTCTTCTCTTCTTCTCTTCTTCTCTCCAACGCCAGGTACCTTTGCTAATAGAAGCTAAAACGATCACCAGTGAATCATTTCGTGCTGCATGGTATTGTCTCGTAGCCTCCATGTCAATTGCTCATCCACAACTGCAGGTGACATGGAGTTTGAAACCGTGGAGAGCCTTCTGCAGATGGCTTAAATTTAATGGAGATTTCACCCGAGCGATATTTGGTATCTTCCCCTATTCTGAACATGCTCTGAAGTCGAAACTATGTTTATCAGTTTGGAAATCATCACCAATTTGACCCTCAGACCCTAGAGTCGAGACTTACTCTCGAGGCTCAATAATCCAAAAGTGTCGGCACACGGGAAAGATGGCAGCAAACGATGTACGTCGGCTTAAAAAATCTAAATAATTCCTCGTCCACCAAGTTTTGTCACAACTCATCCACAACCTTTTGCAATATCGTGCTGTACATCGTTTTTATCTCAATGGTGAAGAATCACTTAGAAAAAGTAAATTATTGTATCCTGATTTGGATCTTCACCAAAATCGAATTGACTCCTCCTCCTCACATACCCAACCTGCCACCAAATTTAGTCCTAATCCGTCCACAACTTTGAGATATCCTGTTCACAGACAAGAGCAGACAAACAAACAAACAAGCAGACAGACACAGACGCATAACCTCCACCACCAAATGAAGACTGAATCCTGGACAAAGACAGATGATTAACAAGCCCAATGCTTAAACATTAAACAAGTAAACAGGATTCGTACCTTAACAAATAAACTTCAAACATTAAACTAGTGTGAACATCTTCCTTTATCACCCTTTATCTTAACCCTGATATATGGATGTATTGTTGATATTTGCATATTGCAAGACTGAGAAGTCACACTTGTACCAAGTTGTACAAGGGAACTCTGGCAAGCTTGTGATGATAACTTAAGGTATTATGGATTGCAGACGTGCTTGATTAGAGGATGTGACACGTGTTAACGTCCTGTGGGAGGAATTGAATTGACGATCTGAAGGAGCGCATTTTGGCGAAAGTGGTTGGCACTCATTGGACCTGGGAAGAGAAAACCAGTAATGTAGAGAGAGAGAGAGAGAGAGAAGAAAAAAAGAAGAAAAGAGAAGTTCAGCCATGAAGAAGAAGAAGAATCAGCTTCTAAAGAAGAAGAAGAAAAAAAAAAGAAGAGTATCCATGGAAATCTCCATGCATGGCTTGCGGACTTCCTCTCTGGTCGTAGTCAACGTGTGGCCCTGAATGGATTTCTCTCATCTCCCCTTCCCGTTCAGGCTGGAGTTCCCCAAGGCAGTGTGCTGGGCCCTGTGCTTTTTCTGGTCTTTATCAATGATCTCTCTGACTCTCTGGAAAATCCTCTGTATCTCTTTGCTGATGACTCCACTCTCTGCCGCTCCATTCCTCTTCCCTCAGATCGGCAGTCTGCAGCCTCCTCACTCTCTGAAGACCTGGACAAAATCACAGACTGGTCAAACATGTGGAACATGTCTTGCAATCCTGACAAATCTCACACTCTTACGATGTCTCTCCGAAAAGACCGACTGGACAACCCTCCCATCCACTTTCTGAATAATCCTCTCCAAGAAGAAAAAAAGAAAAGAAAAAAAGAAAGAAGGTGCACGGTGAAGGTGCGCCTCTGGAGGGCGCCGTTATACAGTTTGGCGGGAAGAGCACCCTTGCCCACTGTACACGCTTCTGATATCAACTGGAGAGCGAGATTCGGGCTTCGACCGGATTTCGTTCCATCGACCGCTGGAGCGAATCCCATTCGCCTTGGGAAAAGTCATAGAGACATTGAGGAGTGTCAGTTCATTTGCTGGCAGAGCAGTGAGTCACTTGACTTTATATAAGATATATATAGAGTGCACTCTTAATGGCCATTTGCTGTACCGTATTACCTGTGTGTGATTTATAATACAAGTTTGTTCATTTATAATCATTGGTGTGGTTTCACTATTGATTTTCAACACAGGGTAATATATTTTTCTGCCGGGGTTCCTCTCGGGGTTCGGAGGTTACCGAGACCAGGAGATTATAGAGGACCCTGTAACATTTGCAAACAGTTCATGAACAATAAACCTTTTGAAGACAATAATAGTACATAGAATCAGAAATATTTGAAGTGGAGGAAAACCACAACAACGGAAGTGACGAATCCGTAACAGAACCCACACTTGTAAATATAACATCATTAAAGGTTAAAGGTAGCACCCCATAGGTAGGCCACAAGCAACAAGTAGGTCACCTTAGGACATCAGTTATTTCTTAGTATGTGTTTAGATAAGGCCATTCCCAATAGTTGCATCTGCGTTGCATTAAACAAATAAGAGTTGGCCCCTTTCATTCATTTTGGCAGCCTCCCTCCAAGCGATGCCATTAAGCGATCTCCAGTCTGTGCCCCATCGGCCCTCCCAATTTTTACGCTCCTTTGCCAGCAGCCTTCGCTGCCCTTGGGCTCGCTCAACCCAGCCAAAAGCCACGAGGTGAAGCCCGGAAAAAGGGGGCGGAGCGCTAGGATGGAGGTGCGGCCACGTCACCCAGCCATCAAGGCGGGGCCGGTAAGCCATAACCAGCCAACCAGGGCTGGAGTGAGATCGCCTGACAGGCGTGGTTTGGGCTTCGAGAGCGTTCGCTGGCTTGGTTTATAAAATCGCGCACGCAAAGCCCTTAAAGAGGACTGATGCGCTTTATCGGAGGACTCGAGAGTAGATGCGCTTTACCAAGAGAAGGACTGTGCAGAGAGGACTGCCTGAGCTCGCTCGCATTAAAGAGGACTTGGAAGGTTGGCTTATTGAGGACTTATGAGAAGGACTCGCTGGGGGAAAGTTGACATTCATAAAGGACTCGTTGGAGAGCACGCTAAAGAACCCGCGTTATGAGCTTTGATTGAGGTGGCTGCTTTGGGAGGACGTGTGCGAAAAGCGCTACGTATAACTGCCAGTATACCAACCTTCCCCCGTCACGATAATTGTCCGCTACGCGCTTATGCTACGCGGAGAGCTGTCTGCCGCCCACCTTCATCGCCTGGTACGGGTTGAGGACCGGAGCCGGACCGTAGCCTGAACACCATCGCCGGACCTTCCACCCTCCCATCTGCATCCCCGCGTGAATCTGAAGTCTGAGACCGAATCTGAGAGCGATCGGGCCCGAGTCCAAGGGAATAAGTTAAGACTGTCTAAGGCTGCCCTGTGTACTTTTCCTTCCTCTTTCTTTCTTGTACATTCTTTCGTTTTCCTCTTCTTGTACAAATTGTGAATAAATCACCGTGTTCTTCCTGGTTTCTCCTTAATCCGATCGCCCTAGTCTTTTCTCCATTGGGTGAACGTGGCACGATCCCAACCGCTATAATCGGGTTAGCCATTGTTAGCTCGGATCGCGGATTGCTATCCGCTCGGCAATATTCCATCAATATCCGTGATTCGGGCGGGAGTTATTCCCTTGCTTCACGGTCGGTGGTAGTACTTAGGTAATAGGACTAAAACTCGACCAACAACCCGATTTACCACCGACCGGAAGGAACGTGATAACTTCGGATCGCGTCGGGCAGATAAAAGGACAAGGGGATTAACCCCCCTCTTGATAAGGGGAGAGCCGACGTCGGAGATCCGCAACAATATATATAACAAAATATATATATTGTTGCGTGTTACCTCCCCAAACTCCGGTTACGGTGCCCCTCAGAGTCTCGAGAGAGAACGTGGCAGAAAGATTTGTTATTTTGAGTGTTCTAATAAACCATGGTAAAACAACACCAATGTAATTGCAGAACAAAACAAGGAATTGTATTAAGAACTCTCACATACACAATAATAACACTCTTTAAAAAAAGTACAACGAAAATCTCACTTTCATCAAATGAACAATACATATGATGGTTCCATCATTTCCCAATGCTCTCAAGGCAATAAACCCACGATACGCCAAACGTGAGTGGAAGGTAACATTGCCCAAAGTCCGTGCACAAATCCCAACGCTGGTTGAAGGTTGAAGTCGTGCAGAACGACGAGAACAGGCAGGTATCGGCACTGCGGCGGACAAGGAGTTACGAGGTGAGAGGTCGATATGGGAATTGAGCCGATATGGGAACCAACGGCAATAAACAGGATGATGTTGATATGGGAATCCCAACGACCAAACACGATGCACCAAGCGGATGGCCTCTTCGAGGGCAAAATGGCAAATCGGCCTGTAATTGAGGCTCTTGCTTTCCCTCCAACAATAGCTCATGCTTGGTAATAAAACCTGAGACGCAGGTAATAAAACCAATTGCGATTGCAATATAGGACGATGTCGCAGGCAAACCCTTTTGCAGGACGCCTCAACTCATTCGCGACTAATATCAAAAAAGTCCGCTCGCAGTCTTGATGTGACTTACGGCTGTATCTCTCTCGTAGCAGTCTCCTCTTCCAGCCCATCTCTCCTCTCTCTCCTCTTCTGGTTTCTTGGCCGCGTCTTCCTTTTTCCTTCACAAACATTTATTTTTACCTTTTACTAAATTCATCTCCATTTCACACTAAAATCTTAACAACAATATTACCTGAAACTAAAAATCCTACAAGTATATAATAACAAAGGCGGAAGTTACGAATCCGTAACAATATATGTATATATATATTGTTGGGGATATGGGAATCGTGTGTGTAATTTGGTGTAAATTTTCCCCTTTTGAATGCTGTAACTCTAGTATAAAGATCAGAGGTCACCCTTAGTTAATTCATCGCATACACGGAGCAAATCTTAAGTTCCCCTCGTAGTTATGTCCTTAATACATGTTAGTATAAGGCTCTGTGGTCCACTAGTTCATTGCGTTGCGTCAATTAAATAAGATAGATCCCCTTTCATATCCCAAAGCTGCCATTGCCAACTGAATTTGGCGGTTTGTCTGCAATTGCCGCCATTACGGCGAGGTAATCTTGGAGGAGAAAGGCGTGTCTCCACCTCGTCATCGGGGGGGGGGGGGGGGAGGGGGGGAAGGAGTCAGCCAAGCGCGAGGAACAAGGCGTGGCTTTGCCAACGCCTCATCAAGAGGGGCGGGATCGGTGAGCCCTCACACCAATCAAGGCCGAGGCGAGCTCACCGAGGGGCAGATCCAACGCACGCGGGTTGATCCCAAAAGCACGTCATAAAAGGGCAAGCACGGGGTTTTTTATAGGACAGAAGCGGACACGAATGGTTACGTGCGCGGACTGCCTCAACGTGCTGCCCCCTTGCGCTGGAACTTGCGCCGCCTCGTGTCGTCTTGGGCCCTGCTGACTGCGGAATCGACGCGAGAAAAACCAGCATCACGCCACCGGCCCTGACACATTCTCGAAGCGGTCTCCCTGGACCATGCCCCGTCCTGCTGGCATTCAATCCAATCGGCCATTTCCCCCGTGTAAGTGTGCCCGTTTGTCCGTCTTTCATGTTGTCTTGGGGTTATAAGTAAGACTTCATAGATAAGCTAATAATATTGCACTGTGTCTCCTTGCTCCTTTCTGTTCAGTTATTTTCTTATCCTTCCCATTCTCCTTGGTTATTTTTGGTCTTGTTAATAGTTCGCAATAAATCATATTTGTTCTTCCTACTTCTTCTTCTTCTCTTCTTCACATTCGGTCGCTTTAGTGATTTCCTTCATTGAATACCTGTGGCACGATTTGGCCAACGTTTAGGATCGGATTTAGTACTGTTAATGGCTCGAATTTCGGGTTGCTAAAACCGCTCTGCAACTAGTCCATCTAAAACCGGGGTTCGAGCGGTACTTGTCTCCCTGGTCTGCGGAGGGACGGATAAAGGTATTCGGGATAAACCCTGGACCCATAACCCTGATCCGTTCCATCCCGCGGGAGAGCGTTACAAGTACCAGGACCGGGGAGACGGCCAGCTTAACAGGACAAGGGGCTAATCACCCCTTGCTAACGGGAGAGCCGTCCCCCCGAATCCGTAACAATATATATATATATATATATATATATATATATATATATATATATATATATATATATATATATATATATATATATATATATATATATATATATATATATATATATATATATATATATATATATATATATATATATATATATATATATATACATATATATATATACACACACACACATACAGTGATCCCTCATTTATCGCGGGGGTTACGTTCCAGAACCCCCCGCGATAGACGAAAATCCACGAAGTAGCGACCATATTTTAATTTTATTATTTATATATATTTTAAAGCTTTATGACCCTCCCCACACTCTTATTAACCTTTCCCATACTCTTATAAACACTCCCTATACTCTCAAACACTTTTTACACTCTTAAACATACGTAATTTTAACAACATATAAAATTCTAATGGGTACTCACCATTGAAGATACTGTAGCGACCCATGGGTTCCCCAAGCAAGACCAGCATTAGAATCTCCTTGCTCCAGCCGGTGACGTCACCGGCGGGGATCCCCAGCGCCAGAGTGGCTGGTCACGTGACCGCCAAAGCGTGCCGCGCGTGCGGGTATAATCAGCTACACCTGTTGATCACGTGACCACCAAGCACGCCACGCTTGAGAGGCGTGGCTTTCGGTTTCTGGTTGTGCTTTATAATTCAGCCCGATAAACGGGCTTTTCAGTGTTCCCGAGTTGGTTTTGAGAATAAATATCTTCTCGGACGAGTTTGTGTCTTGCCCGTCATTTCGTCCGTATCAAGCAAGAGCCCCGGCTCTTCAATACTACAACTTGCGTGATGAGGATGATGATGAATTAGCTGTGCAGTACTGATGATGAATTAGCTGTGCAGTACTGATGACGATGATGGTGATGACGATGATGGTGATGATGATGATGGTGATGATGATGATGAATGTACTGCACAGCCAGAAAGAGCATTACAGTTACCCATTACGTGGGTAACTAGCGCAAGTGGAAGCTGCCGCATCTGCGTTTTCCATACGCACGACTCTTTGTCTCTGTCTACTCTTCTACTGTACACTATGTACAGTATTTTATTTCTTGTAATATGTTTTAAATACTGTATTTTTCTTATTTTTTTACGTTTTTTAATTTTTTAGGCTAGAAAATGCTTATTTTACCACAAAAATATTTAAAATAATAGTATATAAAAATACATTTATACCGCAAAATCCCGCGATATAGCGAAAAATCCGCGATATAATTTTACATATACTAGTGAGAAAAACCCGCGATGTACCGAAGCCGCGAAAAGTGAACCGCGATATAGCGAGGGATGACTGTATATATATATATTGTTGTGGATATGAGGATTGTGTTTTTTATTGTGTTTTTTATTGCTGTATTCTGGACTCTCCTGCCTCCAGTCTGTGTATAAAGGTCAAAGGGCGTTCCCGTAGTTCATTCCATAAAGCATACACGGACACCATATATCCCTGTTCAATAGTTATATCCTTATTATGTGTATTAGTGTAAGGCTGTGTCTTCCATTAATTGAAATACTCCATTGCACCAAGTGAAATAAGAGTAGATCCCCTTTCATTCACATTCCCCTTCCAACAATTGCCAACTGTTCCCTCCGCGACTCCATTCGCCACGAGGTCGGCTTGGAGAAGAAAGAGAGAGGAGCTGCCGACTCCTGGGCGTGCCCGCCCATCGTCAAGGGCGGAGCCAGAGGGCCATGCCGACCAATCAGGGCCAAGGCGAGCTGACCGATGGGCGTGTCCTGGACACCAGCGGCTTGATCGCCTGAGGCGCTATATAGAGCGCGCGCGAAAGCAAGAGAGGAAGTTGTTGGACTGGGTTGGACTAAGAAAGAGAGAGGAGAGAAGGGGCGAAGCGAAGCAAAGAGAGAAAGAGTCCTGGAGTTTGTGAGAGAGGGAGAGAGAACCCGTCATGCCAGACCCCCCACCAGCGGCGTTGGCTCCACCAAGCAGCTCCGACCCGTTACCCCGCGCACACGACAGGATCGGTGGCATCGGCGGCCGTCGAGGTCCAGCCCGACGTCCCAGGCGGGATCAAGCTCCAGCCAGCTCCGTGCCTTCCTCCCCCTCCAGCCACCCACCTCCTGTCATTCCTGCCTGCAATTTCCCCATTCGTGTACGTGAGTTTGTTCTGTGTGTCTTGTCCCTGGGTTAATTAAGCTTGTTTCGATAAGCTAGCGATTTTCACTGTCTCTGATTTCTTCTGTATTTTATTTTCTTATCCTTCCTTCTTCCTTGGTTTCTTTCGATTGTGTAAATAGTAGGAATAAATTTAGTAGCATTTCCAACCTTTTTGCTTTGGTCTTCTTCTTCTTCACATCCTTTGCTTTAGTCTTTTCCCCATTGAATATCTGTGGCGCGATTCGGCCAACGTTCAGGAATCGGGTTAGTCGGGGTAACTGTTCGGGGGCAGTGGTCACTTTCGCTCGGCAAACAACATCCTAGCCGTGTCAGACTCAAGCTCACCTATATATATATATATGTATATATATATATATATATATATATATGATTATATATATGATTATATATATATATATATATATATATATATGATTATATATATGATTATATATATATATATATATATATATATATATATATATGATTATATATATATATATGATTATATATATATATATATATATATATATATATATATATATATATATATATATATATATATATATATATGATTATATATATATGATTATATATATATATGATTATATATATATATATATATATATATATATATATATATATATATGATTATATATATATATATATATATATATATATATATATATATACAGTGGAACCTTGACTTACGAGTGCCCCAACTTACGAGTTTTTCGAGATACGAGCCGTCGCTCGGGCGGTTTATTGCTTTGAGATGCGAGCCGAGATCCGAGTTACGAGCTTTCGCCACCCGGTCACGTGGTTATCTTGCCGTGCACGTACAGTACGTATCTCTGTCGTATAGCGCTGCATTTTTTTTTTTCGCATTTTGGTTATTTCGAGTTCACGCCGCCAGGTGGGTTCTGGTCACGTGGTTATCTTGCCGTGCACGTACAGTACGTATCTCTGTCGTATAGCGCTGCATTTTTTTTTTCGCATTTTGGTTATTTCGAGTTCACGCCGCCAGGTGGGTTCTGGTCACGTGGTTATCTTGCCGTGCACGTACAGTACGTATCTCTGTCGTATTGCGCTGCATTTTTTTTTTCGCATTTTGGTTATTTCGAGTTCACGCCGCCAGGTGGGTTCTGGTCACGTGGTTATCTTGCCGTGCACGTACAGTACGTATCTCTGTCGTATAGCGCTGCATTTTTTTTTTCGCATTTTGGTTATTTCGAGTTCACGCCGCCAGGTGGGTTCTGGTCACGTGGTTATCTTGCCGTGCACGTACAGTACGTATCTCTGTCGTATAGCGCTGCATTTTTTTTTTCGCATTTTGGTTATTTCGAGTTCACGCCGCCAGGTGGGTTCTGGTCACGTGGTTATCTTGCCGTGCACGTACAGTACGTATCTCTGTCGTATAGCGCTGCATTTTTTTTTTCGCATTTTGGTTATTTCGGAAAATTTCTTAGTTTTAACCATGGGGCCTAAGAAAGTGAGTGGCAAGTGCAGTGCTGAGAAGAAGAAGAGGATGATGTGCTTCGATATAAAACACGCAATCGTCGAAAAACATGAGCGAGGTGTCGAGGAGGACGTATATAACGGCAGAGGAGAAGAGCATGCCAGGCCACAACTTGTTCAGAATGCCGGCGATAGCTCGCCTTCTCTTTGTGGAAAACACGGTGAGATCCTTAACATCCAACAACTAATGGGACGCAAACGGGGCGCCCAGTTTAGCGGTACACACATTGATGAATCACCCTGCCTGTGATTCACCCATGACAGGTTATAGCTGGGTCGGGATTCAAACCCAGGCTGGACAGTTTAGACTTTAGAGTCAAGTGTGCGTACCTCCAGTCCAGGCCATCCTGCCAACTTGTATGCTGCATACAGGTGAAATATAAAGCGCGAGATATTTTTATATATACTGTATATTTTAAAAAAAATTGGTGTGGTTTTTGGCGGGCTGGAACGGATTAATAGCATTTCAATGCATTTCAATGGGGAAATTTGATTTGAGATACGAGCAATTTGAGTTACGAGCTCGGTCACGGAACGAATTAAACTCGTAAGTCAAGGTTCCACTGTATATATATATATCTAGCAGAAGTACCTGGCATTGCCGGGCGGGGGGGGGGAGGGGAGGGGGGGGGAGGGGAGGGAGGGGAGAAGAGGGTGAGGGATGGGAGGAGGGGGGGAGAGGGGGAGGGGTGGGGGGGGGGAGAGGAGAGGGGGGAGGGTATGGGGAGGGTGAAGGATGCCCTCCAGTACCGGCGTTGCCGGGCGGGGGAAGGGAGACCCGTACATTCCCAACCCGTACATTCGCCCTCTCGACTCAAGCTCACTCGGACAAAAGCCTCGCACAAATTACACCGTGAAGGCCCAATGGCCATGTCTATGCCACAAATCAAGTACGTGAGCGAGTCGGGCGCACTGAATTGAAAATATATAGAACGCTCATACTCCGTGAAAAGTGAAGCTACAATATTTTTGAAAAATTTCATTGGTTGCTAGGAGACGGCAGCATGTAAAAACCGTTTGAATATTTGCAATACAGTTTGATCCAGAGGTAAGTGGTATGGTCTTGCTGGTTGGTGGACACGATATGTGTAAGGGAAATTATTTTGGTGTCCTGTATCTGGTCGTGCTAGTTGGTGAACACGGTACATTTAAGGGAAATGATTTTCTGTCATTCTTCTGAGTGGTTGCTTCTCCTTCCCCGTATTTTTGTTCATTTTATTGTTTTTTTCCACTCTCTTGAGTTGTGGGCCTTCCTTGGGTGGTATTACATTTATCATCATCATCATTGGAATGTCTGTTGTAAAGATACGGACATCAAGTCCGTATCTTGACACAGAGAGCATCAAGCACCATCTTTTTATACCAGGCAACGACAACGGCAACGCACTAATGCAGACCTCGCTCGGCCCCGCCCACAGCAACCGCTCTCGACCCCGCCCATAGCTGCCTCGCTCGGCCCCGCCCACAGCGATCTCGCCCGGGCCCGCCCACAGCGACCTCGCTCGGTCCCGCCCACAGCGGCATCACTCCGCCCTACACGGCACTATTGATATATTATCTATCTATAATTCCAGTAATCTCTGTGTGTGTGTGTGTATGTGTGTGTGTATGTGTGTGTGTCGTTTGTCTGTGACCGCTGTTTCTCGACAACCACGGGTCCGATATACTTGAAACTTGCCAGGTATATTGCTGGGGACCCGAGGATGTGCCTTTTCAAGGTTTCATATTAATCGGAGAAGTAGTTACCGAGCTATGGCGATTTATTTACCAAACTCCGCAAGCCGTTCGCTTTGGACCAAACCATTTCATGTAAATAGAGGGGGGGGGATTGTCACCGTACTCGCAAGCCGTTCGCTTTGGCTTTGCGAATGGACCAAACCATTTCATGTAAATAGAGGGGGGGGATATAATTTTAGATATATATATATAGTACGGGCATGCCCTAGTTCGTACAATGCCGGGTACTTCTGCTCGCTGAAAACAAATCTATGTGAAACATGCTAAATCATGCTAAATGCTAATCATGCAGAAGTACCCGGCAAAAACGCAATCGCTCTGAAATACGTGCGAACGAAGTGAATGAGTTAATGGCGGCAACGAACATCACGTGATCGCTCTGAGCGAATCAGCGCGCTGCTCTGCTTCCGGTCAGATTCCGGTCATAATATTTCGCGCTGAGATAAAAATATGGTAAAAACATATTATGAAATAAATTTTTAGTTCAGCCATGTTCGTCCCAGGCTCAATGGCCATGTCTGTGCCAAATATCAAGTACGTGAGCCTCTCCGTTTAGGAGTCTATCGGTAACATTACACACACACACACACACGCGCACACACACACGCACACACAAACTGTGTTTTATATATATATATATATATATATATATATATATATATATATATATATATATATATATATATATATATATATATATATATATGTATGTATATATATATATATATATATATATGTATGTATATATATGTATATATATATATATATATGTATGTATATATATATATATATATGTATATATATATGTATGTATATATATATGTATGTATATATATATGTATATATATATGTATGTATATATATATATGTATGTATATATATATGTATATATATATGTATATATATATATATATATATATGTATGTATATATATATGTATGTATATATGTATGTATATATGTATGTATATATATATGTATATATATATGTATATATATATATATATATATATATATATATATATATATATGTATATATATATATATATATATATATATATGTATATATATATATATATATATATATATATATATATATAAAAATAAATTATATTGGAATTTTCCCTTGTTATGCTCATTTATTTTAATTTGCCTTTGGTCTTCAGCCACTGTTAAGATTAGTTTGTAAATATCTCTTCCTTCTAAAGGCTGATCAGAAACATGGTGCTTGATTTTGTGGGATTGGTTCTTTCCAGGTCATGGCAGAAAAATGTCCAATGCTTTAGATGAAGCACAATTATGTTATCTTTTGTTTGCTATGTGGCTTTATTGCCATTAACAGGGTAATTGATGTGTTTTGGACATTATCTCCATGGACACCTGACATTCTGCATCTGAGGTATATCATTTCTCGGCCAAAAAAAAAACGACAAATTCCTTCAATTTTTCCAACGTCCTTCAACTGCTTCATAAATACACATAAAAAGACTATTCTACTGAACATGGGATGGTTTGTCTCCCCTCCACCCACCCCTTCCTAGTTTTAAAAATAGCTCTCGCAATCTATCTGTGCATATCATCAACAGGTACAAAAAAGGTCAGAGAGCAATGTCACTGCTGTGCATTGTTTCCCATTGGAGGTTGGTTGTTCAGCAACGTCTCCAATTTGAAGGAGTTCCATCATTGAATCAAAGTTGGTTGATAGAGGGAGAGAGAACCTCAATTAGGGATGTTTTACCTGTGTGGAATGTTGTAAATGCACCAGGGAATACCAATCCTGACCATCAAAAATGTCCAAAAGTAAGAGGACTGCCAACCCTTTTGTGGATTGACTAAAATGATGCAAAAAAGCTGTACACAATCTTTTCTGCAATTGTCCGTGCATGTCATGCCATGAACTAACTGGCTTCCGAAGTGTTGAAATGTGGAAATGAGCTTTGTGAAGTGGCAGGTCCAGGTCAAGCCTACAATGTGTACAACAGTCCCTTCTGGGGGAGTTAGTGGGGTGTGTATGGTGCACAGGAAATGGTGTATTTCTCCCACTATCGGAATAAAAACTGTTTGCAGATGTTTTGATAAGGGTCTAGGAGTGCTAGGAGTGTACAGGAAGTACCCACGTTATATCTGGCTGTATGCCAAGGCTTGTTTATGTTCATTGAAATTGTCCCACAACGTGTGGAATTGTTTTATCTCGAATGAACACAAGTGCAGCATGGTGGACCCAATAAAGTCTCTAAAGACTGGTCCTAAAAAGGATATTAACTTTATTTTAACTGAACCAGCATGTTTCACCTGGAGTTTTCTTGCATGTGGTGGTGGGGAGTGATTTTTGTTTTGACAACAACCTACCACTTCCCCTTGTGTTTGCACTAATGCAGGTGTGAGGGAGGCTGAGCAGGGTGTGGCTTGAGGAAGCAGCATGAGTGAGTTGGAGCAGCTCCGACAGGAGGCAGAGCTGCTGAAAAGCCAAATTCGGGTAAGACATTGCATTAAAAGGGTTGCGGCAGTGATGCAAAGGCAGAGATTCTATGGAATCTCTCTACTTACTCTACATATTGTCACCGCACGCACGCGCGAATGTGTGCACTTAACAATCACACCGTACCATACACACTCGCCCTTCTTTGCCTTTGGCTTTGTTTCTAATACAGTAATACCCCGGTTTACAACAAAACGACAACAACAGCCATTTTAAGGCCATTTTCCCTGCTGGAGCGGGGATTAGCCTTGTGGGCCCCATGACGATATTCTCCATTTTGCCCTATTTTCTACATCTCCCCTTGTTAACCCCCTTTTACCCTGGTTTACCTATTCCTTTTTTACGTCGTTTTGCAAATACTACCGCTACCGATTTGCGTTGCCTCAAACCACACTTGCGCTGTTGACGGAATCAGTCCTTTCTCATATCCGTCGCATCGGCCTTCGCCTTCGCCTCCACCTCCACCTCCACCTCCACCTGCACCTCCACCTACCCTGTACACAAACTACAAACTACGTTGTGTCATGAATAAATATATGTGCGATAGAGTACAATATAATATCTATAGTATGTTGGTGTTTCTTTTGTAGTGTACATTACTTGCTGTCTGTTATTTTACCCTGTATAATTTGTGTTAGTTTACTGCGGTACACGAGTGTTTAGTGCAGTATTTTTAGCAATTGAATGTAATGTTGTGGGTATGTCTGATGAAGATGTGAGCATTAACGCAACTTCCCCATACACTCTACACCGTCCGTTGTCTGAGTTTGGCTCTTCTAGGCGTGCAAACTATGTTTCCTGATATCGTGGTGTTTTGTGAAGTTCATCCTGAAATATCTTTGTGATCCTGAAGCATCATGCCTCCTAAGTGTATTTTAAGTGACAAGGATGTATCTGTGGCCAAGAGGCAGCATAAAAGTGTTACCATAGATGTTTTTCGTCAAATGGATGCTCGTGAACATACGGTTCATATTGCCGGGTTATTACGTTTGCCTCCGACTGTGGTGCGTGACGAGATAATACCATTAACAAAAATGAATGGTAGTATCGTAGGTAAAAAGCAAAATGCCGTATAATTGGCAAAGTGATGACGTTTGGAAACGCACCTCCCTCCTCCACTTCCTCCCTCACCCCCCCCCCCCCTCCCCATTCTATTAATTATTATGAGAACTTGCTTTGATTTCTGTCGTTTCTATATTTGTTGCATCTTTCAGGAACGCATCGCTTGCGTAAACCTGGGTATTATGGTACCAAGTATTTCTGCAGTGGAGATGGAAGAATATTTAATAAAAGGGAAGATTATAACCGACCATGAATAATTAATTATTTATTTGTGTATTTATTTTATTACACTCGCTGGAGGAGAGGCTGTTGCATTTTTGTCTGTTTGTCCACACAGATCCCGGTCCCGGTGTTTGTCCGCACAGATCCCGGTGTGTACCCTGGATAAGAATAGGTACGCCGTATCCCTGCGTGTCGTAAGAGGCGACTAAGAGGGTTGGCGTCAGGAAGGGCATCCGGCCATGAAAACATTGCCTCAAAAAGAGAACCATGACAATTACAACTGCATGTGGGCAGGGTACAGCCCGAAGTGGAGATCGGTTTCTGAGGTTTGGGACATGGAATGTAGGGACAATGACAGGGAGATCAGGAGAAGTGGTGGAAGTATTGATCAGAAGAAGAGTGGACATATGTTGTGTGCAAGAGACGAGATGGAAGGGAAGTGGTGTGAGAATGGTGAAGGGTCGGCAGGGACAGAAATACAAGTTTGTGTGGCAAGGGTGCCTGGAGGGCGTGAATGGTGTTGGTGTCATGTTTTCTGAGGAGTTTGTAGACAGTGTGGTGAGTGTGACTAGAGTGAGTGATAGGTTGATGATGGTGAAAATGATGATTGGAAAGCTCTTGGTGAACGTCATCTCGGGATATGCTCCGCAGGTTTGTCGAAGCGATGAAGAGAAGGACAAGTTCTGGTGTGCGATAGAGAAGCTGATGGAAAACGTGAAAGATGAGGAAGTTGTTGTGGTAGGAGGAGACCTAAATGGACATGTGGGAAGGAGTATGGATGGTTTTGACGGAGTTCATGGGGGTTACGGATATGGTGTGAGAAATGGAGAAGGTGAAAGGATTTTGGAGTTTGCTGATGGAGCTGATTTGTTGATTTGTAATACTCAGTTCCAGAAAGAGGATAATAAGCTTGTTACATACACGTCAGGTGGGTCGACGACAACTGTTGACTACCTGATGGTGCATAGGCGAGATAGGGTGCACCTCCGGGACACAAAGGTGATCCCGGGGGAGGAGGCTGTTTCACAGCACCACTTGGTTGTCTGCGACGTAAGGGTGAAAGGTGCGATGAGAGCTCGGCGGGTGAAGTACCAACCGAGAATGAAGGTGTGGAGGTTGAAAGAGGTGACAGTAAGGGAGGCATTAAAAGAGAGGCTGAGTAGGGTCGAGGATGATGTGGCTGAGCTTGAAAGTGGTTGGATGTCAATGAAAGCTAGTCTGTTGGGAGCCGTTGGTGAGGTATGTGGATGGACAAAAGGACCACCGAGGCACTCGGAAACATGGTGGTGGGATGATGAAGTTGGAAAGAGGATTGACGAGAAGAGGAAGAAGTTCAAGGAGTGGCAGAAGGCGAAGGGTACGGGAGCAGAAACAGCAGAGCATGAAAGTTATAAGGCAGCCAGGAAGGCTGCAAAGAAAGAGGTAGCAAAGGCGCAGGAGGCATGTAGGAAAATGTTCGGAGAACGCTTGGATTCGGAAGAGGGTCAGAAAGCAGTATTCAGGATTGCAAAGCAGATTGCGAAAGAGAGGTGTGATGTGATGGGGGTGAGTTGCTTGAAGGATGAAGTGGGACAAATCATTGTCGACCCAGATGGAATTAAAGGAAGATGGAAAAGATATATGGAATGCTGTTGAATACAGAGAATGAATGGGATGGCAACATAGAGAGTAACCCAGTTTTAGGACCGGCAGAGAAGATAACTGAGAAGGAAGTTGAGGAAGCGATAAAAGCAATGAAGGGTAGAAAAGCGGTAGGGCCGACGGGAGTTGTGGGAGATATGTTGAAGGCAGCAGGAAGTTGGGGTGTGAAGAGAATGACAGAGATCTGTAATCTGGTGGTGAAAGAAGGCCGCATTCCAGTGGATTGGGAACTGAGTACCCTCGTCCCTCTATACAAGGGGAAAGGTGACCCTCTGGAGTGTGGCTCGTACCGAGCGATAAAGTTATTGGAGCATGGAATGAAGGTATTGGAAAGGGTGTTGGAGAGGAGGATAAGGAAGAAAGTGAAGATCGACGAAATGCAGTTTGGCTTCATGCCAGGAAGAGGAACGACAGACGTGCTTTTCATTGTGAGGCAGTTGCAGGAGAAGTACATGGAGAAGAGGAAGAAGTTGTTTCTTGGGTTTGTTGATCTGGAGAAAGCATTCGATCGGGTTCCACGCAGAGTATTGACATGGGCATTGAGGAAGTTAGGAGTGGAGGAATGGTTGATCAGAGTAGTGATGGCAATGTACAAAAGAGTGCGCATAGCTGTAAGGACGAAGGACGGGAACATTGGTGAGTTTGAGGTGAAGGTGGGAGTGCATCAGGGGTCGGTACTAAGTCCACTACTATTTGTAGCTGTGATGGAGGTGCTGGCTCAGAACGTAAAGGAGGGTTTACCATGGGAGTTGTTGTATGCAGATGATCTGGTGTTGATTGCAAAAGTATGGATGGACTGAAGGAAAAGATGAACACGCGGAAGGAATGTATGGAGACAAAAGGTCTGAAGGTGAATATCGGAAAGACGAAGGTGATGGCAAGTGGTAAAGCATGTGGTGAGGTGGAAAGAACTGGGAAGTGGCCCTGTGCTGTGTGTAGGAAGGGTGTCGGAGTGAACTCCATTCAGTGTACAATGTGCGCTGAGTGGGTTCATCAAAAATGTAGTGGTCTGAGAGGGTCATTAACCAGTGTGGCAGCTACATTCAAATGTAAGGTGTGCACAGAGGGAGCTGCAGATGGATGAAATGTTGAGTTGGATCTTGGAGACGGCGTGAAGCTGGAAGGTGTGAAAACATTTTGCTACCTCGGAGACATGCTGAATGGAGAAGGTGGATCAGACTCGGCAACGGTTGCTCGAGTGAGATGTGCATGGAAGAAGTTTCGGGAATTGAGTGGCGTGCTGATGATGAGGGGAGTGTCGTTGAAGCTGAAGGGAAAGGTGTATGCTGCATGTGTGAGAAGTGTTATGATTTATGGGAGCGAGACATGGGTAATGAACGTAGAGCAGCAACAAAGGTTGGAAAGGGTGGAAATGCGAATGGTTCGACGGATGTGCGGAGTATCGTTGAGAGAGAGGAAGACAAATGATGAATTGCGAAAGATGATGGGAATAGAGCCTGTGATTGATGCTGTGAAGAGGAACAGGTTGAGATGGTTTGGCCATGTGTTGAGGAAGGATGAAAGTGACTGGTTGAGAAGAGTGGTGGAAATGAATGTAGAAGGAAGTCGAAGACGGGGAAGACCGAGAAAGACTTGGCTAAAGATGGTGGAAGAAGAAATGCGGGCAAGGGGGTTAACAAGGAGAGATGCAGAAAATAGGGCAAAATGGAGAAGATTGTCATGGGGACCGCAAGGCTAACCCCCGCTCTAGCAGGGAAAATGGCCTTTAAAATGCATGTTGTGTTGTTGTTGTTGTTGTTGTTGTTGTCCGCACAGAATGTGCTAACATCGTCTACAAATGTCACTTGGTGGTAGCCTGTAGTACACAACTACCTACATGTTTTTGGGGTTTTTTTCAAAATAAAGTATGTACCTCTATAAAGTATGTACAATTATAATGTGTATGTCTATAAAGTTTGTACAATACAATTGGAATGCGAGCATGTCTATAAAATACGTATAGTACTATAAAACCACACAAAAGTTCAGGTGTATCTGCAATTTTTGATTGCTCATTCTAGTTATTATTATTTTACTTGGTGGTGTCTGCATGTTACTATTTTAAATATATCTTTTTACAGGATGCTCGGAAAGCCTGCAAAGATGCCACCTTACTGCAGGTAAGTGCTGTTAAATGAATGTGTACACAGTGGAATTGTGATCTAGACTCCAGAGAAGCCGGATGCACATCCGTTTTGGTTAACCGAGTGCTGACGCGTAACTGGCGGTGTTCTTGGTTGCATTAATCTTTGTGCAGGTTTCAGCCATTTGGCACAGCAGCTTTATGATTTTATTTAATGAGGTGTTTAGTCGTGGAAAAATAGTTTTTGGTTTTCCCACTATTAAACTTCACTTCTCATTTCCCTTAAGTTGCACTTATTTTCTCCCTTCTTCCAACCCTCCGACCCTTATTTTCACTTTTTCTGAATTTTTTGAAACCGTCTTTCAAAATACCAGCTCCGAAGAAGGGTTAATGCCCGAAATGTCAGCTGTACTGGGCATTATAACCTATGGGGCAAGCACTTGCGTGCTGATGTACTATCCAGGTTAATCTCTACCATTCGTATTTACTTTTCACTTTCTTTTCAGACAGGCATACATTTGTCCACAATATTTTTTTATTTTTTTCGCTGAATACAACTTTTAATTCTGTATCAGGGTCACTTCCATTGTGGAAGGAGTTTTGCTTGCTTCCTCCTGTGCAACCTGTTAATTGGCCATCTTCATCACTTTGCCGTCCACGTCACGTAGCTGGTCCCATGATCGGAGTTGTCGTTTCTGCCTTGCAGTGTGGTTTTGTTATGCTTTTCCTCAGTGTTAACAATGAATAACAAGGAAATTAGACAGGATATTAGGAAAATATTGGAAGAAAATTTGGGCAAAGGTGGTTTTGCTGCTGAAAAGCCTAATTCGCATTTCAAGGCACACATTTACATAGATCATTTACGGTCGCCCACATTCCCCGTGTGAGGCCGCGGCCACATAGGTTACCTACCACGCAAAGTTGTATTTTTACCCCAAGTTTGGAGTTTGTAACTTAAAAGATGCGCCCGTGCTAAAAATATATAACCGACCACACACTATCCCTTGACGAGACTCTCACACACATCACACTCGGCACAGATATACACATTCACCCACCCATACTCAGGTTACTGCAACTACCTTTTCAATTGAGACTTTTTCTTGCATTAACTACTCTGACTGAAAGTCCCCCATATTACTACTCCCCTAACTCACCTCTTCTTTACACTTGATCTATGGCCCTTGGTCTGATCACTGTCAATTTTGCTGAATAATTATTCCACACTTATTTTGTCTTTACCTTCATTATCTTAGACATCTCTATCGTATCCCCTCGTAACCCCCTCCTTTCTAATGTATAAAGCTCTGTCTCCTTCAGCCGCTCCTCATTGTTGAGTCTACTTAGGCCAGGAATCAATCTAGTAGCCCTACACTGAACCCTATATGTCCTGGCAGCTATGTCCTTCCTGAGATGTGGTGACCAAAACTGCACACACTATTCTAGATTAGGCCTCACTAAATTCCTATGCAGTGTTAACATAACCTCCTTTGATTTATAATTTATCCTACTTTCCTCTGTCTGGTTTTACCCTGGTGTTGGGCTAGCGGCTAGGGTGCCGGCTTAGGATCCTAGGATCCTGGGTTCGAATCCCGGTCTAATCGCTGAATTAACACCAGGGGGGTTGACTCAGCCTGTCATCCTTCCGAGGTCGGCTAATTGAGTACCAGTTCACTGGTAATTCCCTGTTTGTCGTTAAAGGCGGCAAAAAGGGTTGGCGTCAGGAAGGGCATCCGGCCGTAAAACATTGCTTCAAAAAGGGGACCGAAAAACAACAACAACCACGGTTCCCGAAAAAGGCCAACCCCCGCTTTGCGGGGAAAAATGGCCTCTAAAGGTGGTTTTTTAATTTTTTTCTACTTTCCTCTGTCTGCTTATTCCGAATATCTATAACCTCATATATTATTCTCCAATGTGACATTCTCCAAGATAGCCCGTTGTTTGTTTTCTCTGTTTTTTGATGCAAGATGCAATCTCTGTTTTCATTATTCTTACCCTTCCCCATCAGCTTTCATTTGTTTCGGTTAAACTGCATCTGCCAATCTGTTAAAGTATCAATATTTTCCTGAATCTGATCCTGATTTCCTGAATCTTTCCTGAATATTTTCCTGACACTTCTCTACTTGCTACCTTACCACCAAGCGTTCTGTTATCTGCAAATTTGGAAAGCCTACTCTTAACCCCACTTTCTAAATTGTCGATGTAAATTATAAATAATAATGGTCCTTGTAATGATCCCTGAGTGGTACCTCACCACTTGCATCCTCCCAGCTCGACTTACATCTTACATCCTCCCACTCAGCCACTTTAATTACTTCCTACCACTAAGGCAGTCTCCGATCCAGTTGGCTACCTGACCAACCACTCCACAAGCCCTCATCTTGGCTAACGTCAACCTATATAGGCTATGAGCCAGACCCCCCAAATTGACCGGTCGGTACCATACAGATGGAGTAAGGCTCATTATGATTTTTAGCAAGATATATGTCCCTAGATATGAAAAAAAATTGTGATAGCAGTGTATAACTCTCGGCCATCTCTGTGTTATCACCCGAAATATTATTATACGCCCGCTTCGCTTTGCCAAAAAATGTGATATTTGCTAAAATTGGAATAAATATGTTTTTAAGGACCACAGAGTGCCAATAATTTGCATACTGGATGCCAACTAATATAGTAATAGAAATATAGAACATTTGTGGGGGTTATTTATCAAATTTTTGATATAATGACAAAAAAATCAATTGTGCTAAAAATTGATTGGTAATAATACTGTATAATAACAAGGCGTATTTGTTCGAGAGATCATGATAAACCTAGAGTGTGGAGCAAGTTTGCATGCATTGTGAAATATAATGTAGCTGATGTTACAAACCTACTTTAGGATACTAGCTAATACCAAAAATTACACTGAGATACCAAAAGTAGTAGACGAATAAACCTAAAATGTTCAAAAGCTATGTTTCGTTCCAAAATATCAAAATTAGGGGGTATGGTTGAACATATTTTGAACTTTGCCAAAATATGTGCCCCAAACAACCACCATATTACAAAGTAATGATATATTCCAATGCAGTGGTTCTTTGCGAAGATTTTGAGGGGTCAAATGTTACTCTGGGAGTTTTCATTTTTGAAATATTGACAAAAATGTACAATGTGAATTCTGAACTCGAAGCGATTTCGACCACTTTTTCACTAAATTTAACATTTTTTGTCATTATATCAATATTTTGATAAATAACCCCCATAAATGTTCTATTTTCTATTACTATATTAGTTGGCATCCAGTATGCAAATTATTGGCACTCTGTGGTCCTTAAAAACATATATTTATTCCAATTTTAGCAAATATCACATTTTTTGGCGAAGCGGAGCAGGCGTATAATAATATTTCGGGTGATAACACAGAGATGGCCGAGAGTGATACACTGCTATCACTTTTTTTTCATATCTAGGGACATATATCTTGCTAAAAATCACAATGAGCCTTACTCCATCTGTATGGTACCGACCAACCCCCTTGGCTCATAGCCTAATATGGTACCGTAACAAATGCCGTCTGGAAGTCGAGCTATATACTCACCCAAAAAAGAAACTGCAAGGATATAAATTATTTAATGCTGGACTAGCTGAAGTACCTGGCATTGCCCAGGCAGGTGGGAGTGGTGTGTGTGGAGGCAGATGGACACACGGACACACGCAGACAGGCAGACAGACACACGCAGACAGGCAGACAGACACACACAGACAGGCAGACACACACGCACAGTGGCAGACAGACACACAGACAGACACACGCACACAGAGGCAGACAGGCAGACAGACACACGCACGCAGAGGCAGACAGACACGCGCACGCAGAGGCAGACAGACACGCGCACACAGAGGCAGACACACGCGCGCACGCAGAGGCAGACAGACACGCGCACGCAGAGGCAGACAGACACGCGCACGCAGAGGCAGACAGACACGCGCACGCAGAGGCAGACAGACACGCGCACGCAGAGGCAGACAGACACGCGCACGCAGAGGCAGACAGACACGCGCACGCAGAGGCAGACAGACACGCGCACGCAGAGGCAGACAGACACGCGCACGCAGAGGCAGACAGACACGCGCCCGCAGAGGCAGACAGACACGCGCACGCAGAGGCAGACAGGCACGCGCACGCAGAGGCAGACAGGCACGCGCACGCAGAGGCAGACAGGCACGCGCACGCAGAGGCAGACAGGCACGCGCACGCAGAGGCAGACAGGCACGCGCACGCAGAGGCAGACAGGCACGCGCACGCAGAGGCAGACAGGCACGCGCACGCAGAGGCAGACAGGCACGCGCACGCAGAGGCAGACAGGCACGCGCACGCAGAGGCAGACAGGCACGCGCACGCAGAGGCAGACAGGCACGCGCACGCAGAGGCAGACAGGCACGCGCACGCAGAGGCAGACAGGCACGCGCACGCAGAGGCAGACAGGCACGCGCACGCAGAGGCAGACAGGCACGCGCACGCAGAGGCAGACAGGCACGCGCACGCAGAGGCAGACAGGCACGCGCACGCAGAGGCAGACAGGCACGCGCACGCAGAGGCAGACAGCCACGCGCACGCAGAGGCAGACAGGCACGCGCACGCAGAGGCAGACAGGCACGCGCACGCAGAGGCAGACAGGCACGCGCACGCAGAGGCAGACAGACACGCGCACGCAGAGGCAGGCAGACACGCGCACGCAGAGGCAGGCAGACACGCGCACGCAGAGGCAGGCAGACACGCGCACGCAGAGGCAGGCAGACACGCGCACGCAGAGGCAGGCAGACACGCGCACGCAGAGGCAGGCAGACACGCGCACGCAGAGGCAGGCAGACACGCGCACGCAGAGGCAGGCAGACACGCGCACGCAGAGGCAGGCAGACACGCGCGCGCAGAGGCAGGCAGACACGCGCGCGCAGAGGCAGGCAGACACGCGCGCGCAGAGGCAGGCAGACACGCGCGCACATGCAGAGGCAGGCAGACACGCGCGCACATGCAGAGGCAGGCAGACACGCGCGCACATGCAGAGGCAGGCAGACACGCGCGCACATGCAGAGGCAGGCAGACACGCGCGCACATGCAGAGGCAGGCAGACACGCGCGCACATGCAGAGGCAGGCAGACACGCGCGCACATGCAGAGGCAGGCAGACACGCGCGCACATGCAGAGGCAGGCAGACACGCGCGCACATGCAGAGGCAGGCAGACACGCGCGCACATGCAGAGGCAGGCAGACACGCGCGCACATGCAGAGGCAGGCAGACACGCGCGCACATGCAGAGGCAGGCAGACACGCGCGCACATGCAGAGGCAGGCAGACACGCGCGCACATGCAGAGGCAGGCAGACACGCGCGCACATGCAGAGGCAGGCAGACACGCGCGCACATGCAGAGGCAGGCAGACACGCGCGCACATGCAGAGGCAGGCAGACACGCGCGCACATGCAGAGGCAGGCAGACACGCGCGCACATGCAGAGGCAGGCAGACGCGCGCGCACATGCAGAGGCAGGCAGACGCGCGCGCACATGCAGAGGCAGGCAGACGCGCGCGCACATGCAGAGGCAGGCAGACGCGCGCGCACATGCAGAGGCAGGCAGACGCGCGCGCACATGCAGAGGCAGGCAGACGCGCGCGCACATGCAGAGGCAGGCAGACGCGCGCGCACATGCAGAGGCAGGCAGACGCGCGCGCACATGCAGAGGCAGGCAGACGCGCGCGCACATGCAGAGGCAGGCAGACGCGCGCGCACATGCAGAGGCAGGCAGACGCGCGCGCACATGCAGAGGCAGGCAGACACGCGCGCACATGCAGAGGCAGGCAGACACGCGCGCACATGCAGAGGCAGGCAGACACGCGCGCACATGCAGAGGCAGGCAGACACGCGCGCACATGCAGAGGCAGGCAGACACGCGCGCACATGCAGAGGCAGGCAGACACGCGCGCACATGCAGAGGCAGGCAGACACGCGCGCACATGCAGAGGCAGGCAGACACGCGCGCACATGCAGAGGCAGGCAGACACGCGCGCACATGCAGAGGCAGGCAGACACGCGCGCACATGCAGAGGCAGGCAGACACGCGCGCACATGCAGAGGCAGGCAGACACGCGCGCACATGCAGAGGCAGGCAGACACGCGCGCACATGCAGAGGCAGGCAGACACGCGCGCACATGCAGAGGCAGGCAGACACGCGCGCACATGCAGAGGCAGGCAGACACGCGCGCACATGCAGAGGCAGGCAGACACGCGCGCACATGCAGAGGCAGGCAGACACGCGCGCACATGCAGAGGCAGGCAGACACGCGCGCACATGCAGAGGCAGGCAGACACGCGCGCACATGCAGAGGCAGGCAGACACGCGCGCACATGCAGAGGCAGGCAGACACGCGCGCACATGCAGAGGCAGGCAGACACGCGCGCACATGCAGAGGCAGGCAGACACGCGCGCACATGCAGAGGCAGGCAGACACGCGCGCACATGCAGAGGCAGGCAGACACGCGCGCACATGCAGAGGCAGGCAGACACGCGCGCACATGCAGAGGCAGGCAGACACGCGCGCACATGCAGAGGCAGGCAGACACGCGCGCACATGCAGAGGCAGGCAGACACGCGCGCACATGCAGAGGCAGGCAGACACGCGCGCACATGCAGAGGCAGGCAGACACGCGCGCACATGCAGAGGCAGGCAGACACGCGCGCACATGCAGAGGCAGGCAGACACGCGCGCACATGCAGAGGCAGGCAGACACGCGCGCACATGCAGAGGCAGGCAGACACGCGCGCACATGCAGAGGCAGGCAGACACGCGCGCACATGCAGAGGCAGGCAGACACGCGCGCACATGCAGAGGCAGGCAGACACGCGCGCACATGCAGAGGCAGGCAGACACGCGCGCACATGCAGAGGCAGGCAGACACGCGCGCACATGCAGAGGCAGGCAGACACGCGCGCACATGCAGAGGCAGGCAGACACGCGCGCACATGCAGAGGCAGGCAGACACGCGCGCACATGCAGAGGCAGGCAGACACGCGCGCACATGCAGAGGCAGGCAGACACGCGCGCACATGCAGAGGCAGGCAGACACGCGCGCACATGCAGAGGCAGGCAGACACGCGCGCACATGCAGAGGCAGGCAGACACGCGCGCACATGCAGAGGCAGGCAGACACGCGCGCACATGCAGAGGCAGGCAGACACGCGCGCACATGCAGAGGCAGGCAGACACGCGCGCACATGCAGAGGCAGGCAGACACGCGCGCACATGCAGAGGCAGGCAGACACGCGCGCACATGCAGAGGCAGGCAGACACGCGCGCACATGCAGAGGCAGGCAGACACGCGCGCACATGCAGAGGCAGGCAGACACGCGCGCACATGCAGAGGCAGGCAGACACGCGCGCACATGCAGAGGCAGGCAGACACGCGCGCACATGCAGAGGCAGGCAGACACGCGCGCACATGCAGAGGCAGGCAGACACGCGCGCACATGCAGAGGCAGGCAGACACGCGCGCACATGCAGAGGCAGGCAGACACGCGCGCACATGCAGAGGCAGGCAGACACGCGCGCACATGCAGAGGCAGGCAGACACGCGCGCACATGCAGAGGCAGGCAGACACGCGCGCACATGCAGAGGCAGGCAGACACGCGCGCACATGCAGAGGCAGGCAGACACGCGCGCACATGCAGAGGCAGGCAGACACGCGCGCACATGCAGAGGCAGGCAGACACGCGCGCACATGCAGAGGCAGGCAGACACGCGCGCACATGCAGAGGCAGGCAGACACGCGCGCACATGCAGAGGCAGGCAGACACGCGCGCACATGCAGAGGCAGGCAGACACGCGCGCACATGCAGAGGCAGGCAGACACGCGCGCACATGCAGAGGCAGGCAGACACGCGCGCACATGCAGAGGCAGGCAGACACGCGCGCACATGCAGAGGCAGGCAGACACGCGCGCACATGCAGAGGCAGGCAGACACGCGCGCACATGCAGAGGCAGGCAGACACGCGCGCACATGCAGAGGCAGGCAGACACGCGCGCACATGCAGAGGCAGGCAGACAGACAGACACGCAGACAGACAGACACGCAGACAGACAGACACGCAGACAGACAGACACGCAGACAGACAGACACGCAGACAGACAGACACGCAGACAGACAGACACGCAGACAGACAGACACGCAGACAGACAGACACGCAGACAGACAGACACGCAGACAGACAGACACGCAGACAGACAGACACGCAGACAGACAGACACGCAGACAGACAGACACGCAGACAGACAGACACGCAGACAGACAGACACGCAGACAGACAGACACGCAGACAGACAGACACGCAGACAGACAGACACGCAGACAGACAGACACGCAGACAGACAGACACGCAGACAGACAGACACGCAGACAGACAGACACGCAGACAGACAGACACGCAGACAGACAGACACGCAGACAGACAGACACGCAGACAGACAGACACGCAGACAGACAGACACGCAGACAGACAGACACGCAGACAGACAGACACGCAGACAGACAGACACGCAGACAGACAGACACGCAGACAGACAGACACGCAGGGGCGGACAGGCACGCGCGCACACCCTTTTTTGTATTACAAGATTACCTCGCTTCCTGTTGTCCCTTTTCCTACCCATATCTCCAACTGACCTAACTGCATGACCAAGAGCGACAAACAAGTATGCCTTATTCGGCCGCTTCCAAAATAAAAACTAATGCAATTACCCGCTAATCTGTTAAAAATACAACTGCAACCTTAAGTGATACCCAATGCACATCACATGACAAAAAATCACAATAACAAGTATTAAAAACAACTGAAAGAATATTGAACCTTCTTAGCTTCCTGTGGGAAATCGCAACACCTGGTCCCGTGACTAAAAATTTTGACTCATAGCTTTGCTCTTCTATTTGTACTCCTCTTTTTTTGTGACTGTGGTTTGTCAAAGGCAGTTTGTGTCGGTATAACTTTTCTCAAATGACAAAAAAAATTATTGCAACATGTTAATTTTGGAAAGAAGGAATGTTATAAGTTAGTCTTTTGATGCCTGATTATTTAATTTTATTTCTTCCCCAACATGGTAATTTCTTAACTTGTGGGTGGTTAAATCATTATTGCAGAAGTGACTTTTGCAGGTCTTGGGGAAGTGACATGGAACATCTGTCCCGCCACCCCCTTTTTGTAACAGGTCACCTCTAACCTTGACTCTGTGGGCCGGATACAAATGCGGACCCGACGTACTTTGAGAGGACACTTGGCCAAGATATACGCCATGCATTGGGGAACGGACTCGAGGTTAGACCTGAAATCTTGCACTGCATTTTTGTGGTCCTCGATTGAAGTCTAAAAAATTGTTGATTGGTCAATGGTGTCGATGGGAAGGGAACGGCATTTCACTGTGAGAATTTTAGAGCAGCTAGGTTTCAATGCTGTTGCTCATCTGTAGTGGTATATCTTTGTCCCATTTTATGCCTCTGCCCCCGAAAGTGGCCGAAGGCATTTTGTTTTCAATGTTGAAGGTATTTCAATGCTGTTGCTCATCTGTAGCGGTATATCTTTGTCCCATTTTATGCCTCTGCCCCCGAAAGTGGCCGAAGGCATTTTGTTTTCAATGTTGAAGGTATTTCAATGCTGTTGCTCATCTGTAGCGGTATATCTTTGTCCCATTTTATGCCTCCGCCCCCGAAAGTGGCCAAAAGGAATGTTTTCGGGTTGTCTTTACGGGCTAAACCTTGTTTTTCTCAGCAACCACATGTCCGATTGAGACGAAACTTTCAGGGTAGGAGTGACACCCATGCAGAATGTTTTTAATGATAATTGTGATGTCATCGGTCATGTGCTATGGCAGCCATCTTGGATTAAACGCAAGTAATTAAACAAATTATTTCTCGGAAAACGCTGAATGGAAAAGTTTGAAACATGGCACATTGTCAAGTACTCCCAATGGGGAACAAAAGCATGATGATGATGAATGAATGAATGATCGTTTTAAGGCCATTTTCCCCGCTAGAGCGGGGGTTAGCCTTGCGGGCCCCATGACAATCATGGTTCCCTGTTTGAGGCAATGTTTTTATGGCCGGATGCCCTTCCTGACGCCAACCCTTGGTCGCCTCTTACAATGCGCAGGGATACGGTGTACCTATTCTAAATCGGGGTACACACCGGGATCATTCATCCCAGCAAGCTGGTACTCAATTTGCCGACCTCGGAAGGATGACAGGCTGAGTCAACCCCCCTGGCGTTAATTCAGGGCTCGATCGGGATTCGAACCCAGGATCCTAGGATCCCAAGCTGGCACCCTAACCACTAAGCCATCACCAGGGTTTAACATAAGCATGATGATGATGACATAGGTGAAGTGGTATACCAGCCAAAAATGTTTTAATCGAATTCCCTATCCTAAAAATCTGAAATTGCATACACATGATCTATGATACATTTGTTCTGAAATATCAAATTTATGACATCATAGGTCAGTCACATGGTTTGGCAGCCAGATTGGATTTAACCTAAAACCCTAAAAAAGTATCTTCTCCCAAACCACCAAATCAATTGACTCGAAACTTTACGTGTGTCATTGACGAGGCATGGTGATTAAAAGATTATCACGAAAACGTCATTGGTCACGTGGAGTGGCAGCCATGTTTGATTGAATGAAAATATTAAATAATTATATCTGAAACTGCTTACCCTATCGATGCGAAATTTTACAAATATCATCCAACACCACTGTTGCATATAGTTTGAAAATGATGATGTCGTAGGTCACGTGGTTTGGCAGCCATCTTGGATAGAAAAATGACCTGATCCTATCAACATGAAACTTCACAAACGTGATCCCCTACCCATACATATGCAGTGTGTACATTTGTAAAGGTCATATGTCACGTGGTGTGGCAGTCATATTAGCTTGAATGCTGATAATTTAAAAATCCCTTCTCTGAAACCACTTCACCGATCGATGTGAAACCTGTCATGGCTGGTGAAAATGTGATACTTGAAAACAGCTGGTGGTTTAAATCAAACTTTTATATTTTTAGGACAGGACAGTAAACGAGAGGGCATCTACCCATTGTGGAGCTATGCGGAGGCATATTTGCGACATTTTTTTTTTTTTAATAAAAAAAATCAAATCAAGGTTTTTAAAATTTATTTTATTTTATTTTTTATAATTATTAGTATTATTATTATTCTATTGATTGTAATTCCCAGTTTGGCTTTTAAAACCAAATGCTTTTAACTTTTTATCCCCTTGTATTTTCAGTGGAATTACTACTAGGAAACACAACTTAGCTTGATGGTTTCGAGGATGTAACTTACTGTATGGTTTCTGCTGTTTTAAGGGTGAGCATTGGTAATTGGGTATTAAACTTTATCTTGCTGTAGGCAGCTTGTGTACATGACGTTTATTGGTATTTTTTGTAACTTTGTTTTTGCAAGGACTAGACCATTTAAGTATTTGATGAAAACTTAACTTTCACATTACAGGCTGCTGGTGAGTGCATCTCAAGATGGAAAGCTCATAATCTGGGACAGTTACACCACCAACAAGGTATAGATACCTGCTTTAAATTATTTCATTCACTTATTGTTGGAAATAGACTTTTGCTTGTGCAAGAGTTTTGGTGACAGAAGGGAGGACGTTTACTTGCATTCTGACGATGGTAGATGGAAACGGGCAGGCAATTGAGAGCCATGCAGTATTTAAAAGGAAGTAGAGGGAGGAAATATGGGGAAGGAGATAGCTCAAGGTAGAAGAACTTGGGAATGCAAGTATGAGCTGGCATTAAATGGTAATTTTTAGCTCATGTGGAACAAACATTGTTCAGGAGAGGTATTGGCATCGTGCGTTGCCCGTCAGTCAGGCTACATGTAAACACTCTGAAACTACACAAAATATTTCGATGAAACTTTACCACAACCTTCATCACCTGTGATGGACGCAAGTTTGTTCATGGCATTAAAAAGTCAGGGTCTAAATTGGTCTACAAGGGGTGGGGTTAGGGGATTCACACCTTCACCCCCAAATGGGTATTTGCTCTCTTCTCTGAAATTACACGCACAACTTTGATGAAACATGATCACCCATAATGTACTAAAGTTTGTTCACTGCATTAAAAATTTAATCAGGGTTTGCCCTAACCCTCCCCCTCCCCGCCCCCCCCCCTCCAAAAAATAGGTATCTGCTTTCTTTTCCGTTACACATTTTGTGGGTCATCTACACGGTAAGCCTGGGGGCATTGCCCCTATTTTTCTTTTAAATGGAAGGAAGAATGTGAGAAAGTTGAAATAAATTCAATTCCACAGACAAGATAAACTGGATGAGGTGAGCGTAAAGCTTGGATTGTAGGGTGGTAAAGAGGTGTGGACATGGATTTCTGGAAGAACATGTATAGTCCTCATCGAGGCCAGGCCTAAAATAAAAGAGCTGTATTGATAGAAAAGTGAAGAATCAGAATAATCTGAATTTTTGAGGAAGTAAAAAAAATTTGCTTTTTGAAAAGGGGGGGGGGGGGGGGAGATCATCAGTGTTTGGAAATGCATGGGAAGGTAAAGAGTTCCAGAGTTTGTCAGTGGAAGGGGAAAAACAAACATAACGGCCCACCCTTGAGTTGCCAACAATAATCATGTGATGTTGTGGCTTGTTGAGTATTCTGTGGTCTCGCGAATGGTGGAGGTACACAAGCAGCAAGTTCTCATGAGCAGAAACCGAAGTAATTTCTGTGAGAAAGAGAACCAACTTTGCAGCGCAATTTGAGCGGGTCAACTTTTGAGGTCAGATCAGGGGAGTTCATGAGTCTGATTACTTTGGATTAAATTCTGTCCAGAAAGTATGTTGAGCTGGAACCTCCCCAGATGTGAGAGGAGTACTGTATACAAGGATGAATCAATCCTTTATATAGTTGAAGCAACTGTGAGAGTAGAAGAATCTTCGACATCTGAACGGACCAAGTTTCTTCGAGGCAGACTTAGCTTATTGTGTAATGTGTGGATTCCAGAATAAATTTGATGTTAGGGTAATGCCGAGTAGGTTTATTGAATCACATGGTGTAATTGTACAGCTTTCAAAGGGGATTGGAGAGTTGAAAGGAGTTTTAGAAAGAGAAAACCACCTTTAGAGGCCATTTTTTCCCGCAGAGCAGGGGTTTGCCTTTTTCGGGCACCGTGTTCCCCTTTTTGAAGCAATGTTTTTTTTAATGGCTGGATGCCCTTCCTGCCACCAACCCTGTTGGTCGCCTCTTGCGACACACAGGGAATTAACAATGAACTGGTACTCAATTTGCCGACCTCGGAAGGATGACAGGCTGGGTCAACCCCCCTGGCGTTAATTCAGCAAACCGGAATTTGAACCCAGGATCATAGGACCCCAAGCCAGCACCCTAACCGCTAAGCCAACACCAGGCTTGAGTTTTAGAGAGAGAGATCTGATCAAGTGACTGACCTGAGCTGACCTAAAGTGTGTGCGTGTGCACATGCTTGTTTGTTTTTTGTTGTTAATAGAAATGATTGTTTCCATGTTTTGCTGCCTGATACTGGTTTAAACCCTCACAGAGGACTTGGTTTTTATAGAATCCAGCACACAAGCTGGATGCTCTGCAGCATTCAGTAACTGCTCTGCAGCATTTTCATTCAAGGATGAAATATGAATGAAAGAAATTGCATATCTTGTTGTCATTTCGGAAGAAGACCATGGCTTTGTGTGTCCCAGGGTTGCATTGCTTCTCACATCGGTTTTTTTTTCTCCCTGACAGGTCCATGCAATCCCTTTGAGGTCATCTTGGGTGATGACCTGCGCGTATGCACCTTCGGGTAGCTATGTGGCTTGTGGTGGCTTGGACAATATCTGCTCCATCTACAGCCTGAAGACACGTGAAGGAAACGTCCGTGTTAGTCGGGAACTTCCGGGTCACACAGGTGTGTTCCTGACGTGGATTAAATGTTCAGGCAAAATCATTATTGGTAATTGTCAAATGCAAGTTACTCACCTTTTTAGCATATTGACCATTGTACTCGTAGTATCGTGAGATTATCCTGTTTTCATGAAGTTTGAGCGAGTCCAATATTTTAAATTCAACAAGATGACTTTGTATTATTTTTTTTCCCATGGACATCATCGACACATTTGAAGGCAAGACAAAGGCACTTTTGCTATTGTACTACCTTGTCCCTCAGCAAAATGTAAATAAAATTGGGAAAGTGATGGCGACATTTATTTTTGCGACTCCACACTTGGGCTGTGTGGAAAGCTTCAATATCCAGTTTGGTAAAGCCTGGATTTATTTGGCCGCTAATGTGTCGTATATATAAGCCTGTTGATGCTTGGGTCGATTGGTGCTTTCGTCCTGGAGTATAGGACAGGCATCAGGAAGGGCATCCGGCCATAAAAACATTGCCTCAAAAAGAGAACCATGACAATTACAACTACATATGGGCTGGGTACAGCCCGAAGTGGAGATCGGTTTCTGAGGTTTGGGACATGGAATGTAGGGACAATGACAGGGGAGATCAGGAGAAGTGGTGGAAGTATTGGTCAGAAGAAGAGTGGACACATGTTGTGTGCAAGAGACGAGATGGAAGGGAAGTGGTGTGAGAATGGTGATGGGTAGGCAGGGACAGAAATACAAGTTTGTGTGGCAAGGGTGCCTGGAGGGCGTGAATGGTGTTGGTGTCCTGTTTTCTGAGGAGTTTGTAGACAGTGTGGTGAGTGTGACGAGAGTGAGTGATAGGTTGATGATGGTGAAAATGATGATTGGAAAGCTCTTGGTGAACGTCATCTCGGGACATGCTCCGCAGGTTGGTCGGAGCGATGAAGAGAAGGACAGGTTCTGGTGTGCGATAGAGAAGCTGATGGAAAACGTGAAAGATGAGGAAGTTGTTGTGGTAGGAGGAGACCTAAATGGACATGTGTGAAGGAGTATGGATGGTTTTGAGGGAGTTCACGGGGGTTACGGATATGGTGTGAGAAATGGAGAAGGTGAAAGGATTTTGGAGTTTGCTGATGGAGCTGATTTGTTGATTTGTAATACTCAGTTCCAGAAAGAGGATAATAAGCTTGTTACATACACGTCGGGTGGGTCGACGACAACCGTTGACTACCTGATGGTGCGTAGGCGAGATAGGGGGCACCTCCGGGACACAAAGGTGATCCCGGGGGAGGAGGCTGTTTCACAGCACCACTTGGTTGTCTGCGACATAAGGGTGAAAGGTGCGAGGAGAGCTCGGCGGGTGAAGTACCAACCGAGAATGAAGGTGTGGAGGCTGAAAGAGGTGACAGTAAGGGAGGAATTAAAAGAGAGGCTGAGTAGGGTAGAGGATGATGTGGTTGAGTTTGAAAGTGGTTGGATGTCAATGAAAGCTAGTCTGTTGGGAGCCGTTGGTGAGGTATGTGGATGGACAAAAGGACCACCGAGGCACTCGGAAACATGGTGGTGGGATGATGAAGTTGGAAAGAGGATTGATGAGAAGAGGAAGAAGTTCAAGGTGTGGCAGAAGGCGAAGGGTACGGGAGCAGAAACAGCAGAACATGAAAGTTAGAAGGCTGCAAAGAAAGAGGTAGCAAAGGCGCAGGAGGCATGTAGGAAAATGTTCGGAGAACGCTTGGATTCGGAAGAGGGTCAGAGAGCAGTATTCAGGATTGCAAAGCAGATAGCGAAAGAGAGGTGTGATGTGATGGGGGTGAGTTGCTTGAAGGATGAAGTGGGACAAATCGTTGTGGACCCAGATGGAATTAAAGGAAGATGGAAAAGATATATGGAAATGCTGTTGAATACATAGAATGAATGGGATGGCAACATAGAGAGTAACCCAGTTTTAGGACCGGCAGAGAAGATAACTGAGAAGGAAGTTGAGGAAGCGATAAAAGCACTGAAGAGTAGAAAAGCGGGAGGGCCGACGGGAGTTGTGGGAGATATGTTGAAGGCAGCAGGAAGTTGGGGTGTGAAGAGAATGACAGAGATCTGTAATCTGGCGGTGAAAGAAGGCCGCATTCCAGTGGATTGGGAACTGAGTACCCTCGTCCCTCTATACAAGGGGAAAGGTGACCCTGTAGAGTGTGGCTCGTACCGAGCGATAAAGTTATTGGAGCATGGAATGAAGGTATTGGAAAGGGTGTTGGAGAGGAGGATAAGGAAGAAAGTGAAGATCGACGAAATGCAGTTTGGATTTATGCCAGGAAGAGGAACGACAGACGTGCTTTTTATTGTGAGGCAGTTGCAGGAGAAGTACATGGAGAAGAGGAAGAAGTTGTTTCTTGATCTGGAGAAAGCATTCGTTAGGGTTCCACGCAAAGTATTGACATGGGCAATGAGGAAGTTAGGAGTGGAGGAATGGTTGATCAGAGTAGTGATGGCAATGTACAAAAGAGCGCGCACAGCTGTAAGGACGAAGGACGGGAACAGTGGTGAGTTTGAGGTGAAGGTGGGAGTGCATCAGGGGGTCGGTACTAAGTCCACTACTATTTGTAGCTGTGATGGAGGTGCTGGCTCAGAACGTAAAGGAGGGTTTACCATGGGAGTTGTATGCAGATGATCTGGTGTTTATTGCGGAAAGTATGGATGGACTGAAGGAAAAGATGAACAAGTGGAAGGAATATATGGAGACAAAAGGTCTGAAGGTGAATATCGGAAAGACGAAGGTGATGGCAAGTGGTAAAGCATGTGGTGAGGTGGAAAGAACTGGGAAGTGGCCCTGTGCTGTGTGCAGGAAGGGTGTCGGAGTGAACTCCATTCAATGTACAATGTGCGCTGAGTGGGTTCATCAAAAATGTAGTGGTCTGAGAGGGTCATTAACCAGTGTGGCAGCTGCATTCAAATGTAAGGTGTGCACAGGGGGAGATGCAGATTGAGGAAATGTTGAGTTGGATCTTGGAGACGGCGTGAAGCTGGAAGGTGTGAAAACATTTTGCTACCTCGGAGACATGCTGAATGGAGAAGGTGGATCAGACTCGGCAACGGTTGCTGGGGTGAGATGTGCATGGAAGAAGTTTCGGGAACTGAGTGGCGTGCTGATGAGGGGAGTGTCGTTGAAGCTGAAGAGAAAGGTGTATGCTGCATGTGTGAGAAGGGTTATGATTTATGGGAGCGAGACATGGGTAATGAACGTAGAGCAGCAACGAAGGTTGGAAAGGGTGGAAATGGGAATGGTTCGATGGATGTGCGGAGTATCGTTGAGAGAGGGGAAGACAAATGATGAATTGCGAAAAATGATGGGAATAGAGCCTGTGATTGATGTTGTGAAGAGGAACAGGATTCAGAGATCTGAATATCGAACAGGAGGATTCAGAGATCTCGCGAGATCACGGTGAGGTGACGTCTTTTCGAAGCTGCTCCATGCGCTCATGCTTTCGAAGCTAAGTGATATTTCTCAATTGTGTTTTTGTCGAGACTGTATCTATCTTTCGGTGTATGTACCTACAGCGTATCTTTTGGAAAATTTTCGGTGCTAATTTTTCGTTCATGTATACACAATCGTCGGTTAATGGTATCGAGTATTCTGCGGCCTAGTACTCGTAGGCTTAGACTACCGTACCGTCTCAGACCTTGTGGTTTGTTTTTCTCTCAGCGATTCGTCGAATGCGCTGAAATTATTTTCGTTCTCTGTTTCGTACCAGTCGTTCACCCCGTACCTCCTTGTTTAATATCTGTACTCACAAAAAAAAAAAAAAAACCCAAAAAAATATTTCCTTCCCAGGTCTTATTCGTTTATTTGTTGTTCTTTTTGTTCGTTCGTTCTTCGTTCGCGATCACGCGGTTAGAAATGTATAATCTCCCCTGAACAACTATTTTCTCTCATATATTATAACACCCTTTTCTTCTTTTCCTACAAAAGGATGCTTTCGTCTTGCTCACCAAATCTATTCATTCCAAAAAATATATATAATACCATCTCTTACAGTTCCTCCTTTCTACATTCCATAAACTATCCAGAACTCCATCCCTCCTCCAGTGTCCTCAAACGTATTTTTGACTCGAAGGTCTCAAACTCATTTTGCAAAAAATGTTCGTTTCCCATGAATCGTACACTTTTCAAAATCCAATCTCACCCCTCCCCTCCAAATCCTCCCCATCACCCATCCCTTTCAAATCTCCCCCCTTGCCCCTTCCCTTCCCTCCCTCCTAAACTCCCCCCACACCCCTCCCCTCCGAGACTCTCCCTCGCTCCTCCCCTCCTAGACTCCCCTCTCACCCCTCCTCCTCAAAGCATCCTCCCTGCTTCTTCCTCCTTCCAACTTTCACCTTCATCTCCCCAAACCTCCTGCCTTGCTCTTCCCCCTCCTCAAATAACACCTCACTGTGCCTCCCCCAATCTCCATCAAACCTTTTGTCTGCCCCATTCTTCCCTTTCTCCAAGCTATTCTGAAATCTCTGACACACCTTCAACAGCTCTCCCTACCTCTTCCTCCTCTTCCACATCTTACCCTACCCTCCCCCCCCCTGTTCTGGACCCGATGCTCCCCCTTCCTCTTCATTAACGGTATGGACCTCAAACATCCGGGGCCTTCGCTCAAACTTGACTGACCTCTCCATACAGGTTGCTTCTGACAAACCAGATGTGATCTGCTTAACAGAAACTTTCCTCCTTCATGATGTCTCTGATGCCTTGGTATCTCTCCCAGGTTACTCCCTCCTCCGGTATGATAGACCTGAGCCTCGTCCTGGAGGTGGGGTTGCTATCTTTATAAAAAACTCTCTTCCTCACTCGCCCTCCACTGCCCTCTCCACCTCACCCCCAGGAATACCTTTGGCTACGGCTTCCCCTTCGCTCCCACCTTTTGTTCATATGTGTGTTGTACCGTCCACCAATCAGCGATGACTCCATCTACATCTCACTGTCTGATAATATGGACCAACTTCTATCTACCCATCCCAACTCTCTCTTCCTCATATGTGGTGATTTCAATTGTCACCATGCCAGTTGGCTGGGTGTGGGTACCTCTCTCACCAGCCATGGCTCTTCAGCAAAGGACTTCTGCGACTCACTGGGACTGACACAATCTGTCAATTTCCCGACCCGGATCTCAGTCAACGGAGCATCTTCTCTTCTGGATTTGGTTATGACAAACTTCCCTGAAAATGTCTGCTGCTCTTCTTCTGCTCCAATCGGCTCATCTGATCATGTGCTTGTCAAAGTGGACATCTCTCTGACCATTCTCAGAGAGCCTCCTCAGCGTCGACGAGTCTGGCATTTCACTCAGGCCAACTGGCACGGTCTTCAAGCAGCCATCAATCATCTGGACTGGTCTCCCATCTCTACCGCCTCTGACATCAACTCATCCTGGGAATTCTTTCAAAGTAAATTGCTCTCTCTCATGCACAGATTTATACCATCTCGTCTTCAGTTGTCATACCCTTCCTCCCGTCCATGGTACACGGAATCTTGTGGTGAGGCTGTTGCCCTGAAACAACTTGCTTTCGTCTCCTGGAAAGCAAATCCAACGGAAGGAAATCTCATTTCCTTTCACAAAGCCCGAAACAAGTGTGTGTCCACCCTCAGGAGAGCCAGGAAACAATATCTCACCATTCTCAACACCGAACTCTCTTATCTGTCTCCCTCTTCCAAATCCTGGTGGCGTCTGGTCAAATCTGTTTCTGGTGTTTGTTCCCCCTCCATCCCCTCCCTCACCTCAAACGGCTTAACGGCTGACTCCGCACGTGAAAAAGCTGAATGCCTCAACTCTGTGTTTGCCTCTAAATCTTGTGTCCCAAACCCATCCCTCTCTGTACCCACCGTACCCAGTCGTACCCAGCTGCTCCTGGACTCTGTGTCCTTTCCTCCTGACAAGGTGGAAAAGTTTCTGTCAACCCTCGACTCTGATTCTGCAACTGGTCCTGACGGCATCAGCCCACGGGTCCTAAAATCATGTTCTTCTGCTCTTTCACTCCCTCTTTCTGTTCTCTTCACCCTCTCTTTTGCTCAAGGTCATCTGCCATCTGCTTGGAAATCAGCCAACATCACCGCTTTGCACAAAAAAGGTGCAAAAACAGATCCCAGCAACTACAGACCAATCAGCCTTCTCCCAATTATCAGCGAAGTCATGGAATCCATCATTGCTTCAGATATTAAATCTTTCCTCTTCTCCAATGGCTTGATCTCTGATCATCAATTTGGTTTCAGACCTGGTCACTCTACTCTGGACATGCTGCTTCTGCTTTCTCAACAATGGATGGAGGTCCTCAACGCCAAACAGGAAATTAGAGCTGTCTCCCTTGACATTTCACGTGCCTTCGATACGGTCTGGCACCCTGCTCTGCTCTCCAAACTCTCCTCCTTTGGTATCCATGGAAATCTCCACGCATGGCTGGCGGACTTCCTCTCTGGTTGTAGTCAACGTGTGGCCCTGAATGGGTTTCTCTCATCTCCTCTTCCTGTTCAGGCTGGAGTTCCCCAAGGTAGTGTTCTGGGCCCTGTGCTTTTTCTGGTCTTCATCAATGATCTCTCTGACTCTCTTGAAAATCCTCTCTTTCTCTTTGCTGGGGTCGGAATGGGTGATCCTCTGTCGGTGTCGGTGTCGGTGATCCTCAATCCTCTGTCGCTCCATTCCTCATCCCTCAGATCGGCAGTCTGCAGCCTCCTCACTCTCTGCAGACCTGGACAAAATCACAGACTGGTCAAACAAGTGGAACATGTCTTTCAATCCTGACAAATCTCACACTCTTACAATGTCTCTCCGAAAGGACCGACTGGACAACCCTCCCATCTACTTTCTCAACAATCCTCTCCAAGAAGTTCTGTCGCTCAAGCTTTTGGGTCTCACTATCTGCCATGATCTTTCTTGGGAAAACCACATTTCCAAGCTGGCCTCCAAAGCCAGTCGCCGACTGGGCATCCTCCGTCGTGCGAAGTCCTTCCTTGGCACACCTGAGCTCCTCTCCACATACAAGGCTTTCATCCGCAGCTCAATGGAATACTGTTCCCCCCTCTGGGCTGGTGCTCCTGCCTCACACCTTGCTCGGCTTCACGCTGTTGAGGCCAAAGCTTTCAGAATCATTGGAATCTCCTGCGATGTAGTCAACGCCGAGGGCCTTTCACTCACTCACCGCAGGCAGGTTGGTGGTCTTTCTGTCTTCTACCGACTCCTCTCCGTCCTTGCTCCCCCAGCTCTCTCTGTGCTCTGTCCCCCCAATATTCCTTCAGGTCGCACAAGATCTGCCTGCAACCCTCTTATGGTTAAACTACCAAAGTCTAGGCTCTCTGCTCACCTTCACTCTTTCATTCCCCTTTTCTCCCGCCTCTGGAACAAACTCCCCCACTCCCTTCAATCCCACTCCTCCCTCCAGGTCTTTAAAACAGCTGTTCACCACCATCTCTTATCTTCCCCCATCGAAAACCTTGATCTTTTCTACCCCCGGTAATTCACCCCAGAGTCCTTGCAGTGTTCATATGTTTTAATCCTCTCCCACCTCCCCCCAAGTCCTCCCGATGTCCCTGCTCTCAAATGTTGTGTTTGTGTCCTTCCCCTTCTTCCCCCTCTCTTTTGTGTCCTCCCCCCTCTCTCCCCATCTTGTCTGCCGCTCCCCTTGTTTTTTGTGTTTTGTGTGTCGGTTTGTGTTTTTGTGTGATTAATGTTTGCTCTTTCACGAGTCTCGATCTTGTATACAAAAAAAAAAAAAAAAAAAAACAGGTTGAGATGGTTTGGTCATGTGTTGAGGAAGGATAAAAGTGACTGGTTGAGAAGAGTGATGGAAATGAATGTAGAAGGAAGTAGAGGACGGGGAAGACCGAGAAAGACTTGGCCAAAGATGGTGGAAGAAGAAATGCGGGCAAGGGGGTTAACAAGGAGAGATGCAGAAAATAGGGTAAGATGGAGAAGATTGTCATTGGGACCGCAAGGCTAACCCCCGCTCTAGCAGGGAAAATGGCCTCAAAATGCATGTTGTTGTTGTTGTTGTTGTCCTGGAGTACAGTGCTATCTCCAAGACTTGGGGAAGCTGCCAGTAAATTTGTCCATTTATCCAATAACGGCCATAAATCTGAGTGGCACTTAAGTTACTGTAATGTTTTGGATGACCAATGGGGTACAGATATACCCCAAATCGCGTTAAACTTAAAAGTATTTGTTCTCTGCTATCGTCCGAAGGTTGATGTACGATGCTGAGGGATTTGGTAGGGAATTTGAAATGATTTTGGAAACCAGGGTGTTCTAAAAGAGCGATGAATCTTGTAATGTTGCTGTCAAATCGCCATAAATCCGTTTTCTGGGTACTATTGTGGCATCTGGAGTGAGCATTGTCTTGTAAAAGTGATGATCCGAAATTGCTTAAGTTCATTTATTACTTGCAAAATCGAAGATTTTTCAAGTATATTGGTCGGTTGCGTTTGTTATTCTGTCTTTCTTTGTTTGTCACTGGCCTACAGGTCACAATTCTAAACCGATCGTCATGAAACTTCACCAAGTTGTAGGGGTCGTCACAAATGAGAAGCCTATTGATTTTGAGGTCAAAGGTCAACTCGAGGTCATACTTCCGAAATCGTCAATTTTCATCCGATTGACTTGAAAATTTAACAGCATTTGCATAGTGCCTCACTGAATTGGGAAACAAACTATTTTTGAGGTCAAAGGTCAACTCGAGGTCAAACTTCTAAGATCATCACTTTTCAACTGAAAAATCATCACTTTTCATCCTATTGACCCGAGCTTTGATCAAGATAGTCAATTTTAATATTGATGAAGTGGACAATTTGCTGGATTAATGGCAACCATTTTTGGGGGAAGGGGTTGGATTTTGCAAGTATCGTGCTCTGCATGACGTCTTCTTGTTTATTTATTTATTTTTTCCTCAATATTGCAGCATTTGACGTGAAATGGTTTTAAGTCAGGTATACCGAGTACAAACAAGTTACAGTGCATTCAGGAAGTATTCAGACCCCTTTACTTTTTTCACATTTTGTTATGTTGCAGCCTTATGCTGAAATCGTTTAAATTCATTTTTTCCCTCATCAATCTACACTCAATACCCCATAATGATGAAGAGAAAACAGGATTTTAGAAAGTTTTGCAAATTTATTAAAAAGAAAAAACTGAAATATCACATTGACATAAGTATTCATACCCTTTGCTATGACACTTGAAATTTAGCTCAGGTGCCTCCCATTTCTCTTGATCATCTTTGAGATGTTTCTACACCTTGATTGGAGTCCACCTGTGGTAAATTGAATTGATTGGACATGATTTGGAAAGGCACACACCTGTCTATATAAGGTCTCACAGCTGACAATGCATATCAGAGCAAAAACCAAGCTATGAGGTCGACGGAACTGCCTGCAGAGCTCAGAGACAGGATTGTGTCGAGGCACAGATTTTGGGAAGCCGACAAAAAAAATTCTGCTGCATTGAAGGTTCCCAAGAGCACAGTGGCCTCCATAATTCTTAAATGGAAGAAGTTTGGAACAACCAGGACTCTCCCTAGAGCTGGCCGCCCGGCCAAACTGAGCAATCGGGGGAGAAGGGCCTTGGTAAGAGAGGTGACCAAGAACCCGATGGTCACTCTGGCTGAGCTCCAGAGATCCTGTGTGGAGATGGGAGAAACTTCCAGAAGGACAACAACCATCACTGCAACACTCCACCGATCTGGGCTTTATGGCAGAATGGCCAGACGGAAGCCTCTCCTCAGTGAAAGACACATGAAAGCCCGCTTGGAGCTTGCAAAAAAGCACCTAAAGGACTCAGACTGTGAGAAACAAGATTCTGTGGTCTGATGAAACCAAGATTGAACTGTTTGGCTTCCGTCTGGCCACTCTGCCATAAAGCCCAGATCGGTGGAGTGTTGCAGTGATGGTTGTCCTTCTGGAAGTTTCTCCCATCTCCACACAGGATCTCTGGAGCTCAACCAGAGTGACCATCGGGTTCCTGGTCACCTCTTACCAAGGCCCTTCTCCCCTGATTGCTCAGTTTGGCTGGGCGGCCAGCTCTAGGAAGAGTCCTGGTTGTTCCAAACTTCTTCCATTTAAGAATTATGGAGGCCACTGTGCTCTAGGGAACCTTCAATGCAGCAGAATTTTTTTTGTCGGCTTCCCCAAATCTGTGCCTCGACGCAATCCTGTCTCTGAGCTCTGCAGGCAGTTCCTTCGACCTCATGGCTTGGTTTTTGCTCTGATATGCATTGTCAGCTGTGAGACCTTATATAGACAGGTGTGTGCCTTTCCAAATCATGTCCAATCAATTCAATTTACCACAGGTGGACTCCAATCAAGGTGTAGAAACATCTCAAAGATCAAGAGAAATGGGAGGCACGTGAGCTAAATTTCAAGTGTCATCGCAAAGGGTCTGAATACTTATGTCAATGTGATATTTCAGTTTTTCTTTTTAATAAATTTGCAAAACTTTCTAAACTCCTGTTTTCTCTTTGTCATTATGGGGTATTGAGTGTAGATTGATGAGGGAAAAAATGAATTTAAACGATTTCAGCATAAGCCTGCAACATAACAAAATGTGAAAAAAGTGAAGGGGTCTGAATACTTTCTGAATGCACTGTACGTACGTGTTAACTTGGTCATATTTTCTTACTGTGACTCTTTCTGTTTGAGTTGCCTTGACTTGCAATGATGTGTACTAATTTGCTTCGCCATTCTTGGGGAAAATGCTCTTGTCGAGGAAATAGCGGAGATCCCAAATTGGTGCTGTGTTTGTAATCGACATCGGCGCTGTCTCCCATGTCCACCGTTAGGCTACCTCTCGTGCTGTCGCTTTCTCGACGATAACCAGATCATCACTAGCTCCGGGGACACCACATGGTAAGAAATCTTGCACCTAGTTGTCATCGAGTCTTGCTTTGTTTCTTGCTACGTATCTACTCTGAGCTCTATAATATGCCATTCTGTTGTCAGGTGTTTTGACACCACCTGTGCACGCATTCTTTCTGCTTGTCTCCTTCGTTATTATTTCTCCTTTTGCCTCGATGTCGGCAGCGCCCTGTGGGACATCGAGACCGGACAGCAGACGACGACATTCACGGGCCACACTGGCGACGTAATGGCGCTCTCTTTGGCCCCTGACATGAAGACGTTCGTTTCCGGAGCATGCGATGCTTCGGCCAAGCTGTGGGATATACGCGATGGGATGTGTCGGCAAACTTTCTCTGGACATGAGGCCGACATAAACGCCGTCTGTGTAAGTATTTGGTGTGCGCAGGCGCAGCAGTTTTTTTTTCTTTCTTTTTTTTGCATACTGAACCGAGGCTCGTGAAAGAGCTAACATTTATTTCACAAACAAATCAACCAGACAAACAAAATATATAAAAAGAGGGAGTGGAAGACAAGATGGGGAGAGAAGGGGAAGCACACAAACATAACATTTGAGAGCAGGGAGAAGTGTGGGAGGGAGAGGGCTTGGGGGGAGGAGGCGTGGGAAGGGAAGGGAAGGGGGGGGGGGGGGGGGGAGAGGTATAAAACATGAGACCAAGGACTTCCAGGACAGAAGTTGGTATTTCAAAAAAGAAGTGTAGGATTTTGGCTGATTTGCTGATTGAAAAAGCAGTTTGCTGATTGAATATCCCAAAATGATAGTTTGTTTGTTTACTACGAGAAAGTAAATATTTATCCGCACCTGTTTGTTCTTCTCCCATTGTTTATTTTGACAGCAGAGCATCAAACTCTATGCGACGGTACAAAATTGAGATATTCAAACGGTGACGTTAAACTCTCCAACTCATTCGGCCAGCTTTTGAAATTGGAATTTCTAACATCCTCAGACAAGTAGTTACAAATCCATTTTTTGAAAGTCTTTGGCGTCATAATGCAAGAGGCCCTGTCTGATGTTGCTCCATTTTCGAGGGATGCTGGTGATGCTGCTGCCTGAGATAAGCTATGGTTCGGTCAATGTTGACCTGCAAATTTTATTATTCATTGTAAAGGTATTTCTGCCAACTACCTGCACACGTTAACATCCTCTTGAAATCCATTTGACTACCTGCACATGTTGGCATCGATTTAGATTGATTGTTTTTGTCAGATGTTGATTGATGTTGGCAGATGTTGTCACTGCCACTTCGAGAAACTTTAAGTTACCCATCGTCCATTTAATGAATATATATAACAAAAAAAAAAACGAAAGGCCAGGCAAACCTTGATCGACTCTTGTTTTTAATTGTGCTGCCCCGTTATTGCAATCACATGATACTACTTTGATTGGTATCAGCAGGCTTTTTCCTCCAGCGCATGGACCTGAAATTTTTGGCTTTGGCTTTGTCAATTTATTTGAGCATGGTGGTCGATTACTCGATTATGAACCTGACTGGTGCTTTCATTGCTGGGAATTATTTGCACGTCATTTGCTTTCTTCACCATTTGCATCCCTGTTCTCGGTCACTAACAATTCCAATTCCAGTTAATTCGTGCTGTGACCAAGTGAAAATAAAAATCAGTTTGCCAAGGCCACTGCCACAGGGTAGCAGCTGCACAGACTGATGGTGTATCAAAGGGGAACAGGGAGACTGACTTTGCACATGAGTTGTTGTTTTGTATGCATCCTGTGGCTGCTGGTTGCATCATTTTTCTCGGAGCACGTTTGTCTCGTTGACGCAGTGCCCCAATTACCAGTGAGCTGGTACTCAATTTGTCGACCTCGGAAGGATGACAGGCTGAGTCAACTCCCCTGGTGTTAATTCAACGATCGACCGGGATTCAAACCCAGGATCCTCGGATCCCGAGGCAGCAACCTAACCGTTAAGCCAACACCAGGGTTATTAGGGGAAGTTGTGGGGTCCTTGAGAATCCGAGTGTGTGGAGTGGGTATGGGAGAGGGAATATGGTTAGTCAGCACTCTTGAAAGGCTGTGGGCTTAATGTGATCGACATGGGAATGGGAATGGGAATGGAGGAGGGGCGAGAGGGAGGAGAGTCTTCCATAGATGAGGGTTGGAGGTGAGGGTTCTGCTGACTATTGGGAACGGTGTAACCATTAAACAAGGAATTTCCATCAATACATCAGTCAAGAGCAGGCTTCTCTTTGTGTGGTGTTCCATATCCTTTTTGCAGAGTTTGGGAGACCTACCCTATCAGGAGACACTCATATCTTTCACATTGACAGGCAGGTTCGAGCAGATGACGTGGTAGGCTTGGCTTAACGTTCCTTCCAGAATTGGCGGCGTCCTGTTTGATGCAACGCCCTCCTTCCAAAACACCAGTATATCCATATTTACATTATTCCTCGTCCGGGTAAGACCCATATGACATTGTTGCGACGCAGCTAAACTGTCAGTTGTCTGTGCAGAGTAAGGAATAGTAAAATGCTACATTTGTAAAGTCAGTCTGAGCCCATCTCTCACCCATGATGGCAGTCGTAGCCATTATTTCTCACATCGACCACTGCTGTTTAAAAAAAGAAAAGAATAACAAGGATGTTTTCTGGCCAGTCTAGAGCAGGCATCTGAGGCCTAGCGTTTTGGATGGCAGAGCATTGCATATATTTGAACGTGTTAAAAATGCAGCGATTCAAGCATAATTTCCCTTTAACAAGGTACGTTGGACAAAGTTTCCCTTTCACAAAGTGCTCTTCCATTGAACACGCTTGAACAGTCGATACACAAAAAGCACTTTGTTCTAAAAGGATGGTGAGTAAGGTCTTCAAATGGGAATGAATTTATATATCTAATTTGTTGTTTACACCGATCAAGACTCTTTTAGCATTTAGGACAGACATTGGTAGAACATGTAGACCAGCATTTCCCAACCTGGGGGAAATTTTAGGATTCCAGGGGGGAAACTTATTCCAAGGGAAATACAATATTAGCATTCGTGTAATATTGTGCTTTCGTGAATAAACCTCAAATATTTAATTCTTTTGTTCTTCGACTTTTTACTTAAACATAAACATTTATAACATCGTCGGGAAATAAAAATTTATATACAAGAATTTTTTTAAATAAAATTTGTGTGTGTGTGTGCGTGCGTGCATGTGTGTGTGTGTGTTGCTTTATTTTTATGTTATTTATTATGTTATTTATGTTAAGTGAATAAATTTTGTGTTTTGGCTACTTTTTCCCTTCATATATATATATATATATATAGGGGGGGAGGGGTGGGGGGAAACCTGGACGGTTGAATTGGTTGAAGGGGGAAACGACAGAAAATTAGGTTTGGAACCACTGATGTAGACCCAGTGATTTTCCATTTCCAACAAACCTAAATTTCGTTTCATGTTATCAATGAAAAGAAGCATTTATTTGTGCACTTGCATTGACTTTAAAAAAAAAAATTTTTTTAGTCAAGACCGAACTCTTACAAGTAATTGAAATTACTATATTCTAAAATCCCCCTTGCTTTGCTGGGGCTTGCTATGGTAGGCAGCCACCTGTTATTCCTGTACATGGCTTTGTAGTTGGACCAAAAAAACCACAAGCTTATCATTCAGGGAGGAACTATTTATGAATGAAATTGCTGCTCAATGTCACAATTGAAGTACATCATGGCCATCATTTTCGTGATTGGTGGAGCCAAGCTCTCCCTCCTGTCATTGAGTGGATGCTTGTACTGTGAGAAGATCCGCTTCATGTCATTTCTCACCATTGGCGTCCAATTGGCATCTCTGGCGATGGCTGCCAGATGTGGTTATCGGCATTCCATGGTCAAAGGCTTCCAGAAAGTATCGATGCTTATTCATTATTGGCATGGGGATTTCCTCGGTATTTACCTTGTTGCCGATGAGCCGCCACTCCAGGATCTCAGGGGTAGGTTCTCAGGATTCAAGCCAGGGATTTGTTGATAGTCTTCGATATTATGGGACAAAGAGCTAAGCTACCGGGGGTCAAATATTCTGACTGCTTTGCAACCGGAAGAGGCAGCATACTGCTCGATGTGGTCGGCATTTTTGATTCCTGTTTGAAGCGTTGTATTTCATTTATTTATTTGTTTATCCCATTTTTAGCTCACCAGGACTTTATTCCGGTGAGCTTATGCGACCGAGCAGTGTAGGTAGGTAAGTCAGTCAGTCAGTGAGTGAGTGAGTGAGTGAATGACTCTGTAAACGCTGCAGTTATTATCGCTTCAACCAAACACACGATGTTGCTGAAACTTGGCCACAAGCTTCATAACCGACGCCTTATGAAGGTGTATTGACCACATCAAAATCTCCCTTCATTGGCGGGGGTCTACGAGGGAGGGGTTGGGGGAATGGGTGTTTTTGACCCCCAAAAAAGATATTTGCTCTTTTCTCCGAAACTACACACACAATTTCAATGACAACTTCATCACAACCTTCATTGCCCATGATGTACCAAAGTTTGTTCATGGCATTAAAAATATCATTGATTGGTGTGTCCCGTTAGCAAGCAGCTTGCTTGGTGTGTCCCGTTAGCGAGCAGCTTGCTTGGTGTGTCCCGTTAGCGAGCAGCTTGCTTGGTGTGTCCCGTTAGCGAGCAGCTTGCTTGGTGTGTCCCGTTAGCGAGCAGCTTGCTTGGTGTGTCCCGTTCGCCAGCAGCTTGCTTGGTGTGTCCCGTTAGCCAGCAGCTTGCTTGGTGTGTCCCGTTAGCGAGCAGCTTGCTTGGTGTGTCCCGTTAGCGAGCAGCTTGCTTGGTGTGTCCCGTTAGCGAGCAGCTTGCTTGGTGTGTCCCGTTAGCCAGCAGCTTGCTTGGTGTGTCCCGTTAGCCAGCAGCTTGCTTGGTGTGTCCCGTTAGCAAGCAGCTTGCTATCGCTTGCCAAGCCAGAGTTTCCGTATCAACCGCTTTGCAAACTGCTCGTCTAGTCACTCGGCAAACGGAGCAACGCGATTTTGTCCAGGTAAAATGAGGTTTGACTTTAAACAAATTGCAACAGAATTATGAAATAAAGAGTACGACTGAACAGTGAACACACAACTTTATGGCTATTCAGTTTGTTTCTATGTGGATTGTTATTGTATGCTACATGACTCTCAAGGTGCTAATTACATTATTTATATTATCGCCATAATCATGATAATGAGGGTCCCTATCGGGTTTTCCATTATTGCCCGGGCCTAATACCAACACTCAATGATAATTGCACAATATCCGCACTCCCCAAGGGGTTTTGTGAATTTCCACCCCCATTATGTTGGAATAGGGTCAAGTGAGCTTCTAGATCGAGAAGAGCTGACATCGGTAACTTGCTCTTTTCGTGATGGTCGCACAGCATCGCCTCCCTGTGGCGTGGCACTGGCAGCGGAGAGCTTGGCAGATTTATCTATTTTTCACGCTTCTTGCAAGACAATGTTTAACTGTGTCAAGTCCTTTGTAGTCAACACTGGTAACATAACTTGCAGAACAGAATATTTCACAAGTGCACTTTAACGCTTAGCTCTTTCAGAAGCACATGCAAACCTCAATGGTGTCTGCTTTATTTTTACCTTCGCCACCGAAGGTGGATGGAGGTTTTGTCTAACCCCTGTCTGTTTGTTTGTTTGTGAACAAGATATCTGAAAAAGTTGTGGACAGATCTGAATATGGATTCGGATACAATAATTATTTAATTTTTAAGTGATTCTTCACCATTGAGAGATTGGGCGAAAAGCGATAAATAACATATGTTAAAAAAGTTGTGGACGGCTTATGACTAAACTTGGTAAATGAGTTGGTTCGGTGACGAGAACAAGCCGATTAGATTTTGGTTCAGGTCCGAATCCAGATCCGGCCTATCGGTGGGATACAAAACGTAAACTGTTGAGACTGGCAGAGGTATGCGCTCTACCGAGTGCCCTTCTAGTTTCCTTTGGGTTTAGAGATGTCATTCTATCAAATCCAATTCATCATCCCACGGTCTTTCTGGGAGCCTCTTCCCCACAGTGTTTAACTGTGATGTGAGTGCAAGCACAAGTCATCCAGCTTTCTTTTTCCTAAAATCCGTCAGTGCCAGTGGGTGGTGTATTTCGTCATCTGGATGATGCAAAAATACAAGGAAGAGTAAAATTTTAAATGGCAGGTGGGGAAAATATGTGGAAAATGATGGGATTTAGCACAAAATGTAATTATTTTGATTGCTACGAGTACGTGCATGCATGCTCACCTACAAAGGAAGTACTTTGACGCGGCACTTTGTACATCAACATAAACATTAAACACACCAGGTTTTTTTTTCTTTCTTTCTTGTATTTTAATAACTCTTGGCAGCTCATTTGTATTTCAACGAATTTGAACCAAAGTTTCGCATGCACGCACATGTGACGATCAGTATTTTGTTTTCACCGCCAATTATATTTTCAGGGAAAATTGACAATTTTTAACAACATGGGGCGAGTTTAAAATGAAATTTCACTTTGAGCCCTCTAAAGATTGTCCGACGCAACTTTTATTGAGTAGTTGGTTCCGGCAATCGAGATCGAGATTGACAGCGAGTCTGAAGCTGCTGCGTTTGACGTGGGGTGGAGCATTGCCCGTGCGACTGAGTACAGGAGAGTGGAATTGGGAGACTAGGTCATTCAGTTAATACACATTGAATATCGAGATAGTTTTTTAAATCGATGCGATGGGACTTTATGGAAACCAATGTATCTGGGATATGCTTGAGCAACTAATATTTAGCGGCTGTTTGTAACAGTCGGTGGAAAAAGTCTGTCGGATGCCATCGAGCAAGATTAGAGTTGCAATAATAGATTGGTGATGCTCACGTTGTATGAATTGGAACGTCTCTTGTTTTGGTGATCCGTTGTGACGTCGTGAAGCCGGTAAGCAAACAGAGCGACGACGTGCCCGAGCTGCATATCAAAGGAACGCTTCCGAGATTTTATTTGTTTCGAAAATAAGTTTTTTTTTATGCCTCCGCCTTTGTAGTCGCCACACACATTATGTTTTTGGGTTGTCCGTCCGTACGGACTACACCTTGTTTTTCTCAGCAACCACATATCCCATTGAGACAACTTTCAGGGTCGGAGCTACACCCATGCAGAATGTTTTTATGATAAATGTGATGCCATCGGTCACATGCAGCCATCTTGGATTAAATGCAAATAATAATAAAAATATTTCTCGGAAACCGTGGAATGGAAAAAATTGAAACTTGGCACATTGTCAAGTACTCTCAATAGGGAACAAAAGCATGATGGCATCATCGGTGAAATGGTATACCAGCCATTAATGTTTTAATCGAATGCCCGCCCTATCCTAAAAATCTGAAATTGCATGCACTTAATCTGACCCATTTGGATAGAAATATGAAATTTATGACATGATAGGTCACTTGGTTTGGCAGCCGTATTGGATTTAACATAAAACCTTCTCCCAAACCACCGAAGCGATTGATTCAAAACTTTACATGTGACATCGACTAGGCATGGCGATTAAAAGTTGATCACGAAAACGTCATCAGTCACATGGTGTGGCAGCCATATTGGAATGAAGGAAAATATGAAATAATTATATCTCAGAAACCACCCTATCGATGCGAAACTTTACAAATGTCATCGAACACCATTGCTGCATGTAGTCTGAAAATGATGATGTCGTAGGTTTGGCAGCCATCTTGGGTAGAAAAATGAACCATATCCGATCAACGCAAACGTCACAAACATGATCCTCTACCCATACATGTGCAGAATGTACATTTTTGATGTTATGTCACGTGGTTTGGCAGCCATATTAGCTTGGAAGGCTTTTTTTTTTTCATATATATATTATTATTAAACCCTTCTCCGTAACAGCTTCACCGATAGATGTGAAACCTGTCCTGTGTTGAAAATGTGATACTTGACAACAGCTGAAGGGATTTAAATCAAACTTTATTTTTAGGACAGTGAACGAGGGCATCTACCCGTTGTCACGGGCAGGGACTATGCGGAGACATATTGGCGACGCGGTCGCATTGCTTGGGTTAATGCTTGGTGCTCATGCAGGAGTTGAAATCCAGTTGGCGGAGATGACAGCGAAACAATTTTGAGTGAAGATATTAACATCTGGGTAACTTTGGACAAAAGCTAACGATATGATTTTTGAGGGGTAGAAGCAGAGGGGGGATTATACCTTGAGGCACACTAACGGATATGGTGCACAGGCTTGGACAGAGCTACAGCAAGTGGCTGAACAGGAAGTTACAAGAAGGAATGTCAACTCTAAGAAATGGAAAGTTCAAGCTGACCGCAGGCGATTGACAATTTTACTGTACATGCAGTAAAATTGTCAATCGCCTGCGGTCAGCTTTAACTTTCCATTTCTTAGAGTTGACATTCCTTCTTGTAACTTCCTGTTCAGCCACTTGCTGTAGCTCCCCCCGATTTACTCCAACTGTAATTGGCACCCAGCCGTACTGTGATGTCCATACTTGGCTTTTTCAGCATCATTGAACACAAACATTTTTAGATGCTTTTGCTTTTCATTCTTTCCACTTCCACAACGCAGTTCTTCCCGAATGGCCGGGCCTTCGCGACAGGATCTGACGATGCCACCTGTCGCCTCTTTGACCTGCGTGCTGATCAAGAGCTGATGCTTTACTTCCACGACAACATAATCTGCGGAATCACCTCCGTTGCCTTTTCCAAGTCGGGGCGTCTGCTGCTTGCTGGATATGACGATTTCAACTGCAACGTCTGGGACACTTTGAAAGCCGAACGCGCAGGTATTTGGGAGAATGGTGGTATTTGTTGTGAAACTTTTCTCCACGTACTTGAGCACATTTTTAACTTGCTTGCTTTGCCTTTAATTACCTCCGCCACCAAAGGTGGATGGAGGTTATGTTTTCACCCCTGTCTGTCCGTTTGTGAACAAGATATCTCAAAAAGTTGTGCACGGATTCGGACGAAATTTGGCAGAGATGTAGCGTATGTGACAAGGACTAAATGATTAGATTTTGGTGAAGATCCGGATCCAGCTCGTATATATTTTTAAGTGATTCTTCACCATTGAGTGATATGGCCAACCAGGTGGAGGTTTGCTCTCTAATGAGTGCCATTCTAGTTGCATTTGAATTGATCGTGTTCAAGTCGGAATTCCGTTGCAGAATGTCATCCATTATCTTGCGTTGAATAAGTAAATACCAAATTTGCTTATTTGGCCGTTTGTCTGTATCCGAGTGTGGAACTTTGTCTCCAGCGCTTGGTTTAACAGAAGCCCCACTCCACAACGAAATATGAATCCCTTTATAAAATGCCAAATAACTTTCACTACAGGTTGTTAATTCGTCATAATTAGCTGCGCTATCTTCCACACTCACCTTAGTTGGGCAGCTTGCAAAGAGATTTTGGAAATATGGGACATGTCAGCCAAAAGCCTCATGCTTTCAGAATTCGTTCCAGCCCGGGTTTGAATCCCAACCCGGCTATAAACTGTCATTCTGGTGTTTCACAGGTCGGGTGATTCATCAATGTGTGTGCCGTCCCTCCAATGGACGTTAAACTGAAAGTCCCAACTGCCGGCATTAGTTGTTGGATGTTAATGATCCCCACTGTCCTTTGCGAAGAGTAGGTGAGCTATCGCTGGTACAAAGAAGAAATCAAATTTCTGCCATAACTACTGCTGGGTTGGCAATAGCAAATCACTTGGTATCACCGAAGCTCTGCGAGAGTATTTTGTATAAGAATGAGAAATTTTTATTTTTGAGCGGCCCCAACAAAAATCGATAATAGATGTCACCTAAAAATCGCCGATTTATAAAACTTCAAAAACATGCCTTGCTACACAGTCTTTTTTTTCTTCTGAAGATGACGAATATGATTATAAAAGGTTGTTTGGTTATCTAATTGATGACGTCACTTGGAAATCAATGTCGAAACGCCTTGTTATTCAAATTAATTTCTGAAGATTACTTGGGTTTTAAGATTGTCTGGTTAAAAATATGCGAAGAACTGGAACGGCACTCGGTAGAGCGCATACCTCTGCCAGGCTGAACAGTTTGTTTTATATCCCACTGATGGGCCGGATCTGGATCTGGACCTGAAGCAAAATCAAATCGGCTTGTTCTTGACACCTTCCCAACTCATCCACCAAGTTTTGCCAAAAGTCGTCCACAACTTTTTGAAATATCATGCTTTATATCGATTTTGTCCCCTGGTGTTGTCCCCATGCGAATCCCTGGTGTTGGGCTAGCGGCTAGGGTGCCGGCTTTAGGATCCTAGGATCCTGGGTTCGAATCTCGGTCGATCGCCGAATTAATGCCAGGGGGGTTGACTCAGCCTGTCATCCTTCCGAGGTCGGCTAATTGAGTACCAGTTCACTGGTAATTCCCTGTTTGTCGTTGAAGGCGGCAAAAAGGGTTGGCGGCAGGAAGGGCATCCGGCCGTAAAACATTGCTTCAGAAAGGGGACCAAAAAACAACAACTACCACGGTCCCCGAAAAGGCCAACCCCCGCTTTGCGGGGAAAAATGGCCTCTAAACGGTGGTTTTTTATATCGATTTTGTCCCCTGGTGTTGCCCCTGGTCCCTGGTCCCCTGGTCCCCTGGTCCCCTGGTCCCCTGGTCCCCTGGTGTTGGGCTAGCGGCTAGGGTGCCGGCTTAGGATCCTAGGATCCTGGGTTCGAATCCCGGTCGATCGCTGAATTAACGCCAGGGGGGTTGACTCAGCCTGTCATCCTTCCGAGGTCGGCAAATTGAGTACCAGTTCACTGGTAATTCCCTGCTTGTCGTTAAAGGCGGCAAAAAGGGTTGGCGTCAGGAAGGGCATCCGGCCGTAAAACATTGCTTCAAAAAGGGGACGGAAAAACAACAACAACCACAGTTCCCGAAAAAGGCCAACCCCCGCTTGCGGGGAAAAATGGCCTCTAAAGGTGGTTTTATATCGATTTTGTCCCCTTCGCTAAATGGTGAAGAATAAATTTAAAAATACTCGTATCCGGATTCGGATCTTCACCAAAATTGAATCAATTCTTCCTTGTCACACACCCAACCTGTCCACCGAGTTTCATCTGAATTCGTCCACAACTATTTTGAGATATCCTGTTCGCAGACAGACAAGGGTGAAAACTTAACCTCTGCCCACCTTCAGTGGCGGAGTAATTATTGGCATGTCTCTCCCTGCAATCTGAACTCAAACCATCCTGGTTGCCTCCAAGTCCGATCCGGTCTTCCTGCCATGGTGACTTGTGAGCTTTTGTGTCCCAACCAACCCCCTGCCCCTTAACCTCCACGTGTACATTATCTGTACGTCCCACACATGGTAGTATGTTGCTTTTTCACCTGTCTTGCTTTTCCATGAATATCAATTTTGTTGGTCTTGCCTTTAAATTTCAAGCACAGGTAGTGCACTTTATTTCAATTTTTGTTGTTTATGTATGTATTCATTGAAATGCAACGCTTGTAAGTAAAATTCAGTAGTTGTTGATCTGTGGCTCACCTCCAAGTGTGCGTACATTGCCACAGGTGTACTTGCCGGACACGATAACCGTGTCAGCTGCTTGGGAGTGACGGATGATGGCATGGCTGTGGCCACGGGTTCATGGGACAGCTTTCTCAAGATCTGGAACTAGAGCGACCCATGCGTTCCCCTCGCAGTGCTGTGCCATTCACGGGTGCGGTCACACACCGCCGTTGGCTGCTGTGTATCGTCGGATCTCGGTGAACAAACGTTGTGTAGCACAGCTTACAAGGGGAGGTCTGGCGAGGTTTGGGAGGAGGCAGTTTGACGACAGGGTGCTCACGAGTGGCGTGTTTCGGTCAATTTGGGGAACGTATGCCACCACCTGAGCATTTGGAGGATTGGGAGAGGATGGGGTCGGGTCACTACATTGTCAAATGACATTCTCATGATGGTGGTTTTATGTATTAACAATTATTAACCAAATTTTCGCTTGCCAATCTTGGTCTATTCCACACGGGAGAAATGGAAACGGTCATTTCCAGTTTGTTTTCGTGTCTGTGCACGAAATGACGTTAAGTGGAGAAAAAAAAAATCTGATTTTCGTCATAAACCAGATTGATTGATCCAGTTTAGGAACTGCACAGATTTAGGATCTCCTTTTGAGTAGCGTTGTCCAAATTAGTGGGTAGAACCATACTGGGGACGGGAATGCGGAAGCTTGTCCTTGCACCGGAGCGGGGGCGTTGCCCCCCTGCACGTGCTGAGAGTGTCGAAGCCGTGGCTGCAGGCTGCAGTCTGCGGTATCGAGCCCAGCTTGCATTGATCGTTGTAGATATGAAATAATCATGGTGTATCTATAAAGTGATATCTAACTTTTGGTGTTCCGCATTTTCCTTTTTTCTAAACCTCGCAAGACCTGAATTGTGGAACGTATAATCTAATCGTGGTATTTTGCCTTTACCGCGGGTACCCATTTGCCAAAAACGTGTTTGAGCAGCAGTGAGGTTTGTTCCAAGTGTAGCATGCTGTCCCCACCCCGTCCCCCATACCTCGCCCCATTCCAAACAATTTCTTGCTTCCGGTGCATGGCATACTACGGCATCACCGAAATAACTGTGTTGATGTTTTGAAGTCGGACTCTTTTACTCTCTCCCCCTCTCTCTCTCCCCGGTCCCATCTCCCCTGCACGCCGTGTGCTTTTTGCAGTATTTGCCAAGATCTGGATTTTTTGTGATACTTTATTCTGCCAAAACCCCTGTGCCATGGAAAACTAAAAATGCCAATATTGGCCAAAAGGCCGAACAGCTGACTGAGTTTGCCACTGTATATATATATATCTGGTTTGTTGTGCTGATTTCAGGTTTGGCTTCCTTCCGTATCCCCGAACCTCCTCGACTCTCGGCTTTCATATAAATTAAACAAGACTCGTTTTCTTGTTTTGGCTCGCCCTCGCACCCGTTCCCTTTGAGCCGGCCCGTGCGGGTAAGCTCAAGCTCTCTCGTCAGCACAGCCATGGTAAGGTATCTCCATTTGTACACATGCCATAGTTAACATGTTGCTTCCGCTTACTGTGACTGAAAGGTAACCCCATGTAATTTTGTACTTTTCTCTACCCCTCCCGCTCCCCCTCCCTACCTGCTTCCCTTTGGTCAATGGTCATTTGCCATTGTTTTCCACTTGCCTTTACTATATATTTGTTTTGGCTTCTAGGTCCCATAATACATTTGTATAGTGCATGGTCATCCTTCCCCTGCTGACCCTACACATTTTAATATGACAATAAAATTGCATTCTTGGCCAAATGGTGTCTCGGAATGACGTCGTGCTGGAAAGTGCTGTGAAATTTGAAATGGGTTGGGTGTACCGGCTACCTTGAGGTTGGGAAGCCACTTTCAATCCACCAGTCACGTGATTGGCTCCTTGTAAGAGGGTCAGCAGAGTTGACAGTTCAGGTGACACTTTTTCGATATTTTTATTACTCAAACTCAGATTCCACATGAGGCAGCTTTGATTTTTTTTTTGCCTTGGGCTAAATGATCTTGATTTTGCATTTGCACAGGTCAGGTCACATTTTATACGTTTTATACACTTTCACCAACTACAATGGCCTCGTGAAACCACAGATGCTTGTCGTGGGAAAGTTTAACATGATTATCGGTACTGGTAACAATATGGCACATTTACAAATTTTCCGTTGCTTGCTCTTCATGTAAAACACTGCCCACACAGGAAGCAACTCCAAGGTTGGGGGGGGGGGGGGGGGGTTTTCCTGCATTTTTTTTTTTTTTTTTTTTTTTACTTTTCCTGAGAAACATTTGCTCTTGAATCCACAAAATCGCAACCGTTTTACGTGCTTTATGAAGGGTTGGTGAAGTCGAGGTACCTTTGCCGCACTGGTTCCAAGTTGCCGAACTGCAATCTGATCATCACCCACTAAAAGCATGAACAAAGTAACCAAAGGACAAGCTCTTGTCTGGAAATGAAAAGGTCTACAAACCAAAAAAAATTGGTTTCAAAAGGGAGAAGAGCAAAAATCAGCCTCATTCAAAAAGTCCAAAGAAGTAGGTTTTCATCATGGATAATATGAGCGACAGGTTGAAGCAATTCTAGGGATCTATGAAAGACACGGCGATGTAGCGGGTCCCTGAGGTTGTACGCAGGCCCTCATGGAAGTGTGTGAGCCGTCCGGGGTGCAGTAAGGTCCAGCCCTTCTTACTGTCTGTGACTGAACAATTGTAGCGTATGAAATTGCTGCCACCACCCTGTGGGATGGACAGGGACAAAAGGTAGAAATAAAAATTCTGCAAAAAGGAACAACCTACTTGATATCCAAATATACCAAGGAGCATAATGTTTTTTTGGGAAAAGCAGTTTGTAAAGGAAACAGAGCCCTTCCGAAGTTCCTGTCCTTCCAAATGTTGAGGACAATTTACAATGGAGAATTTCTGATGTCAAATTTTGCAAAATGTCATCGGCGGACACATCTCGAGCATTCTCATCGATTGATTTTAAAGCATCGTTTACCCATATCGCATCGATGAGCAATGATCCATCCTTTTGTGCAGCTCATGGTTTGCATCATTAAGGATTGCTGCAGTGCCCCATGTAGGTTAGAGCAGCAATTTCATTTGATCAGGGGGCTAGTGATAACTCGCTTGCTCTTGAAGTACACCGTGGGATCTTTAAGGTGCACTAACGGTTGCAGATGCGATAGAGATTAACGTCCATCTGTGGGATGGTGCACTCTGCACGGCCCTGATTGAACACCAGGGTGGCAATTTGGAGCTGGTCTGAGATTTGAACACTTGTTCGGAAATTGTCAACCTTGCCTATGCGTATGTCATAATGTGCTACTTTTGAAATGACGAATGCTAATGAGGCTTTTTGCACATGTGCTGAGTGTTTTTACACTGACTCGGTTCTGCTCGTCGGGCACTTTTAAGCTGCCGTTGCCAGCACGAAACATGTAATGTTATAGTTTTTAACCATAATTTTCAGTACTGTATTTAAAAGTGGCAATTTCAAAATAATAATATGGCCTAAATATCATTTTTAACTCGCCCTGCACTTTCACAGGCCCCAGATATTTCCTTCCCACAGGTGATCAGAAGCACCTTATCCAGATACAGTAAATTCACCGGTAGCGATCCGTCAGGGGTTTGTAAAGCAAACGTCAATTCCTTTGGGCTTTGCACTTATCTGGACACTTATTTTTCATCGAACATGGCAGTTTCTTGGGGTTTATGTGCGCTGAGCATTCTGGGGTGGATTAAGCCATTTTGAAACCAAAGTGAAAACTCCAGGACATGTGGGAAAATGAGTCATTTTGAGCATGAAATTGGTAGCAAATATTAAAGTTCCAGGCTGCAATTAGGCAAAGGGAGGTCCTCCAACATACTAAATCGCCATGGACCAAGATCACTTCTTAAAGGTCTCATGATTTGGGGTCAGATACACTACATGGCCAAAATTATGCGGACACCTTCTAATTAGTGGATTCGGCCATTTCATCCACACCCATTGCTAACAGGTATATATAATCAAGCACACAGCCATGCAATCTCCATAGACAAACATTGGCAGTAGAATGGGAAGTATTAAAGAGCTCTGACTTTCAACATGGCACCGTCATAGGATGCCACCTTTCCAACAAGTCAGTTCGTCAAATTTCTGCCCTGCTAGAGCTGCCCCGGTCAACTATAAGTGCTGTTATTGTGAAGTGGAAACATCTAGGAGCAACAACAGCTCAGCCGTGACAAGGTAGGCCACAAGGTCACATAACGGGACCGCCGACTGCTGAAGCACGTAAAAATCGTCTGTCCTCGGTTGCAACACTCACTACAGAGTTCCAAACTGCCTCTGGAAGCAACTTCAGCACAACTGTTCGTCGCCGGCTTCATGAAATGGGTTTCCATGGCTGAGCAGCAGCACACAAGCTTAAAATCACCATTGCGCAATACCAAGCGTCGGCTGGAGTGGTGTAAAGCTCGCCACCATTGGGCAATGGAGCTGTGGAAACCCGTTCTCTGGAGTGATGGATCACGCTTCACCATCTGGCAGTCCGACGGATGAATCTGGGTTTGGCGGATGCCAGGAGATGAATGCATAGTGCCAACTGTAAAGTTTGGTGGAGGAGGAATAATGGTCTGAGGCTGTTTTTCATGGTTCGGGCTAGGCCTCTTAGTTCCAGTGAAGGGAAATCTTAACGCAGCAGTATACAATGACATTCTAGACGATTGTGTGCTTCCAACTTTGTGGCAACAGTTTGGGGAAGGCCCTTTCCTGTTTCAGCATGACGATGCCCCCGTGCACAAAGCGAAGTCCATACAGAAATGGTTTGTCGAGATCGGTGTGGAAGAACTTGACTGGCCTGCACATAGCCCTGACCTCAACCCCATCGAACACCTTTGAAATGAGTTGGAATGCCGACTGCAAGTCAGGCCTAATCGTCCAACATCAGTGCCCGACCTCACCAAAGCTCTTGCGGCGGAATGGAAGCAAATTCCCGCAGCAATCTTCCAACATCTAGTGGAAAGCCTTCCCAGAAGAGTGGAGGCTGTTATAGCAGCAAAGGAGGGACCCCCTTTGATTTTGGAATGAGATGTTCGACGAGCACATTCAGATGTGATGTTCGTGTGTCACATACTTTTGGCCATGTAGTGTAGTTCATTTCAGTGATCCATCAATCACTTACTAAAATGTCACTATGCAGCTGTAATGGCCTGATACGAGCAAAGCAAACTTGTTTACCTGATAATCCTCTCCAACCTGGTTGAGGGCCACATTAATGGTAAATGTGGATGAATCGTGGTGTGGCCGCAAGAGGGGTTGCTCATCCGGTTTGTATCGTACCACAAAATTCATAACCGCGTACACCTGGAAAATGAATGGAGGACACTCTCTAAAAGGTAAAACATAACTGTGGATGTAAACGTGTGTCGTGTGAGGCGAGCTGTGCCCGTACCTTGGGGGAGTATCCCGTGTACACTTGTGCTGTGACGGGAGCAATGTAGTCTCGGAGGAACTTGAGCCACTCCTGCTCAAAGCCAAGCTGGCGCATGTGGATGTCAATGGTTGGGACATTTTCATATCCACCTGAGATTCGGTCATCCTGCACACCAAGGTTAAAAGACTCCTGATGTGACTTTTTAAACAAGGTTAATTAAATACGACCTCGTGATTTAAAAATGCACCTTTACAAGACATCTCTCAATCTTTCACAGCAGTAGTGTCATTTTGTGCTATAAGTAAATAAAAAAATTACTTATTGAAGTTAATTTGGCTGCGATGTTGAAGGACAGCAAACCTGCTATCGAGACACCAGCTCAATATGATTACAGTTTATGTGCGAAGATTGAGCCCTTAAGTTGTGTCGAAAGGACTCGACCTCTTTCTGCTACAACTTCTCTTTGGCCTACTCAGACCACTAGTTTATGTGTATTTGTGTTAAACGAAAACACTCGTTACGATAGACTTAAAAAGCCAATGGCATTGGAACCCATTGCATAAAAAATAAACACCTTTCGAGGCCATTTTTCTCCGCAGGGTGGGGGTTGGCCTTTTTCGGGCACCGTGGTCCCCTTTTTGAAACAATGTTTTATGGCTGGATGCCCTTCGTGCCGCCAACCCTGTTAGTCGTCCCTTGCGTCACACACAGGGAATTACCAGTTTTACCAATTTGCCGACCTCAGAAGGACGACAGGCTGAGTCAACCCCCCCCCCCCCCCAGCGTTAATTCAGTGATCGACCTGGATTCAAACCCAGGATCCTCGGATCCCAAGCCGGCACCCTAACCACAAAGCCAACACCAGGCCTTTGCATACATAACTGATTTAAAATCACACCGCGTTTGAGAGTGCACCCTTCGAAGGAAGGACAACAGTGCTGCAAAACAGGTGGAACTAGCAGATGGTGGGATCAAACCACAGAAAGGTGCTGTTATTGCGCATTGTATGGCCTTTGCTGCCACCCATCGCCCGACGACATGTAGTATTGCAGTAACACTGCCGGTTGACTAACCTTGTTATTCCCTTTCGACCATTGTCCATTGCTCTCCATCTCCTCAATGAGAGTCTTGCACATGGTGCTGCTGAAAACTGGGAACCAGTAGACATCAGGGCAGGGCTGCAGGAGGAAGAGGAGGATACAAGACCTTGAGAACATTGCAATGGCCAAGGAGAGCGACAGATAATATAATCGATCCGAAAACATTCAATTATTTACAGCCTGGACACCTGTCAAGGTTCAGCATGGAGCTGAAACTCATCCACGATTGGGAATATAAAAATGCCAATGCTTTAAGCTGCTTCAATTTCTATGGCAGATAAGTGACCAGCCGGTTCGTTATTTATTTATTGCTTGCATATTGACAGGCCGACAGGATGGCCAAGAGGTACGCACATTCTCCTCAGCTGTCTAGCCTAGGTTTGATTCCTGACCCAGCTATAAAATGTCAGTCTGGTGTTTCACAGGCAGGGTGACTCGTCAATGGGTGTGCCTCCCCTCGAACGGATGTTAAACTCGGCGTCCCGTCTGCCGGAATTATTTGGTAGGCGTCAAAGATCCCTTTAAAAAAAAAATACAACATTGAGGCTCGTGTAAGAGCCAACATCAATCACAAAAAACAACAAACGGACACAAAACATACAGAAAGGGAGCGGGAGACAAGATGGGGAGAGAGAGAGGGATGCACACAAGTACAACAGCAGAGAACAGGGACAACGGAAGATCTGTGGGAGGGGAAAGCGGGGGGGAGGGGGGGTATAAAACACATGGACACGATGTCCTTCTCAAATGGTGTCCCATGGTGTCCTTCACAAAGAGTATGCGAGCTATTGCCAGCACCATTGACAAATTCCTGCCCGAAATAGTCGAATGTCAGGCCTGCACAGCCGGTAGCGAAGACTCAGGCCAATCTTACCCCGGCCAATCCACAATAAAAGGTGGGTTAGTAATAGCCGTTAATTTCTTCTTCTTGTGAGGCCAACGTGACCAATATAGCAATTTTGGCAAACAAAACACATTATCAACACAATAACCAAGCGACGATCATGATGATGCTTCATTCTGCGTCGTGTACACAAGAGCTGAAGGGGTTCAAACCTGCAACAGCTTGTCCGCATTTGTAAAGATTTGTTTGTAGCTGGGATGTATGTATTTCTCTTCCCAATCCTGCAAGTGAAAGAGCAGACAAAACACGAGATAAGACGTTTGAGCAAATAATGGGAGAGCTGCGGGTTAGAAACGATCCTCCTTCCATCTTTCCACACTGAACTGGCACAAATAATCCTCCGCATAAACAAGTGTGACGTGCAAAACGTTTACCAGTTGATTTTCGAAGATCTGCCACAAGTCATTGTGCAAGTGAGATGTGTTGTACTTGTCTGTTGAGAGAAGGTGGCCAAAATAATGGCGGTTCGTCACGTACAGAAACAGACCCTGTGGGTAAAGTGGAGGGGAAAAACAGGCATTTGAGAGAATGGGGGGAGGGAGGGGTTGGGGAAAGAGATGAAGAGGTTTAAAATGGAAAGGAAGGAAATTATTATTGGGAAAGGATGAGGTTCCTCAAATTAGTAAACAGTGCTGGGTGAGCTTTTACTAAAAGTTTTAGTGAGACGGTTCTCCCAGCCATCAAAAGGAAACGCGGACGACATTAAATTTCATCTTTTGTACAATTTTAATCCAAATGCTTATTCATCCCGCAATACCACATAATATTTTACCCACATGATTGCAGTTTATATATAATATCGTAACATTTATATATATTATATTATATTATATTAATTATATTATATTATATTATATTATATTATATTATATAATATTAATTATATTATATAACATTAATTATTATTATTATTATTATTATTATTATTATTTTTTTTTTTTTGTATACAAGGTCGAGGCTCGTGAAAGAGCGAACATTAATCACACAGAAAGACAAACCGACACATAAAACATATAACATAGGGAGCGGTAGACAAGATGGGGAGAGAGGGGGAAGGACACAAACACAACATTTGAGAGCAGGGACCGAGAGACATCGAGAGATCTGAGAGAGGGCGAGGGCTTTGGGGGGGGGGGGCGTGGGAAGGGGGCGGTGGGAGAGGTATAAAACATATGGACACTGCCAGGACTTCCAGGAAAGAAGTTGGAATTTCAAACAAGGTGGATCTGGGGTGAATTAGCGGGGGTAGAAAAGATCAAGGTTTTGGATGGGGGAAGATAAGAGATGGTGGTGAACAGCTGTTTTAAAGACCTGGAGGGAGGAGTGGGATTGAAGGGAGTGAGGGAGTTTGTTCCAGAGGCGGGAGAAAAGAGGAATGAAAGAGTGAAGGTGAGCAGAGAGCCGAGATTTCGGCAGTTTAACCATCAGAGGGTTGCTGGCAGATCTTGTGCGACCTGTAGGAATATTTGGGGGACAGAGCACAGAGAGAGCTGGGGGTGCAAGGCCGGAGAGGAGTCGGTAGAAGACAGAAAGACCACCTACCTGCCTGCGGTGAGTGAGTGAAAGGCCCTCAGAGATAGCTTCATCGCGGGAGATTCCAATAATTCTGATAGCTTTGGTTTCAACAGCGTGAAGCCGAGCTAGGTGTGAGGCAGGAGCACCGGCCCATAGGGGAGAACAGTATTCCATTGAGCTGCGGATGAAAGCCTTGTATGTGGTGAGGAGCTCAGGTGTGCCGAGGAAGGACTTCGCACGACGGAGGATGCCCAGTCGGCGACTGGCTTTGGAGGCCAGCTTGGAAATGTGGTTTTCCCAAGAAAGATCATGGCAGATAGTGAGACCCAAAATCTTGAGCGACAGAACTTCTTGGAGAGGATTGTTGAGAAAGTAGATGGGAGGGTTGTCCAGTCGATCTTTTCGGAGAGACATAGTAAGAGTGTGAGATTTGTCAGGATTGAAAGACATGTTCCACTTGTTTGACCAGTCTGTGATTTTGTCCAGGTCTTCAGAGAGTGAGGAGGCAGCAGACTGCCGATCTGAGGGAAGAGGAATGGAGCGGCAGAGAGTGGAGTCATCAGCAAAGAGATAGAGAGGATTTTCGAGAGAGTCAGAGAGATCATTGATGAAGACCAGAAAAAGCACGGGGCCCAGAACACTGCCTTGGGGAACTCCAGCCTGAACAGGAAGAGGAGATGAGAGAAACCCATTCAGGGCCACACGTTGACGACGACTAGAGAGGAAGTCCGCCAGCCATGCGTGGAGATTTCCATGGATACCAAAGGAGGAGAGTTTGGTGAGCAGAGCGGGGTGCCAGACCGTGTCGAAGGCACGTGATATGTCGAGGGAGACAGCTCTAATTTCCTGTTTGGCATTGAGGACCTCCATCCATTGTTGAGACAGCAGAAGCAGCATGTCCAGAGTAGAGTGACCTGGTCTGAAACCAAATTGATGATCAGAGATCAAGCCATTGGAGAAGAGGAAAGATTTCATATCCGAAGCAATGATGGATTCCATGACTTTGCTGATAATTGGGAGAAGGCTGATTGGTCTGTAGTTGCTAGGATCTGTTTTTGCACCTTTTTTGTGCAAAGCAGTGATGTTGGCTGATTTCCAAGCAGATGGCAGTTGACCTTGAGCAAAAGAGAGGGTGAAGAGAACAGAGAGAGGGTGAGATAGAGCAGCAGAGCAGGATTTTAGGACCCGTGGGCTGATGCCGTCGGGTCCAGTTGCAGAATCAGAGTCGAGGGTTGACAGAAACTTTTCCACCTTGTCAGGAGGAAAGGACACGGAGTCCAGGAGCAGCAGGGTACGACTGGGTATGGTGGGTACAGAGAGGGATGGGTTTGGGACACAAGATTTAGAGGCAAACACAGAGTTGAGGCATTCAGCTTTTTCACGTGCGGAGTCAGCTGTGTAGCCGTTTGAGGTAAGGGAGGGGATGGAGGGGGAACAAACACCAGAAACGGATTTGACCAGACGCCACCAGGATTTGGAAGAGGGAGACAGATAAGAGAGTTCGGCCTTGAGAACGGAGAGATATTGTTTCCTGGCTCTCCTGAGGGTGGACACACACTTGTTTTGGGCTTTGTGAAAGGAAATGAGATTTCCTTCCGTTGGATTTGCTTTCCAGGAGACGAAGGCAAGTTGTTTCTGGGCAACAGCCTCACCAATTATATTATATTATAATATTATATTATAATATAATATAACATAATATATTATATTATATTATATTATATTATATATGTATATATATATATATATATATATATATATATATATATATATATATGTATATATATATATATATATATATATATATATATATAAATTGTTACGGATCTCAACGTCGGCCCTTCTTCCCCTTATCAAGGGGGGATTAATCCCCTTGTCTGTGACTGACCGACGTGGTCCTCGAAGTTACAACGTCCTTACCGGACCGACGGTAGGTAGGGTCCGTAGGCCTAGGGGTTCGCTACTTACCTAATTACTGCCGCCAGCCGGGAACGAGGGAATAACTTCTGCCCGAGCCACAGCGTTAATGGATTACGCCGAGCGAAGCGGACTGCGGCGCGAGCCGTTTATCAAGGGACTAGACCCGATTCATATGCGGTTGGCCAAATCGTGCCACAGGTGTTCAATGATGGAAAAGACAAAGACGATCGGACGAGGAAGAAGAAGGAGGCAAAGGTAGGAAATAACAGGATTTATTATTATTTACACAAGACTAAAGGAAGAAAAGAAATCAAAGTAATATACAGAAAATGGAAGGAGCAGAAGGACACAGAGCAATTTCTACTTATACAAACTTACTTAAGACAAACAAAACAAACACGTACACAAAAGGATGGAATGGCAGGGATGATATGGAACGGCAGAGGAGGGTCCCGGCAGACGGTAGGCGTCGAGGTCCGGCTCCAAGCTCGCGCTTCGGTCCACGCTTTTGGGGTTGAGGCGAAACCCGGCACACAGCTCCGTTCCGGGCTGGCAGCGAGGAGCCGGCAGCTCCACGTATTCGGTTTCACACCGGCAGCTTTCTCACTCGTCCTCCGCCTCCTGCGTCTCCGACGCTCCCTTAATACTCCACACAATCTGCCTCTGGTCCAGCGCACCTCCCTCAAAAACCTCTCTCAGCTTCTCCTCAACTGGACTCTTACGCATTTCTACTAGTCGGGGCTGATGCAATGGGTTTTATAACCCTGCCCTCTTGAGCCATACCCACTCATCCTTGGTTGGTCGGCAAGGGCTTTCCTGGCTCCACCTTCTGATGACGATGGGCCGGCAACGCCCTTGTTCGTTGGCTTGACCGCGTGCGTAATGGAGGTTTTGGGGCGATTCGAGCGAGCCCCAGCCAAAGGGCAGCGAACGCTGCCGGCAATTGCGTTTTGGTGGCAATTGAAAGGGGATTCTACCTTATTTCATTTGGTGCAATGCAGAGTCAACTAATGGGAAACAGAGCCTTATACTGACATGGAATAAAGAGATAACTATAGAGAAGGGCCTATGATTTTCTACATGTATGCGATGGACTAGCTAAAGGGACGACCTTTGATTTTTACATGAAATGGAGGTATTTACAAGATTCATTACATTTACAGAGGGTGGTATTTACAATAATTACACCAAGTGCAGGGTTTCCCAAATCCGTTACAATATATATATATATATATATATATATATATATATATGTATATATATATATATATATATATATATATATATATATATATATATATATATATATATATATATATATTAGGGTGGTCCTCAAACGTAAACATTAACTTTTCTAAAGTGCTTTTCCATTTTTTTATTACACCTGTAGAGAGAACAAATTGGGTAAAATTTCATTTCATTTTGAAAACTTTTACCACTGTCACATGGCCCCTGCTAATCTGCTAATCAGCACTATACAGAAATTATTTCGGTTTGTTTCAGTTATGATGGCGAGTGCAAGTACTTCAAGAAGAGCAACCAGAAAAAAGAACCATGTGTGGCTGATAGGCTGCCATCTTGAAAAACTACCAGAAACTCGGCTCCCATCTTGGCAAGAGATTCTGCAGCGATACTTTAAGCTACATCATGCTGAGAAATTGGACATAAGCAGTGCTGCAACAACTGTTGTTTGTGAGACATTATGCATCTGGGAGAAAGCACGGATCCCCACTGCAGATGAGCGGAATATCATTGCAAAACTAGAGAGAAAAGTAGAACAATACAGATCCATCCTGAAAGGAAAGAGCCGGCGATCTGTCCCTCAGATAAAGAAAGAAGAGCAGTTTCAAACCGGTCGACATGACTTATTTGACATTGCTCATGTTGATGTCCTTGATCTGATCAAAATACCAGAGGACCATGAATTCCTTAAGGCACAACGGGAGCCAGGTCGACGGGGCTTTATGGTTGGTGTTGACAAGGTGCTAGCAGGAAAAGAGGAGCGGACACATCAACACGACAAGGTGTTGACTGAAAGAGAGCAGCATGAAAAAGAGAAGCAAGCAGCCCGAGAGGAGACTCTTGAGCTAGCATCATCAACAGACAGCAGTGCTGAAGCCAGTGATCATGACGACTCTGCTGTTCTATCTGCTTCAAAGAGGCAGAGCCGAAAGCGTGCAAGTAGCATTGTTACACCGGACCTAACAGCAGCTCTCGACCGCACCAAGGTTAGCGATCGATCAGCTGTTCACATCTTGTCAGCAGCAGCCTCTGCTCTGGGACACGACCCTTCAGAGTTGGCCATCAACCGCACATCGATCAGGAAATCCAGGCGGATCCAATGGAAGACAATTGCAGGTGACATCCAGGCATCCAATGCTCCAAACACAAGTCTGGTGGTTCATTGGGATGGCAAGCTCCTTCCAGACGATGGGACTAAAAAAGTTGATCGCCTTCCTGTCATTGTCAGTGACCCACAAGGAACTGGAAAGCTTCTGGGTGTGCCAAAGCTGCCAGCAGGAACTGGACTAGCAACAGCTGCTGCTATTATGCAATGCCTCGAAGAATGGCATTTGCAAGACATGGTGGCAGGTATGAGCTTTGACACGACAGCCAGCAACACTGGTTCAGCACTTGGTGCATGCACTATTTTGCAGCAAAAGCTTGGACGACCACTATTACATTTTGCATGCCGGCATCACATTCTGGAATTAGTGGTAGAGGCAGCAATGGCAGCATTCAAACCATTTCTTGGTCCATCAAAAGGACCTGAGATAGCAGTCTTCAAGCGTTTCCAGTCAAACTGGAATTCCATTGACCAAAGCAAGTTTAAGCCAATGATGCCTGATGACCTGGACTCTGTAGTTTCAGGTGTATTTTTAAGTTGCAAAGAAGATGTCGTTTCATTCTGCATCCAGAAACTGGAATCGGGCCAACTACGAGATGACTACCGTGAACTTCTTGAGTTGACTATTATTCTGTTTGGTGAGCGTCCTCCGAGAGGATTCAGGTTCATGCAGCCAGGAGCCATGCATCGGGCAAGATGGATGGCCCGTGTGATTTATGGAATCAAGATCTACTTGTTCCGTGATCAGTTTTAACTGACCCCAAAGGAACTCACTGGCATAAAGCGTTTTACAGCATTTGTTGGAGCAGTGTATACCAAAGCCTGGTTCAGCGCTCCATCTGCCAATGGTGCTCCCGCTGGAGACCTAGCTCTCTTAAAAGCACTCATTTTCTATCCTGATTCAGTGATTGCCGAAGCCACCAGCAAAAAGCTTTCCAATCACTTGTGGTCCCTCAGCGAAGAACTGGCAGGACTTGCTCTGTTTGACGATAGTGTTGAGCTTGATGTCAAGCGAATGATAGTAGCTGCTCTTAAAGAAGAATGCCAAGAGAATCCTCAACCACGGGTACATGTGGATCTTACAGCAAAAGAAGCCATCGCTGCCAAGACTGTTGCAGATTTTGTTACTTCTGCCTCACTGCGAATTTTTACTGCATTCAAAGTCAATACTGACTTCCTAGAAAAGGACCCTGGTGAGTGGGCCGATGACCCATCATTTCAGTCATCACAGCAAGTCTTGCGCGGTATTGCCACTGTCAACGACTTTGCAGAACGTGGTGTAGCATTAATACAGGACTACAATCAAGTCTTGACAAAGGATGAACAGCAGCACCAGTACCTGTTGCAAGTTGTTGAGTGGCATCACCATCAGTTCCCCGACGCAAAGAAGATAAGGAGGAAATAATTTACGACAGAACTTATTAATGAGGAATCAATGGTCTGGAGGACTCTTACTCTGTGTGTTTATGATGATTGTCATACATTCTTACTGATTTGGGATTACATCTGAGTGTTAGTTTATTAAAAACAATTTTGTGTGTCGATAATGAAACATTGTAATTTTCAACCCATGTGTGACAGTAGCAAATAAAGTCGTATAGAAACCAACTTTGGCACATTTCATATTTTCACAATAAGGAACAATTTTAGCAACAAGCACCTGAAAAAAGTCCAATTTAATTTTTTGGTGTACATTTGAGGACCACCCTAATATATATATATATATATATATATATATATATATATATATATATTGTTGCGGATATGGGATTTGCATCCATCCATATCCGCTTGTAAATATTCCCCTATTTCCTCAATACTTCCCAACTCTCCCCAATCCCCCATTCCCTAGTCCCATTTTCTGTAAACAACACTCTGTAGACCCGACCTCCCCCTATTTCCCCCATTAAATGTCGCATCCAGGTCCACCGCATCTCATGTCGACAACGATAGGACATCTTGCTAGTTATTCTTAGTCTATGTCAGTTAAGGATTCGTTTCCATTAATTCTGACCCTTCGTTGCACCAGAATGTGATTGTATGGCACCGTTAGGAAGTTTAGGACCTCCCAATACCTCCCCGCAGCTCTTCCTCACAGTTCTCTTCAACAACAACAACAACAACAACAACAACAACAACAACGAGCGCAGGGAGTGCGCGTCCTCACTCCGGCTTGGTAGGAGTGGTGGGAGGACACCAGGCCTTCCCAACGAGCCGCCATCGGACATGTGCTCGACGGGGTTACCAAACAGGGGCTCCCTGTCGGCTCCTCGTCAAGGGCGGAGCCCGGTAACCCCCGCACCCAATGGAAGCGGCGGACCGGCCCCAGTTGGGGTGGAACCAACCAGCCGAGGGCGTGTCACTCCCCGCTGAGCATGCGCAGTGAGAGAGAGGGGACGTCAGAGATGCGCGCCGAGCTTGGAGCAAGCAAGACCACCTCCGAGCGCTGTGAGACCTCCCTGCATCTTGGAACCGTGCTTTATCCTGTCCCCGAGCCAAGGTGCACCTTGTGCCATCGACCTACCTGTCCATCCCTGCCATCAATCCCTGTGTAAGTCTACCTTGTCCGTTTGTCCGTGGTCTGTCAGGGAATAGATAAGACTGTATTTAAGTGCCCATCTCTTCTGTGTCTTTACCTCACTCTGCCTTGTAATCTACCCCCTTTTCTCCACCACTGTAATTATACCCTCCTCCGGAGGTCTTGAGAACTGTACCCCCCTTGCGTCGTTTCCTCTTTCCCAGTCGTCGTGTCCTTTCTATCCTTGATTTGGCATAGCGCGATTTGGCCAACGTCTGGGTGAATCAGGTGAGTCGGGAAGAAACGGGGAACAACTGTTCGGCCGCGGTTACCTCCGCTCGGTAAATAACATCCAATCCGCGGTCCGTAACAATATATATATATATATATATATATATATATATATATACACATATACACATATATATATCCTAATATTTAACACAATAATATCCCGATACTCTGGTCGGTTTCATGGCCCAATTTAAAGGATGGCGTATCCTTTGCTAGATCTTTTCCAGAACATAAGTTTTAGTCGGAAGTGATCGAAGTTGATGACCCACACACAAATACAGTACTGCCGAGACATTGTGCTTGTATCTGCCCTGTATAGAGATGGGTTTGATCCACAGCCAAGTATCCCAGCTACCCCATTTGCATTAATGTGAAATATATATGTTTAGTACTGTTGGACCCCACTATTCGCGGGGCATATGTTCCTGGAAAATCCGGCGAATTGTGAAACTGTGAATAGCGGGGCATTTTTTCAATGGAAAAGGAAGGATAGGTTTCCGAGTCGCGAAAATCCGCGAATAGAGAGGAGCGAACCACAAATGGCGAGACAAAACCCGCGAATGTCGACAAAAATCCGCGAAGGTCAATGAAAATCCCGTGAATGTATGCCGTGGTATTGTTTCAATGGGTTGAAACGGGGGATACGTTATAGGTTCCCGGCGGTTCCTGATTCAAAGAAGAAATTTTTTAAAGTTTAAAATGTTTTCAACCGTAAATGCACATGATTACAGTTCACAAAAAATGCTTACAAAAAAAAAAAAACGACAACACCAGGTACCATTTCCAATTTATTGAAGGAATGCGCTTATAATTTATTAAAAGTGCTCAAGCATTCCGTACCGTGAAAGAAAGAAAAAAAACACCATGTACCATTAAAATAATTTACTTTACAAACACACGCAACTTTCAAATGATGAAGATGATGATGACGGTAATGAATTAAAATCCCATGAATTCCTCGAACTTTGAGGGCGACCCAAATTATGGTGCTGGTGAGGATGCTGAGGGTGCTGGTGATCTTGAGGTGGATGGAGCAGGGCTGAGGAAATGGGTGATGGGGAGCTGCCTGACACATTGCCCAACATTTCGATGCAGCTCTTTGTACGGGAGCAGCGCATCATCCAAGCCCTCTTGAACTTGAGGTACCTCTCCACGACTGGGTCAGCGTCTTGCACCCTGTCGACAATTGCCTGCATGTCCTGCAGCACCTCACCCAGGAAATGGACTGTGAGGTTGGACTTCGGCACCTCTTCCTCATCAATGCCCGCTTCCTCCTCTTCGGAAACCTTTGGAATGGCCTCCAACTCGTCCTCAGTGAGCGCATTTAGGGAATGGTTCGGCATCAAAGTTTTCTGCGTGTTGTCCTCTCCTCGATCCATATTTTGAGAGTCTTCTCCATCCTTTTCATGTGGACATTTCGGACATGGATGACCACCTTCGTATTCGATACAGTGCTCGCTGAATGTTTCTCACGAATGGCCTTCTCCTTCTTCCATATGTAGTGAACATGTTTATTTTAATTTTTAATTTTCATTAAACCTATTATTTGTTACATTTTCAATTTCTTGTCTTGTATGTTCATTTGTTTGAGGATCGGATAACCCCCGTCGCGTCCGTTCATGCAGGAAAGGACCTCGCTACCATCCACCCCCCCCCCCCCCCCCCCCCCCCCCACCACTGCGCGTGCAAAATGTACTGCCATCAAATGGGTATATAATATGCTTTGGAGTTAAAGCTCGGTTGGCCATCTGTCGCCCAGGGGTCTTAACCCTGGGGACAAGACAATGTATGTATATATATATATATATATATATATATATATATATATATATATATATATATATATATATATATATATATATATATATACATACTAGCAGAAGTACCCGGCATTGCCGGGCGGGGGAGGGGGAAGGAAGGGGAGGGGAGGGGAGGAAGGGGGGGAGGGGAGGAGGGGGAGAAGAGGGGGGGGAGGGGAGAAGAGGGGGGGGAGGGGAGAAGAGGGGGGGAGGGGAGAAGAGGGGGGAGGGGGGAGGGGGGGAGGGGAGAAGAGGGGGGCGAGGGGGAGAAGAGGGGGGAGGGGAGAAGAGGGGGGGGAGGGGAGAAGAGGGGGGGGAGGGGAGAAGAGGGGGGGAAGGGAGAAGAGGGGGGAGGGGAGGGGAGGGGGGGAGGGGAGAAGAGGGGGGGAGGGGAGGGGGGGAGGGGAGAAGAGGGGGGGAGGGGGGAGGGGAGGGGAGGGGAGGGGAGGGGAGGGGAGGGGAGGGGAGGGGAGGGGAGGGGAGGGGGGAGGGGAGGGGAGGGGAGGGGGAGGGGAGGGGGGAGGGGGGAGGGGAGGGGAGGGGGAGGAGAGGGGGAGGGAAAAGGAGGGAGGGGGAGGGGGGAAAGGAGGGAGGGGAGGGGGAGGGGGGAGGGGGAGGGGGAAAGGAGGGAGGGGGAGGGGGAGGGGGAGGGGGAGGGGGAGGGGGAGGGGGGAGGGGGAGGGGGAGGGGGAGGGGGAGGGGAGGGGAAGGGGGAGGGGAGGGAGGGGGAGGGGGAGGGGGAGGAAGGGGGAGTGGGAGGGGAGGGGAGGGGGAGAGGGGAGTGGGAGAGGGGGAGGGGAGGGGGAGAGGGAGTGGGAGAGGGGGGAGGGGGAGTGGGAGGGGAGGTGGGGAGTGGGAGGGGAGGGGGGGAGTGGGAGGGGATGGGGGGAGTGGGAGGGGATGGGGGGAGTGGGAGGGGAGGGGGGAGGGGGGATTGGGAGGGAGGGGGGAGGGGGGATTGGAGGGGAGGGGGGAGGGGGGATTGGGAGGGGAGGGGGGAGGGGGGATGGGGAGGGGGGAGGGGGGAGTGGAGGGGGAGGGGGAGGGGGAGGGGGGAGTGGGAGGGGGGAGGGGGGAGTGGGAGGGGGGAGTGGGAGGGGGGAGGGGGGAGGGGAGTGGGAGGGGGGAGGGGGGAGTGGGAGGGGGGAGGGGGAGGGGGTAGGGGGGAGGGGGAGGGGGAGGGGGTGGGGAGGAGGGGGTGGGGGTGGGGAGGAGGGGGAGGGGTGGGGATGAGGTGGAGGGGGGTGGGGAGGAGGGGAGGGGGTGGGGAGGAGGGGGTGGGGAGGAGGGGGAGGGGGTGGGGAGGAGGGGGAGGGGGGGATGGGGAGGAGGGGGAGGGGGGTTGGGGAGGGGGGGGAGGGGGGGTCGGGCAGCTTCTTCTCGGTGGTCACCCATAAAATAGATTTGTAAAAATTTCGGTTGCTCACCTGGTTGAGGGTGGATAGAGCCAATGAGGTGGTATACCTGGCCTTGCACCTTGAATGTAGGCATGAATCCTTGCTCAGTGACGACGCGATCTGCTCCAAACGAAGTCATTTGGAATGAAGAGTTGTAATTACGGATTTCCTTCAGGAAGTGTCTGGATTGAGTCGTAGTTGATTGAAGTAGTTCTTTCAAAGGTTTCGGTGGAGATTGGAGAGAAGGCAAAAGGAGATTGCCTCCCTGCAACACATTCCTGGTGTTCTCGCTTCCATTTCAAGGCATGGCAAAACTGACAGGTGAACGACATGGAGCCAATATCAACGTTTGAGGAGTAGTCAGTGTTCGGATTGTAACTGAATGCAGCCTTCTCCCATGCAATGGCCGCTGCCGTCTGCCTGATGGTTGCCAGTTGTTGAGTCGTTTTTGGCGCTGTTCTTCTGTCTCCTGCTGTCTGGCCCTCGCGTTGATTGGCGTTTAGACATGCCTCTGTCTCATCTTCTGTCTCTCGCTGTCTGGCCCTCGCCACACGTTGTTGATTAGCGTTCAGACGTGCCTCTGTCTCATCTTCTGTCTCTCGCTGTCTGGCCCTCGCCAGACGTTGTTGATTGGCGTTTAGACGTGCCTCTGTCTCATCTTCTGTCTCTCGCTGTCTGGCCCTCGCCAGACATTGTTGATTGGTGTTTAGACGTGCCTCTGTCTCATCTTCTGTCTCTCGCTGTCTGGCCCTCGCCAGACGTTGTTCATTGGCGTTTGGACATGCCTCTGTCTCATCTTCTGTCTCTCGCTGTCTGGCCCTCGCCAGACGTTGTTGATTGGCGTTTAGACGTGCCTCTGTCTCATCTTCTGTCTCTCGCTGTCTGGCCCTCGCCAGACATTGTTGATTGGCGTTTAGACGTGCCTCTGTCTCACGCTGTCTGGCCCTCGCCAGACATTGTTGATTGGCGTTTAGACGTGCCTCTGTCTCATCTTCTGTCTCTCGCTGTCTGAATCTAGAGACACGTTCTTGATTGGCTTGTCGATGGTGAAAAGTATCTTCATCGGCTTCATGGAGTCTCCGATCAGCGATTTTCCTTGCTCGGGAGGTTGAACTTGACAAATTTCTTTTCTTCGTGCCGTTGCCTTTATCACAGTCAGTCTTCCAGTCACTCACTCGTAGACAAATTCAAAATACCAAATTCAAAATACTCGTAGACAAAATACCACGTTTACACGTGGTAAGAAACGACGCAAACGCACGATTGCAACTCTGCATCGTGTCGTGGGCGTGGCCAACGTGGCCTCATGCTCCAGGTGATTGGCTAACTCGAGCTCGAGAGAGCCATAATGCGCTACGTTGTGGCAAAAAATATGGATCTAAAGATGAAAGAAAAAAAAACCTATGTGGTGTGAATGGCAATGTTCCTCGCTCAAATGTGAAAAAACGCAATCGCTTTTCGCTCTGAAATACGTGCGAATGCGTAACTGAGTTAATGGTGGCAAGGAACATCACGTGATCGCTCTGAGCGAATCAGCGCGCTGCTCTGCCACCGGTCAGATATTATTCCTCGCTGAAATGCGCTGAGGTAAAAATATAAAATATTATGAAATAAATTTTTAGGTCGGCCATGTTCTTCCCAGGCTCAATGGCTATGTCTGTGCCAAATAATAAGTATGTGAGCCTCTCCGTTTAGGAGTCTATCGGTAACATTACACACACACACACACACACACACACACACACACACACACACACACACACACACAAACTGTGTTTTATATATATATATATATATATATATATATATATATATATATATATATATATATATATATATATATATATATATATATACTCAAAGGCAAAAGTTATTGTGACACACAAACAACAAACAGAATCAGTGTTAAACTTTTACTGCCGCGAATGAAATGTTATTACATGGAAAGACAAATGTTTCAAGGTATGGTAACGATCAACAGTCCATAAGAACAGCGCACCTGGCATATGCAAATGAGCCACAACACAAGAGGGGGTTCACAAGCAAGTTCACACGGTCAGTAGCGAGTGTGTCCAACTTGTGCATTGATGCAGGCCTGGCACCTTCGCCTCATTGAGGCCACTAAACGTCGATGAAAGTCCCGGGGAAGATCATTCCATATCCGAGGAAGGATTTGGCAGAGTTCCTGCAGCGTTGTTGGAGGATTCGGATGACGTCATAAACGTCGCTCCATTTCATCCCAGACGTGTTCAATGGGTGACAAATCAGGGGATATTGCGGGCCAGGGTAACACATTAACATTGTTCTGATTAAGATACTGCTGTACAACTCGAGCAACGTGTGGTCTGGCGTTATCGTGTTGAAACGTCACTCCAGGGCCGTTCTGTTGCAAAAACGGTAAAGCGGCCATTTGCAAAATCTCGTCTCGGTACCTCACAGCATTCAAGTTCCCCTCAATCACAATCATTGGCGTTCTTGCTGCAGCTGTTATCCCACCCCAGATCATAACGCCCCCACCTCCAAAACGATCCCCTTCCAGAACACATGGCCTGATGTAACGTTCACCTGTGCACCTGTAGACACGTGTCCTACCGTCGGCTCGGTGAAGCTGTGCCAAATGGTGTTTCTATGGACGTTGAATCGACGAGCAACATCACGCTGCGAGGTACCAGACTGAAGCATACCTATAGCTCTCCATCTGTTATTTTCCCCGAGGCATGGCATGTCGAACTTGTTCCAGAACGATGAATAGAGGTGTTTTGCTGACTTCTGCACTTCTTAAGACTGCATTGAGTGGAAATGATAAGCGTCTGGTTGTCTGGCCTTTTAAAGTGAACATTGCTGGCCATTTTTCTCGAATATGTCATGCTTCTTGCAAATTTCGTGCAATTCGAACAACAACTGCTTGGTTGCGTTTCTTCGACCATTTTAACACACTCTTTCTCTGGTTCAAATCTAACAATTCATTCACAAGATTACCAATGAAAAAATTCCATGTCACAATAACTTTTGCCTCTGAGTATATATATATATATATATATATATATATATATATATATACTGTATATATATATATATATATATATATATATATATATATATATATATATATATATATATATATATATATATATATATATATATATATATATATATATATATATACATATATATATATATATATATATGTTGTTGCGGATTTGTAATTGTTGTAAATATCACCCTCTAAGTGTAATGAGAATTGTTGTAAATATCTCCGTTTGGTGTGTAAAGGTCAAAGGTCGTCCTCCTTAGTTACTCCATATACATACACGTAGCAAATCATATACCCTTCGTAAATAGTTATCTCCTTATTCTATGTAGTTGAAGGCTCTGTTCCCACTAGTTCACACTGCATTACACCGAATTCAAATAAGGTACAATCCCCTGAAATATCCCCATGGCCTCCGAAAACCTGCCAGCAAGGCAGCGTTCGCCACTGCTGCTTTGGGGTTGTGTTCTTCGCCGCAAGACTCCATTAGCCACGAGGTAATCTCGGAGAAGAAAGGCGTGTCTCCGCCCCTCGTCATCGGAAGGAGGAGTGAGCCAGCCCTTGCCGACCAACCAAGGATGAGTGGGTATGGCTCAAGAGGGTGGGGTTATAAAACCCTTTGCATCAGCCCCCACCGGGAGAGATGCGTAAGGGGCCGGACGAGAGAGAGAGAGAGTTCTGAGGGAGGTGCGCTGGGCGAGAGGCAGATTCTGTGGAGTGCAAAGAGAACTTCGGAGACGCAGGAGGCGGAGGACGAATAAAGCAAGCTGCCGGTGTGAAGCCGAATACGTGGAGCTGCCGGCTCCTCGTTGCCAGCCCGGAGCGGAGCTGTTTCCCGGGATTTTCGCCTCGACCCCAAAAGCGTGGACCGGAGCGCACGCTGGGAGCCGGACCTCGACGCCTACCATCTGCCTGGCCCTTTCTCTGCCTTCCCAACCATCGATCCCTGGCATCCATCTACCCCTATTCGTGTGAGTCTGATTGTCATTTGTTTTGTGTGTCTTGTCCTGGGTTAAGTAAGACTGTTTATAGGTAAGCTAATATTTGCACTGTGTCTCCTTACTCCTTTCTGTCTTTATTTTCGTATTCTTCCTCCTTCCTTGGTTTCTTTTTGGCTTGTAAATAATAGTAATAAATCATATTTGTTCTTCTTACTTTTGTCCTACGTTCTTCTTCTTCACATTCGGTCGCTTTAGTGATTTCCCTCATTGAATACCTGTGGCACGATTTGGCCAACGTTAAGGATCGGGTCAGTCCTTGTTAATAGTTCGTGCCGCGGATGCTAAACCGCTCGGCAATTACCATCTGTCCGCGGTCGCGAACGGGGTTGCGCTCCTGCCTCTCCGGAGGGAGCTGTGCAGCGTCAGGACTCACGTCGGTCAGTCACGGACAAGGGGACTAATCCCCCCTTCTTAAGGGGAAGAAGGCCGACGTAGAGATCCGTAACAATATATATATATATATATATATATATATATATATATATATATATATATATATATATATATATATATAGTCGTGTGATTCCCTAGGTGAACACCACAGAGATCACGAATAGCCAATAGCGAGCTTTAACTCTGAGGCGATGCCCAAATGCGGATTTTATATATGCGGAGGAAGAAAGGGGAGGGGAAGATGAAGCTTACCTGTCACGATCGCCGGGAGTCCCAAAGCCTGCAAATAAATAACTGAAACGGGAACACGGTTTAAAATGTACAGAAAATAACGAAGGGGTTTATTAAACGGAATGCCGGGAAAAACGTGACGATAACCAAGTCCTAAATGGAGCGCTTCCTCACCAGACTTAGAAACACAGACGAAGGGAAGGATAACCTTGAAAATAAAAACGTGTGGTTATTTGCACTTCGCTCAATCGGCTTGAACCTCGTCAGGGTCTGCGAACGGGTCCGGGGCGCTGGTAGTGTTGCGTGCAAAGTGCGCACATTGGTGAGAACTAGGCCTCGTTGCGCCCTTTTGCGCTGCAGCGCTCGTACACTCGTCCACGCACGGAGAACCGCAGTTCTCGGGCCGTGGCTGTTCCTGCTGCCTCCGCAGGTCTCCCGATGGCACCTCTGAACACGGTCGGACCAATCACTTCTTGGAGCCCATCGTCCATGCACAACCGTCTTCCCCCAGAGTCCGGAACCAAGAGGAAAGAGTTGATGGCAGAGGAAGGCGTGAGGGGAAATAGAGAGAAGGCAAGAGAGGCAAGAGGGAGACCAGGTAGATTTGTGTAGGTAACATGCTCCGACTGTCGTGAAGAAGAAGAACCACCACCATGAAATAAGTAGAGGGCCTGTTTAGCCCGGGTGTCAGATTAAGGTGTATCTTCGTCCCCATTACAAGGAATGGGGCATGTTAACTAGTTATAGGGATTATGTTAACTACTACCTTGTTAGTCAAACCTCTGATCTATCCTTTGTCCTTTATGGCACCGCACCATAGATACTGGTTAGAATTGGCATTAAACTACATGAAATAACAATAAAAACCAACCGGAAGTCAGGCATCAAGCACTAGAGCTGACAACCCCGACTTGGCAGGCACTCATAGCTCAGGCAGGCCGAGAGCCACGCCAAGAAGGACAGTGATTGGGCGGGAGTTGACCAACGGGAAGGCCGGGTTAGGAAGGGATTTGCTGATTGGTGAGGGAAGGACAAGGAGGAAGCAGCTCGCTGATTGGCAAGGTTCGACTGATGACGTCAGAAGCGGACTGCATGTGTTGGTGGAGAGGCACAGATGACGTCACGAGACGGCCGATAAAAGAACCGACATCTTACCCCTCCCCCTCCCCCCTTGGTATCGGACTTTGATCAAAGACGGTTGAGGGCTGACGATTCCCTCGATCTTGACCTCGGTTCTGGTGAAAGCGGTTGTGGGCCGGCATCGTATCCTCGTTCCCCTGTTCGTCTGACGTGAGGAGGAAGAGCCGCAGACGGAGAGCTGCAGTTTTGGCAGGCAGAAAAAACGACGTGTGGACGAACACTTGGGCCTGCACGCTTGAGGCCAGGTTCCGCGCACGGACTTCATGCCAAGGCGTGTTCGCGGGCACGGCCCTCCGGGGCCGTGCGGAGACTGACGAGATCCCACCAGTGATCGGAGCTAAGTTACACACCACACAATTATTTACAGTTATTTTTCCCTTTCGTCTGCTTCCAAGTCTGTTTGTGGGGGACGTCCCATTTAGGAACATTATTTATTATCACGCGTTTTATTTTGTATTACCGGCATTCCGTTTAATAAACCCCTTCGTTGTTTTCTGTACATTTTAAACCGTGTTCCCGTTTGAGTTATTTCTTTGCAGGCTTTGGGACTGCTGGCGATCGCGACAGGTAAGCTTCATCTTCCCCTCCCCTTTCTTCCCCCGCAAATATAAGATCCGCATTTCGGCATCGCCTCGGAGTTAAAGCTCGCCATTGGCTATTCGTGATCTTTGTGGTGTTCACCTAGGGAATCACATGACAATATAAATATATACATATACATATGTACACATATATACATACACATATACCTGGTCTCAGGTGGATTTGCATCATCGTGAACCCATTGGTAATTAGGAAAGCCTGTTGAGGATTAATTATCTATTGCTGCTAGAGCCATATATCGAGACCAACAGTTTACCTTGTTATTTTATACGGTTCACCTATTTCTAAGAGGTGCTTTGAATTAATAACAAAATTGATAACCAGCAGAGTGTCTAAACTGAGCAGAATACTTCATTTAATAGGAAGAAACAGCTCTTTTTAATTAATTTAATCTGTATTCAAATGCAAGTTAACACTGGAAATCGACGTCTACCGTGCACCGCGTACCATGTCTCGAGCTTTCTTGCACAGCACCATGTCGGGGTCCATGCGTTCATCAGAGAACACGTCAGCATTCTGCAGCTCGTCGTGCAAGAGTCCCACCTTGATTAGGTAGATGTTTGACAGGAACGGCACATTCCAGATGCCACTGTCGCACACACGCATTTAAGAGTCGGATCATTCAAAGGTGTGGCGAACCTTCATTTTGAGGTTTCTTTAAAATTCATGCCATGTTACACGCCAGGTGAGAAAGAGCTGGAGAGAGGTAATTGAGTTGGGCTGTGTTCAAATCTTGGGAGGCTTGAGATATGCGATAAAATAAACATACGCAGACTTGTACTCACACTCGCTTGCCCTCTACAATGTCTACGTAGTCCTCCGAGCGGGCATAGTAGTCATCTGGACTGAGTGCACCCCAGAAATTGGACCAAAGTTTGCCATGTCGAACCACCAATGGTGCAATTATTCTCCTGCCACGGGTCATCAAAATAAGTTACAGCAGTGAATATGATAATGGCATTGTTAAAAAAAACCCAGTTGGTTGGTACATACTGAAGTTGCAAAATAAATAAAGTACTTTCGAAACATAAATAAATAGGATTTCTCAATTGACATTTGCAAAGCAACTTAACATCATTATATTATTCTGAGAAAGGCAAACAGGTTTAAAGATGTATGTGTTGATAGAAAGAATTTTATTTGCTTATGATTTGGGTGTTGGGCTAGTGTATTAGGTGTATTAGTGTATTAGTGTATTAGGTGTAAGTGCTAGTGTATTAGGTGTAAGTATTAGCTAGCATTCTGAGTATTGCGCTGCAATACATGTCCCCTACCGGCAGTCTGTCGTCCGGAAAACTGTTGGGGAAATTACCAAAGTTCAAAGTGCCATAACTTTGTCAAGAATGATCAAAACGTCGTGAAGTTCGAACTTGATCTGTAACTTATCATGAGGAAACCATGTACCAAGCTTGACATCATTAGCATTGAGAGTTTAGAAAAAAAGTCCGGAAAACTGTTCTTTGCATGACGGACGGGCAGACTGACAGACTGACAAACGAAGGGACGGAGTGCAAACCTATAGTCCCCTCCGGTGTACACCGGTAGGGGACTAATAAGCCTGCAAGGTCGCTCCGTGGAGCAGCCTGCACGTATTGCACTATGTGTGAATTATATAATTACTAACTCACGGTCTGAGGTAACTCGGCTAAAAATTATCCAATTTGCACCAAATTAAGTTTATGAATGGTTGCACAGACCCCTACGTCTCACTAAAAGTGGAAACAGAATGTAAATTGGAGTCAAAACAAGGAATGTTAACAGCTTTGACTTACTGCAGTCCAGGAGCAGCTGGGTTCGACTGGGTAAGGTTGGAACAGAGAGAGATGGGTTTGGGACAAAATATTTTGAGGCAAACACAGAGTTGAGGCATTTGGCTTTTTCACGTGTGGTGTCAGCTGTGTAGCCGTTTGAGGTAAGGGAGGGGATGGAGGGGGAACAAACCCCAGAAACAGATTTGACCAGACACCACCAGGATTTGGAGGAGGGAGACAGGTTTGAGAGTTCAGTCTTGAGATTAGAGAGATCGTGCTTCCTGGGTCTCCTGAGGGTAGACACACACTTGTTCCGAGCTTTGTGAAAGGAATGGAGATTGCTTTCAGTTGGATTAGCCTTCCATGAGGTGAAGGCAAGTTGTTTCAGGGCAACTGCCTCACCACAAGATTCCGTGTACCATGGACGGGAGTAAGGGTAAGACAACTGAAGACGAGATGGGATAAATCTGTGCATGAGAGAGAGCAGTTTACTTTGGAAGAATTCCCAGGAAGAGTTGATGTCAGAGGCAGTAGAGATGGGAGACCAGTCCAGCTGATTGATGGCTGCTTGAAGACCATGCCAGTCGGCCTGAGTGAAATGCCAGACTCGTCAGCGCTGAGGAGGCTCTCTGAGAATGGCCAGAGAGATGTCCACTTTAACAAGCACATGATCAGAAGAACTGATTGGAGCAGAAGAAGAGCAGCAGACATTTGCAGGGAAGTTTGTCATAACCACGTCTAGAAGAGAAGATACAAATCCTGACAATCAAATACAAATTTCAATCCTGACAAATCTCACACTCTTACGATGTCTCTCCGAAAAGACCGACTGGACAACCCTCCCATCTACTTTCTGAATAATCCTCTCCAAGAAGTTCTGTCACTCAAGCTTTTGGGTCTCACTATCTGCCATGATCTTTCCTGGGAAAACCACATTTCCAAGCTGGCCTCCAAAACCAGTCGCCGACTGGGCATCCTCCGTCGTGCGAGGTCCTTCCTTCGCACACCTGAGCTCCTCACCACATACAAGGCTTTCATCCGCAGCTCAATGGCATACTGCTACCGGCCTCTGGGCCGGTGCTCCTGCCTCACACCTAGCTCGTCTTCACGCTGTTGAAACCAAAGCGTTCAGAATCATTGGAATCTCCCGCGATGACGCTATCTCCGAGGGCCTTTCACTTACTCACCGCAGGCAGGTTGGTGGTCTTTCCATCTTCTACCGACTCCTCTCCGGCCTTGCTCCCCCAGCTCTCTCTGGGCGCTGTCCCCCAAATATTCCTGCAGGTCGCACAAGATCTGCCTGCAACCCTCTTATGGTTAAACTACCAAAATCAAGACTCTCTGCTCACCTTCACTCCTTCATTCCTCTTTTCTCCCGCCTCTGGAACAAACTCCCTCACTCTCTTCAATCCCACTCCTCCCTCCAGGTCTTTAAAACGGCTGTTCACCACCATCTCTTATCTTCCCCAATCCAAAACCTTGATCTTTTCTACCCCCGCTAATTTCACCCCAAATCCACTTTTTTGAGGTGACTTTTGTCTTCTTTCCTGGAAGTCCTTGGTCTCCTTGTGTTTTATACCTATCCTGCCTCCCCCCAGGCCCTCTGCCTCCCACACATCTCCCGATGTCCCTGCCCTCAAATGTTGTGTTTGTGTGCTTCCTCCCCTTCTCTCCCCATCTTGTCGACCGCTCCCCTTTTTATATACTTTGTTTGCTTGTTTGTTTGATTTGTTTGTTGGATAAATGTTAGCTCTTTCACGAGCCTCGACTCTGTATACAAAAAAAAATAAAAATAAAAATACTCCATTGACTGAGATCTGGGTCAGGAAATTGACAGATTGTGTCAGTCCCAGTTGGTCACAGAAGTCCTTTGCTGAGGAGCCATGGCTGGTGTGAGAGGCACCCACACCCAGCCAGCTGGCATGATGACAGTTGAAGTCGCCACATATGAGGAAGAGAGAGTTGGGATGAGTTAATGGAAGTTGGTCCATGTTGTCATACAGGGAGATGTAAATGGAGTCATCACTGTTTGGAGGACGGTACAGAACACATGTGAACAAAAGGTGGGAGCGGAGAGGAAGCCGTAGCCAGAGGTACTCCTGGGGGTGAGGTGGAGAGAGGGCAGTGCAAGGAGAGTGAGGAAGAGAGTTTTTGATAAAGATGGCAACCCCACCACCAGGACGAGGCTCAAGTCTATCATACTGGAGGAGGGAGTAACCAGGAAGAGATATTAAGGAATCAGAGACATCATGAAGGAGGAAAGTTTCTGTTAAGCATATTACGTCTGGCTTGTCAGAAGCAACCTGTATGGAGAGATAAATCAGGTTTGGCGAAGGCCCCGGATGTTTGAGGTCCATACCGTTAAGGAAGAGGTAGGGGGAGCATCGGGTACAGGGCAGGGGAGGAAGAGGTAAGGTAAGATGAGGGTTGAGAGGGGGAGGTAGGGAGAGCTGTTGATAGTGTGTCAGAGATTGCAGAAGAGTTTGGAGATAGGGAAGGATGAGGAGGACAAAAGGTTTGATGGTGATGGGATGAGGCACAGTGAGGGGTTGCTTGAGGGGGTCAGAGCAAAGTAGAAGGTTGGAGGAGGTGGAGGTATGCCTCCTTCCCACTAATCTTAAGTGAAGAAGAAAAAATCGTGATCAAATCTTTTGACCTTCCGCCCTCCCATGATGGTGCAATATATTCAGATATAAAGAGGTGATGGTTTGAGGTGTAAATACAACTTTGTACGAGCAAAAATTTGTTTCACGTTTTCAGAAATGGACTTTCGTTCACACGATACAATGACAAAGTCCCATAGACCATGCTAAAAGTAACACCTGCAAGCCAGGCAAATAAGAAAGTGCGCACAACATGTGGCAACTGAAAACTCTCACCTGTTTTGCTCGATGAGCAGTTTCAACGTATTAGGATTGGTCAGAGCAATGTCGGAATCAAGGTTGAAATAGTACTCGCATGTGGGATCTTCCCGGCAAACAGACCTAGCACAGAAAGCACAACAAAATAATGCAGACCTTTCCATCACAACTTAGGATCTGAGAAAAGGGCAGACTGTGTGTGCTTGAGTATCTTTTTTTTTTAAATTCCCAATTCTTATATGTTCTCCAACTCAAACAGCCAAACCGAGCCAGTTCCCAGTCGGCCATGACTCACATGCCCATGTTGCGTGCTGCAGCGACTGTCAGTTCCTCCTCAGGACCTACGATCTTGAGGCGCCTGTACAGCAGTGCGTGCTGCTCCCAGAAGGGCTGGAGGTGCTGTTCATGATACACCTCCTGATGGTACCAAGGAACTACATTAGCCCAGCAACTGCAAAACCAGCTGTTAAGTTATAAAGAAAAAAGTTATGTCCACAAGAGTTGTTAACAATGTCTGGAGATAGAAACACATGTCCAAGACCTATGCTTAATATGCTGAGCCTGCAAACTTTTCTAGTCGTCTTTGGATAAATAGCACCACATTACAAAAATATCCTCGAGTATCTCCGTGTGGGCAGGCTGACAGGATGGCCTAAAGGTATTCCCACTTGCCTCTGAGCATTCCCGACCCAGCCATAAACTGTCATCCCGCTGTTCTGCAGGCAGGATTATTGATCAAGGTGTGTGCTGTCCCTCGGACATACGTTAAACTTGACGTCCTGTCTGCCAGCATTAGCTGGTGGATGATAAAAGATCCCGCAGTGTCCTTCTCAAAGAATAGGTGAGTTATTGCCGGCCATGCACAAATTCCAAATTCCCACCATGGCCTATAGGAGGCGCTGCATCAGCAGCACAGCTGTGCTCCCAGCAATGATGCAATCAGCAGTCACAGGCTGCAAACTAAATGTATGAATGAATCCATGTGGACTCCGCTTTGTTCCACCATCAATCCAGATGCCATTGTCCATTCCGCTGCTGTTCAAACTAATGTCCCAGAAAACGATGGTTTGCCATTACTTTAACGCATTATGTACATCGCCACGTCAGGTCGACTGACAGGTACTCAATAAGCATTCCGATGAGGTGCCAAAGTGTTCCATACGCACATGGTTGTGGATGAACAGGGTGATCTTGCTCTTGGGGTAAGTCAGCGCAGCGAGACGCTCCAGGAATTCTGGCAGGAAAGGCGTCGCCTGCTCGATGAACACTCCGACAGTCACATAAGGGTAGCTTTGTTCCTACGAACAGTCAAAGGAGAGTGGGAAAGGGATACGCCGACGAAGGTCAGCAGTCACTTTGGCCCAAAGGAGGGCCGAGGAAGAAACAGTGCGTCCTGGAGCTCAAAGCAAATTAACACCGGGACTCAAATTGTGAAGTCATTTAGTATACAATGCAGGAACAATTCAATCACAGATTCGCATAAATATTCCAACATGTGGCGTCATTCTGTCCCATATGGCAGAAAGCTTAGCCCAAGGAGCTGTGCTATTTTCACCATGATTGAGAGTGGGTACAGTCTGCCAGAAGCCTTTTCTGCTTCACATTAACTCGTGCCATAAACACACTTGTACACGCACCACTGATTCACGTTTGCTACGACTGTACATTTGCCAGCCACATGCTGTCGGGCCGGTGCTAAACAGGGCAAAAAATCTTTAAATGCTTAATTTTATTTGGATTGTCGTAACTTCATATGATGGGTTATGTTTTATGAACTTTTACAAGTCCATTGCGTGTATTGTGACGTCATATTTATCTCTGCCACTGAAGGTGGACGGAGGTTTGTTTTCACCTCTGTCTGTTTGTTTGTCTGTGTGTGAGCCGGATATTTAAAAAATTTATGGACGGATTTGGACGACATTTGATGGACAGGTTGGGTGTGTAACAAAGACGAAGTGGTTAGATTTTGGTGAAGATCCGGATCCGGATACGAGAATTTTAAAACTGATTCTTCACCATTTAGAGATAGGGCCAAAACCGATATATCGCATGAAATATCAAAAAGTTATGCACGGATTCAGACGAAACTTGGTGGATAGGTTGGTGTGTGACAAGGAAGAATTGATTCGATTTTTGGTGAAGATCCCGATACGAGAGTTTTTTAATTACCCTGCGCTCATGAAGCGGAAAGCAGGGTTAGGCATTCGGTTGCGTACGTGTGGCACACGTGCATGTCTGCGTTTTTAAAATTCACTTTCTCGGCCACCGTTGGTCCAATTGACACAAATTTTTCCATAGGATCACATCCACCTGTATATATTTTTTATTCATAATTATGACGTCATAGGTCACGTGTCACGGACGCCATCTTGGAAAAACGTTGCACCTCCATATCTCTGAAACTGCTCAATGGGAAAAAATTGAAACATGGCTAATTGTCAAGTACTCCCCATAGAGAATAAATGATGTTAATGATGTCATTGGTGTTGTTGGTGCCCTGGTGTTGGGCTAGCGGCTAGGGTGCCGGCTTAGGATCCTAGGATCCTGGGTTCGAATCCCGGTCGATCGCTGAATTAACGCCAGGGGGGTTGACTCAGCCTGTTCATCCTTCCGAGGTCGGCTAATTGAGTACCAGTTCACTGGTAATTCCCTGCTTGTCGTTAAAGGCGGCAAAAAGGGTTGGCGTCAGGAAGGGCATCCGGCCGTAAAACATTGCTTCAAAAAGGGGACCAAAAAAAAAACAACAACAACCACGGTTCCCGAAAAAGGCCAACCCCCGCTTTGCGGGGAAAAATGGCCTCTAAATGTGGTTTTTTTTTTTTTTAATGATGTCATTGGTGCCTTTGTCTTGACGTCATAATTCGACAAGTATAATGCTTCATCCGATCAGTATGAATTTTTTTCACTCTGTAACTGTTGGTCTGTTGGACACGAAATTTTCACCAACGGAGCACCTCCTCCTGTGGAATATTTTAATAATTATGACGTCATAGGTCACGTGGTACAGGCACCACCTTGGAAAAACCGAAAAACGTTGCACCTCTATATCTCTAAAACCATGCCATGGAAAATATTGAAACGTTGCTCATTGTAAAGAACTCCATATGGGGAATCGGTGTTAATGATGAAGTCATTGGTGCTTTAATTATGACGTCATAATTTTACAGGGACAATGCTTTGTCTGATCAGTTTGAAATTTCTTGAGCATGATCTACGCGACAATTATATTAGAGAATATAAATTTATGAGGTCATCGCTCACGTGGTCTGGCAGCCATATTGGATCAAATTTTAAAAAACCTTCCAAAACAGAAGTGTTGGCCAAGTTGACTGCGCAGGGTAAGTATTCTATGAATACCGACTACTTTTTCTATCGATTCTTTATCATTGAGAGATAGGGACAAAATGAAAACGAGAGACTCCCCACCCCCTTTCCCATCTCACTTCCACCCCTGTCCATAGATCTTTGCACAGAGACAAGTACAGTATATCAACAGAGTGATGCTGTTTCCTTGTAGATAAGCCACTTACTGGGACAGATGAAAGGTCCAAGGTATCGTTATCACAGATGGCGCAGCCTCCTTCAAATGTCCACACATTGGGGATGTAGTTTCCGAGGTAGTTAAGCTGGATCTAGAGATAAATGCCAACTCTTAAGTAGAATCCAATCAAAACCTTTCAGCTCATGAAAAACAATGGCTTACAGTGACCACTCGTTCACCTTCGTTGGTCCATTGCCGTGAATCACCACTGGAAGCGTATCGTAAACGGTGTTTCGAGCTCGCACCTGCCCGGTCTCGAACTTGAGCACAACTTCATCTGCTCACATCACATCATGCCAAATGTTGTCATGTCACATAAGAACTTGGAAACCGAATAAGATCGATTTAAAAAAGAAAAAAATAATAAATAAAGAAATCCAGTAATAGTTTCAAGCTGCTGGAGCGATAACATAAATTTCACAGAGTGGTCAAAAGAGATACCAGGAAATATTGCAACATTTTTGTAAGCTGTCTTGGGGTAAGTGGCAATCCCTAAGAGTCCTTGGAATAAATATGCTATGAGAAGGAACACCGAAGCTTGAAAGCATCGCAACCTGACCCTCAAAACATAAACCTAAAAAATAATGACTTTGGGGCCTTCAGTGGTGTCGCTTGACCTTCTAACACCAACCTAAGGAGATTACAACTAATGTGACAGAGAATGGCATTGGCACGAATTTGGAATTTGTTCGGCCTTAACTCGCCTATTCTTCAAGAAAGACACAGTGCAGTGGAATCTTTAACCTCCACCAATACTAATGCTAGCAGATGGGACACCCAGCTTACATCCATCCAAGAAACGGTGCACTTTATGATGCAACTCCACTCCCTGCCCACGAAGCACCACATCCACACTACACAGCTCAAAGGTAAGTATGCTACCTCTGCACCATCTTGGGCAGACTCATGCACAGCAAATCCCTTACAATACAACCTTAAGCCTGCTATCCTATCTGCTCATCGTCAGTAGTTTATGTCAAGGATCGTACCTCATACTTGGTGAAAAAGCCAATGGCATGGGACATTTTATTGATTTCCTGAGATCGTTTCAACTTGCCATCATGGTAAGATGTTACTGTCACCAACAAAACCATGTAAAAAAAACCCCCAAATACAAAAGAAAAGCATCTGCTGTTGATCAAATATACAGAGATAACCGAAACAAATTGCTCATCTAATTGCTCAAAAGCATCAACATACCAATGGCACCGTTTAGGTTTTGAAAAATGCGGTTTCTGTGGTCCAGGGTCATGTTAAACGCCGTCTTGAAGATAAAGAAAGGATGGAGGGGGCAAAAACAGAAAATAAGTGGCATCTTAAACAATTATAACAACACGCCTGGAATTGAGTCTCAAGAGTCCAATTCCATAACAAAGACGAGATAATTCTGTGAAGTTAATTCAAACATTTCATTATTTGAATGGACTGTGGAACAAATCTGTTCATTTCATTTGTTGCATATCTACAACACATATTAATTAGGATTCATTTTAGGGGAAGGTGGCAAGAGAACATGATCTGTTGCTCCGTTGGTGGCAAGGAACGCCCACGTAGGAGGGGTGGGGGAGGGGGAGAGGGGGAAATTGGCAGCGGGTGGGGAGGGATGGGTCGACTCTATATTTTTTTCCAATAGATTTTTAATAGAGATTTTTCAATAGGGACTTTTCAATGGAGATTTTCAAAAGATTTTTCAAGAGATTTTTCATATATTTTTCAATAGAGATTTTTTCATATATTTTTCAATAGAGATTTTTCAATAGAGATTTTTCATATATTTTTCAATAGAGATTTTTTCATATATTTTTCAATAGAGATTTTTCAATAGAGATTTTTCATATATTTTTCAATAGAGATTTTTTCATATATTTTTCAAGAGATTTTTCATATATTTTTCAATAGAGATTTTTCATATATTTTTCAATAGAGATTTTTCATATATTTTTCAATAGAAATTTTTCAAGAGATTTTTCAATATAAAATTTTCAATGGAGATTTTTCAATAGATTTTTCAATGGAGATTTTTCAATAGAAATTTTTCAATAGAGATTTTTCAATGGAGATTTTTCAATAGAAATTTTTCAATAGAGATTTTTCATATATTTTTCAATAGATTTTTCATATATTTTTCAATAGAGATTTTTCATATATTTTTCAATAGAGATTTTTCAATAGAGATTTTTCAATGGAGATTTTTCAAGAGATTTTTCAATAGATATTTTTCAAAAGCAATTTTTAGGAGAGATTTTCAATAGAGATTTTTCAATAGAGATTTTTCAATCGAGATTTTTCAATAGATATTTTTCAATAGCAATTTGTAGTCGAGATTTTTCAATAGAGATTTTTCAATCGAGCTTTTTCAAGAGATTTTTCAAGAGATTTTTCAATGGAGATTTTTCAATATAAATTTTTCAATGGAGACTTTTCAATAGAGATTTTTCAATAAATATTTTTCAATAGCAATTTTTAGTAGATTTTCAAGAGATTTTTCAATAGAGATTTTTCAATAGATATTTTTCAATAGCAATTTTTAGTAGAGATTTTTCAATAGATATTTTTCAATAGCAATTTTTAGTAGAGATTTTTCAATAGATTTTTCAATATATATTTTTCAATAGCAATTTTTAGTAGAGATTTTCAATAGAGATTTTAGAGATTTTCAATAGAGATTTTCAATAGAGATTTTTCAATAGATATTTTTCAATAGCAATTTTTAGTAGAGATTTTCAATAGAAATTTTTCAATAGAGATTTTTCAATATAAAATTTTCAATGGAGATTTTTCAATAGATTTTTCAATGGAGATTTTTCAATAGAAATTTTTCAATAGAGATTTATCAATGGAGATTTTTCAATGGAGATTTTTCAATAGAAATTTTTCAATAGAGATTTTTCATATATTTTTCAATAGAGATTTTTCATATATTTTTCAATAGATTTTTCATATATTTTTCAATAGAGATTTTTCATATATTTTTCAATAGAAATTTTTCAATGGAGATTTTTCAATAGAGATTTTTCAATGGAGATTTTTCAATAGAAATTTTTCAATGGAGATTTTTCAATAGGAATTTTTCAATAGAGATTTTTCAATGGAGATTTTTCAATGGAGATTTTTCAATAGAAATTTTTCAATAGAGATTTTTCAATAGAAATTTTTCAATGGAGATTTTTCAATAGAAATTTTTCAATGGAGATTTTTCAATAGAGATTTTCCATATAAATTTTTCAATAGACATTTTTCAAGAGATTTTCCATATAAAATTTTCAATAGAGATTTTTCAATATAAAATTTTCAATGGAGATTTTTCAATAGATTTTTCAATGGAGATTTTTCAATAGAAATTTTTCAATAGAGATTTATCAATGGAGATTTTTCAATGGAGATTTTTCAATAGAAATTTTTCAATAGAGATTTTTCATATATTTTTCAATAGAGATTTTTCATATATTTTTCAATAGATTTTTCATATATTTTTCAATAGAGATTTTTCATATATTTTTCAATAGAAATTTTTCAATGGAGATTTTTCAATAGAGATTTTTCAATGGAGATTTTTCAATAGAAATTTTTCAATGGAGATTTTTCAATAGGAATTTTTCAATAGAGATTTTTCAATGGAGATTTTTCAATGGAGATTTTTCAATAGAAATTTTTCAATAGAGATTTTTCAATAGAAATTTTTCAATGGAGATTTTTCAATAGAAATTTTTCAATGGAGATTTTTCAATAGAGATTTTCCATATAAATTTTTCAATAGACATTTTTCAAGAGATTTTCCATATAAAATTTTCAATAGAGATTTTTCAATAGAAATTTTTCAATGGAGATTTTTCAATAGAAATTTTTTCAACAGAGATTTTAAAGAGATTTTTCAAAATAAATTTTTCAACAGATTTTTCAATGGAGACTTTTCAATAGAGATTTTTCAATAGATATTTTTCAATAGCAATTTTTAGTAGAGATTTTCAATAGAGATTTTTCAATTGAGCTTTTGAATAGAGATTTTTCAAGAGATTTTTCAATAGAGATTTTCAATAGAGATTTTCCACATAAATTTTTCAAGAGATTTTTCAAGAGATTTTTCAATGGAGATTTTTCAATAGAGATTTTTCAATAAATATTTTTCAAAAGCAATTTTTAGTCGAGATTTTCAATAGAGATTTTTCAAAAGAGATTTTTCAAGAGATATTTTTCAATAGAAATTTTTAGTAGAGATTTTCAATAGAGATTTTTCAATAGAGATTTTTCAAGAGATTTTTCAATAGAGATTTTCAATAGAGATTTTCCACATACATTTTTCAATAGAGATTTTTCAATGGAGATTTTTCAAGAGATTTTTCAATAGATATTTTTCAAAAGCAATTTTTAGGAGAGATTTTCAATAGAGATTTTTCAAGAGATTTTTCAATCGAGATTTTTCAATAGATATTTTTCAATAGCAATTTGTAGTCGAGATTTTTCAATAGAGATTTTTCAATCGAGCTTTTTCAAGAGATTTTTCAATAGAGATTTTTCAATGGAGATTTTTCAATATAAATTTTTCAATGGAGACTTTTCAATAGAGATTTTTCAATAGATATTTTTCAATAGCAATTTTTAGTAGAGATTTTCAAGAGATTTTTCAATAAATATTTTTCAATAGCAATTTTTAGTAGAGATTTTCAAGAGATTTTTCAATAGAGATTTTTCAATAGATATTTTTCAATAGCAATTTTTAGTAGAGATTTTTCAATAGATTTTTCAATATATATTTTTCAATAGCAATTTTTAGTAGAGATTTTCAATAGAGATTTTTCAATAGCAATTTTTAGTAGAGATTTTCAATAGAGATTTTTCAATAGAGATTTTCAATAGAGATTTTCCACATAAATTTTTCAAGAGATTTTTCAAGAGATTTTTCAATGGAGATTTTTCAATAGAGATTTTTCAATAAATATTTTTCAAAAGCAATTTTTAGTCGAGATTTTCAATAGAGATTTTTCAAAAGAGATTTTTCAAGAGATATTTTTCAATAGAAATTTTTAGTAGAGATTTTCAATAGAGATTTTTCAATAGAGATTTTTCAAGAGATTTTTCAATAGAGATTTTCAATAGAGATTTTCCACATACATTTTTCAATAGAGATTTTTCAATGGAGATTTTTCAAGAGATTTTTCAATAGATATTTTTCAAAAGCAATTTTTAGGAGAGATTTTCAATAGAGATTTTTCAAGAGATTTTTCAATCGAGATTTTTCAATAGATATTTTTCAATAGCAATTTGTAGTCGAGATTTTTCAATAGAGATTTTTCAATCGAGCTTTTTCAAGAGATTTTTCAATAGAGATTTTTCAATGGAGATTTTTCAATATAAATTTTTCAATGGAGACTTTTCAATAGAGATTTTTCAATAGATATTTTTCAATAGCAATTTTTAGTAGAGATTTTCAAGAGATTTTTCAATAAATATTTTTCAATAGCAATTTTTAGTAGAGATTTTCAAGAGATTTTTCAATAGAGATTTTTCAATAGATATTTTTCAATAGCAATTTTTAGTAGAGATTTTTCAATAGATTTTTCAATATATATTTTTCAATAGCAATTTTTAGTAGAGATTTTCAATAGAGATTTTTCAATAGCAATTTTTAGTAGAGATTTTCAATAGAGATTTTTCAATAGAGATTTTCAATCGAGCTTTTTCAAGAGATTTTCAATTTTCAATAGAGATTTTCAATAGAGATTGTCAATAGAGATAATGAGCTGTACTTGAAATCTAGCACATACCCGAGTCTTTGGATCAATGTACAACTTTGTATAAAATAACTGGTCGTCATCTTCATCTTGCAAGTTCCACTTCTGTAGAAGGAGGTGCAAATCAAATGCATCTCCGATAAAACCTTCAGGCATGGTGGAGAATAGAGGCCAGGGACAAGGTAATCAGCCTGAGCTCATACAATGAAACAATAGCTCCAATCAAGGAGGTAAAGTATCAAATTAAATTTTCAATTTGATCACTGTGATGAGAAGGCAAACATGGAGGCAGGAAATGGAAGATAGTGGGGGAGGGCTGGGAGTAGAAAAAGATGTGGGGAGTGGAGGCCTAATGGTGGATAATGGGCGACTATTTGGACAAAGGTCTTTGATCGTTCAATACACAGAACCATAACAGTGACGGATAAGTTAAACATAATTTAGGTTGACTGTTTATGAGGAATACCCTTCTGGTGGACAAAGTGAACTGGAAAAAGGATGAAGGGAAATAGAACGTAATTTATAAGAGAATAATGAATAATGAACAATCATACCCTTGAACAGAAGGATATGTGTAATATCGTTTCCATAGGTGGTGTTCTGTGTTTGGGCAAGGTGGTGAAATGACTGAATCTTATATATTGTGATGGTTATGAGACTGGCCCCAAGGAATTTAAACATCCTCGACATGTAGAGCTCCCTCGAGTCAGTTATACAATGGGTATGTGTGCACAGGTAGGCCCCAACCTGTTGTCTCGAGGGAAACGGGGCATATGCGTTTTGTGGGTTGTGGGTTGTAGATAGGTCTTCTTCCTTCTTTTCAAGTCTCCTCCTTTTCTTACTTTAAACTCCTTTCAATCCATTATATTGATAACAATGGCTCATTTACGGTGGTTGCCATTCCACTCGTAACAGTCCAATATGGTTCCTTCTCTTCACCAGATTACCATCTAATCATTCATCGAGTCCATATCGGTTACAAACCCGTTATTCTTTGCAAATCCCTTTTCTTTCTTTAATTTAATACTTTTCTTATATAGCACCACATACAACCATGTTACAAGTGATGCCAACCTCCTTACTTTTCAAAAGCGCTGGAAGGATCACCGAGGGGGAAAATCCGTTGGAGAAAGGAAGAGTCAGACTCTGTCTGATGTGATTGACAGAAAAGCGACGTTGGCTGCAGCTGGTGAGCGACGACAAAAAAAGTTGGCTGATGAAAAGTCAGACTTCAGACATAGGACATGGGGCAAGTCCAACTAGACTCAAGAGCACCAATGAAGATGTGCTGAGTGGCGAGTCAAAACGTATGCTATGACCTCTACTTCCAGAAATTCCACCTCCTACAAATTTTGCTCTCAAGTCTCGCACCAAAGAAGATGTGCTGAGTGGCGAGTCAAAAGGTATGCTATGACCTCTACTTCCAGAAATTCCACCTCCTACGAATTTTGCTCTCAAGTCTCGCACCAATGAAGATGTGCTGAGTGGCGAGTCAAAAGGTATGCTATGACCTCTACTTTCAGAAATTCCACCTCATATGAATTTTGCTCTCACAAGTCTCTGCCCCGTTTAAGTGGCTTAAAAGAGGGAACATCAGACCATTTGTTGCTAATGAAACAAGCTGCGGACCTGAAGACAATCTGCCTGCCTGGTCATGCCATCAAGGAGTGACCACCATTGCCAATTACGCTGGAGCCAGTATGAGCTGCGTTGGAGTCAGGACGAGCTGCACCAGACAGCGTTGGGTGAACGACTCGGCGACGGGTCGAGCACGAGGCAGAGGGACAAGAGCAAAGGAGCCACGAGGTCCCTAGCGCGGGGAGATACCTCAACCACTGCCGTTCACTTCAGTCTCCGGATTTCCCTTAAATAATCTCTAATTCATCTAACTAGACTCAAGAGCATCACTGGTGAAAAGAGCAGTTGATGATTTGCCTCTGGATCTTTCCGGTAGAGGTTTGACATTTGTACCTCATGTTTCCTCTTAAAACTTACATCACACATGCTGTTCTCCCATGCACTCACACCATTCTGCTTTAATTACCCCCTCCTTCTTCCTCATTTTCTTTTCATTTCGGGATTGGCACGCATCTTGTCTCCCGCTCCCATTATTGTATGATTTGTGTGTCCGTTTTTGTTTTTTTGTGATTAATGTTAGCTCTTACACGAGCCTCGATCTTGTATACCAAAAAAAAATAATCTCAACGTGTGGCGGGGTGAGTCGAAGGCTGACCAAACGCCTTGCTCTGTCTCTTTGTCTTCTTCCCTTCCTATCTACGTTTTCTCGGAATGCTTCTGCTTGCCCCAAGTCCTATGTTTAGTTAAATCAGTAAGACTGTAGAAGGGAAAATAAGTGCTAAGTGTTGGAATCTGCTCTTCTGTGGCTTTCTTGATTGTTTAATGTGCCCATACATACGTACTTCATGATTGTTTAATATGCTTTGTAAAATACGTGCCTTTCTTGATTTAGTAAATAGTTTTCCATCCTGCCCATTTCATATCATTCCATCTATTGGCTCGGCTTAGAGTGTGCAAATAGATAGATGGGATGTTTTTCTCCACAGATTGCTCATACCATTAGCTAGTGCATATCCACAATTCCGCTCAGTCGTACATAATAAATAGATGGGTACGCACTGAGGGTACGTACTTCAAATGGCATCACCAACCCACTGGAAAGGTAACGCATTTGTAAAAGAGTTGAGACCCTGCCAGGTTTGGTGGTATCAATCGGTGTCCGTAGTTGCTTGACAACCCGACGGGTCGCGAACTTATCCGCGGCACAGCGGCCTGCAGGGCTGGAGGTCGGGGAGAGTCCGAAAAATCCCCCTCGTGGTGAACCCCAAACCTTGGTACAGTTACGATATACAGTATTACAAACCGTGGTGTCCGTCTGTAGTTTTGTCTATCTCCCGTTCACGGCAGCCGCTTCACACGCTGCATTTGGAAAGCTGCTGATTGGTTATTTTGCATTTTCATTTCACTTTTTTTGATGCAATATAGTCCTCTCCAAAAATCATTAAAATCAATATAGCTATACATATAGCTATATATTAAAATCAATATATCTGGATGAAAGTAGATTTCATGCAGATCTTCATGGAGTAACACACAATTTAAAATAGCTATATTTTGCCCTCTTTTTAGACAAATTGAACTTCCGCCACCAGATGTTGCACCATCATTTTGATGTGGGCGGTATAAGTACCTCAGAGCTTTGGCTTTGAGTGAAACCAAGTGTGCAACACAATTAACCTTTTTAAGTCCACAAAATGTTGGAGTGCTATTTTAGCAATTTTGAGAAAAATATGCAAGCACTATTGCCTTGGTTTGACCATAATGGTCGATTCCTTGCCTGGTAAGGAGTAAAGACCAATGGAAATAAATCTGATAATTCTTCTCAATAAACAGCTACTGATTAAATATGCAAATACGCTGGGAATTTTGACCCCCCCCCCCCCCATTTCCTTATGGGTGCCTTGCATTTAAAATTGTGTCACCACATATTTTGTTAGTTATTATCAATGGTAAGGATCAAGCTCTGCATGCTTACATCCCCTTAAGTGTGACATTATGATGTCCAGTCATAAATGTACCATAAGGTAGATAAATTACTGTTGTATCCACTGTGAAGCATGCCATGCCAGTTACACACCTCCTGAGTTGAGAAAGCGCTTTCCCATGCGTACAAGTGGGTACTTGTCGGCAAGCCGGCGATCAGGCCATATAAGGCCTTCGGCTGCAAACACTATACGGTGACCGGTTTGACGGAACTTGGTGAGCAGCTCCTCAGGTCCACTTGCAAATATCACGTCATAGCTGTGAGGTGAGGGAGAAACATTTGAAGAAGGGTTACATCAAGAATGAACAGTGGGAAAGGATGTGGGAGGAAGAAAATGCACAATTTACCAATAATATTTGCCGTGAAGGGCGTGCTTTGAGCAAAATACCCATGCATGGCCAAAACTATGCCTTAGAATAACCATAGCACCTTCTCCCAGCATGAAAACAAACTTGTGACAATATGAGGTCATTTTACCCATCGTACCTCTGCCACACCCCACATATCCCTCCTATTGCATTGAGGAATTTGGCCAGGATACTAGCTCATGATTCTCCAATCTTTTCAAACGACACAGATACAGTCCATGAGCCAGATGATATTTGACGACAAAATGGAGGTGCAAAATGCCACGGTTTACTCATTTATTCGTATGCAGCCTGCGGCCGCTTGGCTACATCATTTTCTGTGTGCGCGGCTGTGCTGCTAATGCAATGCCTCCTTACCAGCTAGCTGGTACTCATTTTGCCAATCTCAGAAGGATGACAGGCTGTGTTGACTCGCCTGGTGTTAATTCAATGGCACAGCAGGGGGCTTGAACTCAAAATCCTAGGATCTTAAACCAGCCACCTTAACTGCTAAGCCAACACCCAGCTATAAATGGCACTATGATTTTCAGTTAGCTTGATGTCTAAATTGTATTTAATCTCCAAATATTTATATTTTGTTTTCACATTAAAATATACAATATCTGTATTGGACAAAATATTTGTTGTATGGACTCGAATGTGAAGGACATTACACATTCCCAGCCAAATACCATTTTGGTGGCCATCATACTAAAATACTCAATTTGATGTCTCTCTGTCTATCTGTCTATCTGTCTATCTGTCTGATTATTTTTTGACCGCGATACATTCCGTCGTTACTTATCCAATCTTAACAAAACTTGACAGGATGACTAAAGGTTACATAATGAAGGTGGTAGCGCATTCATTTGCCCCCCTCCCCAAGGGAGTTTTCTCCCCCGAGCGGGTTTTACCCGCCATTTCTGTCAATGGAGTTGCATGTTGAGGTGTATATCAATTTTAAGTTAGCTTTTTCGTGGCATTTTTCCAAGGCCGCTTCTAATAACAAAACTAATGATAATAGCATAATATTAATGTTATTACAAAACATAATTAATTCCAATAATATCCCACCTCCACAAGGGGGTTTTTCCTCCTTGAACAAACGCCGAGTCAACATTTATAAATAGCTTATCATGGCGTTTTCATAGGAGAAACGGCATCTACCGGAAGTAAAATTATTATAAACCACAAGCACGTATGATTAGCTTTTTAAACAGTCACTAATGCTGTTTATAACACTAAGTGAAGAAATTTGGAGGAATCCCTACATCCGTGAGGTAAGTTTTACTTACAGAAATGAGAGAAGATCTACGGTACTCTATATACCCCACAAGGGTTGGGTTAATAACATGACCCTTCCTGCCGCTACTGTGGCGTTTTTCGTAGCGAACTTTTGAAACTCGCTCCTGCTGTTTAACACAAAATTGAAAGGGAGGAAGATCGAGGTGTGCTCATTTACCAAGCAGCTAGCTTGCGCTTGCCAAGCCAGCTGTTCCTTAACGGTTTTGAATGGAGTGCTTGCTCGAATGCTTCAACCACTTGGCGATCTCTCCACAAAAAACTTGGTAAATGAACACACACCCAATGTTCTTGAGACCCCACCATAGATCGTCTGTAATCTATATACGCCAAAGAGGAATGACCCTTCTTGCCGCTCCTGTAGTGAGCGGGTGCAATAGTCCTTTAAAATGGCCAACATTTTTACCCAACTTGATACATCTCAGAAGCTGGGTTCTACCCCAGAATTGGTTAGCTCTAGGCATATGTAGTTTCATAAATGTTGTTCAGCATAAAATTTTGCAAAGGGAAATTTTTTTTGTCAGATTTGGTGCCATTGGTTTTTGAGATATTTCAGAATATAGGACAAAAAAAAGTCTTCTTTTTTTTTTTTTTCAAAATTTCCCAAGATCTTTCCATTATGGTTCACAATAAGTTTATGATGAGGCATTTTCTTGCTTTATTTTGGGTTTCATGTATTTCTTTGTGTCAATAATTATCGGGACTCGAAGAAACCGCTACCCACGGGAGAGGGCAGGGTGGTCATCGATCATGTTGTTATCTTTATGATTCATGATTATTCATACCACAGCAGAGTGCACGCCCTACCGACGATCTTATTTCAAGCAAGCAACGTTCTTCTAAGTTCTGACACATCCCTTTATTTAGGCGGCGTATAGGCAACAGACCGCTGCCTCAATTGCTCCAGAAAATTTTTTTTTACCCGGATTACGTATATGAGGTAAAAGCATGCGTACTGCTTATGTGCATATATAATACATTGTGGTTATACAGCTCGGATAATTCCAATAGTACCTACCCTCCCCTCAAAGGAAGAAGATGCTAATGCTGTGATGATTTATTAGTTTTCAAACATTGATGGCAAATAAAACTTGTACATGCACAACTTCAAGATGCTCCCATTAACCCCTGAAAGTTTCAGCTTCCTATGTCAAATTCTCTCAGATAAGTAGATGTAACATACAACATACTTTCCCTCCATTCTATATTGACGTCTTGCCCCGCTTCAATTGGTCCACTGATGTGGGGAGTGGCGGCCACAGTCTCATCACTGAGTGGAAGCCGCAGTCTTATCACTGAATGATTTGATGTGTCCAATGCACACAAACAATTAGACAATCAAATATGATTTTTAGATAGCTGTTTATTTGAGTGCAACCTCAGAGAAAAATAATTATTTTATTTTATTTATTATATTTTTTATTTTATTAAAAATATATATAATTATAATTATACATATACTTGGATGTTGTGAGGCTAACCCCCGCTCTAGCAGGGAAAATGGCCTTAAAATGCCTGTTGTGTGTTGTGTATACTTGGATGTTGTGGTTATTGGTCAACTCCTTTCTTTTTAGCCGCGTCGCAGACGCTGGTCATAGAGTGCCCTCTGCTGTTGTTGTTGTTCTTCTTGTTCTTCTTGTTCTTGTTCTTGCAGAGAAGACAAAACCTCAAAGCTCCACCCATTCTGGGAACCATAGCTCCACCCATTCTGGGAGAGGCTTCATATAAACAAATATCCACCATTTTATTAACTCGCATAGCTTTGAGGCCTGTTTTGTAGGCCCGTGGTGTCTTCCTCTCTCACACAGTTTTATTTCAAATCAAATTCGATATAATATTTCATTTTTCACAGTCGCTAACATAGTTTTAGACTCGGTTGAAAAAAAACGGGAAGAAAATCCGATGAAAGTTGCCCTTTATAGAACGAAATGAATTCTCAAAGGCCTGTAACTTCAAGTCCATTGAGATATATTTTTTTTAAATCGCGGCATGGTCAGTCATACACCGCCCTAAATAACAGACGGGAAAATGCCGAGATATATATATTTTGTTTAAATCGCGGCATGCTCAGTTCGCGGAGCGAACCCTGGTGTTGGGCTAGTGGCTAGGGTGCCGGCTTAGGATCCTAGGATCCTGGGTTCGAATCCCGGTCAATCGCTGAATTAACGCCAGGGGGGTTGACTCAGCCTGTCATCCTTCCAAGGTCGGCTAATTGAGTACCAGTTCACTGGTAATTCCCTGTTTGTCGTTAAAGGCGGCAAAAAGGGTTGGCGTCAGGAAGGGCATCCGGCCGTAAAACATTGCTTCAAAAAGTGGACCAAAAAAACAACAACAACCACGGTGCCCGAAAAAGGCCAACCCCCGCAAAGCGGGGAAAAATGGCCTCTAAAGGTGGTTTTTTTTTTTTATGCTCAGTCATACACTGCCCGAAATAACAGACGGGAAAATGCCGAGATATATATATTTTGTTTAAATCGCAGCATGCTCAGTCATACACCGCCCGAAATAACAGACGGGAAAATGCCGAGATATATATATTTTTTTTAAATCGCGGCATGGTCAGTCATACACCGCCTGAAATAACAGACGGGAAAATGCCGAGATATATTAAAAATTCGTCCATTTGATGACAATCGTCACGATGAAATATTTAATTTATACGTCGTCACAATAATGTGGAGAGAGGAGCATAGCTTCGTTCATGTGTCGCCACACACGGGAAATTGCCGAGATATATTTTTTTTAAATCGCGGCATGGTCAGTCATACACCGCCTGAAATAACAGACGGGAAAATGCCGAGATATATTAAAAATTCGTCGCCACACACGGGAAATTGCCGAGATATATTTTCACTTTGCACAAAAATAACATCAAGTAATCGAATCAATAGGAATGTCCTGTGCCTATAACATCGATGTTATAGGCACAGCTGCATCTAGGCATTGTGTAACATCGACGCGGCTTTTGTTTTAATTAAAACTTTTTGTACTTGTTTTTTCCATATTGTTCATATCCTGAATTCCAAATTCACAGTTTATCGTCCAAATTCACAGTTTTAACCATTATTTATTTGTTCCTGAAAAAGGAAAACCCTTTTGTAGTCAATGTTCCTGAAAATTCTGGTCAGATTATTTCCCTTGTATCGTGATGTCAAGAGATCAACAGAAACCCCAGATGATACTGCTGCCCCAATTGATATCCACACGAGATCTGAAGGATCTTGAAACGGATTTGTCCGATTGTTCTCGAGCAGATAAATCAGAGGCAACATCAGTTTCGACTTTCTGAATGTGGGGCTGCTCAAGATCTTCACGAGTGAGATCAGGAAAATGGACAGACATTTGATCGTGCAGTCGTCTCGATTCTGCTGCTCAATGCTCAGCTGTGAGATAATAGTGCGATTTTGTTTCCTGGTTTGAGGCTCAAGTCACATGTCCCTCCAACATTTTGAGTACCTTTGGTCACAGTTTCTTCAGTGGTTTGACTCACAGCAATTCCACCAAAAGGATTTGCTTGCATGAATCCCTTGTTTTGAAAATGATTCCTCCCCTACCAACAAAGAATCTCTCCTTTTGAAAATGATCATACAAAGTCTGAACAGGTCTCTTTTAGTTGTGTCATCTGGGAATAATATACAGGAAGACACCGACCCAGCATAGTTGGATTTGTCCATCGCAAAGCACCTATGGCCCATGTCTCAAATGCAGGATAGATGAAAGTGCTAGTTAGTCATCCTATCTGTCATGGAGTAGTCCAATCAGGATTTCAACCATTTCAGCATCACCAAACATCTTTCCGATTGTTGACCTTAAGTTGCAAATCGTTTGAAAGTTGCATAATGCTTTCAAACATGCCTGAGTTTTTTTTTCCATGCTATTTCTGGTCCCTTTGCAAACAGAGCTTGATCCAAGACAACTGTCGTGTGTGTCTATATAGTGTAGAAGCAGTCCAAATGAAGCCAGAGACAACACAGAGATGAATGCGTTGATGCAAAGTTTCACATGGAATTCGACATTACGCAAGAAACAGACTCGTAAAATTAAGGCAAATAATAATGGAAATATCTTGGGAGAATGGTGATTAAAAAAAGACTTTTCTGGTCTATTTCCTGAAATTCTCAAAACCAATGGCACAAAACCCGACAAAATACAGGTGCCATATACAGTATGCAGAATTTTACAGTGAATAACATTTATTCAGCTGCATATGAATAGGGCCAACCAATTCTGAGATAGAGCCCAGTTTCTGTGTAATAAATCAAATTGCTGGAAAATGGTGGCCATTTTAAAAGATGGCCGCCAGAATTGCGATTTAGCTAAGAATATGGAATGCGCATCGCATGATTACATGCAGGCTCCAAAAACTCTGCCTCATGGATTAATATATTTACTAACGTCCTGCGTCCACAACCGATCATACAAAGATCTTCAGATCCATATCCGAGATATGGGGGGCACCAAGATGTGGCGCTCCCTACTGATAATGCTTTGATTTGAGTTTGACTCAATCAGAGACCAAAACACAGGTGAGATAACCCAATGGTATGCATACAATCAAGTGATCTAAAATGCTGTGAAAATGAACCAAAGCCAAATAAAGACTGAAAAGAAGATTGTGCAAATTCCCAGACGACTTTGAAGTTCCACCTTCACTTCTTGGGCAAAGCAAGTCAAAATGTGGAGCACACTTGAAAAATACACACCAAGTCAACCTGCGAGTTCTCTCCACGACAATGATGGTAGGAGTAAACGTCAAAATATTAACAAGTCAGAATTCTAAACAGACAAATGGTAACTGTAATAGTACCGTACTGAGAACCGTTAAAAGAATAAAATCAAACCCGCAGCTACCATATTAATACCCCCTCGTCTCTCGCCATTGTACATTGAATTATTATCCGAGCTTCTGGACAGCAGGACGGAGTCCTATTATTAAAAGACTTCATGCCAAAGGAACCACACCCCTTAGCACAAATTACAGCAGAAGTAAACCTGTGTGGAATTTACTCATTTTTGACAAGAACCACGACACTGTTTAACTTCATTCCACATCCTTATACATACTTGCCATTTTGTCAGGTTCACAAGTTTGAAGCAAAACACCATCCAACCTCATGACAGTGTAAAGGTCTGTCTGTCTGTCTGTCTGTCTGTCGGTCTGCCTGTCTGTGTCTGTCTGTCTGTCTGTCTGCCTGTTGGTCCACCTGCCGGTCTGTCTGCATGTCTGTCTGTCTGTCGGTCTGTCCGTCTGCCAGTCTGCCTGTTGGTCCACCTGCCGGTCTGTCTGTCTGTCTGCCGGTCTGCCTGTCTGTGTCTGTCTGTCTGCCAGTCTGTCTATCTGCCTCTGCTTGTCAGTCTGTCTGCCTGTATGTCTCTCTGCCTGTATGTCTTTCTGCCTGTATGTCTCTCTGCTGGTCTGTCTGCCAGTCTGTCTCTCTGCCTATCTGTCTGTCTCTCTGCCTGTCTGTCTCTCTGCTGTCTGTCTGCTGGTTTGTCTGTCTGCCTGCCTGCCTGCCTGTCTGTCCAAAAAAACATTTGTTTTACCACTGGGATTTGCCAAGTCTTTAATACATCTGCGTCTTTCACATATCAAAACTATAAAAAGGTGCTTCTCATGTACGTATTTGAATATTTTAGAGCTATTCTTTTATTCCTAAAAACAATGGTTGGATTTCCACGAGTGGTGTGATGGCATCAATGACGCCCAGAAAACATTCTTATTTTGTGTCCTTTGCATACCTGTCGACAAACATCACGACGAGATCCTTCCGAGGCCCGATCCTCGCCAATTCTTCTTTCAGCAGTCGCACTTTATGACCCCCACCGATGGACCACCGTACATTTCCACCTCGCCACTTTTCACCCATCCCAAGTACCTGGGATGTAGAGATAGCAAAATATGCCCATCACAACTATGTCAAAGAGCTAAAAGGTCCATAAGGGATTATAAACGCCTTTATCAGCCAGTCTTGAGAAAAAAGAGGAAATTAATTTCTTTCTCTTTCAGGCCTTGCCTTCACAGTATAGTTGAAGTGATTTGCCGAATTCCTGAATCTCTTGAAGCCATCCGTTTCGTTTGTGGCCACCGTAATAACCAGCAGCTCATCTGGGGAATACGTGGAAGAGTTTCTGTTAGCTCGAGAAAAACCTGGGTGATGTAGTGTTAGAGTTCAGGTCAAAAGAGATGGATGCGATTGGGGATTTCAGTTTGAAAGGTTCACAGCACCACAAAATACTACAACACATATATCATGAATAATGCCACATTACACTATATTACGCAAGAGTGTTCGCCATTTCAAACACACTAAATCCACAATATCGTATTAAGATACTGTAAAACGAAAAGGAACCCTTTCCTGCTTATTGCTTCCTTGCTCAGATTTGTGCATTGCCAGCAAACACAGCCGTTCCCCAACTCGCGAGTTTAGGCTGCTGCCAGAAAAACGCCAGACGCAACATGTGGAAGTCGTTAGGAATTGTGGCGAGGGTGTTGCCAGTTGAGTCGTGTATCCATAACCACAAGCCAAGCAGACATCACTTTTGTGTTCGTTCATCGCCCTGCTGGCTATGGTCATTACAATTTGCCACCGGTTGCCAGAGAGGTATTAAATGGTGGCATTTCCTTCTCCAGTGCAAAAGGAAAGGAAGCTGCACCAAGTATGGATCCAGCTGCACTGCTCAGCATTGGCTGTGCCCTTCCACAAGACAGAAGAATTCTTAACACAAACTTTAAGCAGAACGAATGACTGTATATTCCATGTTGACTTGATACATAAACGCTGCAGCTTCCGGACTTCTCTGCCAACCCGCACTGGTTTGTATCGTATGTATACACACACACACACACACACACACACACACACACACACACACACACACACACACACACACACACACACACACACACACACACACACACACACACACATATAATTAATGAGTGTTCTGTATAATGCTTTTAATGGTTGTGACGGTGTCTTGGACAAAAGGAAGGGCAATGAGGTGGAAATGGAATTCCAATCTGATCAGGTTGACAAAGCCCACGGTGACAAGACTGGAGGTGTATGTGATGTACTATACAGTTACAACAAATCTCAAAAGTCACCATCAGACAGACGATCCTGTTGATAGATGAATTGTCAGCATAATTACATCATCTTGTCCGACAATCTCCATACTGAAAGCAGAGGCACCTCCTTGCCAGTACGTCCAACAGATGTAGAGGCAATGACATGTGTGAGAGACCAATTGCAACCAAAGACAGTTAGCTTTGTGATTTCAGCCTCGCACTAGATGCAATGTCATATTGACGTTCCAGACGTAACACCATCTTACTACATCGCCATCTTGCCTCATCCAGACGCCGAGCTTCTGGTATTCAGCCCGTTACCTGCGGACGTCAGACAGTCAGATGTATGGTTTATGATGTTCAACTGCCGTCGGGGATGGGTTGAGTACTGGACGGCAGGATGACGTCCACGTCCCCATAGGCCTAGCCTAGCGCTAGACACAATGCTGTAATGACGTCCCAGACGGAATGATGTCCCAGTGAAAAGGAACCTGTCACACAGAGGGACAGATGGACTGAGAAATCGCCTTCATTAATATATAGATTTATTATATTTCTGATTTGTCATACCTTTTTGGTTATTTTTCTCTCATTCTCTGCCTGCTCACGGAGAAAGGAATCATTACCCACACCACCGGAGGTGGACGGAGGTTGTGTTTTTACCCCGGTCTGTTTGTCTCTCTGTCTGTGAGCAGGATAGATCAAAATGTTATGGATGGATTCAGACGAAACTTTGGCGACAGGTTGGGTGCGTGACACGGATGAAATTATTAGATTTTGGTGAATATCCGGATCCGGACAGGAGAAGTGATTCTTCACCATTGAGAGATGGTGCCAAAAACTATATACAGTACATATAGCACGATATCTCAAAAAGTTGTGGACGGATTATGACAAAACTTGGTGGATGAGTTGGGTAGGTGACAAGCATAAGCCAATCAGATGTTGGCTCAGGTCAGGATGCAGATCCGGCCTATCGGTGCGATACAAAACGTCAACTGTTCGGCCTGATGGAAGTGTGCGCTCCACTGCGTGCTGTTCTAGTTTTCCCTTTGTTTCCATAAATTAGATAAATAATACTCTTCTTTATCCACACTAACTCACACATCCAAAAAGCACCATGGGTGCAGCCATCTTGCCATCACATGAGCATGGGAACAGGCACATCCCAAAACTGTGGATCTTCATTGTCGGAGTGCTCATCGCATCACTAAGCAAATGCTTTGTGATCAAGAAAGAGTTTGAGACTCAAACTTGGTTTTCCAAACATTGTAAGATTTTGAATGTGGAAATTCTTAAATTAGGGTTGACAACTTGAAAACAGACAATGGTAGTCCCTTACAAAAATCTCGGCTGATTTCTCACAACTGATGAGTAGGACAAATCTTTGTAAGATGTGTTTTATACACAAACTTCAGGAACTTCTTGGTTTTTTGGGGTTTTTTTTTTTTACAGCCATTGCACAATGTATTTATTTGCTTTTTAAAGAAATTGTGATCTTAACTACACTTGATTCTGGCCGGTAAATTAAATCTGTTTGTTCTTTGCAGTTACTTCTCTCTCTCTACATCAAATTGAGAAGAGATAAATCACCTCATCCAAAACAAACATTTCCTGCAAACGACCTCATTGCACCAACTTTTTTGAAGCAAACACTCACTAGAGGTTGTTTTGAACATCAAGAATAGAGAATGATTGGACTAGAGGATGAAAACGTTTTGAATGTACTGTATGCATCTTACTGTAATTCACCAAATGTCCGTCTGTCCGTTCGAAGGTACCGCAAAAACGGCTGAACCGATCGCAACGATATTTTGGGTGGGTAATCCTGGGACCCCTGGGAGTAAAATAGGCTATATTGTTTTTCCAATTTTTCCAAGTTTTCCAATTTTTCCAAACACGATGGAATAATATTTACCGATATGAACAGTGATGTGGCTTTTGTTGAAATTATACAAATACTGTTTATTCTACGTACCAGGAGAGAGTAGATCGACTCCTGACGAACTCTTCCTATATAAGCGTGCGGCTCCGAAGTAACACGGCATCGTGTGCAAAGCGACTGAAAAACAGGTGTAGCGGCCGCTTCCGTGTTACAGAATTCAATCTTTTTTCAAAATGGGTGCCATGTACTGTTTAGATTTTGATGATTTGCATGTGATACGATTCAACGGATATTTATATGAATCGTTTAAAATAAAAAAAAGCCTTCAATTTCTGATATATTTCCTTTTCATTTGGGCCTCCTGAGTACCGTTGCTAGTAAGTGGAATGGAAATAAATGACCAGGATATATCACGCATCATACAAAGTTGTCCAAAACCGCCTTGGAAATAGATCTACGAAGGGTTAACACACATATACCATACAACAGTTGAGCTATTGGTTGACATAAGTTGAATAAAACAACCAGATCTTGCATTTATCATTTCGTTTGCGTTTTTTCGATTGCGTTCAGGGAAACAGTTAACAGCAAGTGGATAGCTTGCTATAGACAACGAGAAACAAAGTTCTGGGTCAAAAGCAAGAAAAAAATAAAAATCGGAAAATAAAATAATAAAACAGAAAAATATTTAATTTTTGAGCCGATTTATTTAGTTTTTCTGGAGGAATGAGAAACTAAGAAAGTGGGATACATTACTGCCCTTTCCTATCCCTGAACATGTTCCCAAGAATCCAGTCGAGCCAGCTGGCCTGGGAGCAAACAGTCGACTACAATTTCCCCCATCCATATCCTTCTCTATTTCTGGAATTTAAATCCAAATTATCCCCGTTTCATTCATTTTCCTCTTGCACAGCACCTTATTTCACCAAAAAGTATTTTTTCTAAAAATGAAAAAAACATTGCAACTCTAAGAGTCCTTTTTTCTTATTTCTTCTTATTTCACATTTCTAGGGCTTGCAGGATAGCTTACAGGTAGCCTCCGTGAACTAGCCTTTGAACTGTCTAACCTGGGTTAATACCGGCCCCACTACAAATAATTATTCGTCAATGTGTGCGTTCGTCCTGTCTGGGCGAACTGCCTGGGCGTCCTGTCTGGGAGCGTTCGTTGGTGGACGTTAATGATCCCAACGCATCCTTAGTGAAAATTACATGAGATATTGCCGGTATCCAGAAAAAAAATTACAAATTCCTGCCTGGACTGTGGATAGCAGGTGGTCTAGTCTTCCTAGAGGTTGCTCAACACTAGGTTACATCACTGTCACCTTAGAAAGTGGCTGCTGTCTAAGTAGCAGCTTCTGCACTATAAACACATTGCCCAAGTATAAATATCTCCCATGTTTCAAGTGAATTAACTTCTTTGGATATGAAGGGCAACCAATTATTCTACATTTCTCCTTTTCCCCCAACAATACCGTTACAGTTTCCTTATATTTTTGCCTTCTTCCTTGAACCAAATTGTGCATATCTCACACCAACCCTCCATTACGCAATGCATATTGTAAGCAAATGCCAAAACCAGGTTGAAGGCTTAAATAACGAAATGCACCTGAGTAATTCAAAAGATTCGCATTTGTTTTGTTTTTACTGATACACAAAAAACCACCTGTTTGGTTTGGGAAGGCAATAGCATTACAAACAAAATTCCACATTTTTCAATTTGCCATTGTGCATTTATTTGTCCATTTTACAAAGTTGAACTTTTTTTCAGTTGGATTTTACAAAGCAAGACGTGGGGCAGAGTGAACAAAAATGAAATGAAACTAGAACTGCGAGCAGTGATGATCTGTTTCCAGCAAGGTCAGGGCTTTCGGTGTTGTTGATACAGCTTAAGTTGTATTTAGACTTCAATTCTGTATGTTTTATTTCCATGGCTACTCAACCATATGTTTAAAGTTTCGTATGCATCGGTTAAGCGATTTTGAAGAAGCAGATTTTTGAAGTTTTCCTTTTAATCCAATATGGCGACTAAACTGTTTCACCAATCAGAACCATTTTGCAATATGCATTATATCATGACCTTTCTAACAAGTCTATGAAGTTTGAGCATCATCGGTATGAAAGTTACCGAGAACGGGCTTACGAAAAACCGAGGGAATAATACAATATTAATAATCCTAACAATAACCCTCTTCTTGTGAAACTGCCAAAATCAAGGCTCTCTGCTCACCTTCACTCTTTCATTCCTCTTTTCTCCCACCTCTGGAACACACTCCCACACTCTCTTCAATCCCTCTCCTCCCTCCAGGTCTTTAAAACAGCTGTTCACCACAATCTCTTATCTTCCCCCATCCATAACCATGACCTTTTCTACCCCCGTTAAAACGCCCCAAATCCGCCTCTTTGAATCCCCAGCTTCTTTCCTGGGGTTCCTAGAAGTGTTCATTTGCTTTGTACTGTGTACCCCTCCCTCCTCCTCCAGCCCTCCCCTTCCATAGATCTACCGGCATCCCTGTTCTCTTCTGTTGTTGTGCTTGTGTGTTTCCCTCTCTCTCCCTCTTGTGTCCCGCTCCCTTCATTGCATGTTTTGTGTGTCTGTGCATGTTTTCATGTTCAATGTGTTCGCTCTTACACGAGCCTCAATTCTGTATACAAAAAAAGAAAAAAAAAAAAAAAAAAATGTCTTTAAAGTCAACTGGGAAGCTTTAAAAAAAAGAGAGAACATGGGAAGAAACAGTAACCTGCAAATAAGAGGGTTGGGCTAGGCAGGGTCAATGGGGGCAAGGATGGAGGATGGCATAAGCTGGTAGAGCACCGCCTACTCGAAGCTCTGGGGAGATGGATGGGATTGAACAGTCTCAGGAAGGTGGTTCCACATACCAGAGAAGCGATGAACAAGAATTTAGGTTTACAGTCATCCTGGATTTTTGGAGTTTAACCAGGAGGGAGTTACTGGAAGATCACACATGTTCCGCAGTTGCTGGGAAAGGTTGAAAAGCTGTTTCTGAATTGCTGTCACCAGATTTTGAATCAAAACAGGCATCATGCCAATGCATTGCTTTGACTTACCAAATATATTGGAAATAGTTACTACGGAAAGACGTGACATTAAGGCAACTTCCAATTGTCAAAATGGAGAAAAGAAGAGCATAATTTTGCCTGAATTTTTTTCTAGAATTGAAGAAGTTCACTCCACAATTATCTTTGAAGCATGCAAAAGACGTGCTTTTCCTAGCTTGCCTTTTTCCACATTCATATTCCATAATCCGTGCTTTGCCATGCAACCCCCTTCCTGCGAAGCACCAATTTGACTTTATAGTGGAGTCGCAAATCAAACCCAAACTAGACAGCTCAAAGGTAAGTGTGTCACCTTGGCACCATCCTGTCGGATCTTGGAATCCATATTTACTTCATTGCTATTCCATACGGAACTTCATTCTGCGTACTTCCGAGCCACCGGTTCCTTCAATGTGTATTGATCTCCACCTTCATGAGCCAAACCAATAGGTACAACAAATCACAGTTGCTTTTAAATCTCAAAGACCCAACCGCACAAAACCAGGCAGTGTTATCTTTACATTTGCAACACCAAGATTCAAAGGCATTCCGATTTCTGATGGATTGTTAACGCGGCGTCGGTTCCCCTTCCTCCCTCCCCACGGTAATGCAACAAACCCCTCTCCTGGAAACATCAAAATTGAAATTTAGCCTTTGAAGTTGTAAAAACGCAATGTGCACTTTGAAAAAGTTCAACTGCTTTTCAATTTCAACCGATTTAAAAGCAAAATGGAGAAAACACTTCGTTTCTCATTCTTTTTTTATCCTCTATTCCAGTACTTCTCAAACTTTTTATTTCTAGATTTTGAGTTTGCGCACTGAGGCCGAGTCCATTACACTCCACAACATTTTCGAGTTTGCTCCATCCTCAGGCCAGACCAAACCAATTTTTACCGCGTCAATGTGCATTATATTTTCATCACTAACTAGTCATTAGAAACAACTGTAGAAATCATATTTTCCCACCTAGATGAGCAAATTATCACTAACATAGCACATTTAAAATCATTTTAATAATTCAAGTGCTTTATGAAATATTTGACACAAGGATATAAATTAATTTCAAGTTTTATTATGAAAGAAAATCCTAGAGATTTATCATTCAACCTATAAAAGAGATTATAAACTTCATTGTTTTCTAAACTTTAATCTTCATAAACTTTAATCGTTTTTTCCAAAACGTTATCAACTTTATATGAAAAAAAACTAGAGCAATGCAACTGTATAGCCAATATGCCTCTGATGTGACAACGGGTGGATGCACTCGTTCACCGTCCTAAAAATAAACCATTTCGGTTTAAATCCCTTCAGCTGTTTTGAAGTATCACATTTTTACCAGCCATGACAGGTTTCACATCGATCGGTGAAGTGGTTTCAGAGAAGGGATTTTTTAATTATCGCCTTTCAAGCTAATATGGCTGCCAAACCACGTGACATATGACATCAAAAATGTAGACTCTGCATGTGTATGGGGAGGGGATCACGTTTGTAAAGTTTTGTGTTGATCGGCTGAGGTTCGTTTTTCTATCCAAGATGGCTGCCAAACCACGTGACGTACGATGTCATCATTTTAAAACTATATGCAACAATGGTGTTAGATGATATTTGTAAAATTTCACATCGAGAGGGTAAGCGGTTTCAGATATAATTATTTAATATTTTCCTTCAATCCAATATGGCTGCCAAACCACGTGACCTATAATGTCATAAATTTAATATTTCAATACAAATGGGTCAGAGATCATGTGCATGCAATTTCAGATTTTTAGGATAAGGCATTAAATTAAAACATTTATGGCTGGTATACCACTTCACCGATGATGTCATAAGTATCATGGTTTTGTTCCCCATTGGGAGTACTTGACAATGTGCCAAGTTTCAAATTTTTCCATTCAACGGTTTCCGAGAAATATATTTTTAATTACTTGCGTTTAATCCAAGATGGCTGCCATACCACGTGACCTATGACATCACAATTAACAAAAAAACATTCTGAATGGGTGTCGCTCCCACCCTGAAAGTTTCGTCTTAATCGGACATGTGGTTGCTGAGAAAAACGAGGTTTAGCCCGTACGGATGGATAGACAGACGGACAACCCAAAAACATAATGCCTCCGGCCACCTTCGGGGGCGGAGGCATAAAAATATATCAACATAAATCTTTTTCAAAACACTTTCCCCACATATATCATTGAAGATCACAAGGCAGTTAAATGATTGATTCAAAAGCAAGGAAATGAGAAATTGAAGGCCCAATCTTTCATTTGGCAGTGAGAAACTTGCGCCCGTCTTGAGGAAGAGAGGCGCTTAATGTTCGGCTCTATGCTGGAAAAAGAGACACAAAGCTCCTGATTCAGGCTCTTTAGACATGTCCTCATGTTGTTCTTGATAAATGAGAATGTTGAGAAGCTCACTTCAAAGTTATGTTGTTGGAAATGGTAGCAATATATCAATCAGAGATGGATGGAAGCGAAAAATTTTCACATTCCTAGGGCTGGCAGGATAGCTTATAGGTACACACACTCACCTCTGAACTGCCGAGCCTGGGTTGAAATCTCGGCCCAAATATAAACTTATCATGTTGTTTCACAGGCAGGGTAATTCATCAATGTGTGTACCGTCCCTCGGATGGACGTTAAACTTGCTGCTGAGGTACACCGGTTAAGAAGCACTGCTCCAGACATGTTAGTTAATTTTACCAAAAAAAAAAGAAGATATACAATGAAAGATCTAAAAGAGTATTTTCGTGAAAAAACATCACCACAACACTTACATTTGGAAAACACCTTACATTGAACTGTCTGTAGAAATTCTGAGATAGAATTGTGAGGAGTCAAAGATCTAGGTAAGGATATAAAACAATTTCTAGAGTTTTCAAAGTTCCCAAGAGCACAGTGAGCTCCACCATCAGGAAATGGAAACAATATGGAACTCCCAAGACTCTTCCTAGAGCTAGCCGTCCGACCAAACCGAGCAACCGGGCAAGAAGGATCTTGGTCAGGGAGGTGATCAAGAACCAAATCACCACACTGACAGAATTACATAATTCCTTGGCTGAGATGGGAGAATCTGCCAGAAGGACAACAGTCTCTGCAGCCCTTCACAAATCTAGGCTTTATGGCAGAGTGGCCAGAAGGAAGCCACTCCTGAGAAAAAGGCACATTTGACAGCACACCTGGAGTTTGCAAAAAGGCATGTCAAAGACTCTGAGCATGAGCAAAATATTCTGTAGTCTGGTGAGATGGAGATTGAACTCTTTGGCCTGAATACAAAGCGATACTTCTGGTGGAAACTGAGCACAACTCATCACCCAAAAACATCATCCCTACTCTGAAGCATGGTGGTCGCAGCATCATGCTACGGGGATGGTTTTCAGCAGCAGATACTGGGAGACTTGTAAGGAAAGAGGGAACAATGAATCGAGCCAGATACAGGCAAATCCTTGAGGATAACCTGCTTGAGAGTGCAAAAGACCTTAGACTGGGGCGAAGATCTATGTTCCAACAGGAAATGACCCCAAGGATACAGCCAAAGCAACACTGGAATGGCTTCAGAAGAAGAACGTGATAGTTATTGAGTGGCCCAGCCAAAGGCCAGACTTTAATCCCATTGAGAATCTGTGCCAAGACTTGAAGATTGCTGTTCAGTGATGCTCCCCATCCAACTTGACAGAGCTTGAGCAAATCTGCAAGGAAGAATGGGAGAAACTCCCCAAATCCCAATCCAGATGTGCAAAGCTGATACAGACATACCTAAGAAGACTCAAAGCCGTAATCACCGCTAAAGGCGCTTTTACGAAGTATTGACTCATTGGGTTGAATACTTATGTAAATTGGATATTTCTGTTTTTGATTTGTAATTGTTTTGTGAAAAATTCTTTTTTAAAAATTCCACTTTGACATTATGGGTTATTATGTGTAGATCAGTGAGAAAAAGTCTGCATTTAATCCATTTTTAATTCAGACTGTGACAACACAACAAACAAAACACAACACAACACACAAACAAACAAACACAACAAAATGTGAAAAGGTCAAGGGGTGTGAATACTTTCTGAAGGTACTGTAGATCCTTTCAGCCGTTCTTAAGTTATTGCGGTAACGAAAACTTATAATGGACGGACAGCTGGACGGACTCACGGTCACAGATGCATACATAATGCTTCTGGCAACTTCGTTGACAGTGCCTTAAAAAAAGGAAGAACAGTTAACGAATGTCTGAACATACATGGAAACTCGAGTAAAGGACGTCATTTGGCTCATCATGCCTGTGCCAATAGCAACACCCAACCCTTCTGCCTGCTTTAGGTAGTACGAATTGGATAGCTAATTCCAAGTCGAAAATTTGACATGGGTCACTGCCTACATTTTTGTTAAGGAATCTCGGTGTTTTTAATGATCCACGATCTAAATGTGCACAGGAAAACTGAGCCCTCATATGAAGGATAGCGTGCTCCGAGATGACGTGCCCATGCTACAACTCCATTGTTACAGCAGTTTTCATTCAGATTTGACTTCAATGGGAATAAATCCCAGACTGGGCAACTCAGTGGCAGCCAACCTACAAATGAATTACTGTGCTGCCAATAACCACCTATGTACCACCTTTGTGGATTTCCTCGGTCATTTGAGTGCGAGAAAAGGAAAGTGAGAGCGTGTGTGTGTTTGTGCAGTGAGAGTGAGAGTGAGAGTGATAGGTCAGTACCTGCCTTAAGAACCCTAAGTACTGGCATGCTTGGGTTGTGTGAGTAAAGTGACAGGACCACAGTAGCACGGTGTGTACATTCTGTGCCAAGCGGCCTGATGAGGATACAAAATCTAGGCAAGGCGACACCGAGGGAAGGGTTGGCGGTTTACGCACAGACAAGGCCTTGTTTGAAGCATGCCAAGCTGTAGTGTTGGCACACCACTGTTAGAATTCCCTTCACAGCGTCACCGCTTAAAACCAGCCACTGGGAAGTTGAAACCATGACTGGGCCAAGGCTGAATCCGTTAGGCTTACCTGCTCCTCATCAACTCTCTTCTTTTCTCGTGATGTGTCTGCCTTCATCTGGATGGAGAAACCACAATCGTATCTTGACAACTCAAGCTTACAAGTACGCAGACAAGGTCGAGTGGAGCAGCACCCAAATGTGATGGTTGCCCCACCCCTCCCACCCTTACATTAAATAAGTCTCAGCGTCTCTCCTGAATGAACAGGTCCCTCAAGTGATTTCGGTTTCAGTTACAATTACAGCGATCCAAGGCCATTGGAAGATCTTGCACGTGTATGACTTCATTGTATGTACCTTCCCATGTGTTACAATGACGAGAACTTTAGAAAACAACGGACACACATTGGGAAGTGGGATTCGAACTGCGTATGCTCCATGAAGCTCATGATGCTGGGATCCCAGAATCAAATCCCTTGTGCTCTCCCTCGCCATATTATGGTGGTATGATGATATTAGTGGGTCTGAGAGGGTCATTAACCAATGTGGTAGCTACATTCAAGTGTAAGGTGTGCACAGAGGGAGCTGCAGATGGAGGAAATGTTGAGTTGGATCTTGGAGACGGCGTGAAGCTGGAAGGTGTGAAAACATTTTGCTACCTCGGAGACATGGTGAATGGAGCAGGTGGATCAGACTCAGCAACGGTTGCTAGAGTGAGAAGTGCATGGAAGAAGTTTCGGGAACTGAGTGGCGTGCTGATGAGGAGGGGAGTGTCGTTGAAGCTGAAGGGAAAGGTGTATGCTGCATGTGTGAGAAGTGTTATGATTTATGGGAGTGATACATGGGTAATGACTGTCGAGCAACAACGAAGGCTGGGAAGGGTGGAAATGCGAATGGTTCGGCGGATGTGCGGAGTATCGTTGAGAGAGAGGAAGACAAATGATGAATTGCGAAAGATGATGGGAATAGAGCCTGTGATTGATGTTGTGAAGAGGAACAGGTTGAGATGGTTTGGTCATGTGTTGAGGAAGGATGAAAGTGACTGGTTGAGAAGAGTGATGGAAATGAATGTAGAAGGAAGTAGAGGACGGGGAAGACCGAGAAAGACTTGGCTAAAGATGGTGGAAGAAGAAATGCGGGCAAGGGGGTTAACAATGAGAGATGCAGAAAATAGGGCAAAATGGAGAAGATTGTCATGGGGACCGCAAGGTTAACCCCCGCTCTAGCAGGGAAAATGACCTTAAAATGCATGTTGTTGTTGTTGTTTGATGACCCTGACAAACAAGGCCGTATGATGTCTCACCATGGAAACCGAGGTACCGACAGAAAATGCGTTTTTGCTTGAAAGAAAGCAAGTGCAAGCAGAGGAGACAAGCAGCTCAATGCTCCCTCTGAAAGACAGTGTATCCGGACGCGATGCTGCGCAGCTTCAACACAAGCTTCTAATGCGGATCAAATTCCTTCGCAGAATCAAACCCAGAATAAACAGCTCAGCAGGGGGAACGCAACTGGAGAGGGATACTCTACCAAATCCAGATTGAACAAGCCTTGTAACAGGCCAACCAGGAAACAAAAGTGAATAAAAACCTACATTTTCTTCGGACACCACTTCCAATGCAGCATTCAAATGAAAACGGGATGATAAAATTGCTGTTTGGTTTAATTGTTCGGGGTGGATTGTGAAGACGGCAAAAAATTAATGCCAAAGTGCTTCGAGATCCAAAAACAGTTTTAAATCACAGAAAATTACATATGTAATTGTAAACAGACCGAGTCAGAACTCAGAATCGAGGTTCCCCACAGTGGTCTATGAATCAAACCCACAATGGTCTATGAAGTTATAACCGTCACTTTTACAAGATTATGACAACACAAGACTCCTTGAACCTTCCTTACACAGTGATTTGTTCTTTCCGGCCCATCTTGTATGTGTTAGGATAAGCTAATATTAGCCATTCCTCCGCACCGAAAGTCAGATTTTTGGCAAAACCAATGATAGCTGGAGTATGGCACGTACTTACGTACACATCTTATTGCATTATTTAAGGAGCAAATATATATCTGCTAAAGGTAACATTCCTTGAAAGTCATTTTTTATGCCACATAAATAAGAGATATCTCCAGTGGTAGTGTGCAACCTGCTGAATGCAAAGCATCCACCTGTAGGTCCCCAATGCGTCCTCCTGCAGGCCCATAATGCATCCTCCTGCAGGCCCATAATGCGTCCCCCTGCAGGCCCATAATGCATCCTCCTGCAGGCCCCCCACACATCGCCTGAAGTCCCGCAACATATCCACCTGCCACCCACAACTCATCCAACTGCAGGCCCAAAACGCATCCTCCTGCAGGCCCACAACGCATCCTCCTGCAGGCCCACAACGCATCCTCCTGCAGGCCCACAACGCATCCTCCTGCAGGCCTGCAACTCATCCTCCTGCAGGCCCAAAACGCATCCTCCTGCAGGCCCACAACGCATCCTCCTGCAGGCCTGCAACTCATCCAACCGCAGGCCCAAAACGCATCCTCCTGCAGGCCCACAACGCATCCTCCTGCAGGCCTGCAACTTATCCAACTGCAGGCCCACAATACATCCACCTGCAGGCCTGCAACACATCCACCTGAAGTCCCGCAACGCATCCACCTGCAAGCCCACAACGCATCCTCCTGCAGGCCCACAACGCATCCTCCTGCAGGCCCACAATGCATCCTCCTGCATGCCTGCAACGCATCCTCCTGCAGGCCCACAACGCATCCTCCTGCAGGCCCGCAATGCATCCTCCTGCATGCCTGCAACGCATCCTCCTGCAGGCCCACAACGCATCCTCCTGCAGGCCCACAACGCATCCTCCTGCAGGCCCACAACACATCCTCCTGCAGGCCCACAACGCATCCTCCTGCAGGCCCACAACGCATCCTCCTGCAGGCCCACAACGCATATACCTGCAGGCCCACAACGCATCCTCCTGCAGGCCCACAACGCATATACCTGCAGGCCCACAACGCATCCTCCTGCAGGCCCACAACGCATCCACCTGCAAGCTCACAACGCATCCACCTGCAAGCTCACAACGCATCCACCTGCAGGCCCACAACGCATCCACCTGCAAGCTCACAACGCATCCACCTGCAGGCCCACAACGCATCCACGTGCAGGCCCACAACACATCCACCTGCATGCTCACAACGCATCCTCCTGCAAGCTCACAACGCATCCACCTGCAGGCCCACAACGCATCCACCTGCAAGCTCACAACGCATCCACCTGCAGGCCCACAACGCATCCACCTGCAGGCCCACAACGCATCCACCTGCAAGCTCACAACGCATCCACCTGCAAGCTCACAACGCATCCACCTGCAGGCCCACAACGCATCCACCTGCAGGCCCACAACGCATCCACCTGCAAGCTCACAACGCATCCACCTGCAGGCCCACAACGCATCCACCTGCAGGCCCACAACGCATCCACCTGCAAGCTCACAACGCATCCACCTGCAAGCTCACAACGCATCCACCTGCAGGCCCACAACGCATCCACCTGCAAGCCCACAACGCATCCACCTGCAAGCTCACAACGCATCCACCTGCAGGCCCACAACGCATCCACCTGCAAGCTCACAACGCATCCACCTGCAGGCCCACAACGCATCTGCTGCAGGCCCACAACGCATCCACCTGCAAGCTCACAACGCATCCACCTGCAAGCTCACAACGCATCCACCTGCAGGCCCACAACGCATCCACCTGCAGGCCCACAACGCATCCACCTGCAAGCTCACAACGCATCCACCTGCAAGCTCACAACGCATCCACCTGCAAGCTCACACGCATCCACCTGCAAGCTCACAACGCATCCACCTGCAGGCCCAAAACACATCCCCCCTGCAAGCCCAAAACGCATTGTATCTGTATTGCTGAAGTAGTCTCATGGCAAAGAATACACTAGGTGACTTGGCATTGCCTTCCCAGCGGGAGTATACAAGGATATATTCATAACTGCATGACTTACTCTTTGTGAAAGATACTGTGGGGTCTTTAACGTCTACCGGCAACAAATGCTGAAAGGTTGGACTCAAGCCTTGCCAGTTAAAAATCAGGGTAACCGGTTAATAGTCGGGTTGGAAATCAAACCCAGATGAGAGAGCGCACTCATCTTCGAGAGAGCACACTCATCTTCGAGAGAGCACACTCATCTTCGAGAGAGCACACTCATCTTCGAGAGAACGCACTCATCTTCGAGAACGCACACTCATCTTCGAGAGAGCACACTCATCTTCGAGAGAGCACACTCATCTTCGAGAGAGCACACTCATCTTTGAGAGAGCACACTCATCTTCGAGAGAGCACACTCATCGAGAGAGCGCGCACTCATCGAGAGAACGCACTCATCTTCGAGAGAGCACACTCATCTTCGAGAGAGTGCACACTCATCTTCGAGAGAGCGCACTCATCTTCGAGAGAGCACACTCATCTTCGAGAGAACGCACTCATCTTCGAGAGCGCACACTCGTCTTCGAGAGAGCGCACTCGTCTTCGAGAGAGCGCACTCGTCTTCGAGAGCGCACACTCATCTTCGAGAGAACGCACTCATCTTCGAGAGCGCGCACTCATCTTCGAGAGAGCGCACTCATCTTCGAGAGAGCGCACTCATCTTCGAGAGAGCGCACTCATCTTCGAGAGAGCGCACTCATCTTCGAGAGCGCACACTCATCTTCGAGAGCGCACACTCATCTTCGAGAGAGCGCACTCATCTTCGAGAGAACGCACTCATCTTCGAGAGAGCGCACTCATCTTCGAGAGCGCACACTCATCTTCGAGAGAGCGCACACTCATCTTCGAGAGAGCGCACTCATCTTCGAGAGAACGCACTCATCTTCGAGAGAGCGCACTCATCTTCGAGAGAACGCACTCATCTTCGAGAGAACGCACTCATCTTCGAGAGAACGCACTCATCTTCGAGAGAGCACACTCATCTTCGAGAGAGCGCACTCATCTTCGAGAGAGCGCACTCATCTTCGAGAGAGCGCACTCATCTTCGAGAGCGCACACATCTTCGAGAGAGCGCACTCATCTTCGAGAGCGCACACTCTCGAGAGCGCACACTCATCATCTTCGAGACAGCGCACTCATCTTCGAGAGCGCGCACTCATCTTCGAGAGAGCGAACTCATCTTCGAGAGAGCACACTCATCTTCGAGAGAGAGCACACTCATCTTCGAGAGAGCACACTCATCTTCGAGAGAGCGCACTCATCTTCGAGAGAGAGCGCACTCATCTTCGAGAGAGCGCACTCATCTTCGAGAGAGCACACTCATTTTCGAGAGCGCACACTCATCTTCGAGAGCGCACACTCATTTTCGAGAGCGCACACTCATCTTCGAGAGCGCACACTCATTTTCGAGAGCGCACACTCATCTTCGAGAGAGCGCACTCATCTTCGAGAGAGAGCGCACTCATCTTCGAGAGAGCACACTCATCTTCGAGAGAGCACACTCATCTTCGAGAGAGCGCACTCATCTTCGAGAGAGAGCGCACTCATCTTCGAGAGAGAGCGCACTCATCTTCGAGAGAGCACACTCATTTTCGAGAGCGCACACTCATCTTCGAGAGAGCACACTCATTTTCGAGAGCGCACACTCATCTTCGAGAGAGCGCACTCATCTTCGACCTATCGGCGAGTAATTTTGAATTTGGCCAGTGTGCTGGAAAACTCGCCTCCTCTTCATCAAAAAACACCTTTGGATACTTCATGCAGACCCTGCTCGATATCCCAAATGACAGAGTAACACTCATTAAACACAACACCTGCCTGGGAAGCACCACGTTCACAATGTATAGTCGGGCCTGGAATCGAACCCAAAGTAGACAGCTCTGTACAACCGTGTTCCAAATTTCAAAGGAAGTGTGCACAAGTACATCTGAATATGGAACAAAATCAATACATTTACTATTTAGTATTTTTGCTGCAGTCTCAAAGGCTCACGGAGGAACTAACGTACATAATTTAAATTAAAATAACCATTTGTGGAAATTGATACAGGATGTGCGATTCGACCAATAGCTGCACAATCACTGTTCAAGTCCTTCATCCACATCAATATTTTCAAGTGTTTGTTTGTGAGTTTGTAGGTTATTCTTTCACAGCTGAACCGGAGCACCGAGAGGCCCAAAATTTTGGGTGTAGGTACTTAAAACTCCGAGTAAGTTTTTAAGCTACCACATGTTGGCCTTAACGTCCGTTTTGAGGCCCTCGGGCAGCACCACGTAGCCCCCTGGGCAGCCCCGTGTAGCCCCCCAGGCAGATCCATACAGCCCCCCAGGCAGATCCACACAGCCCCCCAGGCAGATCCACACAGCCCCCCAGGCAGATCCACACAGCCCCCCAGGCAGATCCACACAGCCCCCCAGGCAGATCCACACAGCCCCCCCAGGGAGCTTCAATATTTTCCAGAACAGGATTCTCATTCAGTTCAAACTCAGAAGTTTTGCGAAAACTGTCTGTAGGTTCAAAGGATGATGGATGCACCATGGGTAAAGCACAACTGCAAGACGTGTGGTAGAGCATGGCGAATCAGTGTTATGTATCTATCTACAGATGAATTCAATTTGTACACAGTATCATGCATTAACCCCTTAACTAAAACTAAAAAATTCTTTTTTTTTTCTCCGTGTGTGTAAAATGCTTTTAAATCTTTTTTAAAATAAAACTAAAAAAGTTAACATTAACTTTAAAAAAATGCAGGTAAAATTACACCTGAGCAAGAAAACTATCACTGTAATGGAAATGTCTGACAATGAGGTGAGAATGGAAGCAACTAAGCTGTGATTGACACAAACATGTATACACACATACACACATACACACACACAGAGTACACACACAGAGTACACACACAGAGTACACACACAGAGTACACACACAGAGTACACACACAGAGTACACACACAGAGTACACACACAATGTACACACACAGAGTACACACACAGAGTACACACACAATGTACACACACAATGTACACACACAGAGTACACACACAATGTACACACACAATGTACACACACACAGAGTACACACACATGTACACATACATATACACACACACTCACACATTCACACATAGTACACACACACACTCACACATAGTACACACACATACTCACACATAGTACACACACACACACACACACACACACACACACATAGTACACACACACACATAGTACACACACACACACATAGTACACACACATAGTACACACACACACATAGTACACACACACACATAGTACACACACACACACAGTACACACACACACACAGTACACACACACACATAGTACACACACACACATAGTACACACACACACATAGTACACACACACACACATAGTAAACACACACACATAGTAAACACACACACATAGTACACACACACATAGTACACACACACATAGTACACACACACACATAGTACGCACACACACATAGTACACACACACATAGTACAAACACATAGTACACACATAGTATTCTCTTTTTCGCTCTTTCACGAGCCTCGATCTTGTATACAAAAATAAATAAATAAATAAATAGCACACACACACACACACACACACACACACACACACACACACACACACACACACACACACACACACACACACTAAGGAGGACACACACAGTACACACACACACACACACACACACATACATATATAGTACACACACAGTACACACACACATACATATATAGTACACACACAGTACACACACACATACATATATAGTACACACACAGTACACACACACATACATATATAGTACACACACACACACATACATATATAGTACACACACACACACTTTAATTCGCCCCATTGATGAAACCACGATTAAGTGAGTTCGGGGCACAGGTGGCCGTTGTTCTTTCATTCTTTGCTGTTAGTGTTACAGTGTTAGTGTTACAGTGTTAGTGTTACACCGAGTACAGTTAGTACTGTATTCTCGTACTGTGGTTGTTATGTCCATGCATCCCGCAGGTCGTTAACATAATACATGGTACTCAGTAGTATTCCGTGAGACGTACCGTACGTACCTTGTTGTTTCGAGGCTGGTGCACCAGGTACATCTGCAGCAAAGGTGAGCGCCACAAACAGCAGGACAGCCACAGCCACGCAGCCCCCCATTTCGCTTCCCGCCAAGGCCGAGTCTTCGCGGGGGGAACCTTTTAACAAGGCACAGCACAAGTCGGGGCTCATTCCCCCCCATCCCACCGGCCAGGCCCTCACGCGTGACACCGCCCCCAGAATCCCGCCTTGCGTGCACCACGTGACCACCTCCCCACGCCGCGTCTCCCTCACAGGAATCCGCGGCCGAAGGTCAACACGCTCCCACCTGGGATCCCTGCTCTACCTGTCACCGATTTCCTCGTGGCGTTTCGGGTTACCTTTAGCGTTCGAGGAATCGTCACTGCATGAACGTACAGGTATCTCCAGCCAACAAAGGACAAGGTACATCAATCGTTTAAAGTCATTATTCGATACAACACGATCGTTATCTTTGGTATAACAATATAATGATCATTAAACATAATAATTTTAAAAAGACGAAGCGGCGAAAAAAATTATTGCGTTGTTCAAGTTAAATATATGAACGCTCGTGTTGATGCACGAAATGGGGACGTCAGGTGTTTCGACAGCAGGTACATTGACTGAAGACAGCCAGATCGAGATATTCAAAGCAATCCTTCGCAAAATGCACATCCACGTGTCTCGGTAAACGGTAAATTCGTGGATAGGGGGCGTGCCCAATGCAACGGAGATAGGGGGCGTGGCGAATGCAACAGAGATAGGGGGCGTGGCGAATGTAACGGAGATAGGGAGCGTGGCGAATGCAACGGAGATAGGGGCGTGGCGAATGCAACGGAGATAGGGGCGTGGCGAATGTAACGGAGATAGGGGCGTGGCGAATGCAACGGAGATAGGGGCGTGGCGAATGCAACGGAGATCGGGGTCGTGGCGAATGCAACGGAGATAGGGGCGTGGCCAATGCAACGGGGATCGGGGTCGTGGCGAATGCAACGGAGATAGGGGCGTGGCCAATGCAACGGGGATCGGGGTCGTGGCGAATGCAACGGAGATAGGGGCGTGGCCAATGCAACGGGGATCGGGGTCGTGGCGAATGCAAATAAAATGTCGACTCTTGCACGTGCTGCGATGCACGTTCGAGGGTTCTCAATGCGCATGCGCAGCTGTTAGATTGACAACAGCCACTCGACAAGCCCTCACCTGGCTTAGCGAGCACGAATCCTTCCATGTGGCACCTTTATCAATAGCTTTCTGAAAGATTATAGTTATACCATTTCACATGATCTACTGCGCCAAACACTTCCCTGTCTTTTTCTTTAACGGCCACAATTACTCCCACGTTCCTGTTGGTTTGGCCGTGGGAAGCTTCGTCGAAGTCTTTCACGATCCTGTTGGCTAGGCCTGACGTTCAACTCAGGTTGTGGCAGAATTTGACCGTGGTGCCGGCGATAGCTCGCCTACTTTTCGCAAATGGTTCCCTATCTGATCTATGATTTATCTACTCCAACATATTCCCCACAAATTAATTGTTAAACCAAATGGTGTACAGTTGTCCAATTCCTCTGTGATCCAATGTGAATGTGGATTCTGTCCAATGGATCCCTTCACTAATAACGACACACACAGGGAACTTTGGTGCAGGAGGAGGCCATCTGGCCCATCATGCCTGCGCTGCACCAACCCCAGAAACCATGGCCCACCCATACACAAGCTATACATTCCTACAAGACCTACCAATATCCCCATAAACCTGCATCTGCAATGTATCTAGGGACCTACCTAATTCCCATTCAAACGTATCCACCCCTTACACTGCCACTACCTTTCCAAGCAAACCGTTCCATGTATGGACCTCTCTCCGACCGAACGACCGCGTTGGACTTACTCCAAAACAGGGGCTTATGGATTGGGTCTCGTCCATCTGTCCGCAACCTTATCTCGGAGATGTATGGACTAATTTCGTTCATACTTGGCACAAAGACAATACATGATGGTAAACGTATGCACATCATTTTGCTTCGTGATGTGATCAAAGATGGCCGACTGGCAGCCATTTTAGTTGTAAAAAAACAACAACAACCCGATGTTGAACATGTCCTCAACCATTTCTTTCTTAGACATGCATTTACTAATGTTGTTCAAACTTGGCACAAAGACAATACATGAGAGTATACATTTGCAGAAGATTTTGTTTTATAATCCGACCAAAGATGGCCGACTGATGGCCTGTAACTCTGAACAGCAAAATTACTAAAACCACAGGGGCTGACATTTTATGTCTTTTTAGCCACGTCGCAGACGCTGCTCATAGAGTGCCCTCTGCTGTTGTTGTTGTTGTTCTTCTTGTTCTTGTTCTTGCAGAGAAGACAAAACCTCAAAGCTCCACCCATTCTGGGAACCATAGCTCCACCCATTCTGGGAGAGCCTTCATATAAACAAATATCCACCATTTTATTAACTCGCATAGCTTTGAGGCCTGTTTTGTAGGCCCGTGGTGTCTTCCTCTCTCACACAGTTTTATTTCAAATCAAATTCGATATATCATTTCATTTTTCACAGTCGCTAACAGTTTTAGACTCGGTTGAAAAAAAACGGGAAGAAAATCGGATGAAAGTTGCCCTTTATAGAACGAAATGAATTCTCAAAGGCCTGTAACTTCAAGTCCATTGAGTTTTTTTTTTTAAATCGCGGCATGCTCAGTCATACACCGCTCGAAATAAGAGACGGGAAAATGCCGAGATATATATATTTTGTTTAAATCGCGGCATGCTCAGTCATACACAGCCCGAAATAACAGACGGGAAAATGCCGAGATATATTAAAAATTCGTCCATTTGATGACAATCGTCACGATGAAATATTTAATTTATATGTCGTCACAATAATGTGGAGAGAGGAGCATAGCTTCGTTCACGTGTCGCCACACACGGGAAATTGCCGAGATATATTTTTTTTAAATCGCGGCATGGTCAGTCATACACCGCCTGAAATAACAGACGGGAAAATGCCGAGATATATTAAAAATTCGTCCATTTGATGACAATCGTCACGATGAAATATTTAATTTATATGTCGTCACAATAATGTGGAGAGAGGAGCATAGCTTCGTTCACGTGTCGCCACACATGGGAAATTGCCGAGATATATTTATTTTAAATCGCGGCATGGTCAGTCATACACCGCCTGAAATAACAGACGGGAAAATGCCGAGATATATTAAAAATTCGTCGCCACACACGGGAAATTGCCGAGATATATTTTCACTTTGCACAAAAATAACATCAAGTCATCGAATCAATAGGAATGTCCTGTGCCTATAACATCGACGTTATAGGCACAGCTGCATCTAGGCATTGTGTAACATCGACGCGGCTTTTGTTTTAATTAAAACTTTTTGTACTTGTTTTTCTAGCTGATTGATGCACTGCTCTAGAAATGAAATATTCTTCATACTTACTTGTTTCTCTTCTGCAGTTTCAAAATTCCATGCAGTCCAGAAAGGCACAAGGGCTGAGACCGGAAAGACGTTGCTTAATATTGACACAAGGGCTGGCACGAAAACCGAGAGCTCCAGACCCCAGAGGTACGCACACTCATCTCCAAGCTGTCTAGCCTTGTTTCACAGGCAGGGTGATTCATCAATGTATGTGCCGTCCCTCGGATGTACGTCGAATTGGGCGTCCTGACTTATGGGATTCATCGGTGAACGTTAAAGACCCCACGGTGTCTGCCCTTCATGAAGAGTAGGTGAGTATTCTCTGGCACCATTAACAAATTCCTACCCTAAGCAGCAGGGGGAACTGCATCAGTGGCACAGCCATGTTACCAGAAATGTTGCAAACCAGCAGCCATGGGCTGCACACGAAATTAATTATTACGAGTGGGGGCACCCGTGGGAATCCCACGGGCATGGAGGTGTATCGTTGCGATCGGTGCAGCCGTTTTTGCGGTACCCGGGACAATAACGTTAGGCGGGAGTCCAAACCTGAAAATGCTGAAGACCAAAGCTGAAATTGGAAAAACAATATAGCCTACTTTTCTCCAGGGGGTCCCAGGATTACCCACCCAAAATATCGTTGTGATCGGTCCAGCCGTTTTTGCGGTACCTGGGAACAGACGGACAGACGGACGGACATTTGGTGAATTATAGTAAGATTGACTCAACAATACACATTGAAGGAAACAGAGGAAGTCGGAGCAGGCCATTCACCCCATCATGTTTGTGCCATATCAGCACACCTGAAACTCCATATAAACACGGTTACACCATGCTGGAGGGGAAAATGGGAATAAAGAGGGAGGTGGGAAGCTCTTGGGAAGAGTGGGTAGAAATGGGAAGGTGAAAGAGGAAGGGAAAGGGAAATGCAATGCCCAGTAAGTTGGGCTTCAACTAATGTGGATTTTAAACCAGGACTTTCAGGGCATTTAGCAAGTCTTAGGTTGCGCTTTGTGTGCAAAAGCCAAGACCAGATTTGGTTCACGTCCAACAGAAGGCACAAGCCAGCATAATACTATCACTTCCTTGACTCTTTGGATTAGAGTTTGGAAGCTTTGGCCAGAAGTGTAGATTTTGTAAGGATTTGCAGAGGCTCCAATGCAAAGTTCTTTTCAATCCAATATTTGACTAGGTTTTTCCAAACTGTATTGCGAGAGTGAAGGAGAAAAAGAGAGTCCGACAGCTGTAGCTATGGATCCGTTACAAGTTCAAGGACAAATGTGAAAGTGATGCCAGATGTTTGAAGGAATAGATTTTTAGAAGCAAACCTTGATCTGCTTTTGCATACCCACAAACTTTTGTATGCGCGGATCGATATTCGGACCTGACCCAAAATCGAATCGGCTTGTTCTCGTCACCTAACCAACTCATCCACCAAGTTTCTTCGCGTAAATGCGGCCGAAGCTATCTAGTGCCGAGGCAATCTAGTGAAGGCAATTTAGTTCTGATCGGTCTAAGGTTTTCCAAGAAATTCGGAAGGACGATTAAAAACTGGGGGTACTAATTGGTGAAACAAGCGCATACCTTCCCCTATCCTATAGGATGTGTTATGTACCAAAACATCATGTGTTATGGTGCCAAAATACCGTGTGTCATGCACCAAAACATCATGTGTTATGGTGCCAAAATACCGTGTGTTATGTACCAAAACATCATGTGTTATGTGCCAAAATACCATGTGTTATGTACCGAAACCATGTGTTAATGTGCCAAAAACCGTGTTATGGTGCTAAAATACCGTGTGTTATGGTGCCAAATTCTTCCTGAATGCATTGCTTCAGTTCATCAACAGATGGCATGCGATGTTCTGCACCCTTTGCTTTGATGTACCACCACAGAGCAGTCACAAGTGGTCAGGTCAGGATGCGCGGTGGCCACAGTCACAAGTTGACAACCTGTTTTCATGATGTGCATCTGACAATTCACAAATGACAGTTGGTTTATATGGTTTCATGTGAAGAAAAGGAGAAAGCAAGGAGGAGTACATGAAGAATGCAAAATGGCATGCAGTAAGGGAAAAGTATTGATTATGGGGGATTTTAAATTGCCAAGGATAGATTGGGTCCAGAAACAGGGAAAGGGCAGAGCAGATGAGGATTTCCTAAATCTAGTCCAGGATTGCTTTTTCACCCAGTTTGCAGATAATAAACCATGCTGGAAGAATGGCCAAGGATTACGCACACTCGCCTCTAAACTGTCTAGCCTGTGGTTGAATCCCGACCCTTCTCCAAACATTCATCCCGGTGTTTCACAGGCAGGACGATTCATCAATGTATGTACCATCCCTCGGATAGACATTAAACTGGGTGTCCCATCTCCCGGCATTAGTTGGTGGGCAATGGTCACTAAAGATCCCATGGTATCCTTCGCGAAGAGTAGGCAAACTATCGTCATAACCATGGCCAAATTCCATATTCCTGCCCTAACCGTCGTCAAATGTCAGGCCTGGCTGAATGGTTTTGGCAAAGGCTTGGGCCAAGTCAAAGGCGTTGTCCAAAAAGGAGGCTAATGGATTGGCTCTTGTCCGTCCGTCTGTGCGTGTGTGCGTCCGCAACCATATCTCGGAGATGTATGGACTTATTTTGTTCATACTTGGCATAAAGACAACACAGGATGGTATACATATGTGCATTATTTTGTTTTGTGATGCGATCAAAGATGGCCGACTGACGGCCATTTTAGTTGTAAAAAACTGAATGTTGAACACGTCCTCAACCATTTCTTGGAGATGCATTTACCCGATGTTGTTCAAACTTGGCACAAGCGCAGTCCATGACGGCATATATGTGCACGCCATTTTATTTTGCGATCGGATCAAAGCTGGCCGACTGGTAGACTGGCGGCCATTTTAGTTGTAAAAAACCCAATATTGACCACGTCCTGAAGCATTTCTTGGACATGCATTTACCGATCTTGTTCAAACTTGGCACACAGAAAATGAATGATGGGTTACATATGCACGCCATTTTTTTCGAGATCAGATCCAAGATGGCCGACTGCGAACCACCCCATTCCACTCCAGAACGGTTCCCGAGTTCAGTTATCTCATTCGTATTTGTATTCAGATAGCCCTCCCTTTTGTGTAGTGGGAATGGGAGATATGTGTATGCGAGGGCTACAGAGAAAGGTCTTCACTCCAGATTTTACTACTTATTTAGTCCACGAGATACGATTCTCCAATCTGAAATCATATTTTGATTATATTATTCTGCAAGTGTAGATCATGTTTCCAATGCAAGGCTTTTTGAGTATGCTGAATCAAAAGACCCCTGTGAGGTGAACTTGGACTGACCAAGGATAACCCTTTAATTAAGGTAATCTGTTAATTATCTTCAAAAGGGGTGTTTAAATTTACCCAAATACAATTTTCATTCATGCACTCCCTCAGTTCCCTTAGTATGCGTGCAAAGTTTCAGGCTGCTAGGTTTCATGGTTTTGGAGTTATCGAGGAGAGACACACTGACATTTATGATATTGTTGCGGTTCTAGGAAACGGCACTGAAGGCAATGGCACCCAACATACAGGTCCTCAGGTAGTTATTTTTATAATGTAAGATTAGAGTAGTTCCTTCCTTTTGTGTAGTGGGTTAATACATGATATAATGCATTGGTGAAGGTTAGAAAGGTTTTTCCCTTTTCTCCCCATTTCCTAGGGGTTAGTTTTAGATTCTTTACAAGCTTCATGGCGCAAGCGAATTTACATATCACGCCAAAAGCTGGTTCAAATCGCACACCAGAACCCAACAGCCACTTTCCTTTATCTCCCCATAATTTTATTTTACACTACCCCATAAGTCCCCAACATTTACCAATAATTAATACACGTTTTTATTTACACTTGGGTTTTATTCACACGTTAATTTCCATTGCATTAAGACATTGTATATGCCATTCATTGCCACCCGACCTGAAAACCTCAACACCACTCGCCACAACCTTCTCTTCAACACACAGTTCTGCTCACCTACCTCATCATAGTCACCTCATCTACCAGACCATGGTTGCGTGCCACAGCTTGAAGGCATGGCAAGGGTAGTGCAGCAGCGGAAAAACACCTCAGAACAGACAGGCGCGAATTGGCAATTCGCATTCTGTGGACATTTAATCTCAGGTTTGGCAAAGGCGGAGCTAAGCAGCGGCGATGCACCAATCGGCATCCCGGATTCTTCCAAGAGACTTATTGAACCACTTTCAGGCCCCGCCCTCACTAAGGGATTATAAAAGCACGGCGGGTGAAAGATCGCTCTCTGGGCATTGGTTCTTAGCTTTGGTCCTGCATTTACTCGTGGTCGGTGCTCGTCCTGTGGTGCTTTGCAAGCGGCGATTGAGACTCGAGTGGTGACATTGGCGTTGGCAGGGTTGAGCTGGGAGTATAAGCATTGGGACGGACAGAGAGTGCATTGTCAGGCACATGTTAGGGCTGAAGCCAAGCCACACAACACATCTTTTAGGCTCTTACACGGCAGGCTATCATCTCACACTTTCTTTTCTCAGCTATTTTTATTTTATCGTTCTCCCTTGAACACAGACTCACCATCAATAAAAAGGCATCAACAATTGGCTGCATTGTCGCGGCCCGACTCCTCTGAAGTGACCACCACTGATACCGACAACGCATCTTTTCAGATTCTCTCGCACCACACGCATGACACCCTGCAAATCTACAACTCAACACACCCTAGACACAACAGTATTTCTTTCCTTTGACCCCCCCCCCCCTCCTTTAGTGCTTGGTTTGCTGAAGCATGTCTGCTTTCGCCCGGTAAGCCAGAGGCCGTTGGCCCTCATACTTTCTCTATCTTCTGTTCTTTTCTCCCCCCGCGGATGGTCTGATGGGTACCCTGTATTGTGTATAGCAGATAAGTAAGGCATAGGATTAAGTCTGCATCTTATCCATTTCCTTTGTAAATATCGCTGCACTCTCCATTGTTGCGATTGCTTGTACATTTTGAATCTGCATTCCCCATTGTTCTCTTTACATGCACCGCTCCCCCCCTCCCCCCTCCAACCCCCTGAACATTAAAGTCCTTGAATTCCCACCCCCTTCATTTTTCATAATTATCCCTGTTTTTATAAAAAAATTAATCCCTTGTTGACATTCCTTTCCATTCTATCAGTGTGAGTGGTGGCCGGGAAGCGATGAAGGACAGCGAGGCCAGACTGCCGGGAAAGATGGGGATTGTGAGAAAGTAGGTAGAAGGACTCGGGCAGGCTAGATGGACTGACAATAGGGCAGAATGAATTGAAATAACAAATGGAGAAGAACAACTGAGGCGATCAAATAATTAAGGGCAGCCCAGGAGGCAAAAAGAGAGATGACAACGATTAAGAAAGTGTAACACGGTACACGAGGAACGGAGGTAGCACAAACGATAAGGATGAAGGATCGGGAAAGGAAAACACAACTATTAACTGTTAAGGTGACGTTAAAGGGAGAAATAGAAGGAGCGCACTGGGGAATAACAAGGGTGAAAGAGGGTGTGGAAGAGGATAAAAACGAAGTGATCAAAATTAAGGAGGAACAAGTAGGGACAGGAGAAACAGTAAAGGGGGAAATGGTGGAATGTATGCAAACGTTATGTTCACAGTGTGACGTCACCATGCTCAAAGATCAAGCTCAAAGAGGATCCAGGCCCTCGAGAGGAACTGGGAGGAGGTAAGTCCAGTGAAGGTGAGTTACGGTGAGCCCAGGTGTGTGTATGGTACAAACAGGTGTGTGATGAGCTTGGGGGGGAATAAGGAACTCAGGGTTTCTTGGAGTGCTCATTGTGCAGAGTGTGAGTGTAACGGAGTGTGTGCCAGGGGCCAGTGCACTGGAGTGTGTGGAAACAGTGCATCAAAACTAAAATGGTTAATTTTGGTTTGTTCAGAAACATCGAAGAGTATGAAAGATAATCTAATCTTTAAGAATTTACTTCCAAGAACAATATATTCTTGCATTCAAGGATAAGGAATTTATTGTTATTCAAATAAACCCATGAACCTTGTACAAGAGGACAAATAAAACAATAAATACCAGATATGAACGACATTTTCCATCCAATATGGTAAACAGATCTTATTTGGTTCAATAATGTTGAATGCACATTTGATATCAACTATAAATGGACGAGTTGTGTGTGGTGTGTGTGTGTGTGTGTGTGTGTGTGTGTGTGTGTGTGTTCGTGTGTGGCATACATTTTGTTTATTAATTACATACGAATATTAATTAAATACGTATTACGTACTATTGAAGTGTACCTTTTAACTCTTTAGACTGTTGAGACCCCTTCGACTTTTGAAGACCCTTTAAGGCCCCTAATATCCTTAAGACCCCATAGACCCCTAAAGACCCAAACGTCCCCGAGGAATCAAAAGACCCCAAAGATCCAAAAGTCCCCAATGACCCAAAAGACCCCGGGTATGGCAGGCAGGTATGCTTCAAGGCGGTGAAGACCAATGAAAATTTTGTCCAATGGACCAACGGGCCCACTCGTTTGTTTTTTTTTTAATGATTTTTTTAACGGTGAAAGAAGCATCTAACTCAGGGGCGGGCAACCTTTTCAGAGTGAGGGCCAGATGAGACTTTTGGAAGGAGATCGTGGGCCGGAGTGAAAAACGAAATCTCAGAATTACTATATTTTGTTTACATGAATAGATTGTACAAAAATTGCATTGAACACTCTACAAATCAATGAGACTGCTGGTGCTGTTTGCCATGAAGAAGTATTTCCATGTCTGGCTCGATGGTTGAGGTAGACAACAGAAGAATGTCATTGAGGTGGCGGTCCGAGAGTTGGGAGCGAAGGTGAGACTTCGTGTACTTCATTTTCGAGAAGAGCTGTTCACAGCAGTAGGTGCTGCCGAACATGGCCACAATGCGTTGGACATGGGCAATGTATTTTTGAAAATTGTTAGAAGGGAGAACGGTGTCGCGGAAGAAGGACAATGGAGAAGAGGTGCGGAACTTCGCCTTCATTTCATCGTTGCACTGCAGCTCCACCAACTCCATCTGTAAGGAGGCAGGGGCGTCTTCCACGGGGAAGTCAAAGGGAGCAGTGAAAAGCTTGAAGTCCGCAGCCAGCACCCTGACTCCTGCAAAACGGGAAGCAAATTCCTCACGTAGAGAGTTGACGACACTAACGCAAGTGCCCAGGTCCACATCGTCAGGGGCACATGCAGCAAGGCGAGGAAAATGCACAAACTGACCAGAAGCCAATTGAGCCTCCCACAAGCGCAGTTTAACCTCGAAGGCAGTGATGTGCGCGTACATGTCTGTCACGAGAATGTCTTTGCCTTGCAGCTTTATGTTGAGGGTGTTCAGGTGCGCCGTGATGTCCGTGAGCAGGGCCAGGCGAGCTAGCCACCGCGGATCAGAGAATTGATCAGCGTGGGGAAGGTTCTTCTGACGTAGAAAGGTGGCAATCTCCTGCTGTAGGTCGCACACCCGAGACAGCATGGCCCCACGACTCAGCCAGCGTACCTCACAGAAGTAGAGCAGGTCGTTGTAGTGCACGTTCACCTCGTCCATCAGTGCCTGGAACTGACGATGGTTAAGGCTGCGGGAGAGGATGGAGTTGACGACCTTCACCACGACAGACATGACACCAACGAGGTTGGCAGACTTAGCGCACAGGGACTCTTGGTGGATGATGCAGTGCATCTTGTTAATGGGCTGAGTGTATCCGGCGGCTGCACAGTGACGCACTAGCAGCGAAGCGGCGCCCTTCTTCTCACCAACCATCGCCGGGGCACCGTCGGTCGTCACACACACAAGACGGGAGAGGTCCAGGGAGTGCTGATCAACACACAGAAGCACGGCGTCGCAGATGTCTTTCCCAGTGGTGGTGTCGCGCAGCGGGACAAGCTGGAGGAATTCCTCACACACTTGAAAGTCAGCGGTGACGCCACGGATGAAAACGGACAGCTGGGCCGTGTCCTTTGTGTCGGTGCTCTCATCCAGAGCGAGGGAAAAGGCGACGAAATTTGAGCTGCGTGTTTTGAGTGAGTCGTGCACGTTTTCCGACATATCCTCGATGCGGCGACGAACGGTGCGGGACGAAAGGCTCACGTTCTCAAAGGCGGAACGCTGCTCTGGACAGACGGAGTCCACTACAGCGAGGAGGCATTCGTTGATGAAGTCCCCATCCGCGAATGGCTTCATTCGGCGAGCAAGGATGCGGGAGACTTCATAACTGGCGCGCGTCACCTTTTCGGCCTCAGTATTCTGCTTGCGGAAGAGTGAAGTTTGTTTCTCCAAGTTGCCTGATAGTCTAACCATGGCGTCCTTCCTTTCGGTGGCAGACACCGACGCGAAGTTTGACGAGCGGTGCTCTGTCTCCCAGTGGCGGCGCACGTTGTACTCTTTTAGGACAGCCAAAGTCTTCAAGCATATGAGGCACTGGGCCTGTCCAAAGCGCTCGATGAAGAAGTACTTCTCCCACTCAGGGTTGAAGATCCGACGCTCGAGGTCCACTTTCCTCTTCTTAACACGCTGGGTCGCAGACATGATGAGCTGAAAAGGAAGAAAATTAGGTATATCAGCAATGAATAAATGATGTAACAGCAAGCAATCTGGGGCACAAAAAATCTCGGAAGACGAATTGTACAGATGAATGTATTTATTTTGCGCGCACGTGGCCAACGCTGAATATGACACAGTTTCACCGTAAAACTGAAATACAGGAAATGAATCAGTCTGCATACTTTGTTTTTTAAAGAGTTCGTTTTCCTTTTAAACAAAAGTTCGTCAATTTCGTTTTCCTTTTAAACAAAAGTTCGTCAATTTCTTTTTTCTTTTACAAACAGAAAGTTCGTTATATATTTTTTTTCTTTACAAATAGAAAGTTCGTTATATTTTTATTTTTACAAATAAAAAGGGAGAATAAAATTATTTAAACGCAGCAAATGAAAGATAATAACATGTTCTAACAAACAAAACAAAGCAAATTGAAAGAAAGTGAAAATTGAAATAGGTTTAGAGAACTCTGCGTCGCTTACCTCTTTGTTGCAAGTTATTTGTCCCAGACACCAACGTTTGTCGCAAGCTGACTGAATCGGAAGGACGTCCGTATCACATGCCGGCTGATTTGAAAAGACCGCCTATCAGCAAGCAGGCGGTGTCTAGGCAAGACAGTTCCCCGTGCGCATGTCTTCCGGAAGAGGACGGTGCTGAAGACAAAATGTCCCTTTCTTGAATTCAGACCGGCTAAATATAAACTCTTACATTTACAAATGATATGAGTTTTACTGGGAGGTCCGCGGGCCGGATTGCAATAATAAAGCCTAGCAGGGTGGCGGGCCGGACGCTAAGCCTTCGCGAGCCGGATGTGGCCCGCGGGCCGGGGGTTGCCCGCCCCTGATATAACTGAAGCTCATGATTTGTATGAAAAATTACAAATGCTAAAGTCATATTTATAGTTTGAATAATTTCACTGTGAGTTAAGGCCTGCATATACAATGCAAATTGTTGTAGCACTACGAAAAGTTGCAAATGTACAGATTGATGCAATGCAACAACTGTATAAACACAAGGAAATACAAGGAAGTTCAACGCAGAAGGAGGCCATCAGACCCATCATGCACGTGCATAAACTGCCAACATCCATGTCTCCTATCACCAATGCTTCAAGGTACCTGTATACCTGTAATTCCAGTTTAAACTTGTCTACCGTTTCTGCTGCCACTACCTTTCCAGCGAGAGCATTCCATGGATCGACGACTCTCTGAGTGAAACTCTTCTTCATTCTGAAGCCAGACCCCAGGTCGTACTTATTCTGTCTCCACCCTTCATTATCAAAAACATCTCTATCAGATCCCCTCATAATACTATGTGGTTCCATTACAAGGAGCTTTGATGCAGGAGGCAATCAGGCCATGACCTTGGAGCCCTATTATTACCAAGAAGAGTAGCAGAGTAGCTGTTTTTCAGCTACATCGGGGAGTGACGTCCCTGCCCTATGCGAGTCACGGGCTCAGCTGGCTCCGGCTGACAGTATCTGGAATGGGCCCCTTGTCCAGGGTAACGGATTCCCCACTGCCTTGTGGGGGAAGCCTCTTTAGGCCAAGGCTATGAGAAGGACACTCAGGTATCAAACCGCACCTGTAAGTCAGCCTGCGCAGCGCTACATCGTGGATAAATGTGCCCATGAAAGTGAGTGGTGGCACAAATTTAGGCATCACTGCACAGTATCTGCAGACAGCTGTGTGCACTTTGGACATCGAGGGCGGCCGTCATCATACCAACGACCTGGCCAGTTTGTACACTGCATTAATAATGGTTCACTTTTAAATATCTCAGAGCAACATGGGATAAGCCTATAAATAAGACTGCACTAACTATAGTCTCATAAAAACCAAAAAATAAAAAACTATTCTTCTCTTGAACTCTTCCATTATAATTACTAGCAATGGTACCCGCCCTACGGGCGGGGCTTCAGTTGGGAGACTCAAATGACAAGGCAAAATATCAGAAATTGAAGGTTTTTTTTATTTTAAACGATTTATATAAACATCCGTTAAATCATATCACACGCAAATCATCAAAATCTAAACATTATTTGTAGAATTTCACTAAAAGCCACCTCACTGTTCATATCGGTAAATATTATTCCATCGTGTTTGGAAAAACTTGGAAAAATATTCCTAATTGGAAAAACAATATACCCTATTTTACTTGAGGCTTGGGGGTCCCAGGATTACCCACCTAAAATTTCGTTGTGATCGGTTCAGCCGTTTTTGCGGTACCTGAGAACAGACGGACAGACAGATGGACATTTGGTGAATTATAGTAAGATTTACAATTCGACTTAGAAGGCAGAAAGACATTTGACTAAATTACAGCAGGACATGTTATCCTTGAATGAATGATTGTTGTAAGGCCATTTTTCCCTGCTCGAGCAGGGGTTAGCCTGGCAGGCCCCATGACAATCATGGTTCCCTTTTTGAGGCAATGTTTTTATGGCCGGATGCCCTTCCTGACGCCAAACCTTAGTCGCCTCTTACGATGTGCAGGGATACGGTGTACCTATTCTAATCCGGGGTACACACCGGGATCATTCATCCCAGCAAGCTGGTACTCAATTTGCCGACCTCGGAAGGATGGCAGGCTGAGTCAACCCCCCTGGCATTAATTCAGCGATCGACTGGGATTGGACATGTTATCCTTATTACCCTTCATTCTTCCACAACATCACTTCATGCCTACCAGCCAATCAGGTTTGGTCACAGAAAAGCTGTGATTGTAGAAACATGAGTTGCTGCTCTGATGTGGAAGGAAGTTCTTGATTTGATGACGTCTCTGTTGTGCCAGTTGACCTGCCATCTTGCATGTCTCCATAAGTAGGGTTCATCTCAGCAGGTACCAAAACAATGGGAATTTGCCCTGTTCCTGTAGAGACTGGAATTACAACGGATGGGGTTATATAAATGGGTTGTTGCTGTTGTCGTGTGGTAACTGGGGTTATTGAGGAGAGTGACACATTGCTAGGTGATGGTGCCGGTTCCACAGTAGCTGGTAGCTGTGTGGTTGCTATTGTGATTAACTGTGGCACCGCTGCCATGGCTATGTGGTGAAGTGAAGTAGAATCCAGTGATAAAACATGGAGCTGGGATTTGGGTGATAAAGTGGATGGAGTTGGACTTCCAAGGGACAACGTGGCCTTCTGCTCCGCATTTGCTTTGCCTTTCCGAACACGCTGCACTTTTTCTGCATGGGATGTGTTGAGGGGTAGGACAAGAAAGATACAATGCATCAGTAAGGTTTGATCGATATATACACAAAGAATTAAGTTAAGCACCCCTACACAAAGAATTAAGTTAAGCACCCCCTAATCCTGTCCTGAACCTGAACCCCCTCGAGCACGTTTGGGACATGTTGGGATGACAAATTGCGAAGATGGTCCCTCCAATAGCCAATCTGGATGAATTGGAACGTGCATTACATCGGGAATGGAACAACCTGCCACAGCAACGCATACGACGGCTTACAGGGTCTATGAGACATAGGGTTGAGTCAGTGATCCGATCACGTGGGTCCTACACACGTTATTGACGCAAAGATCGCTAGAGGTCTTCTCAGAACAATGACTGTACGTTAGAAAACATAAACGTCATCCACACTGTCCGTGATGGACCTATAGCTCCATACTTAAATTGAGGTGAAAATATGCCTAAAATTCCCAAAAAATTTCACCTTAAATTATTCAGAATAAAATATTGAAAACGGCATGATTGTTATGTTTTTATGTGACCATAATATCACTTCTCCAGAAAATATAGCAATATCATGGGTATATTACACTGTTTTGACGACAACAAACTTGTAATGTGCGAGGTTGTAAAAAAACGGGGGGGGGTGCTTAACTTAATTCTTTGTGTATATATTGTTGCGGTTTTGAGAACCCACACTTGTAAATAATAACATCATTAAAGGTTAAAGGTAGCACCCCATAGATAGGCCACAAATAGGTCACCATAGGACGTCAGTTATTTCTTAGTATGTGTTAGATAAGGCCATTTTCCAATAGTTGCATCTGCGTTGCGTCAATCAGAGTAGGCCCTTCCGTTCATTTTGGCAGCCTCCCTTCCAAGCGACGCCATTAAGCGCGCTCCAGTCTGTGCCCCATGGCCCCTCCCAATTTGTTACGCGCCTTTGTCAGCAGCGTTCGCAACCTCGCTGGGCTTCCGCTCAAATCAGCCCAGAAACCCATGAGGTAAGGCCCAAAAAGGGGGCGGAGCGACAGGATGGAGGTGCGGCCACGTCAACCAGCCATCAGGGCGGGGCCGGTAAGCCATAACCAGCCAACCAGGTCTGGAGTGACATCGCCTGACAGGCGTGGCTTTTGGGCTTCGAGAGCGTTCGCTGGCTTGATTATAAAAGCCGCACGCAAAGCCCTTTGAGAGGACTCTCGTAGGAAGCTTGTGCTAAGAGGACTGTGCACAGAAGACTTATCGTGGTTGAAAGGACTTGTCGGAAGGTTGGCTTATGAAGAGGACTTATCGTGATTACAGAGGACCTATGCAGCGGCGCTCGTTGAACAGGACTCTGCGGGGAGGACTTGGACAATTCACGCTTTGGCAAGAGGACTTTTACGGCGAGTGCATTGAGAGCCCTCGATTGTATTGGCGTTTCGAGGCTTGGAACGGTATTCGTTTATTACGTACGCGGCTACAGCCAAGCCAGCCGATAGCGAATATTCCAGCGACGTGGATAAAACGCGGTGATAGCCTGCGAGTGATTAACCGCCAGAGCCCTCCCCTACCGTTCGCCCCGCAAGTAGCCCCGTGCGTCCCAACGGCACCATACGAACTCCTCTCTGCTATTGGAATCCATCTTCACGGTAGGAGCTGGGGACCGGAGAGAGAGAGCTGCACGGAGGCCATCCCTGGACGCGCTGGTGACCATCAACCTGTTCATCTGCAATCCCCGTGTGAGTGTGTGTGTGAGACGGGCCCGTTTGTCTGGGGAATAGAATAAGACTGTCTAAGGCTGCCCTGTGTACTTTTCCTTCCTCTTTCTTTCTTGTACATTCCTTTCTTTTCCTCTTCTCCTTTGTACATTTGTAATAAATTGCCCTGTTCCTTCTGGTTTCTTCTCAATCCGATCGTCCTAGTCTTTTCTCCATTGGGTACGGCACGATTCGGATCGCGGCACGATTCGGATCGAATCGCGGCACGATTCGGAACCGCTATAATCGGGTTAGCCATTGTTAACAGCTCGGATCGCGGATCGCTATCTGCTCGGCGTTTCCACCTGATATCCGTGATTCGAGCGGGAGTTATTCCCTTGCTTCACGGTTGGTGGTAGTACTTAGGTAATAGGACTAAAACTCGACCAACAACCCTATTTACCACCGACTGGAAGGAACGTTATAACCCCCAGGGTCGCGTCGGCCAGATAAAAGACAAGGGGATTAACCCCCTCTTGATAAGGGGAGAGCCGACGTCGGAGATCCGCAACAATTGTTGTCAGGAGTGGAATTTGGGACCCGAACCAAATTTTCTTATCTGTTGACAAAATTTGGTCAAAATTACGAGCGGCTAAAATTTTTATTAACACCTAAATTTTAAATCGTGCCATGGATAGCCAAGGCGGTCGGATGCTGGTGGGAGTAATAAATGAAGAATTAATAACCCAGGACCCCCGGGAAGAATTGGGAAAAGAGGGGAACACTGATAAGGGTGCGGCAGCTGGCGAACAAAATGGCGGCGCCTCGCACATGGTGATGAGGGCCACGCCCGCTGCGCAAATGGGGGTGGTCGACATGCAAGCCTTCATGGCGCAAGTCATGGCAGAAATGAAACGAGAGAATGACAGTCTTGAAAAACTGGGAAAGCAAATTGGGGGATTGCGAAATGAGATGGGATACCAAATTGGGGAATTGAGAAATGATATGAGAAATCGAATAAAAGAGGTGGGGAAAGACATTGATCGCATGTTGAGCAAGGAGGTCGCATTTGTACACGACGGGGTAGCGCGACTTGAGAAGCGCGGGGAAAGCGAGGCTGAGCAAGGCATAGTTACGTGGACCGGGGTAGAAATCGCGACACGGGGGATAGTAAAGCCGACGGCGCTGAATTGGAAAATTTTATTTTATGTGCACCAGCGGTCGTCGAGCTTAATGAAGAAAAGAACATAATCATAATGGAAATTGGGGTTGAAGAGACGGCGGACTTAGAAGAGCAATCGCGGGAGGAAAAGATGGAATATGTGCAAAGTCTGTATTCACATCATGCCGTACTTGTTAACCCCAATGAAAGTTTGCAGCTGTGTGTGGAGAAAAGGTTCCCGAAGGTAAGCCGGGCTGTATATGGCACGAAAAGGTTTGGCGCGAAAGGATTTTTCACGCACTTGGGATCCCGGCGTCACCCGGGCGCTTGTGGAAGGTCCGTGGTGCGCTGTATGAAAGGAAATGGCACACGAGTGGAAAAAAAGTGTGCACCGGAGCGTGAGTATGAAACCGAGAGCGAGGGAGAATGCACAATGGAGTGTATGTGTGGCACGATATACGATGCGATGCACGATATACGATATACGATGTGTCTGAATTAAAAATGGATTAAATGCAGACCTTTTTCTCACTGATCTACACATAATAACCCATAATGTCAAAGTGGAATTTTTTTTTTAGAATTTTTCACAAAACAATTAAAAATCAAAAACAGAAATATCCAATTTATATAAGTATTCAACCCACCGAGTCAATACTTCGTAAAAGCGCCTTTGGCAGTAAAGGTTAAAGGTAGCACCCTTAGTTGGTCCACAAGCAACACGTAGGCCACCATAGGAACTCAGTTATTTCCTTATTATGTGTTTTAGATAAGGCCGTGTTTCCAATAGTTGAATCTGCGTTGCATCAATCAAATAAGGAGTAGGCCATTTTGTTCATTTTGCGACCTCTCTCCAAATTCTGTTCTGCGCCTTGGTTAGCGTTCGCACAGGCGCCGCCATTGACCATGCGGTCGGCTCAAGGAAGAAGGGGGCGGAGCGCCAGGAACAAGGTGTGGCCACGTCAACTAGTCATCAAAGGCGTGGCCGGTAAGCCCCCACCAGCCAACCAGGGCTGATGAAATATCACTGGCGGGCGTGGCTTGATGAAGCGCGTAGTGATCTGGGAGTGCGTAATATAAGCGCGAGCGTCCGATGAGAGAGACGAAACTGCGCAGAGCCCCTTTTACGGACTTTGAGGAGAGACGGCTTGTGGTACTGCTTCGGACTGCACAGAGAACCTGTTCAGCGGCGCTCTTGCATACGAACATTGAGCGAGAGAGAGTGTTTGGCATGATATACGTATTACGTACGGAGCATCCCAGTCGCCCCCCACTATATGTAAGGTCCGCCCGCGGTCGACGACACGTGGAGCGCTGCTGGCCTGCTGTCTTTTCCACCACCACCATGGTACGAGTCTGGACCGGACGAGTGACCTGGACCATCTGCCTGGACCTTCCACCCTACCAGTTGCAATCCTGTGTGAGTAGCGCGGGGAAAGCGATTCATTGGAATCTCCCGCGATGAAGCTATCTCTGAGGGCCTTTCACTCACTCACCGCAGGCAGGTAGGTGGTCTTTCTGTCTTCTACCGACTCCTCTCCGGCCTTGCTCCCCCAGCTCTCGCTGTGCTCTGTCCCCCAAATATTCCTACAGGTCGCACAAGATCTGCCAGCCACCCTCTGATGGTTAAACTGCCGAAATCTCGGCTCTCTGCTCACCTTCACTCTTTCATTCCTCTTTTCTCCCGCCTCTGGAACAAACTCCCACACTCACTTCAATCACACTCCTCCCTCCAGGTCTTCAAAACAGCTGTTCACCACCATCTCTTATCTTCCCCCATCCAAAACCTTGATCTTTTCTACCCCCACTAATTCACCCCAGATCCACCTTGTTTGAAATTCCAACTTCTTTCCTGGAAGTCTTGGCAGTGTCCATATGTTTTATACCTCTCCCACCCCCCCCCCTTCCCTTGCCCCCCCCCCCCAAAGCCCTCTCCCTCCCACAGTTCTCTCGATGTCTCCATGTCTCTCGGTCCCTGCTCTCAAATGTTGTGTTTGTGTCCTTCCCCCTCTCTCCCCATCTTGTCTACCGCTCCCGATGTTATTTGTTTTGTGTGTCTGTTTGTCTTTCTGTGTGATTAATGATCGCTCTTTCACGAGCCTCGATCTTGTATACAAAACAAAACAAAAAAAAAAAAAAAAAAAAAAAAAAAAAAAAAAAAAAAAAAAAAAAAAAAAAAAAAAAAAAAAAAAAAAAAAAAAAAAAAAAAAAAAAAAAAGTGTGTGTGTATGTTTGTCTGGGATTGTAAGTTAAGACTGTGTAGTTAAGCCTGCCCTGTGTCTTCTCCTTCTTCTTCTACATTCTTTCCTTTCCTCTTCTTTTTGGTTGTTAATAAATTTACCTTGTTCTTTCTTGGTTTTTCCCTAATCCGATCGCCGCCGTCCTTTCTTTCAATCGAGTACCTGTGGCACGATTTCGGAACCGCTCAGAATCGGGTTAGTCATTGTTAACGGCCTGAGTCACGGCTTGCTTTGCTCGGCGTGTCCACTAACGCCGCGGCTCAGGTGGGGCTCATTTCCTCGCTTCCCAGAAGGCGCTGGTAATTAGGTAATAGGAACAATTTGGCCTACCACCCTATTCAGCGCCGACCGGAAGTGACATCATAGCTCCAGGACTCGGGACGGCCAGCTTAAAGGACAAGGGGATTAATACCCCCTTGAGAAGGGGAGAGCCGACCCCCGAATTCGTAACAATATATATATATATACATATACACACACACACACACACACACACACACACACACACACACACACACACACACACACACACACACACACACTTTAAATAAAATTGTCATTTCATTTTTACTTTCCAGCACATGAAAAACAAAAAGCAACAGCATGCTGTGTAGTCCTCCATCTATTCAACGTGACCAAATTTCTTTTAGGATCATTCCTCGTCAATAACTGCTCCAATGAGCTTGCATGGTCAGCTCCCAATGTGACATCAGATCAAAATTGAGTACCACCACAAAGAATATGTGTGAAAATATGACAAAGAGAATTGGGAATTAAAATTTTTAAAGTGGATTTCCTTCAAACTTTGCGAATCTCTGGTTATATCCATCACATGTGTGTGTAAAAACTTACACTGAAAAAGTAACAACAGAAAAACAGTGCCGAAGAGTTACATTTTCAAATTAGTGTTCCTACAACGCTGAAATCCCTCCCTTTGGTTGGATTACAAAAATGGATGAACTTTCTCGGTTATATTTGGATGACAAGGTAACGATGGAGCATAAAGTTCAACTTCAGCCTAAAGTTTTGATTTCAATTTAACTATTTTTCAAAACCTTTCTTAATGTTGAATCAGCATGTAAACAAGTTCTCATGTTGATAAACCAAGTGGGGCTTGATGCTTGTCCAGACGCACACGTTCTAACGGAGAAAATAACATTGTTGTTGTTACACATCAATATTGGGTTTTGGGTAGAGTTAGGTTGGTTGTTGATTGAGGTCATGAAGCTCACGTGAACATTCATGACCAAAGGTCTCTGCAACCTTATAATGTATTTATTGCCAAGGCTGAGAATAAATCTATGGGTTGTTAATATTATTGTGTATTTTTACATCCAATATCATGTGAAATAAATTTATATGATGGTGTCTGGCCTTAGCTTTGCTCGGTGAAAATTCGAAAGGTTTAGTTTACTTGGCGCTACCGTCTGTGGTTATTGCTCATGATGCCAAGTGCATGGAAGAAGTTTCGGGAACTGAGTGGCGTGCTGATGAGGAGGGGAGTGTCATTGAAGCTGAAGGGAAAGGTGTATGCTGCATGTGTGAGAAGTGTTATGATTTATGGGAGCGAGACATGGGTAATGAACGTAGAGCAGCAACGAAGGCTGGAAAGGGTGGAAATGCGAATGGTTCGGTGGATGTGCGGAGTATCGTTGAGAGAGAGGAAGACAAATGATGAATTGCGAAAGATGATGGGAATGGAGCCTGTGATTGATGCTGTGAAGAGGAACAGGTTGAGATGGTTTGGTCATGTGTTGAGGAAGGATGAAAGTGACTGGTTGAGAAGAGTGATGGAAATGAATGTAGAAGGAAGTAGAGGACGGGGAAGACCGAGAAAGACTTGGCTAAAGATGGTGGAGGAAGAAATGCGGGCAAGGGGGTTAACAAGGAGAGATGCAGAAAATAGGGCAAAATGGGGAAGATTGTCAAGGGGCCCGCAATGCTAACCCCCGCTCTAGCCGGGAAAATGACCTTAAAATGCATGTTGTTGTATGCCAGGATCCAACGTTCAAATCCCATACAGTGGTGGTTGTGTGTGTGTGTGTGTGTGTGTGTGTGTATATGTGTATATGTGTGTATGTGTGTATGTGTGTGTGTGTGTGTGTGTGTGTGTGTGTGTGTGTGTGTGTGTGTGTGTGTGTGTGTGTGTGTGTGTGTGTGTGCTCACGTTCTCGTAACTCACAAAAAGTACATCGACATTCATAAATGAAAGGGCCAACAACTAGTAGAGCTGCTCTTAAGGCAAGGTTCAGGCCCGACATCTCTACCAAATGGTTTTCATCTGAGACCATTCCTGTATGTCGTCCCGGATGAATGTCACAAAGTGGAGTTTTCAACTGCAACCATTTTTATTTTGAATGAACTTCAATACAGTGGTGGAAATGTCCTCCCCCTGCATGGAACGTATAAAATATTGTTGCGGATGTGGCGTAAAGTCATTAAATGTTCTGATAAATATGCGTCACTAATTTTTATTGCAAGAAACGTGAAACCCAGGCCGGTGTGTCTAAAATTATATTACATCCCGTTTGAGCTTTATTTCATGTCCTTGCGTTTGTTTTCGTTGTTAAATGTGCTTTATAGGTGTTTATTAGGCCCTTAGACCAAACGTTGAGACGGGAAGGCCAGGCCCAACCTATCCGGGTCTCTGATGCGTTAGTGCTCTTCCCTCTATGTCTTCAAGACGACGATCTATCACCACTTTTTTTTCTTTTTTTTTCGGATACAAGATCGAGGCTCGTGTAAGAGCTAACATTAATGACAAAAAAATACAAACGGACACATAAGACAAAATAAAGGGAGCGGGAGAAGATGGGGAGAGAGGGGGAAGCACACAAGCACAACATTTGAGAGCAGGGACATCGGGAGATCTGTGGGAGGGAGAGGGCTTGGGGGGAGGAGGCATGGGAAGGGGGAAGGGGGGGTGGGAGAGGTGTAAAACACATGGACACTGCTCGGACTTCCAGGAAAGAGGTCGGTATTTCAAAAAAGTGGATCTGGGGTGAATTAATGGGGGTAGAAAAGATCAAGGTTTTGGATGGGGGAAGATAAGAGATGGTGGTGAACAGCTGTTTTAAAGACCTGGAGGGAGGAGTGGAATTGAAGAGAGTGAGGGAGTTTGTTCCAAAGGCGCAAAAAAAGAGGAATGAAAGAGTGAAGGTGAGCAGAGAGTCTGATTTTGGCAGTTTCACCAGAAGAGGGTTGCTGGCAGATCTTGTGCAACCTGTAGGAATATTTGGGGGACAGAGCACAGACAGGGCTGGGGGAGCTAGGCCGGAGAGGAGTCGGCAGAAGAAAGAAAGACCACCAACCTGCCTGCGGTGAGTGACTGAAAGGCCCCCATACCATTTTGTCCCCCATACCCACCTCATAGTCTTTTGTATATCCACACGAACCGTCTCATATTGGTCGGCCTACAGGTCAGCTCTCAGAGAACCTCGAATTAAAGCTCAAATGCAACTTTGCTCAACATTGCCTGGTCACAATACCCGTGGCAGTTAATCAGTACGAAATTGATATTAAAACAACAAAATTCCATCTGTCGAGCCAAAAACGCATTTAATATAATCAGCATTCCAAAACACATTTAGTGTTCTAAAACTTTTTTTTCCTTTTTATTATCTTATCTTTTTGCTGTTCCTGCAAATGGAATGGCCTTGCAGCCTTCAAAATGTTATGCCGAAAAACACATGATAAGTTTGGGATTAAGTTGGTGATATAAATACAAATGCAAAGTATGTGGATGAAAGATTACCGGGTGTAGTGCTTTGCTTTCAAGAGCAGCAGTAAGGTAAGAATGATGTCAAAACAAACATTAACACGTGAACATTTCTCCTTTCAAATTGATTCACTTTGGTTGAGGCATCTCCCATTCAAAGTTCAATGGGTAAAGGGTAAGTCCATCACTCACAGCTTATAACATGCAAGACAGGCCTCGTTTATTTATGTATTTTTGCTTCCTGTATATTATACACGTGTTTTTCCTCCATCTCTTGTTTCCCCAACACTGATGGAAGAGCAAGAGAGTAGATTTAGATCCTGTTTCTCTCCTTCTCCTCCTCTCTTCCCTTCTCGACACCCATCTAAATTTCAATTTTGTAACTCCCATAATCCATTATTGCTGCTCACCCAGCATGGTGTTGGCTTAGCGGTTAGGGTGCCGGCTTGGGATCCTCGGATCCTGAGTTTGAATCCCGGTCGATCGTTGAATTAACGCCAGCGGGTTTGACTCAGCCCGTCATCCTTCCGAGGTCGGCAAATTGAGGACCAGCTCACTGGTAATTGGGGCATTACACATCAGCGGCACAGACGTACTTCCAGAAAAATTATGCAACCACCAGCCATAGGCTACATACAAAAACAACAACAACAACAGCCTCCACACATTTGTTCCTGTTTTCTCTTGCCTGTGGAATCAACTTGCCCAATCTGTTCAGGCCCATACTTTCCTCCAGGGGTTTAAGCTCTTAACTACTAACCCAGGTCCATTCACTTTTGTTGAGGCTTTTCTACGTTTCTGTAAGGTGGTAGTCACCTGCTTATGAATGGTCTTCATAGGGTCAAGGAGCTTATTCCATATTGGACAACATTATTGGACTTCATCGTTCATAATGGTCTGAAGACACTACCTTGAGGGACACCAGCATGCTGGCAGTTTGAAAATCAGGCCCATTGAACCATTACTATAATCATTATCTATCAGTTTGAAAATCAAGGTGAGGCACCAGACAGAATCAAATGTATGGTCCATTGGGTAGCTCTGACCTCTTGATCGAGACATCTTCCATTACTCGGACATAGTAGAAGCACCATGTCCATGATGGAATGAAATTGATGATATGTTTGGCAGGATTTGAAGAGGCATGAAGGTATGAACTGATGGAGAAGAGCATCTTTTGGTGGGAAAAGAGTCCCAGGCACTGTCTATGACCATAAATGGAGATAGTGGACCAGTCTGTGGAGGAAGTTATGGTGGACTCCAGGCCAGAACAATCTGCCTGATTTAACTGCCCTCTGGGGCGCCCCAGAGCGCAGCCACAATATACATGGCAGTATATTGGTGGATCCCTGAAGATATAATGTATCTCTTGAAGGTGCCTGGCTCCCACCAGCCAAAGGGAGCAGAGGAAGAGCAAGAAAGGTTTGAGGGAAAGTTGGATTTGATCAAGCATGTCGATAGTGCGCGCCAGTCGGGAGGGAGGAGTGGTGTTGGCTTAGCGGTTAGGGTGCCGGCTTGGGATCCTAGGATCCTGGGTTCGAATCCCGGTCGATCGCTGAATTAACGCCAGGGGGGTTGACTCAGCCTGTCATCCTTCCGAGGTCGGCAAATTGAGTACCAGCATGCTGGGATGAATGATCACGGTGTGTACCCCAATTTAGAATAGGTACACCATATCCCTGCGCATCGTAAGAGGCAACTAAAGGTTGGCGTCAGGAAGGGCATCCGGTCATAAAAACATTGCCTCAAACAGGGAACCATGATTGCCATGGGGCCCGCAAGGCCAACCCCCGCTCTAGTGGGGAGAATGGCCTTGAAACGATCATTCATATATATTCAGTCGGGAAATACGAGTTGGGAATCCAACAGCAAAAGCGTCACAAAAGGTATTGGCTGCAATAAGCTTTGACAGAAATGGTGCCAGTTGAAATCACCGCAGATTAGGAAGAGAAAGTTGGGATTGGAGGACATAAGGAAGTCAATGTTGGCTGAGAGGAGTCATCACAGTTGGGAGGGAAGTAGATCACACAAAGAAACACCGTTACTATGGAGGGGAACATGGATCCAGAAATATTTCATAGGGATTGGAGTTACAGAGCAGGGCAAGGACTGTGTGAAAGGAATATTTTGATGTCGACTGCAATGCTGTCACCAGCACGAGCAGTGGGTCTGTCAAAATGGCAGAAAATTATCCAGGGAGGGAGATTAGCAAGTCTGAGACATGCTGTTAAATAAAAGTTTCTGGTAGACAGAGACCATCTGGAGAAAGATATGAACCTGCAGGGAGAGATCTACAAGATTTGAATGTAAGCCTCTGATGTTAGTGGGCCAGAGAGAACAAATTGGGTGGTGAATGGCTGCGTGTGCCACAGGAGCGAAGGAGGATGGTGAAAGAATGGGTAGTTGAATGAGGGAGAGGGGGAGGATGCAAGCGATGAGTGTTGCAGTGCGGGACATCGTGGTGGAGGCAAAGGCAGGGGCGGTGGGGGGCAAGAGTAGAAGAGGCAGGAGGGGTGGACGGATGTTGATAGAGATGTATGGACCCATGAGTTTGCATTTATGGCAAGACGTTTTCCGTCTCAGGATATCTAATTCTACTATGCAGCCACACACTGTTGGTGGCGAAAAGTAGGATTATTGGATACAAACAGGAAGGCTGCACTTTAACTGTGTGATAGATAGTTGTGAACGGACCTATTTACGACACAGGAAGGCAGGAGGAAAAATGGGAACGAGCATGGTGGGAGGCTGAAAAAGGGTCAGAGGAGTAGAGGAGGTTGGTGATGAGAGGATGAATCAATGGCAAAGCATTCACCACAGCTCAAGTGAGAAGATGGAATGACCACAGTCATACAGGTGAGAATGGAATCGGAAAGAATGGTGATGAAAAGAAAGGTGGGGGAGGGAGGAAGGGAAGGATCAGGAGAGAGGAGGAAGAACAAAAGACAAAGACGGGAGAGACAAAGATTGCAAGAGAAGTTATTTTTGACATGAAATTTTTATGTGTGTTTTAAAAATAGATTATTTAGTCAAGGTAAGAGAAGAAATAAAGACCAGAAGGGAAGCAGAAAACAAACAGAGGTGGGGGCAGAATTGGAGGGGCAAGGATTGTGGAATGTAAACGATTTAAGATGAATAAACCACCGTTTAGAGGCCATTTTTCCCCGCAAAGCAGGGGTTGGCCTTTTTCGGGGACCGTGGTTGTTGTTTTTTTTTGGTCCCCTTTTTGAAGCAATGTTTTACGGCCGGATGCCCTTCCTGCCGCCAACCCTGTTTGTCACCTTTTACCACAAGCAGGGAATTACCAGTGAACTGGTACTCAATTTGCCGACCTCGGAAGGATGACAGGCTGAGTCAACCCCCCTGGCGTTAATTCAGCGATCGACCGGGATTCGAACCCAGGATCCTAGGATCCTAAGCTGGCACCCTAGCCGCTAGCCCAACACCAGGGTCTAATTTTTTTTAATTTAAGATAAATGATGAATAATAATAAAATTAAACAAGATGTACTTTTAAAATTGAATGAAATAAAATACAAATTAAATTAAACAACAGCCACAACAGCTGTTCACCACCATCTCTTATCTTCCCCCATCCAAAACCTTGATCTTTTCTACCCCCTCTAATTTCACCCCAAATCCACTTTTTTGAAATACCAACTTCTGTCCTGGAAGTCCTTGGTGTCCTTGTGTTTTATACTTCTCCCACCTCCCCCCCCCCCTTCCCACGCCTCCTCCCCCCAAGCCCTCTCCCTCCCACACATCTCCCTGCTCTCAAATGTTGTGTTTGTGTGCTTCCCCTTCTCTCCCCATCTTGTCTTCCGCTCCCTCTTTTTATATATTTTGTTTGTCTGTTTGATTTGTTTGTGAAATAAATGTTAGCTCTTTCACGAGCCTCGATTCTGTATTTAAAAAAAAATATATATATATATATATATATATAAGTTTGCGATGTTTAAATGACCGGTTTTTGGGTGAAGAAGGGCAGAGAGCCGGGATGGAGAAGGAAAAGCCAGAGAAGGAACAAATCAAATAGATAACTAGATAATATATAACGAGTAGAACAGTGCTCTTCTATGTCACAATGTCGACCGATATGCCTCCACCCACATTATTACATCATTATGCATACCTGTACCAAGTTTGACTGAGTTCCCTTCAGCCGTTCTTAAGTTATCGCGGTAATGAAAACCTATTACATACTATGATATTTGACCTCTTGATACCAACATCAAATCAGTTCATTTTTGCATCATAATACATACTTGTTCCAACTTTGGTCAAAATCACATCACTGGTTCACAAGTTATCGTGGGAACAGGATTTTTACCTAACATGACCACTGAGTATTGACCTCGTGACCCCAAAATCTAATCAGTTCATCTTTATATCATTATACTGTTATGAATTTGGGTAGAGGAATATAGTCAGATAGATCTGTATAGGTAGGTATTCGACTGTCGCGATAGGGAATCTACCTGTAATAAGTTCTATGGTTAGCCCGGATATCGGTATAAGCTGTACTGGTGTCCCCGCCACGAGGGAGTGGGGCGTGCTAAGTAGTACAGGGATTATGGATAAGATTCCTTTGTTCGTCGTCGCCTCTGTCGCCAAACCTGTGTCCCGTATGGCAACGCACTCATTTAAACACTTAGATGGGTCCTTAGTGCACTCATTAAATAATTCCCCTCCCTTACAATAAGACTGTGGAAGACAAGCAGGCAGCAGCTGCGCAGTACGCTACCATGGGCGACCAAGCATCAAGCAAGGCTGGGAGCCACGCCCAGGACTGTTGATTGGCCAGGGGGAGGGGCAAGCAACACCACAGGGCGGGAAGCACTTGGCCAATGGGAGGACACCAGCGGAGTCAGAACATTCGAGAGGTCGAGAGACGAGACTCTGGTTGGGGAAGAGAAGGGATTGACGTCACACGCAAGGTGACAAAAGAGCTGGCACGACATTTTCTCTTCGCTTTGCGCTGGACCCCTTCATGTTAGAGATCCCCCTCGTGCTTGAAGCTAGCTCTCTGCTCTGGACTATTGCCTGGGTTGATTCGCGCTCTTCCCTGCATTCCTGACTGGTGGTCGTTGGTTTCGTCATCTTCGTGGTGCTTGGAGTGGTGCTCGGCCCTTCACGGTGCTTTTGGTGCTGGGAGCGAGGCTCGGTGCTGTGAGCGGGCGGGACCTCGTGTGCGGTCGACGAGGAGATTGGAGTGGGGCGGGTCGCTCGGGGCCTGGCGGAGCGCGTGAGCGAGGTGGACTGAGGGAGCCGCGTTGGACGACGGACACCCTACAGACAGATAAGGTTGCACCACATTACACATATCCACGACGAGCATGTTCTTTTATTAATTCATTCCTTTGTCTCGTATTTGGACGTCGGTGTGCGGGATCCCGATTTAGGACATTGTATTAACGGCGCGTATTTTCCTGTCCCGCTATTTCTTGTAAAATAAACCCTTGTATTATTTTCTTTGCCATTCCAAAATCCTGTGTCCGTTTTGAGTTAATCCCCCTGCAGGATCGGAGCTGTCGTAGGTTCGCTGTAGGTAAGCGCTTCCGCTTTTCTTCATTCTGCCTCCCGTGCTTTTATAGCCAAATCCGTATTTGATCGTCGCCTCCATTGAAGCCGTTTGAGCCATCCGCGAGCCCTGGTATTAACCGAAGGGATCATGTGACAATACATACCTGTTTAAAGTTTGACTTTGATCCCTTCAGTCATTCTCAAGTTATAAACCTATTACAAACTCTGACCTTTGACTTCTTGACCCCAAAATCAAATCAGTTCATATTTACATCATTCTACATAAGTGCACCAACTTTGGTCAAAATCCCATCACTGGTTCACAAGTTATCGTGGGAACAGGATTTTTACCTAACATGACCGCAGACATCTGACCTTTAACCACATGGCACCAAAATCTAATCTGTTCATCTTTACCTCATTATGCCTACCTGCACCAAGTTTGACTTTGATCCCTTCAGCCGTTCTCAAGTTATCATGGTTCCAAAAACCCATCACAAATGCACGGACAGAGGAGCGGACAGCCGGATGTGCGATCCAAAAACCTAATGCCTCGGCGACTTCGTCGGTGGAGGCATAAAAACATGCTGGCAGCAGCAGTGACCCTTCAGGAACTTAGTAAGCACAACAACGTTTAGCAATTGTGAATTAATGATAGTTATAATAGCTGGACACAAAATAATCTGAATGATAAAAATTTTCAGGGGTGAAGCAAATCCACGTCTGAAGACAATATAACCAGAAACAGCAAGTATCTTTAGTCAAACTCAAGTGTCATCAGTTTATGCATTTAATTTTTTTAATGTAGCGATTGAAAAACTCACCAGAATGCATGTGCAAAAGGTGCTTTCGAAGGTACTTTCCATGGGAGTAGCAGATACCGCATAAGTCGCAAACAAAAGGACGATGACCTGAAAACCATTGTCCAAAAGGGGGAAAAATATTACAAATACATTATAAGACTATAACGGCACTCAGTAGAGAACAAACCCCCGCCAGGTGAACAGTTTACATTTTGTATCCCAGAGTAGACCAGAACATAACAATACAGAATCACATTTAATCAAAATCATCCGTCCACAACTTTTTGAGATATCCTGCTACATATCATTTTTGGTCCCATCTCCCAATGGTGAAGAATCACAAAAAAAATTCCACTAGATGGATCAGGATCCGGATCTTCACCAAAATTGAATAGATTCTTCCTTGTCACACACCCAACCTGTCCACCAAGTTTCCTTTTTGAGATATCCTGCTACATGTTTGTTTTTTGCCCTATCTCCAATTGGTGAAGAATCACTTAAAAATTAAATAATTCCCATATCCTAATCCGGATCTTCACCAAAATCTAATCATTTCGTCCTTGACACATACGCGACCTCTCTGACAAATTTCGTCCGAATCCATCCATAACGTGTTGAGATATCTTGTTCACAAACAAACTACCAGACAGACAGAGACAGACAGGAGAGAAAACATAACCTCCATCCACCTTTGGTGGCGGAGGTAACTGGATGTGAATTCAGATCTTTACCAGAATCTAATCAATTCGTCCTTAAACATACACCTAACCTGTCCACAAAGTTTCGTCTGACATGCATAATAAATGTGCATACATAATAAATAGATAGCCACTAAAACATCAATCATGATAAATGTTTCAATAACCATCATCGATCACTTCAATTCACATTACCTAGAGTGGCATACATGTAGCAACCATAGCTCGGATACAGAGATTGTGCTCATTCACAGATTGGTCTTTTCCATGATCAATGGTTGGAGGGATGGATGGATGAGTGTATGAGGGGATGGATGAGTGGATGGATGAGTGGAAGGAGGGATGGATGAGTGGAAGGAGGGATGGATGAGTGGAAGGAGGGATGGATGAGTGGAAGGAGGGATGGATGAGTGGAAGGAGGGATGGATGAGTGGAAGGAGGGATGGATGAGTGGAAGGAGGGATGGATGAGTGGAAGGAGGGATGGATGAGTGGAAGGAGGGATGGATGAGTGGAAGGAGGGATGGATGAGTGGAAGGAGGGATGGATGAGTGGAAGGAGGGATGGATGAGTGGAAGGAGGGATGGATGAGTGGAGGAGGGATGGATGAGTGGAGGAGGGGTGGATGAGTGGAAGGAGGGGTGGATGAGTGGAAGGAGGGGTGGATGAGTGAAAGGAGGGGTGGATGAGTGGAAGGAGGGGTGGATGAATGGAAGGAGGGGTGGATGAGTGGAAGGAGGGGTGGATGAGTGGAAGGAGGAGTGGATGAGTGGAAGGAGGGGTGGATGAGTGGAAGGAGGGGTGGATGAGTGGAAGGAGTGGTGGATGAGTGGAAGGAGGGGTGGATGAGTGGAAGGAGGGGTGGATGAGTGGAAGGAAGGGTGGATGAGTGGAAGGAAGGGTGGATGAGTGGAAGGAGGCGTGGATGAGTGGAAGGAGGGATGGATGAGTGGAAGGAGGGATGGATGAGTGGAAGGAGGGATGGATGAGTGGAAGGAGGGATGGATGAGTGGAAGGAGGGATGGATGAGTGGAGGGAGGGATTGATGAGTGGAGGGAGGGATTGATGAGTGGAGGGAGGAATGGATGAGTGGAGGGAGGAATGGATGAGTGGAGGGAGGGATGTACGAGTGGAAGGAGGGATGTACGAGTGGAAGGAGGGATGTATGAGTGGAAGGAGGGATGGTTTTTTTTTTTTTTTTTTTTGTATGCAGAATCGAGGGTCGTGAAAGAGCTAACATTTATCACAAAAAAAAAAATCAAACAGACAAACAAAACACAAAAAGAGGGAGCGGTAGACAAGATGGGGAGAGAAGGGGAAGCACACAAACACAACATTTGAGAGCAGGGACATCAGGAGATGTGTGGGAGGGAGAGGGCTTGGGGGGAGGAGGCGTGGGAACGGGGGAGGGGAGTGGGAGAAGTATAAAACATAAGGACACCAAGGACTTCCAGGAAAGAAGTTGGTATTTCAAAAAAGTGGATTTGGGCTGAAATTAGTGGGGGTAGAAAAGATCAAGGTTTTGGATGGAAGAAGATAAGAGATGGTGGTGAACAGCTGTTTTAAAGACCTGGAGGGAGGAGTGGGATTGAAGAGAGTGAGGGAGTTTGTTCCAGAGGCGGGAGAAAAGAGGAATGAAGGCGTGAAGGTGAGTAGAGAGTCTTGATTTTGGCAGTTTAACCATAAGAGGGTTGCAGGCAGATTTTGTGCGACCTGCAGGAATATTTGGGGGACAGAGCCCAGAGAGAGCTGGGGGAGCAAGGCCGGAGAGGAGTCGGTAGAAGACGGAAAGACCACCAACCTGCCTGCGGTGAGTAAGTGAAAGGCCCTCGGAGATAGCGTCATCGCGGGAGATTCCAATGATTCTGAACGCTTTGGTTTCAACAGCGTGAAGACAAGCTAGGTGTGAGGCAGGAGCACCAGCCCAGAGGGGAGAGCAGTACTCCATTGAGCTGCGGATGAAAGCCTTGTATATGGCGAGGAGCTCAGGTGTGCCAAGGAAGGACTTCGCACGATGGAGGATGCCCAGTCGGTGACTGGCTTTGGAGGCCAGCTTGGAAATGTGGTTTTCCCAGGAAAGATCATGGCAGATAGTGAGACCCAAAAGATTGAGTGACAGAACTTCTTGGAGAGGATTTTTCAGAAAGTGGATGGGAGGGTTGTCCAGTCAGTCTTTTCGGAGAGACATCGTAAGAGTGTGAGATTTGTCAGGATTGAAAGACATGTTCCACTTGTTTGCCCAGTCTGTGATTTTGTCCAGGTCTGCAGAGAGTGAGGAGGCTGCAGGCTGCCGATCTGAGGGATGAGGAATGGAGCGGCATAGAGTGGAGTCATCAGCAAAGAGATAGAGAGGATTTTCAAGAGAGTCAGAGAGATCATTGATGAAGACCAGAAAAAGCACAGGGCCCAGAACACTGCCTTGGGGAACTCCAGCCTGAACAGGAAGAGATGAGAGAAACCCATTCAGGGCCACACGTTGACTGTGACTAGAGAGGACGTCCGCCAGCCATGCGTGGAGATTTCCATGGATACCAAAGGAGGAGAGTTTGGTGAGCAGAGCGGGGTGCCAGATCGTATCGAAGGCACGTGATATGTCAAGGGAGACAGCTCTAATTTCTTGTTTGGTATTGAGGACCTCCATCCATTGTTGAGACAGCAGAAGCAGCATGTCCAGAGTAGAGTGACCTGGTCTGAAACCAAATTGATGATCAGAGATCAAGCCATTGGAGAAGAGGAAAGATTTCATATCCGAAGCAATGATGGATTCCATGACTTTGCTGATAATTGGGAGAAGGCTGATTGGTCTTTAGTTGCAAGGATCTGTTTTTGCACCTTTTTGTGTAAAGCGGTGATGTTGGCTGATTTCCAAGAAGATGGCAGATGACCTTGAGCAAAAGAGAGGGTGAAGAGAACAGAGAGAGGGAGTGAAAGAGCGGAAGAACAGGATTTTAGGACCCGTGGGTTGATGCCGTCAGGTCCAGTTGCAGAATCAGAGTCGAGGGTTGACAAACTTTTCCACCTTGTCAGGAGGAAAGGACACGGAGTCCAGGAGCAGCTGGGTACGACTGGGTACGGTGTGTTCAGAGAGGGATGGGTTTGAGACACAAGATTTAGAGGCAAACACAGAGTTGAGGCATTCAGCTTTTTCACGTGCGGAGTCAGCTATGTAGCCGTTTGAGGTAAGGGAGGGGATGGAGGGGGAACAAGTGGATGAGTGGAAGGAGGAATGGATGAGTGGAAGGAGGGATGGATGAGGGGAAGGAGGGATGGATGAGGGGAAGGAGGGATGGATGAGTGGAGGGAAGGATGGATGAGGGGAAGGAGGGATGGATGAGTGGAGGGAGGGATGGATGAGGGTAAGGAAGGATGTAAGAGTGGAAGGAGGGATGGATGAGTGGAGGGAGGGAGGGATGGATGAGTCAAAGGAAGGATGTATGAGTGGAAGGAGGGATGGATGAGTCAAAGGAAGGATGTATGAGTGGAAGGAGGGATGGATGAGTCAAAGGAAGGACGTATGAGTGGAAGGAGAGATGGATCTCTCAAAAGAGTAATTTTGTTAGCTGTTGAATCCACATTCCACATTCCCCCGTCGAAGTTTGTTCCTTCCTTCGCTGTTTTTGCTTGGTTCTTAGATTTTTCCCTTCTCCCCCAAACTTCCCCGAACATCAACTCTTTGTCTAACGTTTTAAACCTCCCCCCCCCCCCCAAAAAAAACCAAAAAACCAACTACATTTATTTCCCTTTCTCCACGTGTGCTGTTGTCCCATCGTGTGCTTCTGTCCACGTGCGCTGTCTCGCCCCACCCCCATTATCTCCTTGCCTTCCACCTTTTCCCCTGTTCACGTGACTCGTGGTTGTCCCTCTCGGCTCCCTCTCCCCGTTGGTATTTTTGTGAATATAAGACTGTTCTTCACAGTTCTGTTGAAATATGTTTAAACTTTCCCCTGCAGTGTTTTAATCAGTGGTACATTACAACATGCTGTTTTTCTTCCTATTTAAAAGGCTTTTTTCAATTCCCTCTTCAACTGATTCCACTTCAAAAAAAATATTCAATGTCACAATTTTTCCTCACTACATGCTCTAAATTCACATTCATTCCACCCCTCCTCTATCGTTCTTAAACGGATCACGAACTTGAAAATCACAATAAACCTAATTTGTTATAAATGTTCGTCTTTCATTAATCATCCACTTTCTGAACTCCCCCCTTGCACCTCCCCTCCAAATCTCCCCCCTTGCCCCTCCCATTCAAATCTTCCCCCCTACCATCCCTCTCCAATTCTCCCCCCTCCCCCTCCTCCTCATCCTCAAAGCTGCCTCCTCCCCACTTCGTCTCCCTTCTATCCCATACCTCCACCTCCCCCAACCTTCGACTTTCCTCTGCCTCCCCTCAAACAACTCCTCACTGTGCCTCATCCCATCACCATCAAACCTTTCATCCTCCTCATCCTTCCCTTTCTTGTAACTCTTCTGTCATCTCTGACACACTATCAACTGCTCTCACTACCTCCCCATCTCATCCTTCATCTGACCCTACCCCTCCCCTCGCCTGTCCTGCACCCGATGCTCCTCCTCCTCTCCTCATTAACGGTATGGACCTCAAACATCCGGGGCCTTCACTCAAACCTGATTGATCTCTCCATTCAGGTTGCTTCTGACAATCCAGACTTGATCTGCTTAACAGAAACTTTCCTCCTTCATGATGTCTCTGATTCCTTAATATCTCTTCCTGGTTACTCCCTCCTCCGGTATGATAGACCTGAGCCTTGTCCTGGTGGTGGGGTGGCTATCTTTATCAAAAACTCTCTTCCTCACTCTCCTTGCACTGCCCTCTCTCCACCCCACCCCCAGGAGCACCTCTGGCTACGGCTTCCTCTCCGCTCCCACCTTTTGTTCATATGTGTTCTGCACCGTCCTCCAAACAGCGATGACTCCATCTACATCTCGCTGTCGGACAATATGGACCAACTTCTATCAACTCATCCAAACTTTCTCTTCCTCATATGTGGCAAAATATTTCTTTTCCTTATATTCCTTATATTTCCATATATTTCTCTTCCTCATAACTGTCATCATGCCAGCTGGCTGGGTGTGGGTTCCTCTCTCACCAGCCATGGCACCTCAGCAAAGGCCTTCTGCGACTCATTGGGACTGACACAATCTGTCAATTTCCCGATCCGGATCACAGTCAATGGAGTATCTTCTCTTCTAGACTTGATTATGACAAACTTCCCTGCAAATGTCTGCTGCTCTTCTTCTGCTCCAATCGGTTCTTCTGATCATGTGCTTGTTAAAGTGGACATCTCTCTGGCCATTCTCAGAGAGCCTCCTCAGCGCCGACAAGTCTGGCATTTCACTCAGGCTGACTGGCACGGTCTGCAAGCAGCCATCAATCATCTGGACTGGTCTCCCATCTCCACTGCCTCCGACATCAATTCTTCCTGGGAATTCTTCCAAAGCAAACTACTCTCTCTCTCATGCACAGATTTATCCCATCTCGTCTTCAGTTGTCTTACCCTTCATCCCGTCCATAGTACACTGAATCTTGTGGTGTGACAGTTGCCCTGAAACAACTTGCCCTTGCCTTTGCCTCTTGGAAGGCAAATCAAACTGAAGGCAATCTCAGTTCCTTCCACCAAGCTCGGAACAAGTGTGTGTCTACCCTCAGGAGTGCCAGGAAGCACTATCTCTCCACACTCAAGATTGAACTCCCAAACCTGTCTCCTTCCTCCAAATCCTGGTGGCGTCTGGTCAAATCTGTTTCTGGTGTTTGTTCCCCCTCCATCCCCTCCCTTTCCTCAAATGGCTACACAGTTGACACCGCACGTGACAAAGCCGAATGCCTCAACTCTGTAATTGCCTCAAAATCTTGTGTCCCAAACCCATCTCTCTCTGTTCCCACCTCACCCAGTCGAACCCAACTGCTCCTGGACTCTGTGTCCTTCTCTCCTGACAAGGTGGAGAAGTTTTTGCCAAACCTCGACTCTGATTCTGCAACTGGACCAGATGGCATCAGCCCACGGGTCCTAAAATCCTGTTCTTCCGCTCTTTCACTCCCTCTCTCTGTTCTTTTCACCCTCTTTTGCTCAAGGTCATCTGCCAGCATCTTGGAAATCAGCAAACATTACCGCTTTACACAAAAAGGTGCAAAAACAGATCCCAGCAACTACAGACCAATCAGCCTTCTCCCAATTATCAGCAAAGTCATAGAATCCATCATTGCTTCGGATATCAAATCCTTCCTCTTCTCCAATGGCTTGATCTCTGATCATCAATTTGGTTTCAGACCTGGTCACTCTACTCTGGACATGCTGCTTCTGCTTTCTCAACAATGGATGGAGGTCCTCAATGCCAAACAGGAAATTAGAGCTGTCTCCCTTGACATATCACGTGCCTTCGATACGGTCTGGCACCCCGCTCTGCTCACCAAACTCTCTTCTTTTGGTATCCATGGAAATCTCCACGCATGGCTGGCGGACTTCCTCTCTAGTCGTAGTCAACGTGTGGCCCTGAATTGGTTTCTCTCATCTCCTCTTCCTGTTCAGGTTGGAGTTCCCCAAGGCAGTGTTCTGGGCCCTGTGCTTTTTCTGGTCTTCATCAATGATCTCTGACTCTCTTGAAAATCCTCTCTATCTCTTTGCTGATGACTCTACTCTCTGTCGCTCCATTCTTCATCCCTCAGATCGGCAGTCTGCAGCCTCCCCACTCTCTGCAGACCTGGACAAAATCACAGACTGGGCAAACAAGTGGAACATGTCTTTCAATCCTGACAAATCTCACACTTACGATGTCTCTCCGAAAAGACCGACTGGACAACCCTCCCATCCACTTTCTGAATAATCCTCTCCAAGAAGTTCTGTCACTCAAGCTTTTGGGTCTCACTATCTGCCATGATCTTTCCTGGGAAAACCACATTTCAAATCTGGCCTCCAAAGCCAGTCGCCGACTGGGCATCCTCCGTCGTGCGAAGTCCTTCCTTGGCACACCTGAGCTCCTTACCACATACAAGGCTTTCATCCGCAGCTCAATGGAATACTGCTCTCCCCTCTGGGCTGGTGCTCCTGCCTCACACCTAGCTCGTCTTCACGCTGTTGAAACCAAAGCATTCAGAATCATTAGAATCTCCCGCGATGAAGCTAACTCCAAGGGCCTCTCACTCACTCACTGCAGGCAGGTTGGTGGTCTTTCCGTCTTCTACCGACTCCTCTCTGGCCTTGCCCCCCCAGCGCTCTCTGGGCTCTGTCCCGCAAATATTCCTATAGGTCGCACAAGATCTGCCTGCAACCCTCTTATGGTTAAACTGCCAAAATCAAGACTCTCTGCTCACCTTCACTCCTCTTTTCTCCCGCCTCTGGAACAAACTCCCTCACTCTCTTCAATCCCACTCCACCCTCCAGGTCTTTAAAACAGCTGTTCACCACCATCTCTTCTCTTCCCCCATCCAAAACCTTGATCTTTTCTACCCCCGTGAATTTCACCCCAATTCCACTTTTTTGAAATACCAACTTCTGTCCTAAAAGTCCTTGGTGTCCTTGTGTTTTATACTTCTCCCACCCCCCCCCCCCCCCTTCACACGCCTCCTCCCCCCAAGCCCTCTCCCTCCCACACATCTCCCTGCTCTCAAATGTTGTGTGCTCTCAAGTGTTTGTGTGCTTCCCCTTCTCTCCCCATCTTGTCTTCCGCTCCCTCTTTTTATATATTTTGTTTGTCTGGTTGATTTGTTTGTGAAGTAAATCTCAGCTCTTTCACGAGCCTCGATTCAGTATACAAAAAAAACCAAAAAAAAAAACCACGAAGAGGAGCAATGCCCTGAATCCCCTCCAACAATTGTCCGTTGGGCTGCGATTCTGTGCAAGTGCATCATTTTGATTGGATGTTGGAGATATGGGCGGGATTTCACAGACTAATCGGCTGTTTCTGCACGTACAACTATTATCGATAATAATCTCCCACCATTCGTAAATTGCTATTTAAACGGTTAAATAGCTGTGCGTGCGTACAAACGTTTTTTGTCAGCATTTAAATGTTAGGTGTGTGTTAGTAAGACACTCGCTAAACATCTTTCATAAATTTGGCCCTTATTGTTATTCTAATGTTACCTTAAACTGCCAGGAAGTATATGAGAGTACAACTGCAGTTCTAACGACACCATTTTTGCCTAATGCTTGCTTCAAGGCCTAAAACGCCCTCTTAAACATGCCCTCGCCGACGTGTCAAAGTTTATTTGGTGTTTAAACGCTTGTGATTGGGTTTTGAGCCGCATTAGAGAAACACTCTTCGGCGATAGGCGCTTAACTTTGAGCAGGGGATCATCGCACGATTAGCGATTCTACATGTGTCTGAAATGCCTTTCGTAAGTTCAACCCGTAGTGATCACAAATTTGCAAGTATGCAAGTAAACTCTCATTATTTACTGAAACATTTAGTAAATATCAAGGTTCTCACGTTATTAGCCCCCGTTGGACTTAGTCCGTTGGGTCTCATCTGTCCGCCCGTCTGTCCGTCCATCCATCCATCCATCCATCCATCCATCCATCCAGGGATGCGTGCATTGCATGCGTCTGCAACCAGATCTCCGAGATGTGTGGACTTTTACACGTTGTGTCGCAGGATGAACAGCAACAGAAAGTATCAATATCTAGACTAGCAGGGAAACCTTTCCTGACCCTAAACAGAATTTTAAAAAGTCTAACCCCGAAAAAAAAAAAGTCCATTGTCTCCCCCCTGGTGGTTAAAGTACTCTTTGCGGTTCTGAAAGAGGAGACGAACAAGAGAGATGCTGGCATACGCTTTCACCAATAACGAACAATGTGTTAGGCCAACATAAACTGATAACCCGCAGTGTGCTTTACCTCCGTGACTTTGTGAATGCTTGTCCAGCTCTCCGGAGGAGACAAAATGGCGACCACATTGTGAGCAGCTGTAAGGTTTCTCTCCTGCAACGCCACACCATAAAATACGGTGCATACAGGATGACATTAAGCCGCCGAAGAACAGTTGCTGAAGATAACGCAAAAAGCAAGTGACGGTATGAGAATAATGCAAAAAACTCCACTCTACAATCACCTTATCTATCTTATATAAATATTTTCAAGTGTTTGTGTGCGTGTGCGTTATCCATTCACAGCCTAACTGTAGCACCTAAAGGCCCCAAAATTTATGGAGGAACTTCGGAGTCTGGGAACGGTTTTCAGCTGCTTCCACCCCCCATATCCACCCCCCTATCCTCACCCCTCCTCCCCCCTCTCCCCTCCCCGCTCACATTTTGCACAAGTGCTGAGGATACCCAGGCTTAATTCAAAGGCACCAAAAGAATCCCCTCCTTCCCCCCAAATAAATTACCTCACTTGTATGTATTGTGTGTACATCTGAAAATCATCGAAAAAGAATGGCTGGGCCAATCTCCACCAAATTTTACCACTGCCGGGAAAAGCTCACCCAACCAGGCAGCGCCGGGAACCTACCGGTTATTTCAAGGATCATCATTGATCCTCAGACAGCTTCCATCTGCAGCATGTTTGTTGTGATATTTCCCGGTATCTCTTTCAAATACATGTATCCCGCAAGGTTGTACTTTATACTCCAGGCACTCCGAATATTACTGGTATGAAGCAGATTTTCTTCCAACACACCTGTGTGTGTGCGTGCATGGATGATGAGGGAGCTGGACACAGTAAACGTTTTTCCACAGGCCTCGCACACATACGGCCTCTCACCGGTGTGCCGTCGCACATGGTATTTTAGTGTGCTGGCTTGTGAGAAACGCAGCCCGCACGTTTCACACACGTATGGCCGTTCTCCACTGTGTTTTCTGGTTCACGGCAAGGAAAATAAGGATTGTTAGGACACTCTTGAGAAGGTCGTGGCAAAGAAGTGACATCAGGAAATGCTGCAAGATGGTGAGGTTCAACATTAGAAAGGTGAGACTGAGATAATGAAAACAGTAATATGGATTGGGCAAAATAAGATTATCAGGACATCGAGATGGCTTTTTCTGATAAGGTATTTAAGGTGTTGTTGCTTTTCATAGGTAGTAGGGAGCTAGGGTGCAATAGCAAATCATAACTAAGGATATTAGTGCATATCTCAAGTTGTCTTTGAAACATCACACAATTTCGATGAAACTTGGCCACAAGCTTCAAATCTGATGCCAAACGTAAGGTGTATTCACCGCATCAACATCTGAGCACATTAAAGGGCTTTACGGGGAAGGGGAGTTTGTCCCCCATGATAATCATGGGTCCCTGTTTGAGGCAATGTTTTTAGGGCCGGATGCCCTTCCTGACGCCAAACCCTTGGTCGCCTCTTACGATGCGCAGGGATACGGTGTACCTATTCTAAACGGGGGTACACACCGGGATCATTCATCCCAGCAAGCTGGTACTCAATTTGCCGACCTCGGAAGGATGACAGGCTGAGTCAACCCCCCTGGCGTTAATTCAGCGATCGACCGGGATTCGAACCCAGGATCCGAGGATCCCAAGCCAGCACCCTAACCGCTAAGTCAACACCAGGTTCTCTGAAACTACACACACAATTTTGATGAAACTTGGCCACAACCTTTGTCTGATGCCTAACGAGGGTGTATTGACCACATCGAAATCTGAGCACATTAAAGGGGTCTCCAGGGAGCAGGGCCGCCGATGACCAGAATGGGTCCCGGGGTAATACCAAGTGTCGGATACCCTTCATCCGAGCCTCCTTCAAAAAAAAAAAAAAAAAAATCAACCTAAAGCTCAGGAGGTTTCTGTATTTTCATCAGACCAAACACGCCATGGTTCAGGGAAATCAATTTGTTTGTTTTTTTCTTCCGTTTTGTATGTGCCGAAAACACTCCTCCACTAACACCCAAAAAGGGAAATTTATATTGAATATAATACCTTCCGAGGTCGGCAAATTGAGTACCAGCTTGCTGGGATGAATGATCCCGGTGTGTACCCCGGTTTAGAATAGGTACACCGTATCCCTGCGCATCGTAAGAGGCGACCAAGGGTTGGCGTCAGGAAGGGCATCCGGCCATAAAAACATTGCCTCAAACAGGGAACCATGATTGCCATGGGGCCCGCAAGGCTAACCCCCGCGAAAATGGCCTTAAAAACGATCATTCACACACACACACACACACACACACACACACACACACACACACACACACACACACACCTCTCTTATGGTATAGATGAACGGATGCGTTTATTACCTCCGCCATCAAAGGTGCATAGAGGTTATGTTTTCACCCCTGTCTGTCTGTTTGTTTATAAACATGATATCTCAAAAACTTGTGGACGGATTCGGACGAAATTGAGCAGAGACGTAGCGTATGTGACAAGGACGAAATGATTCGATTTTGGTGAAGATCCGGATTCGGATCCGGCTACTAGAAAATTTTAAAGTGAGTCTTCGCCATTGAGAGATAGGGTCAAAAACGATGGGTAGATCAGGGTATGAAAGACTGGACCTTTGGTGATTCCTGTGGTTGATTTTGATTAAATGTGATTCTGTATTGTGATTTTCTGGTCCACTGTACAAAAACTTTTATACAAAACGTAAACTGTTCACCAGGTGGAGGTATGCTCTCCACCGAGTGCTGTTCTAATTAACTCATTTCATCCAGATGGGGTTTGGCCAATGTTCCTGTGTGCAGTTACGTCATCAAGTCATCACCGCAATTACCATAATGCAAGTTGTTCCGACAGTAGGTTATCACGAGAGAGAGTGTTCCTGCCCATGACAAAAGTATGCCACGGAATTGCCCTGAGTGACTTGGAGGGAGACACAAAATAAAACTGAACACAGTGTTTCATCGTCTATACATCTATACAAGGGGAAAGGTGACCCTCTGGACTGTGGCTCGTATCGAGCGATAAAGTTATTGGAGCATGGAATGAAGGTATTGGAAAGGGTGTTGGAGAGGAGGATAAGGAAGAAAGTGAAGATTGACGAAATGCACTTTGGATTTATGCCAGGAAGAGGAACGACAGACGTGCTTTTTATTGTGAGGCAGTTGCAGGAGAAGTATATGGAGAAGAGGAAGAAGTTGTTTCTTGGGTTTGTTGATCTGGAGAAAGCATTCGATAGGGTTCCACGTGAAGTAGTGACATGGGCATTGAGGAAGTTAGGAGTGGAGGAATGGTTGATCAGAGTAATGATGGCAATGTACAAAAGAGCGCGCACACCGCACAGCTGTAAGGACGAAGGACGGGAACAGTGGTGAGTTTGAGGTGAAGGTGGGAGTGCATCAGGGGTCGGTACTAAGTCCACTACTATTTGTAGCTGTGATGGAGGTGCTGGCTCAGAACATAAAGGAGGGTTTACCATGGGAGTTGTTGTATGCAGATGATCTGGTGTTGATTGCGGAAAGTATGGATGGACTGAAGGAAAAGATGAACAAGTGGAAGGAATGTATGGAGACAAAAGGTCTGAAGGTGAATATCGGAAAAACGAAGGTGATGGCAAGTGGTAAAGCATGTGGTGAGGTAGAAAGAACTGGGAAGTGGCCGGGCGCTGTGTGCAGGAAGGGTGTCGGAGTGAATTCCATTCAATGTACAATGTGCGCTGAGTGGGTTCATCAAAAATGTAGTGGTTTGAGAGGGTCATTAACCAGTGTGGCAGCTACATTCAAGTGTAAGGTGTGCACAGAGGGAGCTGCAGATGGAGGAAATGTTGAGTTGGATCTTGGAGATGGCGTGAAGCTGGAAGGTGTGAAAACATTTTGTTACCTTGGAGACATGCTGAATGGAGAAGGTGGATCAGACTCGGCAACGGTTGCTCGAGTGAGATGTGCATGGAAGAAGTTTCGGGAACTGAGTGGCGTGCTGACGAGGAGGGGAGTGTCATTGAAGCTGAAGGGAAAGGTGTATGCTGCATGTGTGAGAAGTGTTGTGATTTATGGGAGTGATACATGGGTAATGAACGTAGAGCAGCAACGAAGGCTGGAAAGGGTGGAAATGCGAATGGTTCGGTGGATGTGTGGAGTCTCGTTGAGAGAGAGGAAGACAAATGATGAATTGCGAAAGATGATGGGAATAGAGCCTGTGATGGATGCTGTGAAGAGAAACAGGTTGAGATGGTTTGGTCATGTGTTGAGGAAGGATGAAAGTGACTGGTTGAGAAGAGTGATGGAAATGAATGTAGAAGGAAGTAGAGGACGGGGAAGACCGAGAAAGACTTGGCTAATAATGGTCGAAGAAGAAATGCGGGCAAGGGGGTTAACAAGGGGAGATGCAGAAAATAGGGCAAAATGGAGAATATTGTCATGGGGACCGCAAGGCTAACCTCCGCTCTTGCAGGGAAAATGGCCTTAAAATGCCTGTTGTTGTTGTTTGTTACAGTGTTTCATCGTCACAAACAATCATTGTAACTGCCTTTAGAGGCCATGTTTCCCCGCAGAGCGGGGGTTGGCCTTTCCCCCCTTTTTTGGGCACCTTGGTCCCCTTTTTGAAGCAATGTTTTATGGCTTAGCAGGGGCGGATCCAGGGGGGGGGGGGTGCAGGGGGTGCGCACCACCACAAACCACTGCAACGCAACGGCATGGATGTGCTGGAGGCATACTCTATGATTGACGACAAGGACGCGCTCACTCAACTCCGGTCAAATGCAGAAACTGAATTCTGTCTTTGGTTCAATCACGCTGAGGCCATGATAGTCAGGTGTCTTAGCAACAATTTTTAGGCGTAATGTTACCAAGCCGGACAAAAGTCCCAAATTTGGTATGGAGCTTCGTTTGGACCTATCAATTGATTTTAGCCTAGGAGCCATCCTGACCGTTTCAGATTTTCCAAGATGGCGGCCAAAATTCAAAATGCTGCCAGCAAAACTGAAATATCATATGTCTCTGGCTGTAGAAGTCACAGATAGACAAATGAGGTATCAAATCAGGGGTTTTTGAGGTCAGTGAAACTGATTCAGGGAAAGGTACATATTCATATGTCACTTATTTTCAAGATGGCGTCCAAAATCCAATATGGCCGCCAAGGAAAATCATACTATAATGCAAGGACTTCAAAAGTTTGTTCGCCTAAGGCTCAGGCATCGAAGGATGGATTAACTTGACACTTTGCACACCTATAGATATCGTTTTTGACCGTGTCAATGTGGGCCGTTTTTTTCGATTTCTATCCTAATTCAGGGGGTACAGGGAAAGTAACGTTACTTTGCGGGGGTTCGGTGACCCGGATACGCGTCACACCCTCAGGTCATATGGTTTATTTACAAACACCATGCTTTGATGACGCATGATGGGTACTATCCGTCGTAGACGGGTACTATTGCTAGTTAAAATGATATGAGAGTATTAACAGAAATTATCTATTTGTGTCTTTTCAGATAAATCAACATGGAGCTACCTGTAGACTTTAGTCGCTGCATTATCTGCCAACAAGAAGCAGATGAACAGTTAAAATGTCCACTTCTCAGTCCAGGACCAAACGCTGATAATAAGACATCTGCCTACCAGTCATTCTTGAGTAATGTCGAACATTTCCGCGAGATTGATCAGCTCCCAACTGAACTGAAGTTTGGGAGTGATCAAAGTGTTGACGAACTTGTGAACAATTCTGCATTGTGGCATAAATCGTGTCATTTAAAATTCAACAATGAGAAACTGGCAAGAGCAAGAAAGCGAAAGAAATCCAATCCCGATGGTAGACAACAAATTAAGCGCCGGACAATAACCATGATTAGGCAATGTTTGTTTTGCGAGAAAGGCGCAGATGAAGGTGACCTCCATCTGGTTTCAACATATGATATGGATGCCAGTCTAAGAGCTATGATCAACGAACTGCAAGATACCCAACTACTTGCGAGGATTGTTGGTGGAGATCTCATAGCTATGGATGCAAAGTATCATCTAAAATGTTTGACTAACCGTAGAAATCGGTATCGCAGTCACATGAGACAGTTACACCATGCAACAGTAAACATTGATGACGTAATGAATGAGTCTAGAGCATTTGTTGAACTCACCAGTTACATTGAAATGTCTGTTAATGCCGGGACTTTCATCTTCAAATTATCCGAGTTACACTCACTGTACGTGAATCGGCTTGAGGCGTTGGGCATCAAAAAGACTATCAACAAACCAGATTGAAGGAACAGTTACTTGAACGATTTTCTGATGCACAAGTGCAACATGATGGGTGGGGCATCGTTCTAATATTCAAAGAGGGAATGAAAGACATGATAAAAGATGCTATGAAAAAGCGTGACTTTTCAGAAGCTGCCCTGATTCTGGCACGTGCGGCAAACATCGTTAGAAAAGATATCTTCCATCATGAAGGATTCAAATTCACTGGCCAGTTTCCACCAGGTTGTCAGGAGAACTCATTACCCTCTAGTCTGAAATTTCTCGTCTCCATGATTCTCAATGGTCCTAATCTGAAAGACCAAGAGAGTAATGAGTCACAAGTGTGCCTAACTATTGGGCAAAACATCATCTACAACGTCAAGAAAAGGAAACTTAATTCGCCTGTGAAAGTCCGGCACACTCTTGACCGAGAACCTTCGCTAATAATTTATATTGGCCTCAATATACATGCGCTGACTAGGAGCAAGAAAATCATCCAACAGTTACATACAATGGGTATCAGCGTTTCCTACGACAGGGTGATGCAGCTTGAAGACTGGCTCGCCACAGCTGTATGCGAGAGGTTTGAAGATGATGGTGCAGTAGTTCCGACTATTCTTCGGAAAGGTCTCTTCACCGTAGGAGCTCTTGACAATCTCGACCATAATCCGAGCTAAACCACGTCAAAGACATCTTTCCACGGCACGGGAATAAGTCTTTTCCAATTCCCAAGTGAGAGGGAAGAGCCTGTTGCTATACCACCATCTGGGTCACAGACTCATTCACTTCCAGACAGTTATGCCTCTGTTCCTGCTGTTTCGCTGAAGACCACCGATGTTGCTGTTCCACAGAATAATGTTCAACCCATCAAATCTGTTTTACCAGATGCAAGACGTGACGAATATGGCTGGATAGAACATGGTCTTCAACTTGTCAATGATACGGAACTAACCACCTTTAGAGGCCATTTTTCCCCGCAAAGCGGGGGTTGGCCTTTTTCGGGAGCCGTGGTTGTTGTTGTTTTTCGGTCCCCTTTTTGAAGCAATGTTTTACGGCCGGATGCCCTTCCTGACGCCAACCCTTTGTCGCCTTTAACGACAAACAGGGAATTACCAGTGAGCTGGTACTCAATTAGCCGACCTCGGAAGGATGACAGGCTGAGTCAACCCCCCTGGCGTTAATTCAGCGATCGACCGGGATTCGAACCCAGGATCCTAGGATCCTAAGCCGGCACCCTAGCCGCTAGCCCAACACCAGGGTCAATGATACGGAACTGAGCAAGGATAATTCGCTTACATGGTCTGCCTATCATGCCTCTAAGCAAGAGGTGACAGTAGAGCCGTCAGCTGTATGTGCACTACTTCCTCTGTTTTATGAAAAGTCAGCCACACCTGCAATGATTAAACATGGCATGGATGTCCAAAGGCAAGCAACAGAGTACCTTAACCCAGGACAAATCCCAGTCACAACATTTGATCAGCCGTTGTTTACGCTCGCCAAGTACGTACAATGGAAATGGCCAGATACGTATGGAGAGAAAGTGCATGTGGTTATGATGGGAGGATTGCACATTGAGATGGCTTTAAGGAACACTGTTGGAGATTTGTTACAGGGCTCTGGGTGGACAGCAGCCCTTACTGAAGCTGAGGTAGCCTCATCTGGAATTGCTGATTCATTCCTGAAAGCAGCTCACCTGACCAGAACTAGATACGCTCACCAAGTTACACTTTTGACCCTTAAGAAGCTTATCATCAAGGCATTCAACCAGGATCCCAGCGGTGCGAATGATAACGACAGTTTTAATAACTGGCATGAGAGAATGTGTAAAAACTGTCCCACGTTCAAGTTCTGGGATTTGATTACGCAATATGAGATCCTCATTCTCATATTTGTAAGAGCCCACCAGGAGAGGAACTTCACACTGTACATTAGCGTTCTGGAGGAGCTCGTACCTTTGTTTTTCGCATTAGATCATGTGAACTATGCTAGGTGGCTGTCCGTCCATATCAGAGACATGAAATCTCTGCCGAAACCAATCAGAGATGAATTTGAGACTCGCCATCACTGGGTAATCTCGAAGTCAACCCACAGATATTCTGCTATACCCGTTGATCAAGCGCACGAGCAGGAAAACAAAGTTGTGAAGGGTTCCGGTGGTGCAGTAGGACTAACTGAAAATCCAGTCGCCTTCAAACGTTGGATGACCTCTGGACCAGAACTCGCCAGACTCATGAAGCAGTTCGAGAATGAATATATTCTTGATGACCCGGAAAACCCTACGAATTTCGAGCACCATGAACAGGGACTCGCCGCACAGAAAGCGTTCCAGCAACAGGTTGATAGCCTATCTAAAGTCATACAAAAGATGGGCAATCCTTTCCTGGATGATTTTCCCGAGTTAGTAACTCTTGACAGTCGTAACTGCACTAGTGAGACCGTAGTGAATACAATCCGTACACTGGAAGACATTGGTACGAAAAAGTATCAGGACTATGTGACAACAGTCCTTGTGGATCGCACTCGCTCCATACACAATCCGATGTCAAAGAATTCGCTACCCTTATTCTCGACAAAAGTCAAAGCTAAATCCAAGGACGGCAAGAAAGTAAAAGTGCTTGAGAACAATATGGCACTCTTCGGACAGTTATACATCTCCTTGCAAAATAGGGATGGTGATATCAATGACTTCTTCGCACATGAGGTTCAGTCATATCCTCCTTCCCTGTCTGACTTTGGCAAGCTGAACCTGCCAGGTACAAAATCTCAATTGTTGCAATGCATCGAGGAGCCGAACCAGACAGAGCCACCTGCATCATTTGACTGCAAAGTCCTGGACGGTGCTGTGATTGTGCACTGCTTGCCTGTAACACATGTCAGAACATTCCACTAATATGCAGACAATGTGTTCATTCCCTACCTGGAACGACAGCTAAAGACCACCAAACGACTGGACCTTGTGTGGGATACATACATACCGAACAGTTTGAAGGAGTCAACCAGGGAAAAACGAGGGAAAGGAACGCGCAGAAAGGTATCTGGTGACACCAAGCTGCCAACAAACTGGAATGACTTCCTCCGTGATCCTATCAACAAGAAAGAACTGTTTGAATTTCTTTCCTCAAAGGTGGCAGAGTTCAACTGTCCCGCAGGCAGTTCGGTATACATCACAGCTGGAGAGAATGTTATATGCATTGGAACTGAGATCGAAATGTCCATGTGCAATCAGGAGGAGGCCGACACGAGGATCGTGGTTCACGTGAAGCATGCATTGGAGAATGGTTCAAAAATTGTCCAAGTGCGCACCGTGGACACAGACATTGTTGTTGTTCTTACTGGCATGTTTCATGATCTTTCACATATTAACTCAGATGTAGACCTATGGGTAGCCTACGGTGTGGGAAAGAACTACACACATTACAGTATCAATGCCATCTGTGCACGCCTCGGTGAACCTAAATCAAGGTCCCTACCCATGTTCCACGCCTTCTCAGGATGTGATACCACGTCAGCATTTCGAGGGAAGGGAAAGAAATCATTCTGGCAAGCATGGCATGTATATGATGCAATCACAAATGTTTTCGTACACCTGGCCACACATCCATTTGAGCATGTTGATTTGGAATCTGAAACATTTAAGAAGATCGAGCGACTAGTTATCATAGTGTATGACAAAACAAGCAATTTGACCAATGTAAACAGTGCACGTATGGAGCTCTTCTCCCAGAAGAGTCAAGCTGTAGACAAAATTCCACCTACTCAGAATGCACTTCTGCAGCACACAAAGAGGGCAGTGTACCAGGCTGGCATCTGGGTTACCAGCATGTTAGCACAACAAAAACTTCCAAGTCCAGCTGGATATGCTTGGAAAGAAGTCGCCGAATCTTGGGAACCTGTCTGGACAACAATTCCCGAAGCTTCTCGTGCTTGCAGAGAATTTATCAAATGCGGCTGCAAAAGAGATTGTACAGTGTGCAAATGTAGCAAGGCTAATCTCCCTTGTACATCTTTGCCGGTGTAAATGTTCTACCAGATCATAAGGTCAGTCACAGCAAAAATACTGGTCTGATGCCACATTTGAACGAATATCATATCATTATTTAAATTTTTTTTGGCGGCCATGTTGGATTTTGGACGCCATCTTGAAAATAAGTGACATATGCAATGTACCTTTCCCTGAAACAGTTTCACTGACCTCAAAAACCCCTGATTTGATACCTCATTTGTCTATCTGTGACTTCTACAGCCAGAGATATATGATATTTCAGTTTTGCTGGCGGCATTTTGAATTTTGGCCGCCATCTTGGAAAATCTGAAACGGTCAGGATGGCTCCTAGGCTAAAATCAATTGATAGGTCCAAACGAAGCTCCATACCAAATTTGGGACTTTTGTCCGGCTTGGTAACATTAAAGTTGCTAAGCCACCGCACTATGATAGAATCTGTAGGAGGCGACGTCACAATGTTGAGTTGTAAAACCACAAATCCATCGTCCAAACACTGCCGCCAATACTCCCTTGGCTCTTCTACCTCAAAAACATGTGCATTCCATTTCTGGACCCCCTCAGCCAGGAAATGGACACCTGATTCTGTGCTGAAAATCGGGAAGGTGGTGATCTGTTTCTGCTGATGCCATCTGCGATAATCGCCGATACCTGCAACATTCCAGCCCTACATCAGAAGCTGGAATGTTGGCATTGGAAATATGGCGTTGGAAAATCCAATATGGCATTGGAAAAACGACATGGAACATCCCGCAGGACTGATAAATGAGCTTCGAGACTCGCAGATGTTTTGGAGAAGGAAGCCCAACAACACGCTTCCAAGCACATTCATGGATTGTTTCTGCGCAGTAGATGGAGACGAATTTCCATCCATCAAAGTCCTACTCCATATTGGATGCACCCTCCCTGTGGGGTCCTGTGAGGCCGAACGCTCATTTTCTTGCCTGCGTCGTCTGAAGACCGACCTCAGATATTCCATGGGAGAAAGTCGGGTGGCATCTCTGGCCCTCATGAACATACACCATGACTTCACCATATCCCCACATGATGTGTGTGACATTTTCATTCGGAAACACAACCGCCGTCTATTCCAAAATAGCATAATTTACGATTAATAAAATATTCACATTCCGCTGTCCTGTCTGATCTCTTTTGTGGGGAGAACCCCCTGCCTTGAGCTTCACAACCTTGGCGCATGGCGGTGCCAGGCTTTGACCAGCACCTATTAAACTGTTCTATACACTTCAACATGGCGTGCGTTTAGAAACATGGGAATTCTTCTGCATTCTTTGTAGTTAATTAGCCGAATTAACTCAGGAGATCATCATTATCATTTCACGAGAACGACACAAATCAGAAATTCCATATGAGAAAGCTCCAGTAGAACGACACAAATCAGAAATTCCATATCAGAAAGCTCCAGTAGAACGACACAAATCAGAAATACCATATCAGAAAGCTCCAGTAGAACTACACAAATCAGAAATTCCATATCAGGAAGCTCCAGTAGAACGACACAAATCAGAAATTCCATATCAGGAAGCTCCAGTAGAACGACACAAATCAGAAAATCCATATGAGAAAGCTCCAGTAGAACTACACAAATCAGAAATTCCATATCATAAAGCTCCAGTAGAATGACACAAATCAGAAATTCCATATCAGAAAGCTCCAGTAGAACGACAAATCAGAAATTCCATATGAGAAAGCTCCAGGAGAACGACACAAATCAGAAATTCCATATCAGAAAGCTCCAGCAGAACGACACAAATCAGAAATTCCATATCAGAAAGCTCCAGTAGAACGACACAAATCAGAAATTCCATATCAGGAAGCTCCAGTAGAACGACACAAATCAGAAATTCCATATCAGAAAGCTCCAGTAGAACAACACAAATCAGAAAATCCATATGAGAAAGCTCCAGCAGAAATTCCATATCATAAAGCTCCAGTAGAACGACACAAATCAGAAATTCCATATCAGAAAGCTCCAGTAGAACGACAAATCAGAAATTCCATATGAGAAAGCTCCAGGAGAACGACACAAATCAGAAATTCCATATCAGAAAGCTCCAGCAGAACGACACAAATCAGAAATTCCATATCAGAAAGCTCCAGTAGAACGACACAAATCAGAAATTCCATATCAGAAAGCTCCAGTAGAACGACACAAATCAGAAATTCCATATCAGAAAGCTCCAGCAGAACGACACAAATCAGAAATTCCATATCAGAAAGCTCCAGTAGAACGACACAAATCAGAAATTCCATATCAGAAAGCTCCAGTAGAACGACACAAATCAGAAATTCCAGATCAGAAAGCTCCAGTAGAACGACAAATCCGAAATTCCATATCAGAAAGCTCCAGTAGAACGACACAAATCAGAAATTCCATATCAGAAAGCTCCAGTAGAACGACAAATCCGAAATTCCATATCAGAAAGCTCCAGGAGAACGACACAAATCAGAAATTCCATATCAGAAAGCTCCAGTAGAACGACACAAATCAGAAATTCCATATCAGAAAGTTCCAGTAGAACGACACAAATCAGAAATTCCACATCAGAAAGCTCCGGTAGAACGACACAAATCAGAAATTCCATATCAGAAAGCTCCAGTAGAACTACACAAGTCAGAAATTCCATATCAGAAAGCTCCAGTAGAATGACACAAATCAGAAATTCCATATCAGAAAGCTCCAGTAGAACACCACAAATCAGAAATTCCATGTCAAAAAGCTCCAGAAGAACGACACAAATCAGAAATTCCATATCAGAAAGCTCCAGTAGAACGACACAAATCAGAAATTCCATATCAGAAAGCTCCAGTAGAACAACACAAATCAGAAATTCCATGTCAGAAAGCTCCAGAAGAACGACACAAATCAGAAATTCCCTATCAGAAAGCTCCAGTAGAACGACACAAATCAGAAATTCCATATCAGAAAGCTCCAGTAGAACGACACAAATAAGAAATTCCATATCAGAAAGCTCCAGTAGAATGACACAAATCAGAAATTCCATATCAGAAAGCTCCAGTAGAACAACACAAATCAGAAATTCCATGTCAGAAAGCTCCAGAAGAACGACACAAATCAGAAATTCCATTTCAGAAAGCTCCAGTAGAACGACAAATCAGAAATTCCATATGAGAAAGCTCCAGGACAATGACAAATCAGAAATTCCATATGAGAAAGCTCCAGGAGAACGACACAAATCAGAAATTCCATATCAGAAAGCTCCAGTAGAACGACACAAATCAGAAATTCCATATCAGAAAGTTCCAGTAGAACGACACAAATCAGAAATTCCACATCAGAAAGCTCCAGTAGAACGACACAAATCAGAAATTCCATATCAGAAAGCTCCAGTAGAACTACACAAGTCAGAAATTCCATATCAGAAAGCTCCAGTAGAATGACACAAATCAGAAATTCCATATCAGAAAGCTCCAGTAGAACAACACAAATCAGAAATTCCATATCAGAAAGCTCCAGTGGAACGACACAAATCAGAAAGTCCATGTCAGAAAGCTCCAGTAGAACTACACAAATCAGAAATTCCATGTCAAAAAGCTCCAGAAGAACGACACAAATCAGAAATTCCATATCAGAAAGCTCCAATAGAACAACACAAATCAGAAATTCCATATCAGAAAGCTCCAGTAGAACAACACAAATCAGAAATTCCATGTCAGAAAGCTCCAGAAGAATGACACAAATCAGAAATTCCATATCAGAAAGCTCCAGTAGAACGACACAAATCAGAAATTCCATATCAGAAAGCTCCAGTAGAACGACACAAATAAGAAATTCCATATCAGAAAGCTCCAGTAGAATGACACAAATCAGAAATTCCATATCAGAAAGCTCCAGTAGAACAACACAAATCAGAAATTCCATGTCAGAAAGCTCCAGAAGAACGACACAAATCAGAAATTCCATATCAGAAAGCTCCAGTAGAACGACACAAATCAGAAATTCCATCTCATAAAGCTCCAGTAGAACGACACAAATCAGAAATTCCATATCAGAAAGCTCCAGTAGAACGACAAATCAGAAATTCCATATGAGAAAGCTCCAGGAGAACGACACAAATCAGAAATTCCATATCAGAAAGCTCCAGTAGAACGACACAAATCAGAAATTCCATATCAGAAAGTTCCAGTAGAACGACAAATCAGAAATTCCACATCAGAAAGCTCCAGTAGAACGACACAAATCAGAAATACCATATCAGAAAGCTCCAGTAGAACGACACAAATCAGAAATTCCATATCAGGAAGCTCCAGTAGAACGACACAAATCAGAAATTCCATATCAGAAAGCTCCAGTAGAACTCAAATCAGAAAATCCATATGAGAAAGCTCCAGTAGAACGACACAAATCAGAAATTCCATATCAGAAAGCTCCAGTAGAACGACACAAATCAGAAATTCCATATCAGAAAGCTCCAATAGAACGACACAAATCAGAAATTCCATATCAGAAAGCTCCAGTAGAACGACACAAATCAGAAATTCCATATCAGAAAGCTCCAGTAGAACAACACAAATCAGAAATTCCATATGAGAAAGCTCCAGTAGAACTACACAAATCAGAAATTCCATATCATAAAGCTCCAGTAGAACGACACAAATCAGAAATTCCATATCAGAAAGCTCCAGTAGAACGACAAATCAGAAATTCCATATGAGAAAGCTCCAGGAGAACGACATAAATCAGAAATTCCACATCAGAAAGTTCCAGTAGAACGACACAAATCAGAAATTCCACATCAGAAAGCTCCAGTAGAACGACACAAATCAGAAATTCCACATCAGAAAGCTCCAGTAGAATGACACAAATCAGAAATTCCATATCAGAAAGCTCCAGTAGAACGACACAAATCAGAAATTCCATATCAGAAAGCTCCAGTAGAACTACACAAATCAGAAAGTCCATGTCAGAAAGCTCCAGTAGAACTACACAAATCAGAAATTCCATGTCAGAAAGCTCCAGAAGAACGATACAAATCAGAAATTCCATATCAGAAAGCTCCAGTAGAACGACACAAATCAGAAATTCCATATCAGAAAGCTCCAGTAGAACAACACAAATCAGAAATTCCATGTCAGAAAGCTCCAGAAGAACGACACAAATCAGAAATTCCATATCAGAAAGCTCCAGTAGAACGACACAAATCAGAAATTCCATATCAGAAAGCTCCAGTAGAACGACACAAATAAGAAATTCCATATCAGAAAGCTCCAGTAGAATGACACAAATCAGAAATTCCATATCAGAAAGCTCCAGTAGAACAACACAAATCAGAAATTCCATGTCAGAAAGCTCCAGAAGAACGACACAAATCAGAAATTCCATATCAGAAAGCTCCAGTAGAACGACACAAATCAGAAATTCCATATCATAAAGCTCCAGTAGAACGACACAAATCAGAAATTCCACATGAGAAAGCTCCAGTAGAACGACACAAATCAGAAATTCAATATCAGAAAGCTCCAGAAGAACTACACAAGTCAGAAATTCCATATCAGAAAGCTCCAGTAGAATGACACAAATCAGAAATTCCATATCAGAAAGCTCCAGTAGAACGACACAAATCAGAAATTCCATATCAGAAAGTTCCAGTAGAACGACACAAATCAGAAATTCCATATCAGAAAGTTCCAGTGGAACGACACAAATCAGAAATTCCATATCAGAAAGCTCCAGTAGAACTACACAAGTCAGAAATTCCATATCAGAAAGCTCCAGTAGAATGACACAAATCAGAAATTCCATATCAGAAAGCTCCAGTAGAACGACACAAATCAGAAATTCCATATCAGAAAGCTCCAGTGGAACGACACAAATCAGAAATTCCATATCAGAAAGCTCCAGTAGAACTACACAAATCAGAAAGTCCATGTCAGAAAGCTCCAGTAGAACTACACAAATCAGAAATTCCATGTCAGAAAGCTCCAGAAGAACGACACAAATCAGAAATTCCATATCAGAAAGCTCCAGTAGAACGACACAAATCAGAAATTCCATATCAGAAAGCTCCAGTAGAACAACACAAATCAGAAATTCCATGTCAGAAAGCTCCAGAAGAACGACACAAATCAGAAATTCCATGTCAGAAAGCTCCAGTAGAACGACACAAATCAGAAATTCCATATCAGAAAGCTCCAGTAGAACGACACAAATAAGAAATTCCATATCAGAAAGCTCCAGTAGAATGACACAAATCAGAAATTCGATATCAGAAAGCTCCAGTAGAACTACACAAATCAGAAATTCGATATCAGAAAGCTCCAGTAGAACGACACAAATCAGAAATTCGATATCAGAAAGCTCCAGTAGAACTACACAAATCAGAAATTCCATATCAGAAAACTCCAGTAGAATGACACAAATCAGAAATTCCATATCAGAAAGATCCAGTAGAACGACACAAATCAGAAATTCCATATCAGAAAGCTCCAGTAGAACGACACAAATCAGAAATTCCATATCAGAAAGCTGCAGTCGAATGACACAAATCAGAAATTCCATGTCAGAAAGCTCCAGTAGAACGACCCAAATCAGAAATTCCATATCAGAAAGCTGCAGTCGAACGACACAAATCAGAAATTCCATATCAGAAAGCTCCAGTAGAACGACACAAATCAGAAATTCCATATCAGAAAGCTCCAGTAGAACGACACAAATCAGAAATTCCATATCAGAAAGCTCCAGTAGAACGACACAAATCAGAAATTCGATATCAGAAAGCTCCAGTAGAACGACACAAATCAGAAATTCCATATCAGAAAGCTCCAGTAGAACGACACAAATCAGAAATTCCATATCAGAAAGCTCCAGTAGAACGACACAAATCAGAAATTCGATATCAGAAAGCTCCAGTAGAACGACACAAATCAGAAATTCGATATCAGAAAGCTCCAGTAGAACTACACAAATCAGAAATTCCATATCAGAAAACTCCAGTAGAATGACACAAATCAGAAATTCCATATCAGAAAGATCCAGTCGAACGACACAAATCAGAAATTCCATATCAGAAAGCTCCAGTAGAACGACGCAAATCAGAAATTCCATATCAGAAAGCTGCAGTCGAACGACACAAATCAGAAATTCCATGTCAGAAAGCTCCAGTAGAACGACACAAATCAGAAATTCCATATCAGAAAGCTGCAGTCGAACGACACAAATCAGAAATTCCCCATCAGAAAGCTCCAGTAGAACGACCCAAATCAGAAATTCCATATCAGAAAGCTCCAGTAGAACGACACAAATCAGAAATTCCATATCAGAAAGCTCCAGTAGAACGACACAAATCAGAAATTCCATATCAGAAAGCTCCAGTAGAACGACACAAATCAGAAATTCCACATCAGAAAGCTCCAGTAGAACGACACAAATCAGAAATTCCATATCAGAAAGCTCCAGTAGAACGACACAAATCAGAAATTCCACATCAGAAAGCTCCAGTAGAACTACACAAATCAGAAATTCCATATCAGAAAGCTCCAGAAGAACTACACAAATCAGAAATTCCATATCAGAAAGCTCCAGTAGAACTACACAAATCAGAAATTCCATATCAGAAAGCTCCAGTAGAACGACACAAATCAGAAATTCCATATCAGAAAACTCCAGTAGAACTACACAAATCAGAAATTCCATTTCAGAAAGCTCTAGTAGAACTGCACAAATCAGAAATCCATGTCAGAAAGATCCAGTAGAACGACACAAATCAGAAATTCCATATCAGAAAGCTCCAGTAGAACGACACAAGTCAGAAATTCCATATCAGAAAGCTGCAGTCGAACGACACAAATCAGAAATTCCATGTCAGAAAGCTCCAGTAGAACGACCCAAATCAGAAATTCCATATCAGAAAGCTGCAGTCGAACGACACAAATCAGAAATTCCATATCAGAAAGCTCCAGTAGAACGACACAAATCAGAAATTCCATATCAGAAAGCTCCAGTAGAACAACACAAATCAGAAATTCCACATCAGAAAGCTCCAGTAGAACGACACAAATCAGAAATTCCATATCAGAAAACTCCAGTAGAACTACACAAATCAGAAATTCCATATCAGAAAGCTCCAGTAGAACTACACAAATCAGAAATTCCATATCAGAAAGCTCCAGTAGAACGACACAAATCAGAAATTCCATATCAGAAAGCTCCAGTAGAACTACACAAATCAGAAATTCCATATCAGAAAGCTCCAGTAGAACTACACAAATCAGAAATTCCATATCAGAAAGCTCCAGTAGAACGACACAAATCAGAAATTCCATATCAGAAACCTCCAGTAGAACGACACAAATCAGAAATTCCATATCAGAAAGCTCCAGTAGAACGACACAAATCAGAAATTCCATATCAGAAAGCTCCAGTGGAACGACACAAATCAGAAATTCCATATCAGAAAGCTCCAGTAGAACTACACAAATCAGAAATTCCATATCAGAAACCTCCAGTAGAACGACACAAATCAGAAATTCCATATCAGAAACCTCCAGTAGAACGACACAAATCAGAAATTCCATATCAGAAAGCTCCAGTATAACGACACAAATCAGAAATTCCATGTCAGAAAGCTCCAGTAGAACGACACAAATCAGAAATTCCATATCAGAAAGCTCCAGTAGAACTACACAAATCAGAAATTCCATATCAGAAACCTCCAGTAGAACGACATAAATCAGAAATTCCATATCAGAAAGCTCCAGTAGAACTACACAAATCAGAAATTCCATATCAGAAAGCTCCAGTAGAACGACACAAATCAGAAAGCTCCAGTAGAACGACACAAGTCAGAAATTCCATATCAGAAAGCTCCAGTAGAACGACACAAATCAGAAATTCCATATCAGAAAGCTCCAGTAGAACGACACAAATCAGAAAGCTCCAGTAGAACGACACAAATCAGAAATTCCATATCAGAAAGCTCCAGTAGAACGACACAAATCAGAAATTCCATGTCAGAAAGCTCCAGTAGAACTACACAAATCAGAAATTCCATATCAGAAAGCTCCAGTAGAACGACACAAATCAGAAAGCTCCAGTAGAACGACACAAATCAGAAATTCCATATCAGAAAGCTCCAGTAGAACGACACAAATCAGAAATTCCATATCAGAAAGCTCCAGTAGAACTACACAAATCAGAAATTCCATATCAGAAAGCTCCAGTAGAACGACACAAATCAGAAATTCCATATCAGAAAGCTCGAGTAGAACACAAATCAGAAATTCCATATCAGAAACCTCCAGTAGAACGACACAAATCAGAAATTCCATATCAGAAAGCTCCAGTAGAACGACACAAATCAGAAATTCCATATCAGAAAGCTCCAGTAGAACGACACAAATCAGAAATTCCATATCAGAAAGCTCCAGTAGAACGACACAAATCAGAAATTCCATATCAGAAAGCTCCAGTGGAACGACACAAATCAGAAATTCCATATCAGAAACCTCCAGGAGAACGACACAAATCAGAAATTCCATATCAGAAAGCTCCAGTGGAACGACACAAATCAGAAATTCCATATCAGAAAGCTCCAGTAGAACTACACAAATCAGAAATTCCATATCAGAAACCTCCAGGAGAACGACACAAATCAGAAATTCCATATCAGAAACCTCCAGTAGAACGACACAAATCAGAAATTCCATATCAGAAAGCTCCAGTATAACGACACAAATCAGAAATTCCATATCAGAAACCTCCAGGAGAACGACACAAATCAGAAATTCCATATCAGAAACCTCCAGTAGAACGACACAAATCAGAAATTCCATATCAGAAAGCTCCAGTATAACGACACAAATCAGAAATTCCATATCAGAAAGCTCCAGTAGAACGACACAAATCAGAAATTCCATATCAGAAAGCTCCAGTAGAACTACACGAATCAGAAATTCCATATCAGAAACCTCCAGTAGAACGACACAAATCAGAAATTCCATATCAGAAAGCTCCAGTACAACGACACAAAAAAACATGCCGCACGCATGCGCACATGCACACCTACAAAATTAACCAACTTATAGCAGAAGGAACAGCTGGGCAAGTCGTTTCCCCAGTTCCTCTATCTGACCATTAGTCATCGTGAATCTGTTGAACTGTTGGACCAGGGAAGAATGCAAGGAACTGCAGAAACTTCCAAGAACGCACGAAGTGGCGTTTCTGACAATCAATTTTTTAAAATTTCCTGGGGGAGGACCCCCAGACCCCCCTTCATCCCCCCCCCCCGCACCCCCAGCGTTTCATGCACCTCCCTGTTTTTTAATTCCTGGATCCACCCCTGGGCTGGATGCCCTTCCTGCCGCCAACCCTGTTAGTCGCCTCTTGCAACACACAGGGAATTACCAGTGAACTGGCACTCAATTTGCCGACCTCGGAAGGATGACAGGCTGGGTCAACCCCTCTGCCATTAATTCAGCGATCGACCAGGATTTGAACCCAGGATCCAAAGATCCCAAGCCGGCACCCGAACTGCAAAGCCAACACCAGGCTACACAAACAATCATTATATGAAGCAAAAATAATTGAAGGAATAATTACTGGCCTCTATTCGGTCTGGGCTCGGGTGGTCACCTCCTCTAACACCCCCTCCCCACCGCCCCTGCCTCCCCCCCCCCCCCCCCCCCCCCTCGGCGGCTCTGACAGTTTGTGGGTCTGAAGGGATTTGTGGGGAGTTTGAGTGACTTGTTCCTGATCCATTTGAACTTCAGGACCCACGGTCCTATTTTTCTTTGCTACATTTGGCCTGTGTAAAGCTTTCAGCAACATTCAATCTCATTCCTTGTTCTGACCACCAATATTAAATGGCTATTCAATGTCTCTCCTGCAGTTGATTTGTGGTGTCTGACCGGCTGTGCTGTTTACTTGTGGCCACACGCGTCAGTGCATTGTGTAGCAGATGTAAGAACTGCATTCATGTAAATAGTGCGGTGCATCTGTGGGGTGGGAGATGTACCGTGTGTGTATCTTGAGGTTGGTGGAAGTCGCAAATCGTAATCCACATGCAGTGCAGGAATATGGCTTCTCCACATCGTGATGTGTGCAGGCATGAAACACCAACTGGCACTTTTGCGCAAATGCTTTGTCACATTCATCACATTCAAATGGCTTCTCTCCTGCAATTAGGTTTGTTTTGAGAGTGAGCAAAGGGTCATGGGTAGTCCAGACAAAAAAAAATGGAAGGGAACATTCAATCCACGATAAGTTTGATCACATTTTTGTGCATTTTAAATCAGAGCCACGTTCAAAATTGGTATTTTACAGACTTCAGCCAATGCTCACATCTTCACTTTATAATGTCCTGACTAAAAAAAATGACAAAAAATAATAATATTTACAAACATATCACAAACAGAAATCTGTGCAGCAACAGGTGACGACTGGTACGATGTTTGAGGACATTTAGGGTTTGATGATTATTCAAAGCATAATGATTGGGGAATGGCTAAATGATGGAAAGAAGGAAAGTTTTTTTTGTTTTTTTTGTTTTTTTTTTCCAACATACTATTGGAAGAGCAACAAAATAAACAAGGGTGAAAGGAAGCAGGTAGTTTGACCCCTTTCTTCCTTGTATGCTCCAAGGATGCCCCTTATTTTTCTTTCCCTTCCTCATATATATTGCTGTGGTTTTGGAAAATGTACCCGTGGAAGTGCATTCATGTACAATTTAGGAATCCCCATATAGTTATTTATTAGTCTGTGTAAGGTAGACCTTTGTTGTCGCTTGTCTAACGGTTCGGGAATGGGGACATGTGTTGTCGTTAAAATAGTCCAAGCATCCCTGGTGTGATGTCTCCCCATTTCCAACTATATCTTTATTGATAACTTTCTTTCAATCCACAATCGGTTCGTTCCAACCATCTTTCTCTCAATCCAACCTCGGTCTGCTTCACCAACCCTCAATTCATCAAACCTCAATTCAAACAACCTCATTTCATCAACCGCTCCTTCACTTTACATTCATTTCGTTCAACCACGTGATCGGTTAATTCTCACATTCAATCCATCTACTCATCTGACTCTTAAGTCTTTCATTATTGATAATTAACCTTCTTCCAAACTTGTATCAGCGAATGAATCCCATAATAGCAATAATTAATCATATTAATAAAAATCCTCCAGATAGGCCGTCTTACCTCCCTGCACCTCTGCATTTGTCACCCGGGACAACACCTTTCAAACACACGATGTGCTGTCCAGGCAGCTGAACGCCAAGTTGTTCGGATATACGTACTGTACAAAGGAACATTGGCACTCAAGGGGAAGGGAGAGGGCCTTCCCTTGCTGTTGTGTGCGCGAGGGCGAGGGGTGGGGCTACGTTGAAACCCTCTTCAGTGACACTGGGACTTTCCACAAGCTGCATCGTGGGAACAACCCATTGTTGGATGCGCACTGATGGGAAAAGGCTGCACGAGTTTTATGTGAAAAGGCTGTATGTTTGTTACTTGCGAAAATCGAAGATTTTTCAAGTATATTGGTCGGTTGCGTTTGTTATTCTGTCTGTTTGTTACTTGGCCAAAAATATTTTTTTCACAAGTATGTTGAACACTCCGGTTTGTGTGTGTTTGTCTGTCCACTCACTTATACTTGCCTCCAGGTCACAATTTTAAACCGATGTTCACGAAACTTTACCAAATGTTAGTTCGTCGTCCGACAAAATCCTATATATTTTGAGGTCAAAAGGTCAACATAGGCCAAAGGTCAACCACTTTCTTCAACTTTCTAAAATCCTCAATTTTCATCCGATTGACTTGAAATTTGAATAGGATTTTCATATCAGTTAACTGAGTTCAACCCACAACTATTTTTTGAGGTCAACATAGGCCATATGGTCAACATAGGCTGGATTTCTAAAATCCTCAATTTTCATCCGATTGACTTGACATTTTAAGAGGATTTGCATATCTCGACACTAAATTCAACCACCAGGTATTTTAAAGGTCAGCCGAGGCCAAAAGGTCAACATAGGCTGCATTTCTAAAATCCTCAATTTTCATCTGATCAACTTGAAATTTGAAGAGGATTTGCATATCTGGTCACTGAATTCAACCCCCACCTATTTTTGAGGTCAACATAGGCCAAAAGGCCAACATAGACCAAGTCTCTAAAATCCTCAATTTTCATCCAATTAACTTGAAATTTGAAGAGGATTTGCATATCTGATCACTGATTCAACCCCCAACTATTTTTGAGGTCAACATAGGCCAAAAGGTCAACATAATCCAAAAGGTCAACAAATTAACCCTCTTCTGCTGAAACTGCCAAAATCAAGACACTCTGCTCACCTTCACTCTTTCATTCCTCTTTTCTCCCACCTCTGGAACAAACTCCCACTCTCTCTTAAATCCCTCTCCTCCATCCAGGTCTTTAAAACAGCTGGTCACCACCATCTCGTGTCTTCCCCCATCCAAAACCTTGATCTTTTCTACCCCCATTAAAACACCCCAAATCCACCAAATCCACCATTTTCAATCCCTAACTTCTTTCCTGAAATTCCTTGTAGTGAAATTCCTAATAGGGTTCATTTGCTTTATACCATGTACCCCTCCCTCCTCCCCAGCCCTCCCTCTTCCACAGATCTACCGACGTCCCTGTTCTTTACTGTTGTTGTGCTTGTATGCTTCCCTCTCCCTCCCCTCTTGTCTCCCGCTCTCTTCATTGTATGTTTCATGTGTCTGTGCATGTTTTCATGTTCAATGTGTTAGCTCTCACATGATCCTCGATTCTGTATACAAAAAAACAACATTGGCAAAATTTCTAAAATCCTCAATTTTCATCTGATTGACTTGAAATTTTAAGAGGATTTGCATACCAGGTCACTGAATTTAACCACCAATTATTTCTGAGGTCATCATAGGCCAACAACTTATTTTAGGGATTTCGCAAGTATCGTGCGATGCATGACATATTTATTGTTTGTATGTTTGTTTGTATGTTTGTTTGTATGTTTGTTTGTCTGTGAGCGCGATAACTCGTGAACGCTTTCAGCTATCTTCGTCAAACTTTACCAGATGGCCAAATGTGAGGCTGTCAATGTTTTTTGACTATATAGATCAAAGGTCAAGGTTTCCTTGTTTGTTTGTTCAGATGATATCTCAGCCATCCTTTGAGCTAGGAAGCTGAAATTTGAGCACAAAAGTGAACAAGTGCTTTGGCAAAAACGGTATTTTATTTTTTCATTAATCAATTACTTGATTAATTACTTAATTATTATTGATATTTAAATTGATATATGTGGGAAAATTACACGCCCGGACCAGGAATCGTACCCAGGTCCTCTGATGAACCGTACCAGTGCTCTGCCATTTGAGCTATCTCGGCAACCCTGACCAAGCATGCAATTTTCCCAAACATGGAATTGCCACTCTTTTCGTCAATGCTTCTGGGGCACTTGCTGCGAATCAAGGAGCACCAACGGCCTGATCACAAGAGGGTCTTCCTCCAATGGGGTGGGGGGGACAAATCCATGGCCGCTATTATAAACACCACTGGGGGCGTAGTGAAACAATTATATTAATGAACAGGTGCTCAATTATAAGCTTGTTAATTAATTATTAGTTAATTATTATCAATTTGTTAAGCACTTATTTATTTTCTTTCTCATCTCAGGCACCTTTTGAGCTAGGAAGCTGATATTTGGACATGACAGTGACCAAGTGATTTGACTGTAAAGGGTATTTTTGATTTATTGATTAATCAATAATTAATCGATTAATTATTTTATTATTCGATTAGTTATTTAATTTTCAAAAAGTTAGATTCGGATTACCTTCGGATTACCTCCACAGTGCTGGTTACCTCCGCCACCAAAGGTGGATGGAGGTTACGTTTTAGATATGCTATTAGCCAATTGATTAAGAACTTAATTATGTTATTTTTATTTTTTTTATTACACAATTAATCAATCAATTATTAATTACCTGACACCTTGTTTGTTTGTTTGCCTGTCTGTCTGTGAACAAGATATCTCAAAAGTTGTGGATGGATTTGGATGAAATTTGGTGAAGTTGGGTATGTGACACAGACAAAATGATTACATTTTTGGTGAAGATCCGGATCTGACAATTTTTTTCAAGTGATTCTACACCACTGAGAGATAGGAGAACAAACAATATATAGCACAATATCTCACAAAGTTATGGACGGATTCGGACGAAACTAGGTGGATAGGTTGGGTGTGTGACATGGAGGAATTGGTTCAATTTTGGTGAAGATTCAAATCCGGATCCCGATCAGAGAATTTTTAAGTGATTCTTCAACAGTGAGTGATGGGTCTAAACCGATATATAGCACGATATCTAAAAAAGTTGTGGACGGATTCGGATGAAACTTGGTGTACAGGTTGGTTGTGTGACAAGGACAAATTGATTCGATTTTGGTGACGATCCGAATACGGATTCAGATACAATATTTTAAAAAATTTCTTAAAGTGATTATTTATTCATCATTGAGCGATAGGGCCAAAAACGATATATAGCATGATATTTCAAAACGTTGTGGATGACTTATGACAAACCTTGGTGGATGAGTTGGGTAAGTGACAAGAACAAGCCGATTCGATTTTGGTTCATGTCAAATCCTTATCAGATTTTTCAGTGGGAAAGAAAACGTAAACTGCTCAGCTCCGTGGAGGTATTGTTATGAATTTGGGTCGAGGAATATCTAGAGCCAGATAGATCTGTATAGGTAGGTATTCGACTGTCGCGATAGGGAATCTACCTTGTAATACGTTCTGTGTTTTTAGGCGGTTTGTCGGGATAAGAGTATACCTGTGAACATACCAGGATGTTCAGGTGTTAAATAGTGTAGGGAATAAGATAACACCCCTTGTGCGTCAGACTTGGTAATCATTCCTTTGTCCATTATGGTAACGCATTCCTATGAACACTTAGATAGGCCCTTTAGTGCACACAGTAATTAAATCCCCTTCCCTTACAACGACTTTGGAAAACAGGCAGGAAGCCAGATCGGGGCACTGCCGGATGGCCGCCGCCAGCTACACCTCCGGCAGGCCGGGCAACATCGAGTGACACGAGCTATAACCATGCCCAGGGAACGTGTGATTGGTTGACGCGGAAGGCACGATCCTCCAGCCAATCAGCACTGAAGGCGTGAACCTGGGGTGAATCAGCGGCGGTGATGTGGAGAGATGCGAGAAGGTTCGGTGAACGGCGGGAGGCTACGAGGCACTGATTGGGTGGCGCGCCAAGGCTGACGTCACCGCCGCAGGTGATAAAAGGGCGTGCCGGACGCCATTTTCCCTCTTGCGCTGCACATCCCTCTCTGGCTCTTGTGCTGCACTTCCCTCTCTGGCTCTTGTGCTGCACATCCCTCTCTAGCGTGTGCACTGCACAACCCTCTCTGGCTCTTGCGCTGCACATCCCTCTGGCTCTTGTGCTGCACATCCCTCTCTGGCTCTTGCGCTGCACATCCATATCTGGCTCTTGCGCTGCACATCCCTCTCTGGCTCTTGCGCTGCACATCCCTCTGGCTCTTGTGCTGCACATCCCTCTGGCTCTTGCGCTGCACATCCCTCTGGCTCTTGCGCTGCACATCCATCTGGCTCTTCGCGCTGCACACCCCTCTGGCTCTTGCGCTGCACATCCCTCTGGCTCTTTTGCGCTGCACATCCCTCTGGCTCTTGCGCTGCACATCCCTCTCTGGTTCTCTTGCGCTGCACATCACTCTTTCCTCGCTGGTCTCGTCTCTGCACTTCCCTTCTTGGTCTTGGGACCTCGTGGTCGTTGGTTCGCCATCTTCGTGGTGCTCGGTGATTTTGATGCTGTGAGCAGGCGGGACCTCGTGTGCGAGCGATTTGGAGCTTGGAGCGAGGCGTGCCGCTGAACAGACGAGGCCGGGGCGAGCGGGTCGTTCGAGGCCTGGTGGCGCATGAGCGGGGCCGAGCAGAGCCGCGTTTTGACGGCGGACACGACGAGACGACGGACAGTTAAGACGTCCCACATTTCACACACGCCATAACGCTTTATTTTCCTTTCATTCATTCCTGTGTCCTGTTGTTGAGTCCGGTGTGTGGGATCCCAATATAGGATTTAGTTTATTTGATTACCGCCGCGTTTCTTCTTATCGGGTTCCGTGAATAAATCTCTATTTTTGTACATTCTAATTCGGTGTTCGAGTACGTAAATTCCCGACAGGACCGGAGCTGCAGTCGGCGCGCTCGAGGTAAGCGCTTTTCCCGCTTCTTCCTCTTCCCCTCCTCTTCCTGCAAGTCAAAGCAAAATCCATGTTTGGTCGTCGCCTCCAGTAGATCCGTTTGGTCCATCCGCGGTCCCTGGTGTTAACCGGAGGGATTCGCACGACAGTATGCTCTCTACCGAGTGTGATTGTAGTTCTTATTATTGTTATAATGCACAAAACATATGCTTGAACTATAGTACTGTACCTGTATGCACACGTAGGTGCACCTTGAGTTGGTTTCCTTGTGTGAAGGCCTTGCCACAAAGGCTGCAAGAAAAAGGCTTGAGGCCCTTGTGGATACGGGCATGACGGCGAAGACTATTTGCTTCAGCAAAAGACTTGCCACAAATGGAGCACATGGGGCGGGCCTTTTCTGGAACCTTTTCCGTGGGCATGGTAGTCCTGGAGCAGCCCTGAGCAGACTTGCTCGATGACTGCATAAAAAAAGGAAAACGTGAAGCTGTTGTAATAATTATCATCAGTAATGAGAAAGGATATTTTTGTCCCCTAACAATCACACAAGTTACTGCCAATTTCTGCACTCCAATTAACCATTCAATATCCATATTTGCAAAAACATTGTTTAACTTTAATAACTGGAATGAAGGATGAGTACAAAGTAAGCAATACTAAACCATTAACCTTATGTGTGAGCACGGATTAATCCTGCCAATATCTACAAAGACTGATTCAAATGTGGGTGAGACTTTTGTTTATAAGAGGCAGAGCCAAGTATGTAGATTAACAGGTATCAATGATAGACTCAACATTGCCATCAATAATATTAGGCTGGTAGGTAGGAAGGTCTAGAGGTATGCATACTCACCTCTGAGCTGTTCAGTCTGGGTTTGAATCCTGACTCTGCTATAAACTGTCATCCTGGTGTTTCACATGCAGGGCGATTCATCAATGAGTGTGCCGTCCTTTGAATGAATGTTAAACTGGGTGTCCTGTCCACTAGCTTTAGTTGGTGTACGTTAAAGATCCCATGGTGTCCTTCACGTCGAGAAGGTGAGCTATCAATGGCAACCTGACCAAATTAGAACTTCCTTCTCGAACCAACAGGGTGCACTGAATCAGCAGCCGTGCTGCACCATAAGTTTCATAAATGCTCTTTTTGTTCCACCCTCATTGATGTTTGATGCCTCACTTTCTGCCATCTTGATTCTCAGCATGTGTATTAAAGCCTGACATACTTTGTTTGCATATTGATTACTAATGCTCAAAACCAAACTCCCCCAAAATTTGTTGTAATTACTCGGAGTACCCCATCTATGGGCGACCTTATTTCAAGCATGCAACACGTTCTTCTGACACATCTGTGTATTTGGGTGGTGTATAGGCAACAGACCGTTGCCTTGATCACTCAAAAATAAAAAATAACCCGGGTTTATGTACATAAACCAAAAACATGCGTACTGCTTATGTGCATATAATTTATATGTGCACATATGTGCATATTTTTCTGCAGGGTGTCCACAAAGTCACGCATCATAGGCAAAACATTAATTTGTAAGGTTGGCTACATCAGTTTTTCGAAATGTGTCCCACCAATCTCAAAACATGTTAGTTTTTGAAACTACTTTAAAAACTACTTAGTTTTTGACTACGGTTCTAAAAAAAAAATACATAAAAAAATTAATACATTGGATAAATTAAATAATTTCCGATGATGCGCTACTTTGTGGATACCCTGAACATCGTGGCAAGCTCGGATAATTCCAATTGCACTGGCAAATAGGCTGACACTAGAGGCCTGAAACCCAAGTTCTGAAGCCTGAGCCCTATACGTACTGTCACCTTCACAAGGCCCATGACACCTATCGGCTCCAACCTTTTGATATGCGATGATCCTTTTAACAGTCGCTCAGGTTATTTTACACCGATTGGAAAACTTTAGGGAGGGCATGGCGATTGTGATTATGATACTTATGAAGGTGTCTTAAGCTAGTCCGGCGGACATGTGATTTTTTTTTTTCAGGTTAAAATTGTGGGTGGGGCCAGGCCAGCTGTTGAACTGGTATAGAGTCCAGCTGGTATAGAGTGAACATACATCCATACATACATATTATACATACATACAAACACTTGCTCCATTATATAAAGGTTGACAAAGGTCCAAGTGAAATTTTATCCACCCTCATATCACTCATTGATTACAAAGAAATGATCACTTCCAAAGCAAATGCATACCTGATGCACAATATTTTCCTCACCCAAAAGGTTAGATCTCAAATCTTCCAAGCCCACCTCCTTCCAAATTTACAGTTTTTCCTTCGACAGTTTGCTTCTGTATCCATTTTGTCCACCCATGCGTCCTCCCCTACCCCACATTCCTCCCAACACCCATTATTTGTCCAAATCTCCCTCTATTTTGTTCTTCAACCATGCTGTTGGTGTTTCTCCCCTCTCTCCATTGTTGCTTTTGTTCAGTTGCATCCTGACCCGTTTTGTGTACTCGCTCTTCCATAAGCTTTGACCTTGCATACAATTTTTATTTTGTACATTCTTCGATGCTCCACTATATAAATAAAATGGCCACACATCATAATCATTTTTTAAATTCCCGCCAAAGGTTCTGCAAGATCGTTATCCATTGCCATCATTGTCATTGTTAAAATGAACTGCATCGTGATACTCAAACCTCATGTGTGTCCAGGTTGTCCCGGCTTGCAGCTGGAGTGGGCAACTTGGTGGACGGCTGCATAAGCCCACAGCGGCTTCTCCTTGGGGTTCTGATGATGGGCTCCGGGATTTTATCTGCTGCCTGGTGTTTTGCACTGTTTGAAAAATGGAACGTAATAAACTTGATCGTGCAAAAACTCAAATAATACATAATTTTAGTTTGTATTTGCCATCACAGTAAATATGAATATAACTTACACTGGGAAATCAGGCTTGTGTCCCTCTTTGTCCCTCGGTATAATGATGCGCTTGCTTGCATTCCTGGATCGTCGGCCTTTTACCGCTTGATTTTTTGCATTGATGGATCTAAGTTTCTTAGCTCCCTCATCAATCTCCAAATTTTTAAAAACCTCAATCTCTTGATTTTTATTGTCAATCTGACCATTATCAAGCTCTTGTATTTGCAGGTTTATATTTCCAGCAGCTCCATCTTCTGAATTCAGCAAATCGTTCAGGTTCATCACCATTCCATTGTTGGAACACTCTTCCATCATTGTTTCTTCTTCATTTTGCAGATGCGTGATGTTCCCAGATCCTTCTTGGTTCAATGTACACTTGTGTTTGCCTCTATTTTTCATTGGCACTGCTGGCGTTCTCACTCCATTTTTCTGTGGCGTTCGCATGCCTCTGCTCCACCCCAATCTTACCCTTTTTTGTTGACCTCTCAAATTTGTCTTCTGCTCTTCACCTCTCAGCCTGGATACACATTTTTCTCTTCTCAACCCAGATGACTTTCCAAAAACTGCTTCCTTAATGTCACATTTACTTCCTTTCTCTTTTGGATGATTATTTTCCTCTTTTTCCATTACCTCCAAAACCTGTACTTGTCCTTCTGTTATTTCCTTGACACTCTCCAAATTATTTTCGCATTTCAAACAATCCTGTACACCTTCTGAAAAATTATCCAAGACTTCCATTATGTTATGAACACCATAGCTCTCTTCCTGTAACAAAGCCACGTGGGAACATGGACAGTTGTTGGACAGCAAGTCAAACTTCAACGACATTGGCTTTTGAGGACTCTTTGGGGAGCTCTCTACTGTTTTAATCTTCGGATCCTGATCCGTTGCACTGCAGGCGGCAGGAAATAGGCATTCCATTTCCAAATAGTGCACAGCCATAGCAAACTCCAATGGATCACATCTGAAAGGAAACAAAGCACAATTCGATCAACATAAAAATAAAGCACAGTACATTGTGTGGTACAAGATACAGTACTAATGGATTTGATACCTATAAATAAATAAAAAGAATCTCACCTGCCTTTCTCCACCCTTCCTGTGTACATAAAGTCCACCAGAGCTTGTAGGGCAGAAGAGCTGACCTGAGAAGAATCCAGACAAATCTCAGATGCTTGCTTTCTTCCAAGCCAACTGTGCAGAAATGGGCTGAAAGCAGCCAACACAGCACAGTGAGCACGGAGTGTCATGCCACTGGCCGAAACTGAACAATCACAGAAGAGGCCCTCAGAGCGCTGCTCTCGTAAACGGCACAACAGCAGGTCCTTATGAGTCCCTTTCCAGGCCATGAATGCAACCTCCTAGCAGGAGATACGGAAGGGACTGATGGTGGATGGAAAGGAGCAAGGTGAGATCATCCTCATCATTTTGTTGCATTGTGTTCAAGTACAAAAATAGATACCGTCACAAATAAATACAGGTAGATATCATAACTGAAGATCACCAATAAATGCAGATAGATCTGCTCAAAGGGATTGTATGCTGCATAACTGTGAACCTCATTCTCCAGGGATGCTGCACAGCATCCTGGACAATGAAGATTACAGTTATTCAGATTTGAGCTGCAGCATCCAAAGCAATTTGAGACGTAAAGTAGGCCAAAATCTCAACATGAATGAGACAGAAATCCAATATGATGCAAATGTAATTAATCACAAGAAACTTGTCGTCACAAACAACAACCACCACCACCACCGTTTTATAAGCATTTGCCCCTTTTTTCAGGGGGTTGCTCGAATCATGGCATTCCATCGTAATGATCTATCCAATGCACCAGTTTAATGCAAACCCAACCATTCCATATCTTTCTTGACATTTTCAATCCATGTCTTTTAGGACATCCCCTCGGTTTCTTCCTTAAACAAGGAGTTGTATTGCTTTCTTTACAGCTTCATATTCTGACCTTCGTTGCACATGACGATACCAACCAAGTCATATATTCCTAGGTTCTTCTTCACTGGTATTGGTTTTTAATACCTTCCTGATTTCTGATCTTTCTTTCAGAGACGATCCATTCATCCATCATGTTGTTGTAGTTATCGGCCTCACCCCAGTTGCCCGGGTCGAATCCCGACGAACCGCACCAAAGCAGTCACACTGGCCAAATGATTTTGGCACTCTGAATAGGGTCACAAGCCAGTTTGCCACGCCACCTTGCTCAAGCAGAACACCCGAGCCAGTTGGAAGATGTATTCATTGGTACCGTGTGCCCGATTAATCTAATTAGCAATCCGAGTGGAGAGAGAGCCGGATACAGGTACGGTCTCGTACTAGACGCTAATTGCCCAAACTCAGTCTGTTTCAATTGACGTTTATAGCTCATATACTCGCCATGAGGACACTCAAATCACTCAGACTCCGATTTATAATTGTGTATTCGACAGCAAAAAGGGCAGCAAAACAAAGAAGCAATACAATTATTTGCAAATCGAACCCATATGCTCCCCGAATGTGTATGTATGACAGATTCTTATCTATCTAATCACTTAAGGCCTCATGCACACGACAGAAGGAAGGATCAGCGAGCAATGACAAGACTGAAGTAATGGAGGCTGCGCCCGATGGGACGCATCCAAAACTAAGTCGAGATACTGTCAGCGGTAAGTACAGTTTATGCCATTAGCAAAGACCGATACGAGGGGGTAGCGGGCCTGGCTTGCAGTGGTATCTGGATATGAGAATTTTTAAAATACAAATGATTCTTCACCATTGTGAGATACGGCCAAAAACGATATACAGCGGGATATTTCAAAAAGTTGTGGACGAGTTATGAAAGATTAGGTGGATGAGTTGGTTAGGTGACAAGAACAAGCCGATTAGATTTTGGTTCAGGTCCGGATCCAGATCCGGCCTATCAGTGGGATATATAAACTGTTCAGTCTGGCAGAAGTATGCACTCCACCAAGTGCCGTTCTAATTCCTAACTTGACTTTTGATATTGTGTTATTTTCCCATCCAGATGAGCATTTTTGACCATCGAGTAGAAGAGCCGTGTCATTTCTCAGAGCAATCAGTTGGTAAATAAGGGACGACTGGGGATCCAAAGGTTCAGGGGATTAAACCCTCCCTAGGATCCCCCATTATCTGAAATCGAAAAATTGAAGCCCGTGCGATTGTGCGGGATACTATCTTGTATTCATGCATCAAGTTTCACAACAATCAGCGAGGTGATAAGGGAGGAGTAGCAAAAATAGCAAAAAGTTAACGGACGAACAGACATCCAGACATCACAATCGATTTCATAAGCTCATCTCTTCAAGAATCTAGATGAGATGACCCAAAAATGGTTTATTCAATTACACATAATCGCAACAACATGACAAATTTCATGTGGTGGAGGTGTAGAAATCACATTTTCCCATCTAGATGAGCAAATTATAACTAACATAGTACATTTAAAATCATCTATCTATAATTCCAGTAATCTCTGTGTGTGTGTGTGTATGTGTGTGTGAATGTGTGTGTGTCGTTTGTCTGTGACCGCTGTTTCTCGACAACCACGGGTCCGATATACTTGAAACTTGCCAGGTATATTGCTGGGGACCCGAGGATGTGCCTTTTCAAGGTTTCATATTAATCGGAGAAGTAGTTACCGAGCTATGGCGATTTATTTACCAAACTCCGCAAGCCGTTCGCTTTGGACCAAACCATTTCATGTAAATAGAGGGGGGGGGGGATTGTCACCGTACTCGCAAGCCGTTCGCTTTGGCTTTGCGAATGGACCAAACCATTTCATGTAAATAGAGGGGGGGGATATAATTTTAGATATATATATATAGTACGGGCATGCCCTAGTTTAAATAATTCAAGTGCTTTATGAAATATGTCAAACAATTATATAAATTAATTTGAAGTTTAATTAAGAGGGAAAATCCTAATTAACATTCAACCTATAGAGGATAATATAAACGTAATCGTTTTCTAAACACTTCTATCAAATATGGCATGAAAGAGCACAAAACAGTTAAATTATATTTAAGGAAAAATGTTCCCAGAAGCAAGCAAGTAAGGAACAGAGGCGCTTAATGTTCGGCTCTATGCTGGAAAGAGTGACATGAAGCTCCAGGCTTTTTAGACATGACCTCATGTTGTTTTAATGAGTGAATATACAACAGTAGCTTGGAATTAATAAAACAGTGATGTTCTTTGTTTTCCTCAAATTATGAAGGTATATTTAGGGGATTTGTCACAGCACACCAGTGTGCCGCTGCACGAACAGTGCAAAGCACTGCTCCATTGCACTTTTCCATTTTTGAAATATCTCTTTTGCTTCTCTTTCAATTTCAAATAGGGCAAGATGGAGAAGATTGTCATGGGGACCGCAAGGCTAACCCCCGCTCTAGCAGGGAAAATGGCCTTAAAATGCATGTTGTTGTTGTTGTTGTTGTTGCTTCTTTTTCAATTTCAGCATTCCATACGAAGCCATCAGCATACGTCAGCATACGTCAGCATACATCAGCATCAGCATAAACGAAAAGGGGACCGAAAAACAACAACAACCACAGTTCCCGAAAAAGGCCAACCCCCGCTTGCGGGGAAAAATGGCCTCTAAAGGTGGTTTTTATACGAAGCCATCAGCATACATTTAATCGGAATCGAATTTAATCGAAATGGGAATCACAACCTTTCAATGAGTATTACAATTTAATACAAGCATCTTACTATAATTCACCAAATGCCTTCTGTCTGTCTGTCCATCCGTCCATCTGTCCATCTGTCTGTCCGTCCGTCCGTCCCTTCCCAGGTACCGCAAAAACGGCTGAACCGATCGCAACGAAATTTTGGGTGGTAATCTTGGGACCCCCCTGGAGTAAAATAGGCTATATTGTTTTTCCAATTTCAGCTTTGGTCTCCAGCATTTTCAGGTTTGGACTCCGGCCTAACGTTGTTGTCCCGGGTACCGCAAAAACGGCTGCACCGATCGCAACGATACACCTCCATGCCCGTGGGATTCCCACGGGTGACCCCACTGGTAAATTAAATGATAGAAAACTAGAGTGTAATCGATTGGCATCGATCGCAAATCCCCATGCTTCCCACCTAAAGCAAAATTGAAAGATGGCCTAAGGTTCCACCAGGAATGACCCAATAATTGTTTTTCCTGTTTTTTTTTTTTTGTTTGTTTTTTTTGTATACAAGATCGAGGCTCGTGAAAGAGCGAACATTAATCACACAGAAAGACAAACAGACACAAAACAAATAACATCGGGAGCGGTAGACAAGATGGGGAGAGAGGGGGAAGGACACAAACACAACATTTGAGAGCAGGGACCGAGACACATGGAGACATCGAGAGAACTGTGGGAGGGAGAGAGGGCTTTGGGGGGAAGGCATGGGAACGGGGGGGGGGGGGGGAGAGGTATAAAACATATGGACACTGCCAAGACTTCCAGGAAAGAAGTTGGAATTTCAAACAAGGTGGATCTGGGGTGAATTAGTGGGGGTAGAAAAGATCAAGGTTTTGGATGGGGGAAGATAAGAGATGGTGGTGAACAGCTGTTTTGAAGACCTGGAGGGAGGAGTGTGATTGAAGTGAGTGTGGGAGTTTGTTCCAGAGGCGGGAGAAAAGAGGAATGAAAGAGTGAAGGTGAGCAGGGAGCCGAGATTTCGGCAGTTTAACCATCAGAGGGTGGCTGGCAGATCTTGTGCGACCTGTAGGAATATTTGGGGGACAGAGCACAGAGAGAGCTGGGGGAGCAAGGCCGGAGAGGAGTCGGTAGAAGACAGAAAGACCACCTACCTGCCTGCGGTGAGTGAGTGAAAGGCCCTCAGAGATAGCTTCATCGCGGGAGATTCCAATGATTCTGAAAGCTTTGGATTCAACAGCGTGAAGCCGAGCCAGGTGTGAGGCAGGAGCACCAGCCCATAGGGGAGAACAGTATTCCATTGAGCTGTGGATGAAAGCCTTGTATGTGGTGAGGAGCTCAGGTGTGCCTAGGAAGGACTTCGCACGACGGAGGATGCCCAGTCGGCGACTGGCTTTGGAGGCCAGCTTGGAAATGTGGTTTTCCCAAGAAAGATCATGGCAGATGGTGAGACCCAAAAGCTTGAGCGACAGAACTTCTTGGAGAGGATTGTTGAGAAAGTAGATGGGAGGGTTGTCCAGTCGATCTTTTCGGAGAGACATAGTAAGAGTGTGAGATTTGTCAGGATTGAAAGACATGTTCCACATGTTTGACCAGTCTGTGATTTTGTCCAGGTCTTCAGAGAGTGAGGAGGCTGCAGACTGCCGATCTGAGGGAAGAGGAATGGAGCGGCAGAGAGTGGAGTCATCAGCAAAGAGATACAGAGGATTTTCCAGAGAGTCGGAGAGATCATTGATAAAGACCAGAAAAAGCACAGGGCCCAGCACACTGCCTTGGGGAACTCCAGCCTGAACGGGAAGGGGAGATGAGAGAAATCCATTCAGGGCCACACGTTGACTACGACCAGAGAGGAAGTCCGCAAGCCATGCATGGAGATTTCCATGGATACCATAGGAGGAGAGTTTGGTGAGCAGAGCTGGGTGCCAGACCGTATCGAAGGCACGTGATATGTCAAGGGAGACAGCTCTGATTTCCTGTTTGGCATTGAGGACCTCCATCCATTGTTGAGACAGCAGAAGCAGCATGTCCAGAGTAGAGTGACCTGGTCTGAAACCAAATTGATGATCAGAGATCAAGCCATTGGAGAAGAGGAAAGATTTCATATCCGAAGCAATGATGGATTCCATGACTTTGCTGATAATTGGGAGCAGGCTGATTGGTCTGTAGTTGCAAGGATCTGTTTTTGCACCTTTTTTGTGTAAAGCGGTAATGTTTGCTGATTTCCAGGATGCTGGCAGATGACCTTGAGCAAAAGATAGGGTGAAAAGAACAGAGAGAGGGTGAGATAGAGCGGCAGAGCAGGATTTTAGGACCCGTGGGCTGATGCCATCTGGTCCAGTTGCAGAATCAGAGTCGAGGTTTGACAAAAACTCCTCCCTGTGACCCTAAGTCCCCACCCTATGGGGAATGAACCAGGGGTCAAATTCAAAAAATCGTTACATATTTTATGTGTTCTCCAATGTTGAATGCATATAGAAAGTTTAATTTTAAAATGTGCCAGTAATTGCATTTTTTGCAATTTGACCTTTTGACCACACGACAGGGGGCGGGTCCAAAACTGACACTGCTGTTGCACCTTCATGCCATATAGTGATCATAATCACCCCAAGTTTGGTGAATTTCTGCTCAACCGTTTAGGAGGAGATAGCATGATGGACAGACAGCCAGACAGACAGATAGAAAGACAGACAGACAGATGTTGCTGATTACAATATCACTGTTTATTTTCAAAAAGCAAAGGGATAATGATCAACTGGTGTCTCATAGCTGCACTTCTGTATCATCAGGTGTGAATAGAATGAAAAACACTCAGAAAGAAAAAAAAACCAAAAGAAAATACTCACTTGCTCTGTGGCTTCATCTTGCACGTCACACCTTGTATCACAATCCATTTCAAAAATAGAATGTGAATCAGTGATTGGAAGGTGCGATTTGCCTGTACACGTACTTTAAAAAGAGTGAAAGAGAAACATCAATATCCATAAGCAACAGAGAAGTGTCATAATAAGAAAGTTAAAAAAATACTCAAAACATTATTGCCACATTATCTCAGTGATACAATGCAATGCTCTGGGGAGATGGAACGGTAAAATGGCTTCTTGCATTGCTTCCGCCAAAATTCAATGCAAAACAATTATAAGGTGTAACAAAAAATTAACAGAGAAGAAAATAAGTAACAAAATAAAGGGTTATTTTAAAATGATGAGCAAAAGTGGATGGAGCACGCAACTTCTTGTCCAGTCAATCTGGTGAAAAAAAATTGTCAAACCTAGATAAAATTGCAATATCAGTAACGCCTTAAATATCGTGGTTACGTTCCTGGAAAATGCGGTGATATTCAAAACCGCAATCATTAAAGCCAATTTTCTATGGGAATAATGGGGTGAGATTCTGGAGCTTCGAGAAAATATAAAGGAAGGTGGGCAGAATATTTATTTAAGGGGTTTACTGTACTGTATATCAAAAATGTAGGCGCAGCAAAAGTGCTAATTTACAGAAATCCAAGATGGCAGCACAGTGCCACATTAATAAACATTTCATACAGGGATGAATTATTGAAATAAAGATGTAACTCCACAAAACTTCACATAAATATTCTTAACTTCACATAGATATATTCTTACTGGATGATTTTAGGAAGATGATGATCAAGCAAAAATCCAAAATGGGTGCCCTTTTCCAAGATGAAATGAATGAATGAATGAATGATCGTTTTAAGGCCGTTAGCCTTGCGGGCCCCGTGAGCTCATGGTTCCCTGTTTGAGGCAATGTTTTTATGGCCGGATGCCCTTCCTGACGCCAATACCAATTCCTGACGCCTTCCTGACGAAATAGAACAGTGAAACAGAACCAAGTTGAGACATCTCGCGAGATCACGGCGAGGTCACGTCTTTTCGAAGCTGTTCCATGCGCTCACGCTTTCGAAGCTAAGTGATCCTTCTCAATTGTGTTTTTGTCGAGACTGTATCTATCTTTCGGTGTATGTACCTATAGCGTATCTTTTGGAAATTTTTCGGTGCTAATTTTTCGTACATGTATACACAATCGTCGGTTAATGCGTATCGAGTATTCTGCGGCCTCGTACTCGTAGGCTTGGCTACCGTACCGTCTCCGACCTTGTGGTTTTGTTTTTCTCTCAGCGATTCGTCGAATGCGCTGCATTTATTTTCGTTCTCTGGTTCGTCCCAGTCGTTCACCCCATACCTCCTTGTTTAATATCTCTACTCAAAAAAAAAAAAAACCCAAAAAAATATTTCCTTCCCTGGTGTTATTCGTTTATTTGTTGTTCTTTTTTGTTCGTTCGTTCTTCGTTCGCGATCACGCGATCACGTGATTAGAAATGTATAATCTCTCCCCTGAACAACTATTTTCTCTCATATATTATAACACCCTTTTCTTCTTTTCCTACAAAAGGATGCTTTCGTCTTGCTCACCAAATCTATTCATTCCAAAAAATATATATAATACCATCTCTTACAGTTCCTCCTTTCTACATTCCCTAAACTATCCAGAACTCCACCCCTCCTTCAGTGTCCTCAAACATATTTTTGACTCGAAGGTCTCAAACTCATTTTGCAAAAAATGTTCGTTTCCCATGAATCGTACACTTTTCAAAATCCAATCTCACCCCTCCCCTCCAAATCCTCCCCATCACCCATCCCTTTCAAATCTCCCCCCTTGCCCCTTCCCTCCCCTCCCTCCTAAACTCCCCCCACACCCCTCCCCTCCGAGACTCTCCCTCACTCCTCCCCTCCTAGACTCCCCTCTCACCCCTCCTCCTCAAAGCATCCTCCCTGCTTCTTCCCCCTTCCAACTTTCACCTTCATCTCCCCCAACCTTCTGCCTCGCTCTTCCTCCTCCTCAAATAACACCTCACTGTGCCTCACCCAATCTCCATCAAACCTTTTGTCCGCCCCATTCTTCCCTTTCTCCAAGCTATTCTGAAATCTCTGACACACCTTCAACAGCTCTCCCTACCTCTTCCTCCTCTTCCACATCTTACCCTACCCCTCCCCCCCCCTGTTCTGGACCCGATGCTCCCCCTTCCTCTTCATTAACGGTATGGACCTCAAACATCCGGGGCCTTCGCTCAATCTTGACTGATCTCTCCATACAGGTTGCTTCTGACAAACCAGATGTGATCTGCTTAACAGAAACTTTCCTCCTTCATGATGTCTCTGATGCCTTGGTATCTCTCCCAGGTTACTCCCTCTTCCGGTATGATAGACCTGAGCCTCGTCCTGGAGGTGGGGTTGCTATCTTTATAAAAAACTCTTCCTCACTCGCCCTCCACTGCCCTCTCTCCACCTCACCCCCAGGAATACCTTTGGCTACGGCTTCCCCTTCGCTCCCACCTTTTGTTCATATGTGTGTTGTACCGTCCACCAAACAGCAATGACTCCATCTACATCTCGCTGTCTGATAATATGGACCAACTTCTATCTACCCATCCCAACTCTCTCTTCCTCATATGTGGTGATTTCAATTGTCACCATGCCAGTTGGCTGGGTGTGGGTACCTCTCTCACCAGCCATGGCTCTTCAGCAAAGGACTTCTGCGACTCACTGGGACTGACACAATCTGTCAATTTCCCGACCCGGATCTCAGTCAACGGAGCATCTTCTCTTCTGGATTTGGTTATGACAAACTTCCCTGAAAATGTCTGCTGCTCTTCTTCTGCTCCAATCGGCTCATCTGATCATGTGCTTGTCAAAGTGGACATCTCTCTGACCATTCTCAGAGAGCCTCCTCAGCGTCGACGAGTCTGGCATTTCACTCAGGCCAACTGGCACGGTCTTCAAGCAGCCATCAATCATCTGGACTGGTCTCCCATCTCTACCGCCTCTGACATCAACTCATCCTGGGAATTCTTTCAAAGTAAATTGCTCTCTCTCATGCACAGATTTATCCCATCTCGTCTTCAGTTGTCATACCCTTCCTCCCGTCCATGGTACACGGAATCTTGTGGTGAGGCTGTTGCCCTGAAACAACTTGCTTTCGTCTCCTGGAAAGCAAATCCAACGGAAGGAAATCTCATTTCCTTTCACAAAGCCCGAAACAAGTGTGTGTCCACCCTCAGGAGAGCCAGGAAACAATATCTCACCGTTCTCAAGACCGAACTCTCTTATCTGTCTCCCTCTTCCAAATCCTGGTGGCGTCTGGTCAAATCTGTTTCTGGTGTTTGTTCCCCCTCCATCCCCTCCCTCACCTCAAACGGCTTAACGGCTGACTCCGCACGTGAAAAAGCTGAATGCCTCAACTCTGTGTTTGCCTCTAAATCTTGTGTCCCAAACCCATCCCTCTCTGTACCCACCGTACCCAGTCGTACCCAGCTGCTCCTGGACTCTGTGTCCTTTCCTCCTGACAAGGTGGAAAAGTTTCTGTCAACCCTCGACTCTGATTCTGCAACTGGTCCTGACGGCATCAGCCCACGGGTCCTAAAATCATGTGCTTCCGCTCTTTCACTCCCTCTTTCTGTTCTCTTCACCCTCTCTTTTGCTCAAGGTCATCTGCCATCTGCTTGGAAATCAGCCAACATCACCGCTTTGCACAAAAAAGGTGCAAAAACAGATCCCAGCAACTACAGACCAATCAGCCTTCTCCCAATTATCAGCAAAGTCATGGAATCCATCATTGCTTCAGATATGAAATCTTTCCTCTTCTCCAATGGCTTGATCTCTGATCATCAATTTGGTTTCAGACCTGGTCACTCTACTCTGGACATGCTGCTTCTGCTTTCTCAAAAATGGATGGAGGTCCTCAACGCCAAACAGGAAATTAGAGCCGTCTCCCTTGACATTTCACGTGCCTTCGATACGGTCTGGCACCCTGCTCTGCTCACCAAACTCTCCTCCTTTGGTATCCATGGAAATCTCCACGCATGGCTGGCGGACTTCCTCTCTGGTCGTAGTCAACGTGTGGCCCTGAATGGGTTTCTCTCATCTCCTCTTCCTGTTCAGGCTGGAGTTCCCCAAGGTAGTGTTCTGGGCCCTGTGCTTTTTCTGGTCTTCATCAATGATCTCTCTGACTCTCTTGAAAATCCTCTCTATCTCTTTGCTGACGACTCTACTCTCTGTCGCTCCATTCCTCATCCCTCAGATCGGCAGTCTGCAGCCTCCTCACTCTCTGCAGACCTGGACAAAATCACAGACTGGGCAAACAAATGGAACATGTCTTTCAATCCTGATAAATCTCACACTCTTACGATGTCTCTCCGAAAAGACCGACTGGAAAACCGTCCCATCCACTTTCTGAATAATCCTCTCCAAGAAGTTCTGTCACTCAAGCTTTTGGGTCTCACTATTTGCCATGATCTTTCCTGGGAAAACTACATTTCAAATCTGGCCTCCAAAGCCAGTCGCCGACTGGGCATCCTCCGTCGTGCGAAGTCCTTCCTTGGCACACCTGAGCTCCTCACCACATACAAGGCTTTCATCTGCAGCTCTATGGAATACTGCTCTCCCCTCTGGTCTGGTGCTCCTGCCTCACACCTAGCCCGTCTTCACGCTGTTGAAACCAAAGCGTTCAGAATCATTGGAATCTCCCGCGATGAAGCTAACTCCAAGGGCCTTTCACTCACTCACCGCAGGCAGGTTGGTGGTCTTTCCGTCTTCTACCGACTCCTCTCTGGCCTTGCCCCCCCCCCAGCCCTCTCTGGGCTCTGTCCCCCAAATATTCCTACAGGTCGCACAAGATCTGCCTGCAACCCTCTTATGGTTAAACTGCCAAAATCAAGACTTTCTGCTCACCTTCACTCCTTCATTCCTCTTTTCTCCCGCCTCTGGAACAAACTCCCTTACTCTCTTCAATCCCACTCCACCCTCCAGGTCTTTAAAACAGCTGTTCACCACCATCTCTTATCCTCCCCCATCCAAAACCTTGATCTTTTCTACCCCCGCTAATTTCGGTCCCCTTGTGTTTTATACTTCTCCCACCCCCCCCCCCCTTCCCACGCCTCCTGCCCCCAAGCCCTCTCCCTCCCACACTTCTCCCTGCTCTCAAATGTTGTGGTTGTGTGCTTCCCCTTCTCTCCCCATCTTGTCTTCCGCTCCCTCTTTTTGTATATTTTGTTTGTCTGGTTGATTTGTTTGTGAAATAAATGTTAGCTCTTTCACGAGCCTCGATTCAGTATACAAAAAAAAAGAAAAAAGAAAAAAAAGAAAAGTGAATCGCGTGCTGATATTCCAGAGGACCTCCCGAATACAGTTCAACGGTATGGCGAGCAGTACTTTATGCAGGTATTTATGGCTGAGTGAAAGATCGTCTTGATCCACAAGCAATGAAAACCGACTGCGATACACAAAGATGCACCAGCAAGAAGCACGGTCCAGGATGCTCAGCTGCATGTGTCGAATGCAGGGGTTTCAGCAGAAGAAATCAATCCTTGATTTCTAAGGAAAACACGAGTAAGGAAATTTGAAACACAGACATAGACGTGTGATAGCACAGTCAAAACCATGTCCATATAGACATAGACAGGCTATTCAAATTGGACAGCTATATCTACTTTTATTTTCGTAAATGGATGAATTATTTGCGGGGTAATCAGTGGCCATTTTGAGAAATGGCAGCAACACTGCCTATTTAGATGTGGCTACGATCTTAATAAAACCTTCCAATATGAAAATATACGTGAAATGTTTTTCCATGTTGGTATAATTTGCACAATTCTTCCCGAAACAGCATTAAACAGCCATATTGCCATAAATATTGTACTGAGTGGCCATCTTGGATTTATGCAAATTAGCAACTTTAGCCATGCTATTAGTTGTCGACATTTTTAGGCCTGGTGTTGGCTTAGCGGTTAGGGTGCCGGCTTGGGATCCTATGGATCCTGGTGTTCGAATCCTGGTCGATCGCTGAATAAACGCCAGGAAGGTTGACTCAGCCTGTCATCCTTCCGAGGTCAGCAAATTGAGTACCAGTTCACTGGTAATTCCCTGTGTGTCGCAAGAGGCGACCAACAGGGTTGGTGGCAGGAAGGGCATCCGGCCATAAAACATTGCCTCAAAAAGGGGACCACAGTACCCGAAAAAGGGCCAACCCCTGCTCTGCAGGAAAAAATGTCCTCTAAAGGTGGTTTTATTAGTTGTCTACATTTTTAAAATGTTATTCGCCAGGTTAGAAGGGGGGGGGGGGGGATGGGAGGAGGGGTAGGTGAAGCAAATCGCAATGTGTTGAAATGATTCTATCTCTTATCATAGAGACTAGACTTTTCCAGTTAAATCTATTTGATGTTTGTTGCGAACACTAAATGCCTCAAAGGTTGATGCTTCGCAGGCAGGGCATTGCATTATGAGGTGCTCCGTCCGTCGGATGGACATTAAGCTGGGTGTCTCGTCTGCCGGTATTAGTTGGTGGATGTTAAAAATCCCACGGTGTCCTTCGCAAAGAGTAGGTAAGTTATCGCCAGCATCCTGAACAAGTTCCAAATTGCTGCCACCTTCGGTCGAACGGCAGGCATGGTAAGCCAGTTCATGAAAGGCTTGGGCCACAAACACTGCCAGGCTGACCCCACAAGTACGTGGGAATGTATAGGGCGGTTAAAGCGCAGAGGTTGTTGTTGGCCAATGCTGATCACGAGTACATCCCATCTATCTATAATTCCACTAATCTCTGTGTGTATGTTTGTTTGTATGTTTGTATGTTTGTATGTCTGTGACCGCTGTTTCTCGACAACTACCGGTCCGATATACTTTAAACTTGCCAGGTATATTGCTGGGGACCCGAGGATGTGCCTTTTCAAGGTTTGAAATTAATCGGACAAGTAGTTACCGAGCTATGTCCAAAAACGATTCAACCAATCAGAGAGCAGCGAGCTATCACGTGTGCCGAACGTGGCGAACAGACTCTGCCTCGGACGGCACATTTGAGAGCGTATTCATTTATTTCACGTTGGCAAACTATGTTGGCGTTAAACTATGTTTTAAAACTAATTAAAACTACTTTGCGATTCATCGTAACTGCGATTCGTAACTGCCGTTCGCTTTGGCTTTGCGAATGGACCAAACCATTTCATGTAAATAGAGGGGGGGGGGATTGTCACCGTACTCGCAAGCCGTTCGCTTTGGACCAAACCATTTCATGTAAATAGAGGGGGGGGATATAATTTTAGATATAGATATAGTACGGGCATGCCCTAGTTTAGTGAAATGTGACATGAAAATGGATCAACTTTCAAATCAAAGATAACTTCAAATGTAGTTTTTACTACACTATATATTGTAACTATCACATACACGCACACGCACAAGCATATACACATTATATATACACTACCGGTCAAAAGTTTTAGAACACCTCAATTTTTCCAGTTTTTATTGAAATTTACGCAGTTTAATGTCTCAATGTACTCTGAAATTAAGCATAGAACAAATAAACAATTGGAGATAAAAAAAGAAATCATAGAATCATTTTGTTTAACAAAATTTAATTTAAATTTTTGACTCAGCAAAGCAGCCACCTTTTGCAGAGATTACCGCCGAACACACTCGTGGCATTCTTTCTGCAATGGAAATCAAATATTGTTCGGGAAGTTCTTCCCCACACTGTTGCAGAAGTTCCCACAAATGTGTTGCACTTGTAGGTTGCTTTCCTTTCACCCTTCTGTCCAGTTCATCCCAAACCAGCTCGATGGGGGTTAAGTCTGGAGACTGAGCTGGCCATTCCATGATTTGAAGCCGACCGTCTTGTTCTTTTCCTCGAAGGTAGTTTTGACATAGCCTGAAGGTGTGTTTAGGGTCATTATCTTGCTGTAGGATGTACCCAATGACCAACTAGGCGTATACCAGAGGGTATTGCATGGCGCTGCAAAATGCTGTGGTAGCCCTTTTGATTCAGGGTGACAGTCACTCTGTGCAAGTCGCCGACTCCGGATCCAGCAAAAGAGCCCCAGGCCATCACGCTTCCTCCTCCATGTTTGACAGTTGGTGTCACACACTGAGGAACCATCCTTTCGCCCACTCGACGGCGTATAAAACCCCTGCGTGATGAACCAAAGATTTCAAATTTTGATTCATCGGTCCATAAGACCTTCTTCCAGTCTTCAGTAGTCCACTGGTGGTGCTTCATGGCCCAGACAAGCCTCTTTTTCTTATTTTTGCCATCTTAGCAATGACTTTCTTACTGCCACTCGACCTGTCAAACCTGCAGCTCGAAGTCTTCTCTTCACAGTTGAAACCGAGACTTGCTTACTTCGACCAGTGTTAAGCTGTTGTCCTGTGAGCCGCCTATCACGCAAGCTGTTGACTCTCAGAAACTTGTCTTCTGATTCTGTTGTGGCTTTGGGTCTGCCAGACCTCTTCCTGTCAAAGTTTCCTCCAGTTTACAAGTGCCTTTTGATGGTGTAGGAAACCGTACTCAGTCACCTTGGCTTTCTTTGCAATTTCTCTAAAGGAAAGACCTACACTTTTAAGGGTTATAATGGTCTGTCTGTCTTCCTTTTTTAATTGCCTTTTTCTCGCCATTATGATAGCAATATACTACTTCCCGCAGTGCAATATTGTCCAAATAATGCTTCAGAGGGTGTAATAACAGTCTGTTCCAATACTGCTTTTATACAGACAGGGGGTTTGTAATCAAGTAATCAGCACAGGTTGGGACACCTGTAGGAATTGTTTGCATCAACTTTCAAGGCGTAATTAACTTACATTGCTGCAGAACAGCTGTAAGTTGGTAACCCATTACTTGTTCCCTGAAGAAGGCCTTTTTTTTTTTTTTACAATATAACTGCAATTTACATTATTTTCCCATTTTTGCTGATCTAAACTTTTTTCTTTAACCTCGAGCAGTTTACTGCTTACCTTTGTACCATTTCAGGTTATTCACTGGACTTCAATTGCTTAAATTTCAATTTAAAAAAATGGAAAAATTGAGGCGTTTTAAAACTTTTGACCGGTAGTGCACACACACGCGCGCACACACACACACACACACACACACACACACACACACACACAAAGTTTTTAAAACCCGCTCCGACTGCGAAGCCTTTGCACTCCCCTAACCCAGAGGAAGACCATGTGCACAACCGTCCTGCTTGGTGGGGATTTCTCTTAATTTCGCCATAGCTGATGATATTGTGACGAAGAAGTCAAGTAAGGAGCTTCCCTTAAGCGAGCACGTACGAACGTCGCTCGGTTCGAACTCTGCGTACACCGTGCATACGTCCTCATCTATACAAATACACGGGCTTTTACGGCGACACGGTACGAGCTTCCGGTAAACGTTGTAACGGTCACGATCGCAAATCGAAGGGAATTCCCGTTCCATGGACCGAAGGGTGAATCGCAGGCAGGCTGACGAGCTGCCAAAATGTACAACACCATACATCGTGCCTCCGTTCAAATTCCACTTACGCTTTGCCGAAACGCCAGCTTCTCCGCGGCCATCTTTAAATGACGTCACCTAGCAACATCACGGCGGTCCTAGCAACGGCACGGCGGTCGTTTTAATCGTTTGCTCGAAGGTGTCGTTTCACTTGTGCACCGTCGGGACACCATCTGAACCGATGCACGTGAATGTTTAACGTCGGACATGGAAATACGGGCACGATGAGCCGTGTGGCCTGCACGATTTCGCCTCCACAACGCAAGGGAAATTATCCGTCCATGTTTACTTGATGGAGACGATTGATAACAAATGGACACTTTTGGGAAGAAGCTCGGGCCGAGTTTAAAAAACGAATTAAAAAACGTGAGAAGTTAAAAAAGTTTTTAAAAAACAATAAAAAAAACGAACGAACGTGAAAAGGAAGACGTGGATTTTGTAAACATGAAATTATTTTGTTAGGGGACTCGAGGGAGGAAGGGAGGGAATATATTATTATATTCATATGGGAGGAATGGAGAGATAAATATTTTGGAAGAATATGGAAAAGGAACAGGAGGGAATTGGGACTATCGAGGACTGTGCGAAGTATTCGGGGTGGGAGTTAAAATGTCGCCATATTTGCACAAGTATACGTGATAGATTTCAGTATTCCATAAAAAAACCCACAATTTTCAATTTCATTGTTCTTTTACGGAAGGGGTGTGTGTATGTATGTGTTTGTATGTATGTGTTTGTATGTGTGTGTGTGTATATGTGTATGTGTGTGTATATGTGCGTGCGTGTGTGCGTGTGTGTGGTGTGTCCATTTGTGCACGCACAAAATTTGTGCAATATGTACACAACATACCACTGTACAACATGTCACATATAACATGTGTGTATACAATACAACATGTGCACAACATGTATCTGTGTATATTGTGGCGGACACGATGGCTCGCTGGCGCAGTGACATCATTCCGCGCACCAAGAGGGTGTCGGCCACGCCCGAGGGGTAGGCGTGGCCTCGGGATATACACGGGGCTCGCAGCCCCGAGCGAGTCAGTGCTACAGTTTGAGCTTTACAATAAAGACTTTTGACCCTACGCGTTGTGGCTTACCTTCTTTGGCAAACAAGTTGCGTGCGTAGCACCACGCTACACTGGTGACCCCTTTTGGTTCAGCCGTCGCTGACCACAAAACGCGCCATGGCCAGCAACGCGGTCGCGGTAAAGCTCCCTGAGTTTTGGGAAGCACAGGCCGAGGTATGGTTCGTGCAGGCCGAAGCACAGTTCCAGCTTCGAGGAATAACGGCGGACGAGACGCGTTACTATCACGTGATCGCCGCCCTCGGGCCCGGCACGGCCGCCCGAGTCGTGTCCATCCTGCGGCACCCACCGGCGGAGCACAATTACAGGGCGCTCAAACGTCTCATCGCCACGTTCGGCCTCACGGAGCTCGAACGGGCGGACCGCCTCCTGGACCTTCCCGAACTCGGCGACACACGACCATCGGTACGGATGGACTACATGCTGTCATTGCTGGGTGACAAAGCCCCGGATTTTTTTATTCCTGGCGCTTTTTCTACACCAGCTACCGGCACAGGTACGCCTCGCGTTGGCCGGTTCCACAATAGGCGAACCCCGCGCTCTGGCCGTCGAGGCCGACAAGTTTTTCGCGGCTTGTGACACGCGGGCGAGCTTCGGTGCGGCCGTCGCGGATCCCGAGGCTGATGTGCATGCACACCTCGTGGATCCCGAGGCCGATGCGCATGCACACCTCGTGGCTGCCGCCAAGCCCCGCCCACAACCACTGCAGCGGCGAAAGCCACGGCCTCCGCCGCTCCCGCCGCAAGCCTGGTGCTGTTTCCACGCCAGGTTCGGCCACAAGGCTAAGAAGTGTTGCCCGCCGTGCTCGGTTGGCAAGTCGGGAAACGACCGAGCCGACGCTCGGTAGCGGCCCTGAGCGTCGGCAATTCCGGCAGCCTCTTATTCATTACGGACACCTTGTCCGGGCGCCGCTTCCTCTGCGACAGGAGCGCAGGTAAGCGTCATCCCAGCCCACGCGTCCGACAAACGAACCGCGGGCCGGGGCCCCGCGTTTCTTGCAGCCAACGGTACACCCATACGCACATTGGGGAAGCGCTGCCTCTCCCTGCGGTTCGGAAGGCAGCGCTTTCAATGGTCATTCGTAACCGCCAGCGTGCCCATGGCATTGCTCGGTGCGGACTTCCTATGTGCAAATGGGTTGTTGGTGGACGTGAAGCACAGAAGGCTCGTCCAGGCCGAAAACTTTAGCTCGCTCGCTCGTTCGCTGAGCAGCTCGTTGAGCGGCTCACCGAGTGGCTCAACAAGCGGCTTGCTAAACGGTTCCGTCCCGACGAGTTTGGTTTGTACGCTTCCGGCAGCGAATGACTTTACCCCGCCTCCTCGCCAGTTTCCCGGCCCTCATGCGGCCCACCTTCTCGGCGGTGGCCTTCAAGCACGGGGTGGAGCATCATATCCCCACCGTCGGGCCACTGGTCTACCCCCGGGCACGCCGCCTCGAGCCGACGAAGCTCGCGGTGGCGAAAGCGGGGTTCGCTACGCTGGAGCGGCTGGGCATCGTGTGGCGCTCCAAGAGCGCTTGGGCATCGCCGCTGCACATCGTGCCGAAGCCCGGCGGGGGATGGCGGCCGTGCGGGGACTACCGCCGCCTCAACGATGCTACCACCCCCGACCGCTACTCGGTCCCTCACATCCAGGACCTTTCCGCCCGGTTGGCGAAAATGTCCCTCTTTTCCAAGGTGGACCTCATCCGCGGCTACCACCAGGTCCCCGTCAGGCCGGAGGACATACCGAAGACAGCCGTCATTACACCATTCGGCCTCTTCGAGTTTCTGCGGATGCCCTTCGGGTTGAAGAATGCGGCTCAGGCGTTCCAGCGGCTGATGGACAGCGTCTTGCGCGACTTGGATTGCGTTTACGTCTACCTGGACGACATCCTCGTCGCAAGCGCGTCCCGTGAGGAGCACCTCCGCCATCTCCGCACGCTCTTCGAACGCCTGGGCCAGCATGGCCTGATCATCAACCCCGCCAAGTGCCGGTTCGGCGTCGCCGAAATCGACTTTTTGTGGCACCGCGTCACCAGGCACGGGGCCATCCCCTTACCGGCCAAGGTGGAGGCGGTCAGGGGGTTTCCGCGCCCCCGCACGATCAAGGGGCTCCAGGAGTTCCTGGGCATGGTGAACTTTTATCACCGGTTCCTGCCCCGCATCGCCCAGCTCCTGCGCCCCCTGCACGAGGCCCTCCGGGGGAAGCCGGGCAAAGGTGACGTTGCTTGGACCGAGCCGATGGACGCGGCGTTCGCGGGCGCGAAGCTCGCCTTGGCTAACGCCACCATGCTCGCGCACCCGGCGCCCGATGCACCGATCGCCCTCACCACCGACGCGTCGGAGTACGCGGTGGGCGCGGTGCACGAGCAATGGGTGAAGGGAGCTTCGCAGCCGCTGGCGTTTTTCAGCCGGCAGCTCCGCCCGCACGAACGGCGGTACAGTACCTTCGACCGCGAGCTCCTCGGGCTTCACCTGGCGGTCCGGCATTTCCGCCATCTGCTCGAGGGCTGTTCGTTCACGGCCTTCGTCGACCACAAGCCCCTGGTCTTCGCGATGGCCAAGGTCGCCGAGCCGTGGTCGGCCCGGCAGCAGCGTCACCTCTCGGCCGTGTCCGAGTACACGATGGACATCCGGCACGTGGCGGATTGCCTTTCCCGGTCCGTCGCCCATGCGGTCCACCTCGGGATCGACTATGCCCGGATGGCGGCGGACCAGACCGCCGACCCCGACGTCCAGGCCTTGCGGACCGCCGTCACAGGCCTCCGCGTCACCGAGGTGCCGTTCGACGGCGCGGGCACGGCCCTCTTGTGCGACGTCTCCCTCAGCCGGCCTCGCCCCATCGTGCCCGAGGGCTGGCAGCGCCGGGTTTTTGACGCGATCCACGGCCTGTCCCACCCGGGCACGAAGGCCTCCCAGAGTCTGGTCGCCGACAAGTTCGTCTGGCATGGCCTCCGGAAAACCGTCCGCGATTGGACCAGGACGTGCCTCGCGTGCCAGCGCGCGAAGGTGCACCGCCACACCCAGGCCCCGTTGGCCCCGTTGGCCCCGTTTACTGTGCCCGAACGTCGGATCGACCACGTTCACGTGGACTTGGTGGGACCTCTGCCCCCCTCGCGGGGTTTCACCCACGTCCTCGCCATGGTGGACCGCACCACCCGGTGGCCGGAGGCCGTGCCTTTGGCGGCGACGACGGCGGCGGATGTCGCGCAGGCGTTCGTCGCCACCTGGGTTGCCCGGTTCGGCGCCCCCTCGGACATCTCGTCCGACCGCGGCCCCCAGTTCACCTCGGAGCTCTGGGGGGCGGTCGCGCGGGGGCTCGGCGTCCAGCTGCACCGCACCACGGCCTTCCACCCCCAGGCCAACGGCCTGTGCGAGCGCTTCCATCGCTGCTTAAAGGCCGCGCTCCGGGCCACCCTCCACGACGGCGGCTGGGTCGACAGGCTCCCCTGGGTCCTGCTGGGCCTCAGGACGGTGCCCAAGGACGACCTGCGCACATCCGCGGTGGAGTTGGTCTTCGGACAACCGCTGCGGGTGCCGGGCGAGTTCCTCCCCGACTCCACGGCACCATGGTCCGCGGCGCAGCAGCGCTCCGCACTGCAGGAGACCGCCCAGAGGTTCGCCCCGGTGCCGACGGCGCACCACGGGTGCCCGCCAACGCACGTCGCCCCGGAGCTTCGCACGGCGGAGTACGTGTTCGTCCGCCACGACGCCCACCGGACACCGCTGCGGCCCCCGTACGACGGGCCCTTCCACGTGCTGGAAACCGGGGCGAAACACTTCACCCTGGACATTGGCGGTACTCCTGACCACCTTTCCGTGGACCGCCTCAAGCCGGCCCACCTCGACGTGGAACACCCCCCGCCAGTGGCTCGGCCCCCGCGTCGCGGCCGCCCCCCGGCAGGCAGACCCCCGGCACCGCCCAGCCCCGCCGGCACGCCACCACCCTGTACTGCACCCGTCCCAGATGCCGCCAGCGGCATCCCAGATGGCATCCCGGCATCCCAGACGCCGCCAGCCACCAGAGGGCGCTTCGGCCAGGTCATCCATTTGCCCCGCAAACTGACCCTTCAGGTGCGCGGGAATTCTGGGGGGGCGCGTGTGGCGGACACGATGGCTCAGTGACATCATTCCGCGCACCATGAGGGTGTCGGCCACGCCCGAGGGGTAGGCGTGGCCTCGGGATATACACGGGGCTCGCAGCCCCGAGCGAGTCAGTGCTACAGTTTGAGCTTTACAATAAAGACTCTTTTGACCCTACGCGTTGTGGCTTACCTTCTTTGGCAAACAAGTTGCGTGCGTAGCACCACGCTACAATATAACGCATAAAAATAATTTGTCTTCACACAACACAGTCATATGATGTCCAACAAAAAACACATGCCAAAGCAAAACCAAAAGTAAAACAAAAGCCAACCATGTGTATAAACGATAATTGTGCATGTGTACGTACAAATCACGACTCTTGCACGTGTGTGTGTGCGCGTGCATCATCACCACCAGTCCTCTTCTTTCTCAGGCACTCCTCCCACTCGGGTCTGCCAAATCTCAGGCTCCTCTCCACTTGGTTCCTCCAAATCTCAAACTCCTCTCCCACTTGGGTCTGCCACATCTCAGGCCAGCCAAATCTCAGGCCCGCCCTCCCACTCGGGTCTGCCAAATCTCAGGCCCCCACCCCCCCCCTTCCACTTGGGTCTGCCAAATCTCAGGCCCCCCCCTCCCACTTGGGTCCGCCAAATCTCAGGCTCCTCTCCCACTCGGGTCTACCACATCTCAGGCCATCCTCCCACTTGGGTCTGCCACATCTCAGCCCCCCCCCCTTCCACTTGGGTCCGCCAAATCTCAGGCCCCCCTCCCACTCGGGTCCGCCAAATCTCAGGCCCTCCCATCCAGCAGCATGGGCCGACACGTCCCACCAAGCTCCAGAGCCAGGCTGCGTCCCAGACCCAAACGCATGTCAAATGCCGCAACACCGACCAGCTCGTGCACATCGCATCCCACCAAAGCTGCTGTTTTCTGGCCACTCGTCATTGTCTTTGAAACGGATATATTCGACACAACCTCTGGTCCTCTCCGTCCCAGGCGAGAGGGAGACGGCACAATCGGCAAGTCATGCCACCGCCATTTGATGTGTGTGTGTGTGTGTGTGTGTGTGTGTGTGTGTGTGTGTGTGTGTGTGTGTGTGTGTATATAATGTCAACAAAATATGTGGCGGGCCACGTGAAAAGGGGGCTAATGGGTGTTCCTTGGGTAAACTGACGTTTCATCGTTTTCTGACCACCCGTAAGCCCCCTTTTTACGTGACACGCCACATATATATTGTTGCGGTTCTGAGAAATGTACATATTGATTAATAAAGGTTGAAGGTTTTTCCCCCATAGTTAGTCCACATGCAAAACGTAGGCCACCTTAGAACGTTAGTTATGTCGTAGTATATGTGAGATAACGACATTTCCAATAGTGATACCTGCGTTGTGTAAAGGAAATAAATAAGAGTAGGCCCCATTCATTTTGCAGCCCACCCTCCAATCGACCTCATTGCGCACCATCCAGTCTGCGCCCAATTGTCCCTCGCATTAGGATGCTGAAACCAGCCAAATGCCACGAGGTAGGCCTGGAAAAGGGGGGCAAAGCGAGAGGTCGGGGGTGTGGCCACGTCAAGCAGACGTCAAGGGCAGAGCCGGTAAGAGCCAACAAACCAACCAGGGCTCAGTGGGCATGGCTTAAGGGGCGTGGTGAGAGCGCGGGTGGCAGATTCGAGAGGGTTCGCTGGGCGAGGCGCTATATAAACACGCACGCAAAGCCCTTCCACAGGACTGGCACGATTCGCGCATTGCATAAGGACTTGAGAGTATATGCGCTTGATAAAGAGGACTGATGCAACAGCACTCATTGCAGAGGCGCTTCGGCATTGAACTGCATTGGGAGCGCAAATAGCGCCGGTACTTCCATTACATACGCGGCTGGGCCGCGAAGTAACCGCCAGCCTAGCCACCTTACCCTTCGCCGATAATTGTCCGCTCCGCGTCAACGACATGCGAGGAATGCCGCCGTTTGCTCAACCCTCTTCGTCCTACCATCTTCTCCACGGGGCGAGTCGGGGACCGGAGCGAGCTGTGGACATCATCCCTGGACCATCAACCCTAACCATCTACATCCCCATGTGTGTGTGTGTGTGTGTGTGTGCGGGCCCGTTTGTCTCAGGGATAAGTAAGACTGTACTAAGGCTGCACTGTGTGTTCTTCTTCTTTACTGTACAATGTACATAGTGTAATAAACCAATCTGTTCTTCCTTTTCCTCTTGATTCTGATTCGACCGTTTTAGTGATTTCTCCATTGGGTAAACGTGGCACGATTCGAAACCGCTTAGAATCGGGTCTCGTCATTGTTAACGGCTCGGATCACGGATCGCTTCCGCTCGGCATTTCCATCTGTATCCGTGATTCGGGCGGGAGTTATTTCCTTGCTTCCTGGACGGTGTTAGTAATTAGGTAATAAGAATTCGGCTTACGACCCTACCTAACGCCGTCCGGAAGGAACGTCATAGCTTCGGATCAAGTCGGCCAGTAAAAAGACAAGTGGATTAATCCCCCCTTGGTAAGGGGAAGGCCGACGCTGAGATCCGCAACAATATATATATATATATATATATATATATATATATATATATATATATATATATATATATATATATATATATATATATATATATATATATATATATTGTAACGGTTTTGAGAAGTGTGTAACGAATTTGAGAAGTGTAACAATTTTGGAGGAAGTGTAACGAATGTGAAAACGTTACAATGTGAACGTTACAAAAGTATGGTAACACCTTGTTAATGTAAATAATGGTCGCAGCCGTCCTCCTAGTTAATTCCATGAAACTTACACGCAGGTCACGATATATCTTTTTAAATAGTGTATTTCCTTATTCTATGTAGGCTAAATATGTGTTTCCCACTAGATTGACTTTGCATTGTATCAAACAAAATAAGCATAGGCCCTTGCAATTTCCCCAAACATCTCCGCTCTCCAAAGTTCCTTTAAAAAGGGTGCGAGTTGTGTTCAATCCCGCAAGCCGCCATTGCCCATGTGCTAATCTCGGAGAATAAAGGCGTGTCTCCACCTCGGCATAGAGGGGAGGAGTGAGCCAACCCCACATGGCCAATCAGCACCGCGGTGAGCGACCCGGTAGGCGTGCCCTCGCAGCCGGCGGCTTGATTCCGCCCCGAGTTATAAAAGCGACTGTAAGGGACTGCTTCACGAGATGACCTGGGAGAGGAGCGAAGAGGCGGCACCAAGAGGAGCGGTGAGATGCGAAACGCTCCAAGCCAAAGAGGAGAGGTACTCGGAAAGGAAACCAGCTTTGGAGAGACGCGCTGAAAGGAGGGAGACGACTCCACCAGAAGGAGAGGAGCAGGTGTGCCCGAGCCAGCGCGTGACGTCTAAAGCATCGGCAGCGGATACGCGACGAAGGGTTTTCCCGCCAAAAACCGCGAGGAATTGAGAGCTGCTGCCTCCGACCCTCCTCCCTCTCCAGCAATCCACCTCAAGCCCTACCTGCCTGCAATATCCCCCGAGTAAGTGTGAACGTCGTCTGTCCTACTCGTTGTCTTGGGGTTAAGTAAAATGAATAGTGTAAGTTAACGATTCGCTGTGTGACTGCTTCTTCCATCCATTGCTTGTGTGTGTATAATAAATCTGTTCTTCCTCCGTACTCTGTCTTCTTCTCTTTTCATCTCTTTCGGTCGCTTTAGAGGTTTCCCGATTGAATATCTGCGGTGCGATCTGGTCAACGTCGGGTGGAATCGGGTTCTAATCGGGGAGTAACTGTTCGGACGCGGTAATACACCACCGCTCGGTCAATATAACATCTAAAACCGCGTCTGTAACAATTGGTTGTCAGGAGTTGGATTCGGACCTGGGACTAAATTTGTTAGGCCCAAATTTTGGAACACCAATTGTGTTATTAAGTAACAATTGGTGTCGGGGAGTGAGATTGGAGGCCCGAACCAAATTTTTAAAAAACATCTAGAAAAAAATTTGGTCAAAATTTGGAGCTGCTGGAAATTTGTGTTGTTTTAAAGCAAAACCCGAATTTTGAGATCGCGCCATGGACAATCAAGGCGATCGGATGTCGGTGGGAGAGATAGACGGGGTAGAATCGACCCAGGACCTCGGGGAAATGTATGTGGATGGAAAAGAGGAGGAGAACATTGGCAATGTGGTTGAGGGGGTATCAGGCGCACAAAATGGCGCCTCGCACATAGCTACGGCGGCCGCACCCGCTGCACAAGTGGGAGGGATGGCCCAAATGCAGGACTTCATGGCGCAATTCGCCGAGATGCTGAGAATAAACGGGGAGAAATTGAGTAATAAAATGGAAGCAATAACGAACGAAATGGAGGCCCTTATGGAGAAGAATAGTGAGCAATTGGGAGTAATGAGGGACGAAAGGAGGGCTAACAGTGAGCGATGGGGAAACCAAATTGAAGCAATAACCAACAGAATGGGTGACCGCATGCAAAAATGTGGGGAGACCATGAATCGCATGGTGGGCGAGAAGGTTCCAGGGGTGCACGAGGTAACAACGGGGGTCGAAAAGCGCTGGTTGAGCGAAGCGGAGGAAAGCACGGGTACAATGACGGGGGTAGAAATCGCGACACGGGGTTTGGAAAAGCCGGCGACCGCTGAAGTAGAGGAAGGTGTTTTATTAAAGCCAGCGGTCGTCGAGGTGAATAAAGAAAAAGCAGTGCTGGGAATTATAATTGAAGAGATGACGGAGGTAGCCCGGGAATTGCAGGGAGAAATGGATTATGTACAAAGTCCCTGCTCACATCACGATGCTGTGCTTAACCCGAATGGAAGTTTGCAGGTTCGCGTGGAGAAAAGGATCCCCCAGGTGAGTCGTGCTGTTGTGTATTGTGCGGGGAGATTTTGTAAGAGGATGTTTGGCGACAAAATAATTTTCGCGCGCTTGGGATCGAGGAGGCATCCGGGCGTTGGTGAAGGGTCCCGTGTGAGTGGAAATGGCACGCGTGGGAGGAAAAAGTGTGCGTCGGCGAGTGGGTGTGTTATAAAGTGTGGGAGTGAAACCGAGTGCGAGCGAGAATGCACGTCGGTGTGTACGGGGTGTGACACAGGGAGTGAGAGCAATACGGAGTGCACGCCCATGGTGAGTGTTACGGAGGACGTAACGGAGGAGAGGTGTGGACCGAAGTGTGCGCAAGAGTGTGCGCGAGATGTGTGGTGTGTAACAGAGAGAGCGTTGGTGGAATGTACGGACGGCGTTGGAACGCCAGGTTTTGTGAGGGCGAAAGGGGTAGCGTATGCGTGTGAGCATGCAAGTAAAGCATCGACGGTAACCGGGTTAGTGGTTAGGGCGACGGATAGCCGATGCGAGCACTCGGGGCGCGGGGTGCTTTGTTGGGTGCGAGGCACGGCGCGGGTTGATGCTGCGTCGCTTCTCTTCGAAGCGTCGTTGCCGATTCGGGCTTGGCCCCGCCCCGCACGGTCGAGTCCGGGCTTTGTCGGGCGAGGCGACCGGTCCGGTTCAAGGGCGAGTGGGAGGAAGCGGAACGGTGCCCCCTCGTGGGGACGGGGTTCCGACCGGGGGAGATTGAGCCATCGGGCCCGGGACCGCAAGGTGCCGCGCCGAGATGGTGCGTGGAATCTCGGCCCAACCAAACCACCTCCCTTGAACCGAAAGCCGGACGGATTCAACCTGCAGGCGACCAAACCACCCGAATTCATTGCTCGGCTTTACGAACCGAGTTTAATGATGTCACGACGCACCGAGGCAAGGATATAGTGGACTGTGATGATGATAGTAGTGATTTGATACGAAATTTATAATAGTGGGTAGAATTGGCAGTAAATGGAAAATTTTTGAATTGGTTGGAATTTGGACGAACAAAATTTATAGTGAGAGACCCCCGATGTGGTGGGATGGGCAATCCACCATCCCTCACACCAGGGGGCAAATGCGCAATAGTTTAAAGGGACGACTGGGAAGCGCAAGTTTCAGAAGGGAGTAGTTAGCTGAGATGATGCCGTGTGTGTGAAGATTGAACAGGTGAGAATTGAACAGGTGTGATTGCACAGGTGTGCAACTGAACAGGTGAATGGAGCAGTGTATGAGGGAGTTGTGGTGATTGCGTGTTGTGCTGACCAAATGGTCCAGGAAGAAAGGAGGGTGCAGGTGGCACCAGGTGTGAGGGCACAGGTGTGCAACAGCAGGTATGGAGAATGGTAGTGTGGAATAAATGGAGTATTGGAATGGATGGTCGTGGAGTGAGTATGGTGGAAATTGTGGAGTGGAGTGGATGGTGCGAAGGTGTGAATGGGGGAAGAGTGGACCCCCATCACGGATACCCGGGGCGGGTAGTGTAAGTGTTAGGTAGAGGGTACAGGTAAATTGTGGTTGGATATTGGCATCTGTGGTGCGGGTGAAAGAATGGTCTTTGGATGGGTGCATTAGTGTTGTGGAAATGGCTGGGCGTGTAGCCTGTTAGTGTGTGTAGTTGGTTGGGCGCTCCACCACTGTGAGGATGTCGGCCAGGTGAGGCCGCAGGTGGGCTCTGGGAGCCGGTAGTAGTTGTTGTGGATGGGGCCCAAGGATCCGGAGGACGGACCCGGGTAGCCCAGTGCCAGAGGGCACCAAGGGGTGACAGAGCCAGGAGAGGGCCTTCCCGAGTTAGATAGGTTAGGGTGAGGAGCTAGGTAAGCTCGGGTGGCAACTACAGTGGTGGAGGTGTGCAGGTGGGTAGACCTGCTGGGAGAGCTACACGTCGCAGCCCAGAAATTGTGCGAGAGCACCGGGAGATGAATCGGGGGAGTGAGACCCCAAATTGAGAAGCACCACAGTTTGGTCAATGGGAATTGGTTTTTAGAACCCAGAGTGTAAGTGGCCAATGGATTGGCAGGGAAAGACCCCGGGTAGTGTAAAGTGTGTTAAAATAATTTAGAGGATAGTTAGGATGAAGGATCTCCTCGCACCATCTGCATCCACTCACCTGAGGTGACAGGTACTCCACACCATGCCATGTTTTATTATTTTTCATTAATGCAAATGTTTTGGATTGTGAGACGCATCATGACGTGGGTGTGACATTGTGCGTAATTCCATCTCTGCCTCCTTATGAGGATTGATGATGAATTTGGTGATGGCAAATTTTGAAGTAGAGGGATTGTGGAGACGAATTTGGTATAGGGGAAATATGGGGAAGACGTGACAGTAGTGACGAATTTGTAAATGGGTAGTTTTTGTAAATATGGGGTAAGGGCAAGGGTAGTGTAGGTGACAGGGGGGTGACGTACGGTAGGGACGAGCTTTCTCACTTCGCCCTCCGTACGCATTTCACCTTGCATTGCCTTATTGACGTGTACCCTTGTGACCTTACCCCTCGCTCAATTGTCTTTCTTTTGTCTCCCACATGACCTGTGCGCCATTGGGTGCCGAGGGGAGCGTGCGTGAGGTGGCCATTGTGCGCCCGAGATTCCCAGAACCAGCATGCATTGCGTTGATGTACCACTTTATGGACCGCTGTTCTGCGGCCAAGTACCACTTGATGGACCCCAGGTTCTGGGGCAGGGCACCTCTGTTGGAGACCGGCCATAGTGGCCAGGGAATCTTGCTTGCGGACCTCGGTAAGGTGGCACCTATGCCAAACAGGTGGACCACCCTTAGTTGGCCCCTGAGGCCCTAAATAAAAACGAACACAAGTTGTGCTTTTTATTATGTCCAAATAGGCCGCATGAAGCCAGAAGACGTCGGGAAGAACATCGGCCCAGCAGAGAAAGAGAAGACCACCACCAGTTGTTTTGTTGTGTTTATTAAGAACCATGGTGACTGCGCACCGAGTGGTGCTTTTGGTGCTTTGTGGTGCTTTTGGTGCTTTTGGGTGCTTTGGTGGTATTGGTACTGGTGCATCGATGCAATGCGTGCTGTCTCCTCCCTCCCAACAGGAATTTCTTTTTCTTGTTCCCTAAGAGAAAAAAAAAAAAAAAACACAGGTCCTGGGTTGCGTTGTAAATAAGAAATCACGTCATTGTAAATAATGCTCCCCACCGTAAATGTATAGTTTGAGAATAATTCCGTAATTCGGTTAGCTGTGGGCTTGAGTCTGTTAGACAGGGTGCAATGCAATAGGGGGACATACTTATTTGTGTTTTAAGATTGTCACACTCAGGGTCAGGTTAATTGTAGAGGGAATTACACCTACGTGTCACACTAAGTTAAAGTTTTGTAGGCCCGAGCACGGGCCTGAAGAAAGGAGGGTGCAGTGTAACGGTTTTGAGAAGTGTGTAACGAATTTGAGAAGTGTAACAATTTTGGAGGAAGTGTAACGAATGTGAAAACGTTACAATGTGAACGTTACAAAAGTATGGTAACACCCTGTTAATGTAAATAATGGTCGCAGCCGTCCTCCTAGTTAATTCCATGAAACTTACACGCAGGTCACGATATATCTTTTTAAATAGTGTATTTCCTTATTCTATGTAGGCTAAATATGTGTTTCCCACTAGATTGACTTTGCATTGTATCAAACAAAATAAGCATAGGCCCTTGCAATTTCCCCAAACATCTCCGCTCTCCAAAGTTCCTTTAAAAAGGGTGCGAGTTGTGTTCAATCCCGCAAGCCGCCATTGCCCATGTGCTAATCTCGGAGAAGAAAGGCGTGTCTCCACCTCGGCATAGAGGGGAGGAGTGAGCCAACCCCACATGGCCAATCAGCACCGCGGTGAGCGACCCGGTAGGCGTGCCCTCGCAGCCGGCGGCTTGATTCCGCCCCGAGTTATAAAAGCGACTGTAAGGGACTGCTTCACGAGATGACCTGGGAGAGGAGCGAAGAGGCGGCACCAAGAGGAGCGGTGAGATGCGAAACGCTCCAAGCCAAAGAGGAGAGGTACTCGGAAAGGAAACCAGCTTTGGAGAGACGCGCTGAAAGGAGGGAGACGGCTCCACCAGAAGGAGAGGAGCAGGTGTGCCCGAGCCAGCGCGTGACGTCTAAAGCATCGGCAGCGGATACGCGACGAAGGGTTTTCCCGCCAAAAACCGCGAGGAATTGAGAGCTGCTGCCTCCGACCCTCCTCCCTCTCCAGCAATCCACCTCAAGCCCTACCTGCCTGCAATATCCCCCGAGTAAGTGTGAACGTCGTCTGTCCTACTCGTTGTCTTGGGGTTAAGTAAAATGAATAGTGTAAGTTAACGATTCGCTGTGTGACTGCTTCTTCCATCCATTGCTTGTGTGTGTATAATAAATCTGTTCTTCCTCCGTACTCTGTCTTCTTCTCTTTTCATTCTCTTTCGGTCGCTTTAGAGGTTTCCCGATTGAATATCTGCGGTGCGATCTGGTCAACGTCGGGTGGAATCGGGTTCTAATCGGGGAGTAACTGTTCGGACGCGGTAATACACCACCGCTCGGTCAATATAACATCTAAAACCGCGTCTGTAACAATATATATATATATGATTGATTCCTCGCGCATCTGGTACAAACGAGCTCAACAACCAGCAACAATAGGGGTCGAGAGGGCCTCAGCCGATTGCAGCAATGCAAGCACCCCCATGTCTCTCTCTTAGCACCTCCTCCTCTCAGCACTTCTCTGTGTAAAGGCGCCACGCTTGCGCTTATATAGTGCGCTTTGAAATCAAGCCGCGTACTCTCGCACTCCGCCCACCGGTGAGCTCACCTCAGCCCTGGTTGGTTAGCGAGGGCTCACCGGCTCCGCCCCTAACAGGGCCACGCCTCGTTCTGGGCGCTCCGCCCCCTTCTTCTCCAAGCTTGACCGCGTGCGTAATGGCGGCGCTTCGGCCGAAGCTCAGCGAGGCAGTGAACGCTGCTAACAAAAGGCGCGTAATAGAATTTGGAGAAAGTCAAGCCGCAAAATGAATGGAATTGAAAAGGACCTATCTTATTTAATTAATACAACGCAGATTCAACTATTGGGAACAGAGCCTTATCTGAAACACATATTAAGGAAATAACTAAAGTCCTATGGTGTCCTACGTGTTGCCTGTGGACTAACTATGGGTGCGACCTTATTAAATGAAGATAATTATTTACAAGAATTATTTACAAGTGAGGGCTTCTCAAAACCGCAACACTGCACCCTCCTTTCCTCCAGGCACGGCCCGTGCCGACAAAACTTTAACTTAATGTGACACTCAGGTGTAGTAACCCTCTACTTTTAACCTCACCCTGAGTGCGACAGTTTTAACAATTAAGTATGTCCAGCCTGCTGCGTTGCATTCTACCTAACAGACTCATGCCCACAGACTAACCGAATTGCGGAATGGTTTTGAAACTACACATCAAGCCGGTGGGTAGCATTATTTACAAGACCATTATTTTGATTATTTACAACTTGTACCCAGGACCTGTCTTTTGGGAGACAAAAGCAGACCTTTTGAAAAAGAGGAAACTCATTGCCACACTGCACTGCACTGATACACCATACCACAAGCACCCACATGCATCAATCATAAAAATGCACCAAAAGCACCATAAAGCACCATCACCAAAAAATGCACAAATCACACATTTTAAAATAATAAGCAATGATGATGGGATGTCTTCTCTGCTGGGCCGCTGGTTCTAGTTGATCTTGATCTTCATGCTTGCTGACTATTTATAATAAGAGTGCACCGATCGTGTGCTCTTTATTTATGGCCAGCAGGCCCAACTCCGGTGGTCCACCTGCATGGCATGGATGCCACTTTGAGAACAGTGGTCCGCAACCAGATACCACTGGCCACAGTGGCCGGTCCCCAGCAGAGGTGCCAGGCCCCAAAACGTGGGGTCCATATGTGGTGCTATGCCACAGAACGTGTGGTCCATAAGTGGTGTACCAGTGCAGGCCGAAGGCAGCGGAGGTGCGGGCACACAACTGCAGTCACCTGCGCACTCCCCCCGGGCCCAAAAAAAACAAGTCCATGAGTGGGGGAAGGAGGACAAGCAAGGCAGCGGGCAAGAGTGCAAGGGAACACATTAATACAAGATAATGCAACATGGAGAGTGCGGGAGAGCGAGCTGAGAAAGCTCGTCCCTACCGTTCGTCACCCCCCCATGTCACCTACACTACCCCTTGCCCCTCCCCGTATTTACACCATTTACAAATTCGTCTCTACTGTCTCGTCCCCCATATCTCCCTCGAGTTCCAAATTAATCATCAATCCCTCCTAAGGAGGAAGAGATGGAATCACAAACACAATGTCACCCCCACGTCATGATGCGTCTTACCATTCCCAAACATCTGCAAAAACATGGCGTGGAGTACTGTCACCTTGGGTGAGTGGATGCGGATGGTGCGAAGAGATTTTCTCCTAACTACCTTCGAAATGACATTAACACACTTTACACTACCCGGGGTCTTTCCCTGCCAAACCATTGGCCACTTTACTCTATGCGGTTCTAAAAGCCAATTGCCATTGAACATACTGTGGCGGCATGGCGCTCACCAAATTTGGGGTCTCACTCCCCCGATTTTCCCCCTGTGCCCTCGCACAATTTCGGGGCTGGGTCGTGTGGCTCACCAACAGGTCCGCTCACCTGTACACCTCCGCCACTGTACGTCGCCACCCGAGCTTACCTGCTCCTCACCCTAACCTGGGGAAGGCCCTCTGGCTCCCTTACCCCACTACCGCCCTCTCTGGCGTCAGGCTACCCGGGTCCTCCTCTGGATCCTCGGGCCCCATTGAACACTAACTGGCTCCCAGAGCATACCTGCGCCCTCACCTGGCCGACAGACTAACAATGGCGGAGTGCCCATTTAACCATTCTCACTAACAGGCCACACGACCAGCCATTCCACTTTACTCATGCACCAATCACAGCAGTACTCTGCTACTCTCGCACCACAGATGTCAATATCCAATCACAATTTACCTACTCCCTCTACCTACTTTTAAATTACCCTCCCCGGGTATTCGTGAAGGGGTCCATCCTTTCCCCATCCACTCCTTCGCACCATATACTCCACTCCACATATTCCACACTACTCACTCCACACCATCCATTCCATACTATTTATTCCATACCATCTATTCCACACAACCATTCTCCAAACACCTGTACTTCTCCACTTGCACACCTTGCAAGTCAATCGACTCAACGCAATGCCATTCATCATGCTCACCACAAATACTCTCGTTCAATTCCTCATTTCATCACTCACTACAAACACATAGCATCATCTAATCTAACTACTGCCCTTCTATGCCCAGATCGCACCGCAGATATTCAATCGGGAAACCTCTAAAGCGACCGAAAGAGAATGAAAAGAGAAGAAGACAGAGTACGGAGGAAGAACAGATTTATTATACACACACAAGCAATGGATGGAAGAAGCAGTCACACAGCGACTCGTTAACTTACACTATTCATTTTACGTAACCCCAAGACAACGAGTAGGACAGACGACGTTCACACTTACTCGGGGGATATTGCAGGCAGGTAGGGCTTGAGGTGGATTGCTGGAGAGGGAGGCAAGGTCGGAGGCAGCAGCTCTCAATTACTCGCGGTTTTGGCGGGAAAACCCTCCGTCGCGTATCCGCTGCTGTAGACGTCACGCGCTGGCTCGGCACACCTGCTCCTCTCCTTCTGGTGGAGCCGTCTCCCTCCTTTCAGCGCGTCTCTCCAAAGCTGGTTCCCTTTCCGAGTACCTCTCCTCTTTGGCTTGGAGCGTTTCGCATCTCACCGCTCCTCTTGGTGTCGCCTCTTCGCTCATCTCCCAGGTCATCTCCCAAGTCATCTGGTAAAGCAGTCCCTTACAGTCGCTTTTATAACTCGGGGCGGAATCAAGCCGCCGGCTGCGAGGGCACGCCTACCGGGTCGCTCACCGCGGTGCTGATTGGCCATGTGGGGTTGGCTCACTCCTCCCCTCTATGCCGAGGTGGAGACATGCCTTTCTTCTCCGAGATTAGCACATGGGCAATGGCGGCTTGCGGGATTGAACACAACTTTTTTTTTTTTTTTTTTTTTTTTTGTATACAATATCGAGGCTCGTGAAAGAGCGAAATCGCACCCTTTTTAAAGGAACTTTGGAGAGCGGAGATGTTTGGGGAAATTGCAAGGGCCTATGCTTATTTTGTTTGATACAATGCAAAGTCAATCTAGTGGGAAACACATATTTAGCCTACATAGAATAAGGAAATACACTATTTAAAAAGATATATCGTGACCTGCGTGTAAGTTTCATGGAATTAACTAGGAGGACGGCTGCGACCATTATTTACATTATGAGGGTGTTTACACATAACACAACCATACTTTTTTACATTCGTTACACTTCCTCCAAAATTGTTACACTTCTTAAAAACTGTTACACTTCTCAAATTCGTTACCCACTTCTCAAAACCGTTACAATATATATATATATATACATATATATATATATATATGTATAGACATATATATATATATGTATATATATATATATATATATACATATATATATACATATATATATATATACACATATATATGTTGGATTGAGACTTAGAACTTGGGACTCAGAGGACTCAGAGAAAAGGAGCAACGGATATATTTATTAGAACTCGATTACACAAGCTTGCGGGAGCAGGTGTTGCTGGAAGGTTCACATGGAATGAGCAACGCTACAACAAGATGCTCTGAAATAGTTCAATTAACATTGCTTTATATAAGGAAAATCAGGGATGGAGTTAGCTCACAAGATACAGAGACAGAATGGGCTCATTGGTCCTCCCACCATAGTCCCATCCTGTTGTTCAGTTAATTAAAGGAAGTTCATCCAAGGCCAGTCATGGGTTAGCTCAGATAAGGAGATGGTCAGCATTATGTGGCAACATGTTTACAACTTTCTGTATAGAAAGCTTGCTTGGGAAAGTACAAAGGGAGTGGACACTCATAAAACTGTCAACTTGCAGGATATTGGTAAAGTCTTAGAGGGAGGCAGAGAGATAACAGTTGTCTCCAAGGCCAGAGAAGGGGAACTAGAGATTGTGCCCACACAGACCAGAGCTCACAGGAAAAGAACTCCTTATTAGGATATTACACATCCTCAATGCACAAGAAAGAACCAAGTATTATAAAAAGAGTACAGCAGTCAGTCAAAACAAAACGTATAATTGGTTATACTTGGTAATTGGTAAAGCAGCAAGGATATACAAAGGGGGAGGGGCATTACAGCTCCCTACATACCGCCCTTTTGGATCTAAGATACAAAGTTATCTACGAGCCAATCAAAGGCCTTTATTTCAAAAGCAGAAACAAAACCAATCAGGAAAATCATTCGACATATCACGCGAAGGCAGCCCAGTAAGCATGTCCCGTACCAAAGCACCACACACACTCAGTAGGATGATTCGCGTCTGTATGTGAGTATGCAATGTAAGTCCGTAAAAGCAGGATGATCAAATGGCACACAAAATCCACCAAGAGAGGTGAGAGAGACAGTGTAAAGGGTTCACTAAACATAACGTACCACGCGAATGCAACCCAGTGAGCATGTCCCGTACCCAGTACCGCACATCGCACTCAGCAGGATGATCCGCGGGGGTGTGGGTGCAAGTGGGTGTAAGTGGATGTCGTATGATGTAAGTCAGGTGTAGATGGGTGTATGAGGTGAGACCGTAGAGGCATGAAGATCGAATAGCGCGCCAAATCCACAACGAAGACCTCTGGTTCCACCGGGGTCCACACCCAGGAAGATCTCCGACCCACCCTTTGCCTACAGAGGTGCAGCCGGACTCCCCCCTGACTGGAGCTCGCCCAGGCTTCCCCAGGTGAAATCCTTGTAGATCTTCAGCGCTCAATCGATATTCATGTTCATGAGGTCTCTTACATGCTGGTGATCTGGGGAAGACACAACATCGTCAGTATCAGGTGGCTCAAACCTATGGCCATAAAATAAAGCATAACGGTCCAAAGGTGGGAGAGAAACTTCCTTTGGGTCAAAGTCGAGATCGTCCGAGGCGATGCTGCTTGCATCGCTGCTATCCACGGGCGTATCTCCAAAACAATCAGATTCGGAACTCAGAGTATCTCCACGATCGAGTTCCTCTCCATCCGGGCTTGGGTTTGCAGCTGGGTCCAAATCCCGGACTGGGTCAGTGGCGTTTGACTCACTGTGGGCTTGTGAGACATAAAGGTGAGCTCGTGAAACATGGAGAGGCAAAGCCTGCATTGAAATATAAACATCAGTCGGGGACCCTTGCAAGTGGCCCACATCATCATTGGTAACATCATCAGTAACATTATTCTCAGGTGGCGTAGGCCTGCGGCGTCGACGGCCACCAATAGTCACGGCCTTGCACATCGAGAAGAAACGAGAGGAGTCCTTCAGGAACTCGTCGACTTCTGCATGCGACGTGTTGGGGCCCAAAGTAAACGGCCTCCTAGCAGCCTGAAATGCGTCGAGGTCCGCATAAGTGTACTCGACATCATTATCGGTAATATCAACAATGGAAGAACAATCTTCGGAAGCGGAGATCTCATTGTCGCGGCCCAGTGGCTCGTTCGGGTCGTCGTTCCAGGATCCGCAGCCTGCAGTCACGTCGACGGCCAGTGTGTCATCTGGGCCCGCGGTCAGCTTTTCGAGCATTACCATGGCCTTTTCTGTTGTCGTCTTCAACGTCCATCCTGTGGAAAACTTTCTCACACACGCAAGGACTAAAGCCTTGATTATCACACAACAAACCACGATTCCAAGGACTATTGCCAAGGCGGTTAGTACCCACTTAACAATCGTGCCTGTCCACCCTTTGAACCAGTCGGTAAGCCACTGGTGGGAGGCTTCCCGATCCATTCGATCCCTTGTCAATGTATGAGCGCTTTCCCTTAACCTTATAATAGCAGCACTGACGCCCTGTGAGGGGTCAGGAATAAAAGTGCAACATCTACCCTCAATTATCCCACATACCCCTCCTCGTTCTGCCAATAGCATATCTAAAGCAACCCTATTTTGCATAACCATTGTACGCAGGTGGACAACTGTGTCCAACATTTCGTCATGTGCTGTAGCGGTGGCGTTGGCCACAGTTTCTAAGATTAACGCAATTTTGTCAATGCGGTAACTGCTCATGACCGTCCCAGCCCATGGGAAAAAGAAACCAACGGCCTTTTCCCAATCAGCGCCATGTAAGGTGGTGGTGCCGTCGTCGTTCCAATAGGTGCTTCGCGGTGTCCTTATGAGTGCAGGGGTATTATACAAGTGTGGTCGCATTTCCATTTCTGGGAACACTGATCCTAAATAGCAACTTCCTCCCCAATTATCAGGTAAATACGGGTAAGCTTTGTTCCCGCATACAAACATGGTTCCATGTGGAGCCACTAAATGAGTGGTCATGCAAGTGCGAAGGTCTGCGATAGTGTTTGTTCCGTTTTCCCCTTCCCATGCCAACTGGAGGTGTGTGAGATTATGTAAGGGCGAACTTGTAACATTAACTAACAGCATGTGTTTCCCTTCCCTAGGGTCCGCAAGGAGGGTATCTCTACACACAGATTTGCCTACCGTTATTTGGCCCTTTCCTTCTAAGCAGAGGGCCCCCATAGCCGGCTTAACCCAAACCGGCGCCGGACGTTCCTCCAAGTGTCGGGACTGGATGGGGGGCGAGTACTGGAAAACTCGTTTACACGCGGTTCCGTCAGAACCTTGGCTTGTCAGGGTTGTACTAAGGCATTTGGTGTCTAGTGGCTTTGAGCACAAATCATTGAGTGATAGGGGTAACGCTACCATTGGTATTCCTGCTGTGCTGGTGCGGGGAAGGTGCATACACATCCAACACCGTGTCCTATTCTGTAATGTGGCCATATGCCGTGCGACCTTCCAGTATGTGTTCTCCTCTGGCTTCTTTCTTACTTCCTGGGCAGGCGGGGTTTTAATGACGTAAGCGGCGCAACTAGGTCGTAAGTAGGGTGTAGTTCCATTTGGGATTGTCGTGCGAGGGGGCCATATTCCACATTCAAGTATCATTGTTGTATCCGGACCAATGGGGGTATAATGTAACATGAGGGTAGTATTCTCAATGCCCTTGCCCCATCCATATCCTGGGGCATATCGGCTGCTTATGTTCCCATATGTTCCATTTTCCACTTTCCTAACCTTAGTCAGGACTAGGCGTGTACTGGTCATGCGTGCCTGTGGTGTGTTATTGTGTACCACTATAGCTTCCACCCATCTTACAGATAACCACTTAAAGCTTGTTTCCAGGTTACAGCAATTCACCGCTATTTTGTCTCCCCAGCGAGCCGTTATATACTTGACGGGGTAGAGGGGAAATGCTGAATAGTTGTCGGGTCCTGGGTACTTGGGGAGGTCCTTTCTCGATAGTTCGAAGTTCAAGAGCCTATCTCCGACAGGGGGTTTGAGGCAGCTACCCAGAATTCCCATCATCATGACCGTCATCGCCGCCCTTAGGAGGCTGTGGTGCCCTAGACGGAGCATTGTCTTCAGCAGTGTGAGGTGCGGTGTCTTCAGCAGTGAGAGGTGCGGTGTTTTCAGCAGTGAGAGGTGCGGTGTCTTGTGTGACTTGTGGTGCGGGAATGGACAACTTACAATGGGTGGCGTGGATCCACGAAGGTTTACCCTCGCAGAAGACTGCCGTCGGTGTGACCAGTAGCACCTGGAATGGTCCCTTCCACCGTGGCTCCAAAGCAGCCTTGCGGGTGAAGTGCTTTACGAGCACCCAGTCGCCGGCCTGGAAGTCGTGGATGGCGTGGCCTATTGGTTCAGGCAGCGCCTCTCGTACTCGAGCATGAATGCTGCGTGCCACATTGGACAAGCCTATGCAAAATCTCAAAAGCATGTCATCCATTACTGGCAAAGCAAGGGTGGACATGTCTGTTGGTGCTGAAACGGGCAAGCTCATAGGTCGTCCCATTAATATTTCGTGGGGGGAAAGGCCCGTAGTGCGACCCGGGGTGGAACGAATGCTCATCAACGCAAGCGGGAGGGCCTCTGGCCACCTCAAGCCCGTGTCTGCGCAAAGTTTCGCTAGTTTATTTTTTAAAGTCTTATTCGTTCGTTCCACAAGTCCCGATGACTGTGGGTGGTAAACGCAATGGAAGGATTGTTTAACGCCCAACGCCTTCAGGATGCCCTTAACCACCTGCGCCGTGAAATGGCCCCCTTGATCTGACGAAATTATCTGGGGAATGCCAAATCTGCACATAAAATCCCACACGAGGCGCTTCACTACTGTCGGAGCATCGGACTTGACGCATGGGTATGCTTCGACCCATTTGGTGAACGTATCTACGATCACCAACACATAGCGAAACGACATACTTGGTTCCAATTCTGTAAAATCGAACTCGATAGTTGCGAACGGCCCACTAGGCGGGGGCTGTCCCCCATCATGTGCATGTCACGGCGGCGCCCCTCTATTGTGTTGCTGGCAGACCACGCATGATCGGCACACTTCGGATACAATCCGTGACAGTCCTGGCGCTGCCCAAGTGTAGTTTATCTGTCCCATTACCCCCCTCTGGCACACATGACCATTCTGATGAGCCATGCGTGCCAGCCAAGGCAGTAAAGCCTGGGGTGCTATGGGTTTCTCGTCAAGGGTCCATATTTCTCCTGGCCCGGGGCGTATCGCCCCTCGCTTGAGCCAGTCCTGGTGTTCGGCCGTTGGTGCAGCGTTCTGCAAATTTATGATATCGTCCTTAGTTGGTGTGGCGGGTGGTCCCGCGGTCGGTATGTCAGCAATCTGTGCGGCTGTCTTCTGTGCTCGTGTCACCATCGGCATGTTGCGTTCTATCTGTTGGTTGGCGGCCTTTCCTGCCGCCTCGTCCGCCCTTGCATTGCCCCGGGCAACGTCAGTGTCCGCCCTTTGGTGGCCACGACACTTAATTACCGCGATAGCGCGGGGAAGTAAAATGCTTCGGAGGAGCCCTTCTACCAACGCGCCATTCTTTATCACTGAACCGGCAGATGTGAGAAAACCTCTCATCTTCCAGATGGCTCCTTTATCGTGGACTACGCCGTGAGCGTAGGCCGAATCAGTGTAAATGTTGGCGGCAAGGCCTTCCGCCAAGCTGCACGCTCTGGTCAAGGCGCACAGCTCCGCCTGCTGTGCGGAAAATGTAGGTGGAAGACGCCCGCTTTCTACCGTTTCGCTATCCGAGCACACGGCGTACCCGGACAACAGGGACCCGTCCCATGCGCGCCTAGCTGATCCATCGACATAATATGTACAGTCGGGGTATTCTAAAGGATTGTCCTTTAAATCCGATCGCACCGTGGAGACTAGCTGCACAACGTCGGCGCACACATGGGGTTCGCCCTCCTCAGGAGTGGGCATCAGTGAGGCTGGGTTGAGTGTCGTGCAACGTTCGATCGTGATGTTGGCTGCAGTGATCAGTGCGGATTCGTATTGCATTAATCTAGTGTTAGACAAATGCTGTGTGCTTCGCTGTAACAACAGCGAAGTGACGCAATGCGGTACCCGTAGCTTTACTGGGTGTCCCATAACGATGTCCGCTGTCCTTTCTATTGCATACCTGGCCGCTGCCACGGCTTGCAGGCACACCGGAAACCTACGTTCGACCGGGTCTAACCTTTTACTGAAGTAGGCCACCGGCCGCTCCTTATCCCCATGGGTCTGTGTCAAAACTGACTGGGCGAAACTCCCCACGGCGTGAGTGTAAAGGGTAAATGGTTTCGCATAATCCGGGAGTCCTAAGGACGGGGCCGTGACCAGCGCCTTTTTCAGCCCGTCAAAACATCGCCTCAATTCCTCCGTCCATACCAATTCGTCCGAGGCGGTTGATCTGGTCGCCTCGTATAGTGGCTTAGCCAGCAGCGCAAAATCAAGTATCCAAGTGCGGCAATATCCCGTCATACCTAGGAAGCGCAGCAGTTGCCGTTGCGAGCGAGGGCGAGGCAGCTCCATAATAGCGGTCACCCGTCCAGCATCCAATTCTCGTTTTCCGTGCGAAATGGCGTGTCCCAAGTAAGTTACAACCTGCCGCACAAACTGAAGTTTTGGTCTGCCTACTTTGTGGCCTTTGGCCGCCAAGGCCTTTAATAGGGCCAAGAAATCCATTTCGCACGCCTCCTTCGAAGGGGAGCAAATCAACAAATCGTCAACGTATTGCAGCAACACTGACCCTCCCTTCAATTCCACATCCGCCAGGTCGCGGTGCAGCGCCCGGGAAAACAGAGTGGGGCTATCTGAAAACCCCTGAGGTAGTACTGTCCAAGTATACTGGCGCCCCCTATGGGTGAAAGCGAACAGGTATTGTGACTCAGGCGCGATGGGCACAGAGAAAAACGCAGAACAAAGGTCGATGACCGTGAAGTATGTTGCGTCCGGCGGAATTGACATCATGAGGGTTTCTCCGTTTGGAACTAGTGGGTGTATGCCCTGTATCACCTTGTTCACCTCCCTTAAATCCTGTACAAACCTCCATTTGTCCTTTGACGGCTTTTTCACTGGCAAAATTGGTGTATTGCATGGGCTGTTAGTTTCCACAATAATTTTCTGTTCCACTAGGGATTGAATTACTGGTGCTATGCCTACGTCGGCCTCAGGTCGTAGCTTATACTGTTTTACATTTGGCAAGCGCATCCCCGGCTGCACTGCTATCACTAGAGGTTTGGCGTCTCGCATCCGTCCAACCTCACCGTCGCTTTTAGGCCATAAATTGTCTGGCACCTCCGCTAGGAGGTAATCTGACTCACCCGGATCCGTCAGCACTGTCCTCATGGCATAGGTGCCCTTAGGAGGCAACTCTGTTGCTTCGAACACTCCATCCCTCCGTTGTGTCTTGAAGTCAATTGAGAACCCTTCGCCATTTTGGAGCCGTTTCAAAGTCCAGCGGCCTTTCTTACTCCGATAACCTTGTAAGGGAACTTCTCGTAACCTCCCTACCATCCAACCTACACTTTCCGGCGGCCACCCCTTGGCAGTGGTGAGGGTAACATGGGCGGCCGCTCCTTCGGGGTATTGGGTCAACGCACGCTGACTCAAGGTTAGGACTGCCTCGATTCCTATTCCCTCGCGGCCGATCCACATCCGTGATAAGTGTATAGGCGTGCGCTCGCCCAGCTTTTCCTTAACCTTCTCTCGATAATTCTCGTCGTCGCCCGTTGCGTCATAGTACGCAGTGCAATGGGGTGGATTGTCCTTTAAGGTTTTTATCGAAATTTGGTGCAGTTGTAGCCAATCTCGCAGAACTGAATTGTCCAAACACACATTATCTATGATATGCGTCCAGGTAGCCAGAGCCCCGTCATCCATGCGCCACCAATACACGGTGGGGCCGGGCCGAGACAATGCCGTCATTACCAAGTCGCGTTTAGATTCCGCGACGTCTACGAAAACTCCCTCCTCTGTACATGAGATTTGACAGCCCAAGCGGCACAATAAATCCCGTCCCAACAAATTGGTCGGGGCGGTAGTGGTCATCAAGAAAGCATGTTTAGCCTCCAGCGGGCCGCATGTTACTCGCACTTCCTCCGAAATAGGAAGCGCTTGGGGTAAACCCGAAACACCCAGTATTTGAACGTTCCTTGCCGTAGGGCGCAAAGAGGGCAATTGCCCCTTGTTAATTGTGCTGCGAGTCGCACCCGTATCTACGAGAAATTCTAATTGTCTTCCCTCCACGTCCAACATCAAGGTTGGTTCCTCTGCCGGTGTCATGGTCAAGAGAGGACACTCCTTGGGCGACCCGCCAGCGTCCCGTCAATAGGCCCCTCTATTGTATTGGGGCGGAAACCCCTTACGAGCAGCACTTGGGCAATTACTTCTCCAGTGTCCCAGTTGCTTGCAATAAAAGCACGGTTCCTGTGGAACCGGTGGTGCGGAGGGCATAGGTCGTCCCCCTACAGCACCCCTTCCGCCCTGCCTGCGTTCTGGCGGCCCCCAATGTGACTGGTTTGCTGGTTGCCATTGCGGCGGACCCCGAGGCGGGGCCCAGTTCCCCCTTGGTCCGTTCTGCATCCCACTATTGGGGGGTGGTCCGGGGGTTTGGAGAAGGGGTCTTGGTGGATACCAATTTTGGGGAGGGGGCTCTTGCACAGTCCAAGTTTGAGGGTTTTGAGGAGGAGGGGGAAGAGGGGGTGGTATTGTCCATTGTTGTTTTACCTCGTTCATATTAATTAGTCCAAAGTCTTCCTCAGTACAACCGTCGCAGTTTTCATTTTCGTTGTGGATCCACTCTCCGTTGGGGAATTGGCCCTTATAGAAAAGAGGATAACAACTCCTCCTATGTTCCTCTAAACCTCGAACAGGTCCCCACTTCTGGCTCTGTTCGCGTATGTAGTCCTGACTCTGATCCCCCTTTTTATTTTGATTAAATTGAGCCCGTTTCTCCTGAACATACATTTGCAATATCTCCTCCTTAATATCCTTCTTCTCCTCTAAGGAGGAGCCCGGGCATTGTTCCAGTTTGTCGCATAATTCGTTGGTTGTCATTCCCTTCCAGCCGAAGAGGACGGACTGTACCTGTTTCTTTAATATCGGCCGAAGCCCCTCTATTAGATATTGATTTACCAATGGTTGGGGTAGCCCTCCCAGCTGCATCGGACCCAATCCTCCCCAGCGCGCGATGGCCTTTTCCAACCTTTCTCGGTACTCTCCAATTGGTTCTCCGGATTTTTGTTTTATGGCCCCGATTTTTCCCCAATCCGGACCTCCTGCTGGCAACAGCGCATGCTCGATGGCACCCAGCAGCCGGAGCTTCAGTGCGTCAAATTGCGCTGGTGTTATCTGGCCCGGTCCTGCTGCCATTGGATCGGCGTGCGGCCAGTGTGCTCTTAATCTAGCCCTTTCCCATACCTTGGGTGGGAGCACGGATACTCCCATATGAGTTATGTCTCGATAGTTGCACTCACTGGCTAAAAACCAATTCGACATGGTTGGCACTATCTGCCGTGGATCCTCAATAAGCAAATGTTGGATCCTTTCCCGCATTACCGTTAAAGAGGATTCTTTCCATGGTACCCTTTCTCGAACCCCCTGTCCTTGAGCGTTAACTCCAATAATTTGTACGGGGCACAACGTTTCCCTTCCCATTATTTCCTGACATTCCAATGGGGTAGTGTGTGAGGTCTCCTTCCCATTACAGCCTACCAGTGAGGGGTATAACCCATCCGGTCCTATCGGTGGCGGGAACCCTGCGATGTCAGTCCCGTCATCTATTCCGTTAGCCCCAAGTTGTGCAAACGGTCTTCCCTGGCTCGGGTGGTTCTGGGGCATCTGGGGCGCGATGGTAGCGGGGTTATAGGGAGGTGGTGGCGGGGGCGCAGAAAGGACAGGTGGTGCCTGAAACCCCGGGACAGGGTTTAGGTCTGGGGCTGGGGAGGGTAAATTGGTCGCTACCTCCCCTCTCGCGGGGTCTGGGTTTTCAACGAGCGACATCAGTCGCGCGTTGGCCTGCTTTTCTATTTCCTTAAGCGCTTCATCCTGTGCCTTATTTGCCTGTTTCCTCAGACCCTTAAGTTTTGTTACCTCACCAGCCAAGCTGGCCTGTTTCGACTTTGCGTGTCGCTTCATCGCTTCTTCCTTCCACCAGCCAAAGACTTTCCAATAGTCCGGCGGGAAGTGTTTCGTGGCCTGTTCAAACTTTTCTAAAGTCTCATACAACACGTCCAATTTTTCCAGCGCAAAAGACCCTCCTTTGGGCCATGGTTCTCCTAAATCCTTCGTCAGCGCAACCCATGACTTCCCTGGTCTCACAGCATCATAGCCATGCCTCCGAAACATGAAAAATGCTGGGGTATTTCTAAGCGGTTCGCCTGCCTTTACTGTCTTATTACCCATACTGTTACCCATCCTAAGAAACTTTAGTTTACCGACGTAGCCTTGTACTCGTGAGGATCTCCCGCCTCGCGGCACAGCTACACTACCTAACTCTCCTTGTACTCGTGAGGATCGTCCGCCTCGCGGTACAACTGTCTACCTAACTCGCGGCCTTGTACTCGTGAGGATCGTCCGCCTCGCGGTACGGCTGCACTACCTAACTCTCCTGAGAGGCTCGTCCGCCTACACAGCCGTCTAACCTAACCTTTACTGTACTCTCCTGGCGTCCTACGCCCGTGTAATACCTCTAATCTTACTTATAATTCCAACGTCTCCCAGGTAGGCCTCGGATCGGGACACCGCCCTTATCCTTACCCTCACAACCCAGAGATCTATTACCCCTTAACCTTAGGCGCCCAACATGGGGCACTTTCCCTTACGTAACGTTACCCTGACGAGTCCATAAACAATCAGTTGCTCCAGGACCCAAGCGGTCCGTATTTAAATTTAGGTTCGTGGAACAGGTATGAGCAGGGAACGGAACAAACGGCAACCGAGCAAGAGAGAGTGGGTTACAATTTGGACTGACCCCCAGGCTAAAAAGGAAAAACAAAAGAAAACCACAGCTCACCTGACCCGGATCAATTGCCAGCTGGTCTCTCACCACTCACTTGCCTGGGACCGCGTCCCGGACTGCACAGACTGATCCCACCGCTGCCACCAGTTGTTGGATTGAGACTTAGAACTTGGGACTCAGAGGACTCAGAGAAAAGGAGCAACGGATATATTTATTAGAACTCGATTACACAAGCTTGCGGGAGCAGGTGTTGCTGGAAGGTTCACATGGAATGACCAACGCTACAACAAGATGCTCTGAAATAGTTCAATTAACATTGCTTTATATAAGGAAAATCAGGGGTGGAGTTAGCTCACAAGATACAGAGACAGAATGGGCTCATTGGTCCTCCCACCATAGTCCCATCCTGTTGTTCAGTTAATTAAAGGAAGTTCATCCAAGGCCAGTCATGGGTTAGCTCAGATAAGGAGATGGTCAGCATTATGTGGCAACATGTTTACAACTTTCTGTATAGAAAGCTTGCTTGGGAAAGTACAAAGGGAGTGGACACTCATAAAACTGTCAACTTGCAGGATATTGGTAAAGTCTTAGAGGGAGGCAGAGAGATAACAGTTGTCTCCAAGGCCAGAGAAGGGGAACTAGAGATTGTGCCCACACAGACCATAGCTCACAGGAAAAGAACTCCTTATTAGGATATTACACATCCTCAATGCACAAGAAAGAACCAAGTATTATAAAAAGAGTACAGCAGTCAGTCAAAACAAAACGTATAATTGGTTATACTTGGTAATTGGTAAAGCAGCAAGGATATACAAAGGGGGAGGGGCATTACAGCTCCCTACATATATATATATATACATATATATATATATATATATGTATATATGTATATATATATATATATATATATATATATATATATATATATATATATGTATATATGTATATATATATATATATGTATATATATATACAGTGGTACCTCGGCTTACGAGTGCCCCAACGTACGAGTTTTTCGGGATACGAGCCGTCGCTCGGGCGGTTTGTTGCTTTGGGATACGAGCCGAGATCCGATGTACGAGCTCAAAAAATTTATTTTTTTGAATTTTCCGGTTGTGGCTTCCGGTTCCGGTCACGCGGTTATCTTGCCGTGAAAGCATCTCTGCTTGGATATAAAACACGCAATCGTCGAAATACATGAGCGAGGAATCTCCTTGCTCCAGCCGGTGACGTCATCGGCGGGGATCCCCGCCTCCAGAGTGGCTGGTCACGTGACCGCCAAAGCGTGTCGCGCGTGCGGGTATAATGAGCTACACCTGTGGATCACGTGACCACGGAAGCACGCCTCGCTTGAGAGGCATGGCTTTCGGTTTGCGTTTTGCTTTATAAGGCGCGATAAATGGGCTTTTGAGTGTTAGCGGTTCATGGCGTTGACGGTTCATGGCGGTTCATGGCGGTTGACGGTTCATGACGGTTCATGACGGTTCATGGCGTTGACGGTCAAAAACCCATTACATCAATTTTACCAGGCACTGTACAGTAAGTACAGTGGACACCAAATGCACGGTGGAAGGCTAGAAGTAGAAGATCGTCCAAGACAAGTGAGAATAAGCCATACTTTGGAGGAGATGACGTCATTCGCTGGTCCGATAACCAAAGATGTGGTATAAAAAACCAGGTGAGCTAACAATGCAGCAATGAAGGAATTCGGCCAAGGCACCGGCACACAACGACCTACCTACATCGAAAGACTCAATGCCAATGGTGACAGAAGCCAAGACGGCCGGCTTAAACACCGCCGAAAGACCACGGTGTACCAACTTACGATGCAGAACATCTTGCACTTAATATGATGACAACAGGTGCCATCCTCTGACGTACCATTACAGGTACAGGTACAGTACACGTGAGCACAGAGCAAAAGTTCACTGAAACCGAGATTAAGAAAAAAGAAAAAACACCTCATGGTCCGTGCTCGATATCCGAGTTTCAATCTTTTCAAACACATGATGCTCTCGGTCACGGTATCTCCTGCGAGCTGCTTCTCCTTCAACCACACAAACAACAACTTCTCCATATCTTCAGGGATAGAGGTCCGGAGCTTTGAAATAATCGTAACGCCCTTGGCTGGCGTTATAGCCTTTATGGACTCCTTCTGCTTCAAAATCGTACATATCGTAGAAGGAGTACGATCGTACTGCCTCGCCAAGTCGACAACACGCACACCTCACCTGGCATGCTCTTCTCCTCTGCTTAATAAAACCAGTTTATTTCTTTACATTCTCTTGTATTATGTACAGTATATACGAGGTCGTGCTTGTTTATACATTATTTGTTATTTATAAAGTACATTTTTGTTATTTAAAAGCACCTAACAAAAAAAATTGGTGTTTTTTTTTTGAGGCTGGAACGGATTAATAGCATTTCAATGCATTTGAATGGGAAAATTTGCTTTGACTTACGAGCGATTTGGCTTACGAGCTCCGTCACGGAACGGATTAAACTCGTAAGCCGAGGTACCACTGTATATATGTATGTATATATATATATATATATATGTATATATATATATATATATATGTATGTATATATGTCAGGTCGCAGATCTGTTACTGCCTAAATGCCTGTCATGGATGTCGTCAGGCTAAATATGTTATGTTATAAATGCTGCTTAAAAATGCTATTTCATAAAGTTAATAAAGGTTACCGCTTCGTTTTAGTTTAAAATGAGAAAAAGCTCGCTTCATCCGTGCTGAACGTCTGGCCTCATTGTATACGATGTGCCCCTTGACGGCTGGATAAGTCTAAGTCATAAACCTTCTCTCTTTTCCCAGATGGCGCCCAAACCGCGGGCAGGAGAATGAATAATATGCGCGCGGCATGTGTAACTTCACGTAGGATGCTTGAACCGTAGACATATAACCTTTGATAAACGGCCAAAACATTAATTATATTTCGTATAATCACAGCGGCGCTTGAGTTACAATAAATATGCTTTGAATTTATGTTTAAATGAGAAATGTGAACTGAAGGTGCTTTTAACACCTGGGACTCATCAGAGCAACCTCATTCACTTTACGGTCTTATCGGAACCAAGAATGCAATCCCCTTTTCAGTGAGTTATATTTTCTGTCACCTCGGAGCCCTGAAAACACATCTGGTCCGGATCCTAACGGTGCGTGCTCCACTCCCCCAAGATGAAAGAACGGATGACGGTGGGGGCTAGGGATAACGGTGGGAGGAACTCTCGCCAGTTCCTTTGTTCTCTCGGAGATTTTCTGATAAACGTGTCCCTATTTAAGCGGACTGTGAATCAATGCATTTTCAGGAAGGCTGGACGTGGCATGAAGCTGGTTCGTGCTGTAGACGTCTCAGTCTCCTCCAGATCTGTATAAGTGGTATTTTAATAAAGTTTCGTCATTCTCAATCTCAAACTGTTGGTGAACTTCTGTTACGATCGCTGAGGAGATGTTCTCAACATATATATATATATATGTATGTATGTATATATATATATATATATGTATGTATATATATATATATATATATATATATATATATATATATATATATATATATATATATGTATGTATATATATATATATATATATGTATGTATATATATATATATATATATATATGTATGTATATATATATATATATGTATGTATGTAGGGAGCTGTAATGCCCCTCCCCCTTTGTATATCCTTGCTGCTTTACCAATTACCAAGTATAACCAATTATATGTTTTGTTTTGACTTGCTACTGTACTCTTTCATGATACTGAGTTCTTTCTTGTGCATTGAGGATGTGTAATATCCTAATAAGGAGTTCTCTGCCTGTGAGCTCTGGCCTGCGTGGGCACAATCTCTAGTTCCCCTTCCCAGGCCTTGGAGGCAACTGTTATCTCTCTTTGCCTTTCTCCTGACTTTGCCATTATCTTGCGAGTTTGACAGTTTTATGAGTGTTCACTCCCTTTGTACTTTCCCAAGCTAGCTTTCTATACAGAAAGTTGTAAACATGTTGCCACATAATGCTGACCATCTCCTTATCAGAGCTAACCCATGACTGGCCTTGGATGAACTTCCTTTAATTAACTGAACAACAGGATGGGACTATGGTGGGAGGGCCGATGAGCCCATTCTGTCTCTGTATCTTGTGAGCTAACTCCACCCCTGATTTTCCTTATATAAAGCAATGTTAATTGAATTATTTCAGAGCATCTTGTTGTACTGTTGGTCATTCCTTGTGAGTTTCAATACAACTTTGCTGTCCTCAAGCTTGTGTACTCGAGTTCCAATAAATATATCCGTTGCTCCTTTCTACTGAGTCTTCTGAGTCCCAAGTCCTAAGTCCCAATCCGACAAGTGGTGGCAGCGGTGGGATCAGTCTGGGCAGTCCGGGACGCGGTCCCAGGCAAGTGAGTGGTGAGAGACCAGCTGGCAATTGATCCGGGTCAGGTGAGCTGTGGTTTTCTTTTGTTTTTCCTTTTTAGCCTGGGGGTCAGTCCAAATTGTAACCCACTCTCTCTTGCTCGGTTGCCGTTTGTTCCGTTCCCTGCTCATACCTGTTCCACGAACCTAAATTTAATTATGGACCGCTTGGGTCCTGGAGCAACTGATTGTTTATGGACTCGTTAGGGTAACGTTACGTAAGGGAAAGTGCCCCACGTTGGGCGCCTGAGGTTAAGGGGTAATAGATCTCTGGGTTGTGAGGGTAAGGATAAGGGCGGCGTCCCGATCCGAGACCTACCCGGGAGACGTCGGGATTTTAAGTAAGATCAGAACTATTACACGGGCGTAGGACGCCAGGAAAGTGCAGTAAGGGTAGGATAGACAGCTGAGTAGGCGGGCGAGCCTCTCAGAGTTAGGTAGCGCGGCCGTACCACGCGAGGCGGGCGAACCTCACGAGTACAAGGCTGCGAGCCTCTCAGAGTTAGGTAGACGGCTGTAAACGCGAGGCGGGCGATCCTCACGAGTACAAGGCTACGTCGGTAAACTAAGGTTTCTTAGGATGGGTAACAGTATGGGTAATAAGACAGTGAAGGCAGGTGAACCGCTTAGACATACCCCAGCATTTTTTATGTTTCAGAGGCATGGCTATGCTGCTGTGAGACCAGGGAAGTCATGGGTTGCGCTGACGAAGGATTTAGGAGAACCATGGCCCGAAGGAGGGTCTTTTGCGCTGGAAAAATTGGACGTGTTGTATGAGACATTAGACAAGTTTGAACAGACCACGAAACACTTCCCGCCGGACTACTGGAAAGTCTTTGGCTGGTGGAAGGAAGAAGCGATGAAGCGACACGCAAAGTCGAAACAGGCCAGCTTGGCTGGTGAGGTAACAAAACTCAAGGGTCTGAGGAAACAGGCGAATAAAGAGCAGGATGAAGCGCTTAAGGAAATAGAAAAGCAGGCCAACGCGCGACTGATGCCGCTCGTTGAAAACCCAGACCCCGCGAGAGGGGAGGTAGCGACCAATCTACCCTCCCCAGCCCCAGACCTAAACCCTGTCCCGGGGTTTCAGGCACCACCTATCCTTTCTGCGCCCCTGTTACCACCCCCCTATAACCCCGCTACCATCGCGCCCCAGATACCCCAGAACCACCCGAGCCAGGGAAGACTGTTTGCACAACTCGGGGCTAATGGAATAGATGACGGGACCGACATCGCAGGGTTCCCGCCACCGATAGGACAGGATGGGTTATACCCCTCACTGGTAGGTTGTAATGGGAAAGGGACCTCACAAACTGCCCCATCGGAATGTCAGGAAATAGAGGGAAGGAAAACATTGTGCCCTGTACAAGTTATCGGAGTTGACGCCCAAGGACAGGGGGTTCGAGAAAGGGTACCATGGAAAGAATCCTCTTTAACTGTAATGCGGGAAAGGATTCAACATTTGCTTATTGAGGATCCACGGCAGATAGTACCAACCATGTCGAATTGGTTTTTAGCTGGCGAGTGCGACTATCGAGACATAACTCATATGGGAGTATCCGTGCTCCCACCCAAAGTATGGGAAAGGGCTAGACAAAGAGCACACTGGCCGCACGACGACCCAAGGGCGGTGGGTGCAAACCCCCAGATAACACTAGTGCAATGGGAGGCACTGAAGGTCCGGCTGCTGGGTGCCATCGAACATGCGCTGTTGCCAGCAGGGGGCCCGGATTGGGGAAAAATCGGGGCCATAAAACAAAAGGCAGGAGAACCAATTGGAGAGTACCGAGAAAGGTTGGAAAAGGCCATTGCGCGCTGGGGAGGACTGGGTCCGATGCAGCTGGGAGGGCTACCCCAACCATTGGTAAATCAATATCTAATCGAGGGGCTTCGGCCGGTATTAAAGAAACAGGTACAGACCGTCCTCTTCGGCTGGAAGGGAATGACAACCAACGAATTATGCGACAAACTGGAACAATGCCCGGGCTCCTCCCTAGAGGAGAAGAAGGATATTAAGGAGGAAATATTGCAAATGTTTGTCCAAGAGAAACGGGCTCAATTTAATCAGAATAAAAAGGGGGATCAGAGTCAGAACTACATACACGAACAGTGCCAGAAGTGGGGACCTGTTCGAGGTCCAGAGGAACATAGGAGGAGTTGTTATCCTCTTTTCTATAAGGGCCAATTTCCCAACGGAGAGTGGATCCACAACGAAAATGAAAACTGCGACGGTTGTACTGAGGAAGACTTTGGACTAATTAATATGAACGAGGTAAAACAACAATGGACAATACCACCCCCTCTTCCCCCTCCTTCTCAAAACCCTCAAACTTGGACTGTGCAAGGGCCCCCTACCCAAAATTGGTATCCACCAAGACCCCTTCTCCAAAACCCCGGACCACCCCCCAATAATGGGATGCAGAACGGACCAAGGGGGAATTGGGCCCCGCCTCGGGGCCCGCCGCAGTGGCAACCAGTGAACCAGTCACATTGGGGGCCGCCAGAACGCCGGCAGGGCGGAAGGGGCGCTGTAGAGGGACGACCTATGCCCTCCGCACCACCGGTTCCGCAGGAACCGTGCCATTATTGCAAGCAGATGGGACACTGGATACGTGATTGCCCAAAGGCTCGTAAGGGGTTTCAGCCCCAATACAATAGAGGGGCCTATTGACGGGACGCTGGCGAGTCGCCCAAGGAGTGTCCTCTCTTGACCATGACACCGGCAGAGGAACCAACCATGATGTTGGACGTGGAGGGAAGACAATTAGAATTCCTCGTAGATACGGGTGCGACTCGCAGCACAATTAACAAGGGGCAATTGCCCTCTTTGCGCCCTACGGCCAGGAACGTTCAAATACTGGGTGTTTCGGGTTTACCCCAAGCGCTTCCTATTTCGGAGGAAGTGCGAGTAACATGCGGCCCGCTGGAGGCTAAACATGCTTTCTTGATGACCACTACCGCCCCGACGAATTTGCTGGGACGGGATTTGTTGTGCCGATTGGGCTGTCAGATCTCATGTACCGAGGAGGGAGTTTTTGTAGACGTCGCGGAATCTAAACGCGACTTGGTAATGACGGCCTTGTCTCGGCGGCGCATGGATGAAGGGGCTCTGGCTACCTGGACGCATATCATAGATAATGTGTGTTTGGACAATGCAGTTCTGCGAGATTGGCTACAACTGCACGAAATTTCGATAAAAACCTTAAAGGATAATCCACCCCATTGCACTGCGTACTATGATGCAACGGGCGAGGACGAGAATTATCGAGAGAAGGTTAAGGAAAAGCTGGGCGAGCGCACGCCTATACACTTATCACGGATGTGGATCGGCCGCGAGGGAATAGGAATTGAGGCAGTCCTAACCTCGAGTCAGCGTGCATTGACCCGATACCCCGAAGGAGCGGCCGCCCATGTTACCCTCACTACTGCCAAGGGGTGGCCGCCGGAAAGTGTAGGTTGGATGGTAGGGAGGTTACGAGAAGTTCCCCTACAAGGTTATCGGAGTAAGAAAGGCCGCTGGACTTTGAAACGGCTCCAAAATGGCGAAGGTTTTTCAATTGACTTCAAGACACAACGGAGGGATGGAGTGTTCGAAGCGACAGAGTTGACTCCTAAGGGCACCTATGCCATGAGGGCAGTGCTGACGGACCCGGGTGAGTCGGATTACCTCCTAGCGGAGGTGCCAGACAATTTATGGCCTAAAAGCGACGGTGAGGTTGGACGGATGCGAGACGCCGAACCTCTAGTGATAGCAGTGCAGCCGGGGATGCGCTTGCCAAATGTAAAACAGTATAAGCTACGACCTGAGGCCGACGTAGGCATAGCACCAGTAATTCAATCCCTAGTGGAACAGAAGATTATCGTGGAAACTAACAGCCCATGTAATACACCAATTTTGCCAGTTAAGAAGCCGTCAAAGGACAAATGGAGGTTTGTACAGGATTTAAGGGAGGTGAACAAGGTGATACAGGGCATACACCCACTAGTTCCAAACGGAGAAACCCTCATGATGTCAATTCCGCCGGACGCAACATACTTCACGGTCATCGACCTTTGCTCTGCGTTTTTCTCTGTGCCCATCGCGCCTGAGTCACAATACTTGTTCGCTTTCACCCATAGGGGGCGCCAGTATACTTGGACAGTGCTACCTCAGGGGTTTTCAGATAGCCCCACTCTGTTTTCCCGGGCGCTGCACCGCGACCTAGCGGATGTGGAATTGAAGGGAGGGTCAGTGTTGCTGCAATACGTTGACGATTTGTTGATTTGCTCCCCTTCAAAGGAGGCGTGCGAAATGGATTCCTTGGCCCTATTAAAGGCCTTGGCGGCCAAAGGCCACAAAGTAGGCAGACCAAAACTTCAGTTTGTGCGGCAGGTTGTAACTTACTTGGGACACGCCATTTCGCACGGAAAACGAGAATTGGATGCTGGACGAGTGACCGCTATTATGGAGCTGCCTCGCCCTTGCTCGCAACGGCAACTGCTGCGCTTCCTAGGTATGACGGGATATTGCCGCACTTGGATACTTGATTTTGCGCTGCTAGCTAAGCCACTACACGAGGCAACCAGATCAACCGCCTCGGACGAATTGGTATGGACACCAGAAATGAGGCGAGGTTTTGACGGGCTGAAACAGGCGCTGGTTACGGCACCGTCATTAGGACTCCCGGATTATGCGAAACCATTTACCCTTTACACTCACGCCGTGGGAGGTTTCGCCCAGTCAGTTTTGACACAGACCCATGGGGATAAGGAGCGGCCGGTAGCCTACTTTAGTAAAAAGTTAGACCCGGTCGAACAAGGGTTTCCGGTGTGCCTGCAAGCCGTGGCAGCGGCCAGGTACGCAGTAGAAAGAACAGCGGACATTGTTATGGGACACCCAGTAACGCTACGGGTACCACATTGCGTCACTTCGCTGTTGTTACAGCGAAGCACACAGCATTTGTCTAACACTAGATTAATGCAATACGAATCCGCACTGATCACTGCAGCCAACATCACGATCGAACGTTGCACGACGCTCAACCCAGCCTCACTGATGCCCACCCCAGAGGAGGGCGAACCTCATGTGTGCACCGACGTTGTGCAGCGAGTCTCCACGGTGCGATCGGATTTAAAGGACAATCCCTTAGAATATCCCGACTGTACATATTATGTCGATGGATCAGCTAGGCGCGCATGGGACGGGTCTCTGTTGTCCGGGTACGCCGTGTGCTCGGATAGCGAAACGGTAGAGAGCGGGCGTCTTCCACCTACATTTTCCGCACAGCAGGCGGAGCTGTGCGCCTTGACTAGAGCGTGCAGCTTGGCGGAAGGCCTTGCCGTCAACATTTACACAGATTCGGCCTACGCTCACGGCGTTGTCCACGATAAAGGTGCCATCTGGAAGATGAGAGGTTTTCTCACATCTGCCGGTTCAGTAATAAAGAATGGCGCGCTAGTAGAAGGGCTCCTCCGAAGTATTTTACTTCCCCGCGCTATCGCGGTAATTAAGTGTCGTGGCCACCAAAGGGCGGACACTGACGTTGCCCGGGGCAATGCAAGGGCGGACGAGGCGGCAGGAAAGGCCGCCAACCAACAGATAGAACGCAACATGCCGATGGTGACACGAGCACAGAAGACAGCCGCACAGATTGCTGACATACCGACTGCGGGACCACCAGCCACACCAACTAAGGACGATATCATAAATTTGCAAAATGCTGCACCGACGGCCGAACACGAGGTCTGGCTCAAACGAGGAGCGATACGCCCTGGGCCAGGGGAAATGTGGACCCTTGATGAAAAACCTATAGCACCCCAGGCTTTACTGCCTTGGCTGGCACGCATGGCTCATCAGAATGGTCATGTGTGCCAGAGGGGGGTGATGGGACAGATAGACTACACTTGGGCAGCGCCAGGACTGTCACGGATTGTATCCGAAGTGTGCCGATCGTGTGTGGTCTGCCAGCAACACAATAGAGGGGCGCCACCGAGACATGCACATGATGGGGGACGGCCCCCGCCTAGTGGGCCGTTCGCAACTATTGAGTTCGATTTTACAGAATTGGAACCAAGCATGTCGTTTCGCTATGTGTTGGTGATCGTAGATACGTTCACCAAATGGGTCGAAGCGTACCCATGCGTCAAGTCCGATGCTCCGACAGTAGTGAAGCGCCTCGTGCGGGATTTTATGTGCAGATTTGGCATTCCCCAGATAATTTCGTCAGATCAAGGGGGCCATTTCACGGCGCAGGTGGTTAAGGGCATCCTGAAGGCGTTGGGCGTTAAACAATCCTTCCATTGCGTCTACCACCCACAGTCCTCAGGACTTGTGGAACGAACGAACAAGACTTTAAAGAATAAACTAGCGAAACTTTGCGCAGACACAGGCTTGAGGTGGCCAGAGGCTCTTCCGCTTGCATTGATGAGCATTCGTTCCACCCCGGGTCGCACTACGGGCCTTTCCCCCCACGAAATATTAATGGGACGACCTATGAGCTTGCCCGTTTCAGCACCAACAGACATGTCCACCCTTGCTTTGCCAGTAATGGATGACATGCTTTTGAGATTTTGCATAGGCTTGTCGAATGTGGCACGCAGCATCCATGCTCGAGTACGAGAGGCGCTGCCTGAACCAATAGGCCACGCCATCCACGACTTCCAGGCCGGTGACTGGGTGCTCGTAAAGCACTTCACCCGCAAGGCTGCTTTGGAGCCACGGTGGAAGGGACCATTCCAGGTGCTACTAGTCACACCGACGGCAGTCTTCTGCGAGGGTAAACCTTCGTGGATCCACGCCACCCATTGTAAGTTGTCCATTCCCGCACCACAAGTCACACAAGACACCGCACCCCTCACTGCTGAAGACACCGCACCTCACACTGCCGAAGACAATGCATCGCCTGGGGCACCACAGTCTCCTAAGGGCGGCGATGACGGTCATGATGATGGGAATTCTGGGTAGCTGCCTCAAACCCCCTGCCGGAGATAGGCTCTTGAACTTTGAGCTACTGAGAAAGGACCTCCCCAAGTACCCAGGACCCGACAACTATTCAACATTTCCCCTCTATCCCGTCAAGTATATAACGGCTAACTGGGGAGACAAAATAGCGGTGAATTGCTGCAACCTGGAAACGAGCTTTAAGTGGTTATCTGTAAGATGGGCGGAAGCTATAGTGGTACACAATAACACACCGCAGGCACGCATGACAAGCACACGCCTAGTCCTGACTAAGGTTAGGAAAGTGGAAAATGGAACATATGGGGACTTAAGCGGCCGACATGCCCGAGGATATGGATGGGGCAAGGGTGTTGAGAATACTACCCTCATGTTGCATTATGCCCCCATTGGTCCGGATACAACAATGATACTTGAATGTGGAATATGGCCCCCTCGCACGACAATCCCAAATGGAACCACATCTTACCTTCGACCTAGTTGCGCCGCTTACGTCATTAAGACCCCGCCTGCCCAGAAAGTAAGAAAGAAGCCAGAGGAGAACACATACTGGAAGGTCGCACGGCATATGGCCACATTACAAAATAGGACACGGTGTTGGATGTGTATGCACCTTCCCCGCACCAGCACAACAGGAATACCAATGGTAGCGTTACCCCTATCACTCAATGATTTGTGCTCAAAGCCACTAGACACCAAATGCCTTAGTACAACCCTGACAAGCCAAGGTTCTGACGGAACTGCGTGTAAACGAGTTTTCCAGTATTCGCCCCCCATCCAGTCCCAACACTTTGAGGAACGCCCGGCGCCGGTTTGGGTTAAACCGGCTAGGGGGGCCCTCTGCTTAGAAGGAAAGGGCCAAATAACGGTAGGCAAATCTGTGTGTAGAGCTACCCTCCTCGCGGACCCTAGGGAAGGGAAACACATGCTGTTAGTAAATGTTACGAGTTCGCCCTTACATAATCTCACACACCTCCAGTTGGCATGGGAAGGGGTAAACGGAACAAACACTATTGCAGACCGTCGCACTTGCATGACCACTCATTTAGTGGCTCCACACGGAACCATGTTTGTATGCGGGAACAAAGCTTACCCGTATTTACCTGATAATTGGGGAGGACGTTGCTATTTAGGATCAGTTTTCCCAGAAATGGAAATGCGACAACACTTGCATAATACCCCCGCACTCATAAGGACACAACGAAGCACCTATTGGAACGACGACGGCACCACCACCTTACATGGCGCTGATTGGGAGAAGGCCGTTAGTTTCTTTTTCCCATGGGCTGGGACGGTCATGAGCAGTTACCGCATTGACAAAATTGCGTTAATCTTAGAAACTGTGGCCAACGCCACCGCTACAGCACACGACGAAATGTTGGACACAGTTGTCCACCTGCGTACAATGGTTATGCAAAATAGGGTTGCATTAGATATGCTATTGGCAGAACGAGGAGGGGTATGTGGGATAATTGAGGGTAAATGTTGCACTTTTATTCCTGACCCCTCACAGGGCGTCAGTGCTGCTATTATAACGTTAAGGGAAAGCGCTCACTCATTGACAAGGGATCGAATGAATCGGGAAGCCTCCCACCAGTGGCTTACCGACTGGTTCAAAGGGTGGACAGGCACAATTGTAAAGTGGGTACTAACCGCCTTGG